>NC_133136.1:99362111-100009239 GCF_048418815.1 Hemitrygon akajei
ATGTTGTTGATTATTGATGCGTGCAGGCATAGAGCACCCCATTTGCTGAGGAGTTGTGAATGCATGAACATTGGGTAATCATCAGAAAACATTCCTGCTTCTAAATGTGATTGAAGAAAGGTCATTGATGAAACAACTGAAGATAGACTAGACCAGGATTGGCAAACCATTTTGAGAGTATGTACCCAAAATAGTGATAATCTTCTAAAAAATCTTCTCTCATGTCATGGGAATTTTGAGCAGAGATTATCATTAGAACATTAGAAAGTTTTGACAAGGACAGGCTATTTGGTCCAACAAAGCTTGCCAAATTCCTATTTACATAATGTGTTGAAATAACTATCGAGTTTAGATTTGTAAGTCTCTAAGGTACTACTCTCAACTACACAACTAGGTAGTTTGTTCCATGTGTCCACAATTCCCTATATAAAGCAATACTTTCTGATGTTAGTCAGAAATCTCCCTTAACCAGTCTCCACCTATGGCCCTGTGTCCTTGATGATGGATTAATTTTGAAGTAGCAGCTGGTATTCACTTTATTTTTATACATTTAATGAGTTTGAACACTTCTATCATGTTTCTTCTTATTCTGTGTCTATTTAAAGCTAAAAAGATTTAATTATTTCAATCTTTCTTCATAGCTCATACCCTGCAGACCTGGAATGAGTTCAGTCGTCCTTCTCTGGACTCTCTCCAGTGCCTTCATATCCCTCACACAATATGGAGACCAAAATTGTACACAGTACTCAATGTGTGGCCTCACAAGTACATTATACAGCTTAAGGAGAACATCTCTAGAGTTGAACTCCACTGTGTGCATTATATTCTATTAGCCTTCCTAGTTGCTTCTGTGCATTGTCTAGATGTTGAAAGTGATGAGTCTACCAGGACAACCAAATCCTTCTCGTACAGTGCACTTTCTAATTCAAGACCCACCCAGTGTATATTTATATCTAGTATTTCTATTTTTATGTAATACTTCACATTTACTTACATTAATTTCATCTGCCATTTATCTGTCCACATCTGGATTTTGTTTAGATCTAACTGTATTGATTCCGCTGCCTGAATGTTATCAGCCTGTGCCTCTACTTTTGTGTCATTGGCAAACTTTACTAGTGTATTTGTTATGTGCTGATCATTAATGTAAATTAAAAACAGCAGTGGCCCCAAAACTAGTCCCTGCGGAACCCCAGTGTTAACATCTTCTAGGTATGAAAACGATCCTCTCACTATAACTTGTTTTCTGGGTTTGAGCCAATTCTGTACACATTCGCAATTACCTCCTGTAATTTGATTATTAACCTCTCATGGGGTACCCTGTCAAAAGCTTCTGAAAGTCCAAGTAAGTGATATCAACTGCTCCATTGTTATCATAAATTTTAGTTGCTTCTTCATAGAACTTCAGCATATTAGTAAAACATAATTTCTCCTTTCTGATCCCATGCTGGCCTTCTGCTAATGTGCCTCTTCTTATCGGCTACTTTTCCTTCTCATTCTTTATTATTGTTGTTTCCACTATCTTGCCTGTGATACACATTAAGTTTACTGGTGTATAGTTACCAGGGTCAGTGTGGTCACCCTTCTTATAAACTGGGACAACATTAGCCTATTTCCAGTCCTTAGGGAATTCACCAGTTTTCAATTTCTTTTGGAAAATACATATTAGAGGTTTGTATATATAATCACAGTCATCTTTAAGTACCCTTAGTTATAGCCTGTTCTTGGAGATTTATTAACTTTCAACCTTTTCTGCTGAAGCAGGACCTCGCTTTCTAAGATCTCTAAGTCACTTAAACAACCTTATTTTTCTTTACTATTACTATTACTACACATTACTGTTTTTTTCTGTACATCTTATATAGCTATCTTTTCTTCAATAATTTTAGGTATATTTTTATTCATCCATGTAGTCGATCTATTATTTTTACTGCATCTGCTGGCTTTGGGTATGACCATTTCCTGCACTGTGTGTATTACCTCTTTAAATCAACCCCATTGTTCCTGAACTGACTCAACGTCAAGCAGTTCCTTCCAGTTTACGTTCTGTGGTCTTTGCCGCATCTGTGCAAACTTTGCCTTTCTGAAATTCAGTTTAATGGCTTAGGTTTTAACTGAAATACTCTCCCAAAGAACTTGGAGACTAACAATGTTATGATCACTTGTACTCAAAATTCTATCCTGATTGTTACAGAATTTGAAATCTAGACAGGCTTCCCCTCTTGTAGGTGCATTAACATACTGGGTCAAAAAGCAATTATTCAATAAGTCAGTGAATTTACTTTCCTGTAATCCATTAGTCACTGGGTTCTCTCAGTCAATATTTGAAAAATTAAAGACCCCCATAACCATAACATCACCCTCAGAACTGCTTTTTTAATATTCTGATAGAGTTGTTATTATTGATTAATGTATCATTGATTAATGCATTAGTAACAATAATTATGGAACTTTTAAGGGGAAAAGGATGAGTCCTTTTGCTTATTTACATAGATTAATTGCTTCATTATTAATAAATGTATAACAGAGGCAGATTGAAATTAATGAAAAATTTTAGAAAACCTGTTTATAGCTATTAATATTAATCTTTAAAAAAGACAATTGATAAATAACATCATTACTAAATAGTATTGC
Source organism: Hemitrygon akajei (assembly GCF_048418815.1). NCBI lineage: Eukaryota > Metazoa > Chordata > Chondrichthyes > Myliobatiformes > Dasyatidae > Hemitrygon > Hemitrygon akajei. Next base: position 99,364,746 of record NC_133136.1, read on the forward strand.
TGTTGTACCTCATATATAACAAGAATGTGAATGTGAAATTATGAGCTTTGGTGGATATTCTTAAAAGATCAAGGGAAAGATAATAAACCACTTTATTCTCAGGGAGACTTTTGTTGCTGCACTAACAATGACAAATATTTTATATTGGGCTTGTATTTGGTTACTTTGAGAGCTACACACATAACACTAATTTCATTGGTAAGTCTATAATTAGACTTGACCAAGTTCATATCTGAAAATGACTCACATGAGTATCTTTTTGAAAGTACTGATGCTATTACCAGTACAAGATTTTCAGAGAGCTAAAAGTTTCAGGAATAAAATCCCAGAGTTTAAGAATTTTGTTGTCTGAATCTGTATGTGTGGATCTAGTCACAAAACAATCTCTTTCAATATGCTCTAGTTCAGCTCTTAAGTTGACAAATTTTTGTCAAAATTTTGTCATTGTCTCCAAGCTGAGCTGGTTTGTAAATAAATCAATCAATTTCAAAGTTATCCAAATCAATCGACTGCAATATTTATAAATTCAGTTTGTCTAATGTTACACTGTCTGCATACTTGTTGAATTTCATGGTTTCCTCAGATGACCTGAAAGTAGTGAATCGTAAAGAAAATTATGTTGCTACCTTCGGATAGGGCCCAAGTGCGGAGCAAGAGACACTGAAACAGGTTGATCATTGGCAGACTTTAATGTGAACAGTTAGAGGGAAAAGAGAACAAAAAACGCTGGGCCAGAGAGGTCCGTTAACTAAAACTCTCAAATGGAAAACAAAGCCTACACTGCGGCTGAAAGGAATAATTAAATATAAAACGAATACCGCTATTCATCAGAGTCAGTGGACTTAACAGTCCAATTTCTCAGGCAAGGCCAAATACAAGAAGGCAGCGGAATGTTGCTGTGCTTTGCTCAAGTTTCCACAAGCATTACAACAAAAAGAATAGAGTTAAATACCAACAAAATATTATAATAATTAGCAGCCACGTGCATATTCACAAGCGCAATTGCCGTATCTGCGGCACTGCTGAATCTATGGTTCTGACAAATTGTTCAATATTTAAACCAGTGATGCTCAAAAATTAAAGTAGAAATATTCTAAAGTACCAGCTTTGGCATCATATTTAAATACTTCCAGTTTGATTTCAAAGCCTTTTATATGATCAAACATACCTTTATGTATGTATTTGCTGTTCAAGTTATTTAAATGTGAGGAGAAATTTGTAATAAAAATATAGATCTACGAATCTACACAGTGTCGTATTATTCTTGACAAAAACATTTTTTATTCATCAAAAGCAGACAAATTTCATCCCAGCTCACCAAATCATTTAAGGGCAGAACCTTACTAAGCCAACAAACATTGTTGTACATAACTATTCCTGTGTACTATACACAGGAATTTACCTCATTCAGTAAATTCTTAAATTGGCTTTTAAATTACCTTTGTTACAATTTTCATCCCTTTTTCAAGTTGCTTAAGGCCAGTATTTGCACAAAGATCTTTTTGTTACTATATAATAAAAGCAATGAATATCCCAACATATATTGCAAACAGATTGACAAAACCAGCCTCGTTAGCAATCATTCTGGCTGCACCATCAGTTGTCACAGAAACTATTTGAGGTTAATTTGTCAACCAGACAATTCTGCTACTACCTACTTGCAGATTGCATTCCCTCTGGTGTGTTCTGATAAATTTACCAATTTCTTTTTCTGGAAAAACATGAGTAAAGGATAGGGACATGATTTTTTCACGTATTCCCTATCACTGAGTGCTTTTCCACGTTGAGCAATAATATTTGAAACCTCAAAACTAGCAGCTACTAAGATATTTGACTGCATTTATTGTTGCTAATTTCTCAAAAAGTATGTTCATTTTGTTCTTATCGCAAAGCCATTTTGAACAATCGAATAATGCTGCTTTACAGACAAAGTTCTCCACACCACTGTTTTGGAAGATAAGATGTGCAGTATAATGCTTTATAACCCTTTCTAATCATGCCAAATCTTTTATTCCACCACTCTTGAAAATTGTTGCTGCTTCTCTCATTATTTGAATGTTTTTGTTTCTTTGCTGATATCTGACACCAAAAAGATTAAACACTATTTTAAAAATCTCACTGATAAATTTAAATAACATAATGATATGCATATAAATATGTTAATTTCAAATACAAATATTAATGGTTGTGCTAAACTACATACATAATTTATAATATTATTATTTAATAATAATTACTATTAATAATAATAATAATAATAAGTACTTTATTGATCCTGAGTGGGAAATTCTTTTGTTACTGCAGCAAAATTTAAAAACACACTTAGCAGTGTGCAGACATAACTAATAATAAAGTACAGAATAATAATATACACAATAATAATTTACCAATGTGCAATAATAATGTGTTGTGGCAACCTACTTTCTGCGCAGGCGAACTGGCTCACAAATAGCCAGCGTGCGGGGGGAGACTTTGGTAATGCACCTCTAACGTCATTTCCGCCCGGAGAGGGCGGGCGCTAGGGATTAAATGCCAGCACCGCGAAGTTTGAATAAACTAGTCTCAAAATGACTTACCGACTGCGTGTCGTTATTTCAGTGCTGTGTGTAGCACATCGCTACATTGTTGACCCCGACGGTCCAAATGGGATTTGGACCAAAGATGACCGACTCTTCATCTGTTCACGCAGTTTCGCTAAAACTGCCGACTTTCTGGACGCTGCGACCACGCGTGTGGTTTAACCAAGCAGAAGCCCAGTTCCAGATTCGGCAGATATCTTCTGATTCCACGCGTTACTACCACGTGGTGAGCGCTCTTGACTAGGAGACGGCCGCCCAGGTTGTGGATTTCATTCAAAGCGCTGCTCATTGGGACCTTTGGCCTCTCACGGCGTGAGCTTCACCTGGACGGTTTAGGAGACAGACTGCCATCAACATTGATGAACGAGATGCTGGCCCTGGCTGACGGACACAAGCCCTGCCTCATGTTTGAGCAAGCGTTCCTAGAGCGACTGCCCGAGGACATACATCTGCTGCTGGCCGACGCAGATTTCAGCGACCCCCGGAAGGTGGCTACCCAGGCAGACGTGCTGTGGAAAGTCAAGAGGGAGAACGTGGCGTCTGTCGGTCAGATTACCAGGCCATGCGCCCAACAGCAGACCAGACCAGGCCCGGCGGGGGGCACACACAACACAGAGGCAGGAGTGAGGAGGCCAGTGAATAGCGGTGTTTCTATCACCAGCGGTGGGGCACAAAAGGCCAGCGTTGTCGCCCGCCCTGCAAGGGCCAGGGCCAGCTGCCGCTAATGACTATGGCGGCTGGCCACCAGGACAGCCTCTTGTACGTCTGGGACAAACAGTTGGGACACCACTTCTTGGTCAACACCGGAGCGGAGATCAGCATCTTGCCCCCGACGGGGTATGACACCCGCAACAGGAAGCCAGGACCCACCCTGAGGGCCGCAAATGGCAGCACGATACGGACCTACGGCACCCGCACAGTGCAGCTGCAGTTCGGCGCCAGCCGGTTCACGTGGGACTTCACACTGGCCGCAGTGGCCCAACCACTCCTGGGGGCAGACTTCCTGCGAGCTCACAGCCTGCTGGTCAACTTGCAAGGGAAAAGACTGGTACATGCCGAGACTTTCCAGACGTTTTCCCTGGGTGAAGTTAAGTTGCCGGCCCCACACCTGGACTCCATCACGCTGTCGGACAACGAATTCACCAGAATCCTGGTGGACTTTCCATCAATTCTGGCACCGCAGTTCACGGCAGCCATGCATCACATACACCACATCACCACATCACCACATCACCACATCACGACCAAGGGACCACCCCTCCACGCCCGTGCACGAAGGCTCCCCCCGGAAAAGCTCCACCTGGCGAAGGAGGAGTTCAAGAGGATGGAGGAATTGGGGATCGTACAGAGGTCCAACAGCCCATGGGCCTCCCCCCTGCACATGGTGCCCAAAGCAGCCGGGGGTTGGAGACCATGCGGCGACTACCGCAGACTGAACGAGGCTACAACTCCAGACCGCTACCCCGTGCCACACATACAGGACTTTGCAGCAAACCTGCACGGGGCAAGAATATTTTCCAAAGTAGACCTCGTCCGGGGATACCATCAAATCCCGGTGCACTCTGAAGACATCCCCAAAACAACACTTATCACCCCGTTCGGCCTGTTCGAGTTCCTCCGAATGCCATTTGGCCTGAAGAATGCCGCACAGACGTTCCAGCGGCTAATGGATGCGGTGGGATGCGACCTGGACTTTGCGTTCATCTTTGCGACATCCTTATAGCCAGCAGTAATCGCCAGGAGCATCTGTCCCACCTCCGCCAGCTCTACTCCCGCCTGAGTGATTTCGGCCTCACGATCAACCCGGCCAGATGCCAGTTTGGTCTCGATACCATCGACTTCCTGGGCCACAGGATTACCAAAGACGGGGCAACACCTCTGCCCGCCAAGGTAGACGCGATCCGCCACTTTGCCCGGCCCAACACGGTCAAAGGCCTGCAGGAGTTCGTTGGTATGGTGAACTTCTACCACCGTTTCCTCCCCTCAGCAGCCTGTATCATGCGCCCTTTGTACACCCTGATGTCGGGTAAAGGCAAGGACATTACTTGGGTCGAGGAGGCTGCAGCCGCTTTCGTTAAAGCCAAGAAAGCCTTGGCAGATGCCGCGATGCTGGTGCACCCCAGAACGGACGTTCCCACCACACTCACGGTGGACACATCCAACACAGCAGTCGGCGGGGTGCTGGAGCAGCTCATCGAGGGGCGCTGGCAACCCCTGGCGTTCTTCAGCAAGCACCTACGACCACCCGAACTCAAGTTCAGTGCTTTCGACCGGGAGCTGTTGGCACTGTATCTGGCAATCTGGCATTCCAGGTACTTCTTAGAAGGCAGGCCATTCACCGCGTTCATGGACCACAAACCGTTGACCTTCGCATTCACGAAGGTGTCCGATCCCTGGTCAGCTCGCCAGCAGCAATATCTGTCCTACATCGAGTACACGACGGACATCCAGCATGTCTCAGGAAAGGACAACGTTGTGGTGGACGCACTCTCCAGACTAGCTGTCCAGGCCCTGTCCCTGGGGGTGGACTATGCAGCACTGGTGGAGGCGCAGCAGGCAGATGACGAGATGCCCAGCTACAGGACCACAGTCTCGGGTTTGCAGCTGCAGGACTTTCTCGTAGGCCCAGGTGAGAGGACCCTCCTGTGCGACGTGGCTACTGGCCAACCTCGCCCCATCGTCCCGGCAGCCTGGAGGCGGCGAGTTTTCGACTCCATACACGGTTTGGCGCTCCCATCTATCAGGACAACCGTCCGGCTGGTCTCCAGCAAGTTCGCGTGGCATGGACTTCGCAAGCAGGTCAGTGAATGGAGCAGAACGTGCCCGCAGTGCCAAACAGCCAAGGTGCAGCGGCACACTAAAGCCCCCCCGCAGCAGTTCAAACCCACCCACCGGAGGTTCGACCATATTCATGTGGATATTGTGAGCCCCCTACCAGTGTCCTGAGGAGCGCGGTACCTCCTAACTATGGTAGACCGGTTCACGAGGTGGCCAGAGGCGGTCCTGCTCACCGACGCATCTGCCGATTCCTGCACCCGAGCACTGATCGCAACCTGGGTATCTCGCTTCGGGGTACCGGCCCACATTACCTCCGACAGAGGAGCCCAGTTCACCTCCAGCCTGTGGTCGGCTGTGGCCAGCCTGTTGGGAACGCAGCTACACCACACTACTGCCTACCACCCACAGTCAAACGGACTAGTGGAACGCTTCCACCATCACTTGAAGTCGGCTCTCATGGCCTGCCTGAGAGGACCTAACTGGGTGGACGAGCTTCCCTGGGTCCTGCTTGGAATTCTCACAGCGCCCAAAGAGGATTTGCACGCCTCGTCGGCCAAGTTGGTGTACGGCGCGCCCCTGGCTGTCCCAGGAGAGTTCATACCAGCCCCAAGGGGGCAAGAGGAAGAACCCGCAGCAGTCCTGGACAGACTACGCGAGAGGCTCGGCAACCTGGCCCCCGTACCGACTTCACAGCACGGATGGACCCCAACCCGCGTACCCAAAGACCTGCAGAACTGTAAGTTTGTGTTTGTACGAAGGGGCGGACACCGGGCACCGCTACAGCGGCCGTACGAGGGGCCGTTCAAGGTGATCAACAAAATCGGGTCCATGTACGTTCTGGACATTGGGGGGAAAGAGGAGGTTTTCACGGTGGACCGACTCAAACCAGCCCATGTGGACTTGGCGCAGCCGGTCGAGGTTCAAGCACCGCGGTGCAGAGGCAGACCTCCCAAACAGAGGCTGATCCAGACTGTGGACATTGGGGGGTGTATCGCCGGTTCTGGGGGGTGGGGGGGGGGCGTTATGTGGCGACCCACTTTCTGCGCAGGCGAACCGGCTCACAAATAGCCAGCGCGCGGGGAGAGACTTTGGTAATGCACCTCTGACGTTATTTCCGCCCAGAGAGGGCGGGCACTAGGGATTAAATGCCAGCACCGCGAAGTTTGAATAAACTAGTCTCATAACGACTTACCAACTGCGTGTCGTTATTTCAGCGCTGTGTGTAGCACATCGCTACAGTGTGAAATAATAAAACAGAGACTATTGTACTATGATGTGAGTTCTCCTGTTGCACAGAGTTGAGCTAAAGATTTCTGTAACAATCCTTGTGACAGCGGAGCTGAATGAGTCTGTTCGAAAGGGTGCTCTGCTGTTTATTCAGTAGGTCTTGGAGAGGATGTGCCAGATTGTCCATCACAGATAACAGTTTGTTTAGTGATCTCCTCTCCACCACCAACTCAAGAGTCCGGGTTGCAGCCAAGGACGGATCCAGCCTTTTTGATGAGTTTATTTAGTCTTTTTGCATCACCAGCACCGATGCTGCTTCTCTGACATAAAGCCACAAAGAAGACTGCATTCACTACAACAGACTGGTAAAACATCTCCAACATCCTGTCTCTCACATTGAAGGATCTCAGCTTCCATAGAAAGAGAGTCTGTTCATCTTCTTCTTGTAAACAGCCTGTACTTGTTTCAACTTGTAAACAAGTTCAGTAAACAGTTGGTTTTCCAGTCAAATCTGTTGTCGAGGTGAACGCCCAAGTATTTGTACTCCTCCACCGCATCTTCTTCTCCCAGAATGTATACAGGATTCATCACAGTCCTCTTCCACCTAAAACCAATCACCATCTCCCTGGTTTTGGCCACATTCAGGAGCAGATGATCCCTCCCACACCACTCCACAAACATGTCCACCAGCCCTGACCATCTCTGATACACCCAACACCGCAGAGTGATCAGAAAACTTCTGCTAGGGACAAGACTCAGATTTGTACTGAAAGTCTGAGGTGTACAGTGTGAACAGGAATGGAGACAGGACAGTCCCTGTGACACTCCAGTGCCACTCACCACCACCTCAGACAGAGAACTACCTAGCCATACAAACTGGGGTCTATCACTCCAGTAGTCAGTAATCCAGGAGACAGTGGATTTGTCTACGCCCATCCTTTGCAGCTTCTCACTCAGCAGAAGTGGCTGGATTGTATTGAAGGCACTAGAGAAACCAAAAAATGTGATTCTCACGATGCCACCAGCATCATCCCGGTGGGAGTGAGCTCTCTGCAACAGGTAGACAATGGCATCGTCCACTCCCACATGAGGCTGGAAGGCAAACTGTAAAGGGCCTAATGAAGATCTCACCTGCAGTCCAAGGTAAGTTAAGACCAACCTCTCCAGCACCTTCATCACATGAGATGTGAGGGCAATTGGTCTGTAGTCATTATGTTCAGATGGAGTCATCTTCTTGAGTACAGGAACCAAGCCAGAAGTCTTCCACGGTACCGGTATCCTTTCCTGACTCAGGCTCAGATGTAAAGGTGCTGCAAAACACCAGACCGCTGGCTCACACAGGCTTTCAGTACCCTAGGGCTGATACAGCAGACTTGCCTTGATGTAGCCTCTCCAGCTGGCTCCTAGCCTGACCTGCAGTCCCAGTCAGGCGGGGGAGGGCGATTAGCCCCATGGAGGCAGGAAACTCCAAAGTTTTGGGGTTTGGAGCACAAGCACTCCAAGTGCTCACCAGAGGGGAGGGAGGTGTGGAGGGAAAGGGCTTTGGGGGAAGGTCTGGGCAAGTTGGGGAGGAAACAACAGGGGGTCCCATGCTGAACTTGTTGTAAAACAAGTTCAATTCATTGGCCCTATCCAGGCAGCCCTCGATCTTCCTTTCCTTAACCTTGAAGACAGTGATCTGCTTCATGCCCGACCATACACTCCTTATGCTCTTCTGCTAGTGCTTGTACTGCAGCTTCCTCTTGTAGGATTCTTTGCACTCCCCCAGCTCTACCCTCAGTTAACTTTGTACTCGCCTCAGTACTTGTCTATTTCTAGACCTGAAAGCTTTCTTCTTCAGATTCAACAGTCTTTCAGGTCACTGGTGATCCAGGGATTGTTGGGGAAGCAGCATACAGTCCTGGCTGGCAAGATGGTGTTCTCATGGAATTTGATATAGCCTGTGATACAATCAGTCATTTTGTTAATGTCCTCTCTGAGTGGCTCACATAATACCTCCCAGTCCGTCCCCTCGAAGCATCCCGAGTCCGCCTCCTTATAATCCTGTTGACACAGCTGCCACTGGACAAGAGGCACGTACCTGGGTGTTGGCAGGACTGGGTTCTGATCAGGTCTGCCAAGAGCGGGAAGGGCAGTGGCACTGCACTCTATGTGTCCTTTACACTTGTATACAGAAGGTCTAGTGTACTATTGTCCTGCGTGGGGCGGGTGACATGTTGATAAAAAGCTGGTATTGTAGCCTTGAGAAAAACATGATTAAAATCCCCAGTAACAGCCACAAAAGCATTGGGACATTGAGTTTGTATTCTAGTGACGGTCGAAAGAATAGCATTGCATGCCACATTCACGTCAGCCAATGGTTGAATGTAAACAACAGCTAAAATGGCAGCTGAGAATTCCCGAGGTTGTATGATACGGTCATATCCCAATGGTGAAGAGCTCAAGTCCGGGCTACATGAATGTTCCTTTACAGTGACATATGCAGGATTACACCACTTGTCATTCACAAAAACTGCAATCCCTCAAACCTTCTTACTGCTCAGTGTAACGTCTCTGTCCACTTGGAAAGGCTTGAAGCTGGGTATGGTAGCACAATGGCCCATGTAGCCAGGTCTCAATTATACACAAAACACTGCACTCCCAGTATTCCCTCTGGGTCTAAATCAGTGCACCAAGCTCGTCCAGCTTATTTCCCAGGGACCTCGCGTTTCCCATGATGATCGCGGGATAGAAGGCTGATATTTCCTCCTCTTAGCTTTAGCCTTCCCTCCAGCCCCGCAGCCTCAGTGTCACCTCCCAAGCTCCCGTAGGATCTTGTGCCACACTCCAGACAGTATCAATACATAGCCAGTGTCAACTCAAAAACAATAGAAGAACACATACAGTAGAGCGAAACCCATGCCAGCTGGCCCAAATGTTTACTATCCAAGCACAACAGGTGCAACATGTTGTGTACAACAGGTCTGTGAGAATTTCAAAATGTATCATCCAACATCACATATTCCTGCAGCTGTCCAACTAGTGTGAGACATTTCCTATGAAAACATCTCACTGCTCTTGGGTTATATAAAGGAAAAAGCTCCTCTTTATTTGGCATTATATTTTCCTTTTATTCTGGTGGTGTTTAAAGAATCATTGGGCAACAATGAATGCTATGTGCCAACAAAATTTTTGCACATGCCATGTTGGGCTTGCTTGCCATCAATTCACCACCCTGATGGTCTGAATGCCGATCTGTAATCAAAACCAGCAGCCTGGAATCAAAATCAGGTTCATTATCACCACATGTGAAGTGAAATTTGTTAACTTAGCAGTAGCAATTCAATGCAATACATAATCTAGCAGAGACAAACAATAATAATAATAAATAAAATAAAACATCATTATAATAGATAAACAAGTAAATCAATTACATAATTGAATAGATTTTTAAAAAGTGCAAAAACAGAAATACTGTATGTTAAAAAAAAGTGAGGGAATGTCCAAAGCTTCAATGTCCATTTAGTCCAGTGAGATTACTTCTGCCATAGACTTATTGTTGTGGTAGGCAAATTGTGGTCCAAGTCTTTGCTCAGGCAGGAGTTAATTCTAGCCATGACCAATCTCTCAGAGCACTTGATCATAGTAGAAATGAGTGTTACCTGGTGACAGTCATTGAGTCATCTCATCCTGCTATTCTTGGGCGCTAGCTTGGCATGATTGGAGCCCTTTTGAAACAGATGCAACCTCCAGCCACACCAGTGAAAGATTGAAGATGTTTTTGACCACTCCCGCCAGTTAGCTGGCACAATTTAAAGTACCATAATCAGGTACACCATCATGGCTCTGGGGTTTATCATCTTGAAGTAAATTCTGCTATTGGCCTCCAGGATAGTGGTCACAGGGTCTCAAGATGCTGTCCAGATTTACACAGGTGTAGTTCCATTCTTTCTTTCATGTGTAAAAGATGTTGAGCTCATCTGAGAGTGAAGCATCACAGTCATTTATGCACATAGGCTGCAGAAAAGGTGGACGCCATGGAGGGATTGTCTACGGAGTCTCTGTGGGTAGAGGTAAGGAAGGGGTCAATAACTTTTCTTGGTGTTTTTTATAAACCACCCAATAGTAACAGGGACATCAAGGAGCAGATAGGGACACAGATCCTGGAAAGGTGTAATAATAACAGAGTTGTTGTGATGGGAGATTTTAATTTCCCAAATATTGATTGGCATCTCCCTAGAGCGAGGGGTTTAGATGGGGTTGAATTTGTTAGGTGTGTTCAGCAAGGTATCTTGACACAGTATGTAGATAAGCCTACAAGAGGAGAGACTGTAGTTGATTTGGTATTGGGAAATGAACCTGGTCAGGTGTCAGATCCCTCAATGGGAGAGCATTTTGGAGATAGTGATCATAATTCTATCTCCTTTACAATAGCACTGGAGAGAGATATGAACAGACAAGTTAGAAAAGTGTTTAATTGGAGTAAAGGGAATTATAAGGCTATCAGGCAGGAAATTAGAGGCTTAAATTGGAAACAGATGTTCTCAGGGAAAATTACAGAAAAAAAGTGGCAAACATTCAGGGGATATTTGTGTAGAGATCTGTATAGGTACGTTCCAATGAGACAGGGAAGGTATGGTGGGGTACAGGAACCGTGGTGTACAAAGGCCGTAATAAGTCTGATCAAGAAGAAAAGAAAAGCTTACAAAAGGTTCAGAGAGCTAGGTAATGTTAAAGTTCTAGAAGATTATAAGGCTAACAGGAAGGAGTTTAAGAAGGAAATTAGGAGAGTCAGAAGGGGCAGTGAGAAGGCCTTGGTGAGTAGGATTAAGGAACACCCCAAGGCATTCTACAAGTATGTGAAGAGCAAGAGGATAAGACGTGAAAGAATAGGACCTATCAAATGCGACAATGGGAAAGAGCGTATGGAACCGGAGGAAATAGCAGAGGTACTTAATGAATAATTAAGTATTCACTATGGAAGAGGTAAAGAAATGATAATAGTGATGATTTGCAGCAAATTGAAAAGCGTGAGCATGTAGATATTAAGAAAGAGGATGAGCAGGAGCTTTTGGAAAGCATCAAGTTGGATAAGTCACCAGGACCGGATGAGATGTACCCCAGACTACTGTGGGAGGAGAGGGAGGAGATTGCTGAGCCTCTGGCGATGATCTTTGCATCGTCAGTAGGGACAGGAGAGGTTCCCGAGGATTGGAGGGTTGCAAATGTTGTTGCTTTATTCAAGAAAGGGAGTAGAGATAGACCAAGAAATTATAGACCAGTGAGTCTTATCTCAGTGGTTGGTAAGGAAGAGCAGTAGATGTAGTGTATGTGGATTTCAGCAAAGTTTAGTACAGATCTTATTTATTTTTAGATCTTAGATTGAATTAGTTGATTAGAATGGATCTGTACTAGCACTAACAGCAAAATGCCAAACCAGAGAGTTTCAGCCTGTGTTACAAGTGTCACGGCTGCAGAAAAGATGGACGCCATGGAGGGATTGTCTATGGAGTCTCTGTGGGTGGAGATTAGGAACAGAAATGGGGTCAATAACTTTACTGGGTGTTTTTTATAGGCCGCCCAATAGTAACAGCAATATCAAGCAACAGATAGGGAAACAGATCCTGGAAAGGTGTAATAATAACAGAGTTGTCAAGATGGGAGATTTTAATTTCCCAAATATCGATTGGCATCTTCCAAGAGCAAGGGTGTTAGATGGGGTGGAGTTTGTTATGTGTGTTCAGGAAGGTATCTTGACACAATATGTAGAAAAGCCAACAAGAGGAGAGGCTGTACTTGATTTGGTATTGGGAAATGAACCTAGTCAGGTGTCAGATCTCTCAGTGGGAGAGCATTTTGGAGATAGTGATCATAATTCTATCTCCTTTACAATAGCATTGGAGAGAGATATGGACAAGTTAGAAAAGCACTTAATTGGATTAAGGGGAATTATGAGGCTATCGGGCAGGAAATTAGAAGCTTACATTGGAAACATTTTCTCAGGGAATTGTACAGAAGAAATGTGGCAAATATTCAGGAGATATTTGTGTGGAGTTCTGCATAGGTACGTTCCAATGAGACAGGGAAGTTATGGTATGGTACAGGAACCATGGTGTACAAAGGCTGTAATAAATCTAGTCAAGAAGAAAAGAAAAGCTTACAAAAGGTTCAGAGAGCTAGGTAATGTTAGAGATCTAGAAGATTATAAGGCTAATAGGAAGGAGCTTAAGAAGGAAATTAGGAGAGCCAGAAGGGGCCATGAGAAGGCCTTGGTGGGCAGGGTTAAGGAAAACTCCAAGGCATTCTACAAGTGTGTGAAGAGCAAGAGGATAAGACATGAAAGAATAGGACTTATTAAGTGTGACAGTGGGAAAGTGTGTATGGAACCAGAGGAAATAGCAGAGGTACTTAATGAATACTTCAGTATTCACTATGGAAAAGGATCTTGGTGATAGTAGTGATGACTTGCAGCAGACTGAAAAGCTTGAGCATGCAGATATTAAGAAAGAGGATGTGCTGGAGCTTTTGGAAACCATCAAGTCAGATAAGTTGCCAGGACTGGATGAGATGTACCCCAGGCCACTGTGGGAGGTGAGGGAGGAGGTTGCTGAGCCTCTGGTGATGATCTTTGCATCATCAATGGGAACGGGAGAGGTTGCGGTGGATTGGAGGGTTGCTGATGTTGTTATTCAAGAAAGGGAGTAGAGATAGCCCAGGAAATTATAGACCAGTGAGTCTTACCTCAGTGGTTGGTAAGTTGATGGAGAAGATCCTGAGAGTCAGGATTTATGAACATTTGGAGAGGCATAATATGATTATGAATAGTGAGCATGGCTTTGTCAAGGGCAGGTCATGCCTTTCAAGCCCTGAATTTTTTGAGGATGTGACTAAACACATTGATAAAGGAAGAGCAATAGATGTAGTGTATATGGATTTCAGCAAGGCATTTGATAAGGTACCCCATGCAAGGCTTATTGAGAAAGTAAGGAGGCATGGGATCCAAGGGGACATTGCTTTGTGGATCCAGAACTGGCTTGCCCACAGAAGGTAAAATGTGGTTGGAGACAGTCATATTCTGCATGGAGGTCAGTGACCAGTGGAGAGCCTCAGGGATCTGTTCTGGGGCCCTTACATTCATGATTTTTATAAATGATCTGGATGAGGAAGTGGAGGGATGGGTTAGTAAATTTGCTGATGACACAAAGGTTGGCGGTGTTGTGGATAGTATGGAGAGCTGTCAAAAGTGACAGTGGGACATTGATAGGATGCAAAACTGGGCTGAGAAGTGGCAGATGGAGTTCAACCCAGATAAGTGTGAAGTAGTTCATTTTGGTAGGTCAAATATGATGGCAGAATATAGTATTAATGGTAAGACACTTGGCAGTGTGGAAGATCAGAGGGATTTTGGGGTCCGAGTCCATTGGACACTCAAAGCAGCTACGCAGGTTGACTTTGTGGTTAAGAACGTGTATGGTGTATTGACCTTCATCAATTGTGGAATTGAGTTTAGGAGCTGAGAGGTAATGTTGCAGCTATATAGGACCCTGGTCAGACCCCACTTGGAGTACTGTGCTCAGTTCTGGTCGCCTCACTACAGGAAGGATGTGGAAGCCATAGAAAGGGTGCAGAGGAGATTTACAAAGATGTTGCCTGGATTAGGGAGCATGCCTTATGAGAATAGGTTGAGTGAACTCGGCCTTTTCTCCTTGGAGCAACAGAGGATGAGAGGTGACCTGATAGAGGTGTATAAGATGATGAGAGGCATTGATCATGTGGATAGTCAGAGGCTTTTTCCCAGGGCTGAAATGGTTGTCACAAGAGGACACAGGTTTAAGGCGCTGGGGAGTAGGTACAGAGGAGACGTCAGGGTTGTTTTTTACTCAGAGAGTGGTGAGTGTGTGGAATGGGCTGCCGGCAACGGTGGTGGAGGCGGATACGATAGGGTCTTTTAAGAGACTCCTGCATAGGTACATGGAGCTTAGAAAAATAGAGGGCTGTGGGTAAGCCTAGTAATTTCTAAGGTAGGGACATGTTAGGCACAACCTTGTGGGCCAAAGGGCTTGTGTTGTGCTGTAGGTTTTCTGTGTTCTATCTTTTAGGAAGTAATGGCCTGCAAACCCTGCCACAGCTGTTTTTTTGCTTTTTGCCTTTTTGCTTTTCCTTCCCTTGGTCATATGGGGACTCCTTGTGAGGTTCTGGTCCATTAGCCTTGACCAGCACATATTCAACCCAAATCTAAGGCTGTGCTGGGGGCAGCCCACAAATGTTGCCACACATTTGTATAGCATGGCCACAATGTTCAGCAAAACAAGAACAAAACAACAGATCAGCAACAAACAACGCCAGAACAACAACAGAACACCAGAGCAGTTTCAAAACCACAACAGAACAGCTGCAAAACAACAACAGCAAAACAAGCCCCTTTCCTCTCTCAAACCCACCTGCCCATTCGCACACACAGACAGGCCTCAAACCCCAGCCTCCAATGGACTTGCAAGCTCACAGACATCTGGCCTCCAACTTCCCCTGTGGATTCACAGACATCCAGACCCAGGGCTTCAGCCTTTGGACCATGATTCCAGACTCATTGACTTTGATCTTTGACCTTTAGGTTTTGATCTTTGGTATTGATCCCAAAACTTGCAGATGACAGGACTACGAACTCTAGGCCTCAAACTCTAGACTTCCTGACTCAGTGACCTAAGAGGTCACAGGCCCTCGTGCCTCCTGCCTACCCGGACTTCTGTTCCCAGGACCAGCAGCTCCTGGGACCCCCATGGAGACTTGCCTGCCTAGGCGATTCAATGACCTCGGGGTCCACCAGCCCTTGTCCTCGCTGATTTTTGCCCACAGTACTTGCCGGGTCAATATCCAGCTATGAATGCTTTTTGTTGCACTTCAATGCGTCTCGGAGGGAGATTCTAACCTGACTCCTAACTCCCCTCTCTGATCCCAAAAACATCCTTCCTAACCTACAAAAACTTGCCTTTAAAAAAAGACTAATAAAAAACATTCAAGGCCATCCTGTAGTTGCTATTCCACCTCACTTGAGCATACTTCACAGTCCTCACCGCTGCTGCTGTCTTCTGCAGTCTCTGCCAGGAGTGCAAGCAGGAGATGGTATTTGCTAAAGTGCAGGTGTAGGGTAGCACGCTAGCTTTTGATAGATAGATAGATAGATAGATAGATACTTTATTCATCCCCATGGGGAAATTCAACATTTTTTCCAATGTCCCATACACTTGTTGTAGCAAAAACTCATTACATACAATACTTAACTCAGTAATAATATGATATGCATCTAAATCACTAACTCAAAAAGCATTAATAATAGCTTTAAAAAAAAAGTTTAAAAAAAAGTGTATCAGTGATCCACTGTGTTGGCTCCTCTGGTTCTACAGATGGTGGTGGTTTGTTGGAGATTTCTTCAATCTGCTATGTTTAAAGTCCCTTGGTTGAAGTCAAAGACCATTCATCAGATCTCTTCAGCAAAAGATACGCTTTTAATCTGAAACATCTCTATTTCTCTCACCTACTGAGTGTTTCTGTTTACTGTATATCCCTATGATTTTCCAATTTCCTTTTGGAAAGTTCTGTAGGGTATCTATTGTGTATTAATCTACATGATTGTTTTGTTGCAGAGTGGCAATAAATCAATTTTATTAATGTGTTTTCAAGAAAGCTACAAAATAGAGTTTAAAACTATGTGAATTTGAATGTAAAGACGAGGTTCATTTGCTTGATAGTCTCCTATGAAATGTATTGCAAATGTGATCATTTTATTACTTGTAGTTTCCAAATGTAGGTTGTTCAGTCTTAACCATCTGTCACATTCTAGTTTCGGTTTGTCAAGGAAAAGGTTTCTCTGCTACTGGAAGTGGTGTGATTTCTGAAACCACCATTTATTAATTGCTTTAGGACAGGGGTTCCTAACCTGGGGTCCGTGGGTAGATTCCGGGGGGTCTGTGAACTGGAATGGAAAAGAATTACATTTTTATTTTCTCTCATCTCTAACTGAAATTTAGCATTTCCTTCAATTACTTGTTTTTAAAAAATATTTTAATAACTGTATTTCAATACAATGTAATCCAATGTGTTTTATTTTATATATTTAAATACATTCTGCAAAGGAGTCCATAGACTTTATTGGACTTACAACTGGTTCCATGGCATAAAAGTGGTTAAGAACCCCTGCTCTAAGATTTAGCTCCAGGCTTCAGATATGTCCTTTTCCCCAGAATTTGGTGTTCATTTGAATCACTATATTCGTAGAAGTTACAAAGTCCTACCAAGGTCTTTTGGGGTGTGCATCCCAAAACTGTCACTGTCAGTTGTCAGCTGTGGTTTAGTGTTAGCAATTTTATCTCTAAGAAAAGATTACAGGTTCATGTCCCGCGTCAGAAACTTCAGTACATAATCTAGCATAAGACTTCAGTGCCAATGTGGGATTTTTGGAAGTGTCACTTTTTGGATCAGATGTTAAACCATTGCAGCTCAGTTGTATAGCTGGTCAAGCGGCTGCCTTAATTCACCAGAAATCTGGTTTCAATCCTAATATAAGGTACTGTATATGTGAAGCTTACATATTCTCCCTGAGAACGTGGATTTCCTCCTGTATCCTGAAAGTGCGCAGGTTGTTAGTCATGGTAACTTGCCCCTTGTAGCATTGTAACTTGTACCATGTGTGTGTAGGGATGAATGTGGGATGAGTGTTAAATGGTCATTAGCACTGGCGTAGAGTTGGTGAACCAAGGGGCTCTTTCTGTGCAGTATCTCACTGTCACCCTCGGACAGAGTGGCCACTGCTTATCCTACAAACAACATCAAAAATCATCAATTTTACAATTGAGTTTGTTTCTGCAGAACCTTGCTGTGTGCAAATCACCTTTTGGATTTGCTGGGATGTCACAGTAGCGTGGCGATGAGTATAATCATTATACACAACCAGCAATCACAGACCAGGGTTCGATCCCCAACATTGTCTGTAAGGAGTTTGAACTCCTTACTGTGATTACTCTTATGTTTTCTGTGATTAAGTGGCTTTTTTCTGGGTGTTCCACTTTCCTCCTACATTCCAAAGATGTGCGGTTAGGGTTAGTGAGACATAGGCATGTTCTGTTGGTGCTGGAAGCATGGCAACACTTGTGGGCTGCTCCCCTTGGACTGTGCAGGTTGTTGATGCAAAACAATGCATTTCTCTGTACGTTTCGATGTTTTGATGTACATGTGACAAATAAAGCTAATCTTTCTATTGCTACTGCAAGCATACTTCAAATAAAGCTAATGGATTGTAAAAAGCATCTGAAATATCCCAAGGTTGTGAAAATGTTTTCTGTGAATTCAAGCTGATTCTTCTCCATCACTGTTCATGGCCTTGATTTTTCTGCTTGCTGGATTTGTACGTTTATCTGCAATTAATTTCTCTAACATAATGACAGGTGTTGGTGGGAGTGAGTCAGATTACTAGTTTAAACCACTGTTTTGAACTGGGCAGTTTGTCTAATTTTGTTGTTGCTGTTCCACTTTATTCCTGACTGATTTGCCCACTGTTTTGTACTACCCTGAATGCCCTCTTGTAAGTCTGTACACTCCTTTCATCTTTTCCTGATTTGCTTTCAGTTGAGTGTTTGGCTAGATTTTCAAAGGGCATTCTCTGACCTGATTCCACAAGTGTTTTCCTTTCAATACTCATGTATCCCTCTACTCATGGTTCCTGCCCAATCACCATTTGTCTGTCTTTCTTATTTTTAGCTTGGAATTTTCCCCCTTACTTTCCTTGTGTTCTGGTGTTTCTACTTTCTATTTAAATTTCCAGGGATTAGTTTTAATGTGCCTTTATTATTTATCGGCAAATCTGCTTGATTGTTAGTTCCTCAACCTTTAGTGGAGGGATTTGAAAACTGATCACTTCCCTGATTTCTTAAAGAAAATCTGCATTATATTTGCCAGAGTTTTCTTTGCTAATGGCTCAAGCCAGCTAATAGGTAGAGATTTCAAAAGGAATGGGGGCTGTTGGCCACTTGTGTCTCAGTAAGTGTCTCTGATGCTGGGAGGTGCATACAGAGGTCCAGGGCAGTCTGGAAGCCAGTGTTCACACCTCTGACTGCCGTTGCACTGACGGGTGCACAGTTGAGTCCACCTGTTATATGCCCTGGAACATGTCCAGGGTACACTTTACATCCAGCTGTCAGCCTTATGCCATAAAGGCCTGGGATAGGAATGGCAACATCTTTTCTTTCAATCGTCTCACCAGTCGTCCAGGAAAAAGTGAAGGAGTGGTTTATTGAATTGAATTTCGGTTTAACCATAAGCATATAACAATTACAGCAGGGAAACAGGCCATCTCGGCCCTTCTAGTCCGTGCCGAACGCTTACTCTCACCTAGTCCCACTGACCCACACTCAGCCCATAACCCTCCATTCCTTTCCTGTCCATATACCTATCCAATTTTACTTTAAATGACAATATCGAACCTGCCTCTACCACTTCTACTGGAAGCTCGTTCCACACAGCTACCACTCTCTGAGTAAAGAAATTCCCCCTTGTGTTACCCTTAAACTTTTGCACCCAACTCTCAACTCATGTCCTCTTGTTTGAATCTCCCCTACTCTCAATGGAAAAAGCCTATCCACGTCAACACAATCTATCCCCCATATAATTTTAAATACCTTTATCAAGTCCCCGCTCAACCTTCTACGCTCCAAAGGATAAAGACCTAACTTGTTCAACCTTTCCCTGTAACTTAGGTGCTGAAACCCAGGTAACATTCTAGTAAATTTTCTCTGTACTCTCTCTATTTTGTTGACATCTTTCCTATAATTCAGTGACCAGAAATGCACACAATACTCCAAATTTGGCCTTACCAATGCCTTGTACAATTTTAACATTACATCCCAACTCCTATACTCAATGCTCTGATTTGTAAAGGCCAACATAACAAAAGCTTTCTTCACCACCCTATCCACATGAGATTCCACCTTCAGGGAACTATGCACCATTTTTCCTAGATTTTATTGTCATTTAGAAACCACAACTGCAAAGCAGTTAAAAAATGAAACAACATTCCTCCAGAATGATATCACAAAAGCATATGACAAAACAGACTACACCAGAAAATCCACATAACGTTTGGCAATCCCCACTCCAGAGTCCGAAGAGGCTGCTGCGTATTAATATCACGCTACCATCTTAGCGCGTTCCCCGGAAAGGAGCCCCAAATCCACCAGACAAAACAAGACTACCCAGACACACCAAGTCAGGAGACCAACTCTACCACCCAACAAACCAAAAACTAAAGCTACAAGACCTACACAAAACCACATACAGTTGGCCCTCCTTATCCGCGAGGGATTGGTTCCGGGATCCCTCGCGGATACCAAAATACGTAGATGCTCAAGTCCCTTATTTAACCTGTCTCAGTGCAGTGGACATTAGGACCCGGCAGTAGAGCTCTGAATCTGCAGTGTTTCTGTTCATGAAAACAATCACGTTCACAATTGAAAATAAAGTGGAAATAATAAAGTGATCAGAAAGAGGTGAAACGTCATCGGTCATTGGGAAAGCATTAAGCTATGTTGGGCAACGATCGGAACAATTTTAAAGGATAAAGTGAGAAAGGCCCTGCCCGGATGAAAGCTGCAATTATTACTAAGCAATGCAGTGGTTTAATTATTGGGTTTTGGGTTTTTGATCCTCCGCATCAACCAGACACAGTGGAGAACGCACTTGGGAGCGATCTGTCACTTCCGTTCCCGAGCCCGGTGCTGAAACATACATTCTTAAGCGTTTTATATGCATAGAAAGGTAAAATATATACTATGTACTAAGACAAATGTTTGACTAACTGACGCTAAATAATACCAGATGTACCTGATCCGACTTACTTAGTAAGAGAACTTACAATATTTTTCGATCCCGATCCACGATAACCCACAACCATCCTCCCGTATACTTTAAACCATCTCTAGGTTACTTATAATACCTAATACAATGTAAATGCTATGTAAAATAGTTGTACTGCATTGTTTAGGGAATAATGACGAAAAAAAGTCTGTACATGCTCGAACAACAAGTGCTGGAAGAGCACTTCTGGGTTTTCGTGATTCGCTTTTGGTTGAATTCGCGCATGCGGAATTCGCGGATAAGGAGGGCTGACTGTAGTTACAACAGTGATTTATATAAGTTTGATAAATAATTTGAAAATGTTTGAATAATATTTTAATGTGTTTTAGTTAAATTCACATGCGTTATAGTAACCTTTTATAAACAATTAAAGTTTTGGCCATCAGAAGTATTTAAAGTTCTTAAAAAGTCTTTGGCTGCCAGTGAGCTCTCAAAGAGTGATAGGACATTCTGGGGCTAGAAACGGAACATATGCCTGAGGAGACTTACTTGCCTTTCTGAGCCTGTATTTACTCAAATAATTTTACTTAGGTTGTGGCAATTAGTTTTTCTGGTCTGCCATATCCAGAGTTGTCAAGCAGGGATTTTAAATATTGGGTCCAACAATGAAACAGAAACAAGGCATTCCATCCTATTATACTGAACCTGTAAAGATTAAGTGTGGAATTGTGCATGAACAAGCAGTACTCTGAGGCTGCTTTGTTTCTTATTTGCAGTTCACCATCTAATATAGTTTCCTTAGTGCCAGTTAATACGGATGAGATCAATCTAGTATTCATTGCTTTGGTCTGGAGGTGATCACGTAACCTGCAGCATTTTCTGTGAAGGTTTCTCTCGCCAACAACGAAGCTGTTCAACGCAAACAATCACTGAAACATTCTTCATCTTCTGTTTCAGCTAAAGGTATTTCTCAATTCATAATAGGGATGTAATTCTGGAAATCTGCTTCATTAACTGAGATTGAAAAAGCTTGGTAAAATGCATTGTGTCTTCTTATTGGTGTAGACTGATGCTGAGTTTGTTAATGTGAAAAATATATTGGCATATCGAACACCCATACCCCAGTAGGTGGTATAATTGCTAAAATTTGTGAACTGAATGATTGTAAAACAAGGAATACCTGTTGTTTCCCCCTTGTAATTAATTTACAATGAGTTTTTATGCCTCCAGTTCTCTATCTGCCAGTGCATTTGTTATGTACAGAAGGTAGCAGCAGCTTTTTTGGAGCTTTCTCTTGTCCGAGAGATAGATTTTGACCTTCGTCCAGCTAGTGAAAGAAAAGCGAATGCTGTATACGGTTGTATTTGCATAACTGCGGTTCTTGCAGTGCTTTGTCATATCCAAGCATTTACAAATGCACCACATCCATTGGAGATATTTACTGAAAAAATGGATATAGAAGGATGAAAGTTTAACTGAAGAATGCTTCTCAAGTTGAATACTGTGATGCATGAAACTACAGCCTCAAATTACTTCCATCTGTCCATTACATTTCAGCAGAATCTGAGTTTGCTGGAAATACTCATCTGATTAGGCAGCATTTACAGGGATTGAACAATAACAGTGTTTCAGGTCAGTGAGCTCAAAAAGGTGGTGGTGAAGTTGTCCTTCCCTAAAATGGTTAGCATTGGCTGAGATGAAACCTCCCTCCATCTGCTTGTCCAAAGTAAATGGAGCAAAGAGTAGACAGCCCCCAAACTCATCCAGTCAGCTTCCTGCTAGTGGCAGCAGAGACCCGGCATCACAGTATGCATCAACTCCTGCTCTCCAGGCAAACTACCATGTCTATGGCAGACACCTCTCCCTCGCCCTACACTCACCACTGGACAGTAAAGACACCCACCTCAGACAGTTATTAATTACAGTTCTGCCTTCAATGCTATTATTCCCAGCTATTATTTCCAATGCTGTTATTCATTACCAAACATGGACCCTGGGAGTCAATACCGCCCTCTGCAACTGGATCCTTGACTTTCTGACCAACAGTCCACAAAGGGTAAAAATAGGTAGCAAAATCTCCGCCACGATTATTCTAAACACTGGTGCTCCACAAGTTTACATCCTCAACCCCCTACTCATGACCACATGGCCAGAGTCTACTCGAAGTCCATCGACAAGTTTGCAGATGATACCATCATAATGGGGGCACGTCTGGAATAACAATGAGCCAAGTACAAGAAGGAGATCGAGAGTTTAGTGACGTGGTGCCATAGCAACAACAACTCCCTTCATTTTAACAGAGCAAAAGAGGTGGGGTCACTGACTTCAGAAAGTGTTGGGGGGGCGGGGTTGGGTAGGGTTGCTTTGCATGTTCTCCTGTCTGGGTCAATGGTGTTGAGGTTGATAGGGTTAAGATCTTCAAGTTGTTGGGAGTGAACATCACCAATAAACTGTCTTATTCCAAAGACATTGATGCCATGGCCAAGAAAGCATGCCTCTATTCCTTCAGGATGCTAAGGAGATTTCTCCGTTGACCTTTTGATATCTCTGAAACCCTCCTGATGAAGGTACTGTCGTATAGGGAGTACCTGGATTTAGACGTTGAAAGAACAGTGATATATTTGCATGTCACCCTAATGTACAGCTTATAGGGGGGGGGGGGGGGCTGAGCCTGCAGGTGGACATGTTCTTATACAAACTGGATAAATAGCTTCACTGGTTGTTCTAGAAGCCAGTTGAGTGGTGAATCTGGAGTCACATGTCAGCCTGAACACACAAGGTTGCCAGACTTCTTGCCTTATGGGACAGTGGTGAAACAAATAGACTTCTATAGTTCTGGTGAAGGCGATTACTGGGGCCTATTCCTTTTATTAAATGAATTTAAATTGGATATCTTCAGGGAGGAATTTGAACCTGCACCTTAAGATTGTTAATTCAGGTTGTTGAGTCATCGTTCAAACAACTTAACCACTTGTGCCAACACCATACGTCGTAATCTGGGCCACGGTCATCTATAAGGTAGCAGTATAATGTCAACTAAGTACAGCAAGTGCTCATGTTTGAATGTTGATTTGCTATTCCATGGTGGAATGCAGTAATGGCCAAAAAAAACAGGCAAGAGCAGGGGTTTGACACAAAACATTTTTCCTCCCGCAGATGATGTATGACCCACTGAGTTCCTCCAGCACGTTGTTTATTGCATCCTCCTGCTCCAGTGACTGTCTCTGCTGTGACCCGTCTGAGGCAATACCCTCGACATTCATTGGACTTGCTTCAGCTGAAATGTTTCCCTGCCAGCAGCATCCCAGTATACAGTGAGAAGGCTGAACCTTGAAGTGGAATCACTTGGGAAGAACTGGATGTAGATTTTGCAGAGTACTGTAAATGGATTTGAGGATCATCCCGATGAGCTCTTAAGTTTGCTGTTAGAGGGTATTCAGGAGTTATGCAAATATAGCAGATATTAATTCTATCAATAAGAAGTCTTCAGTTCTTAATGTACATTGTAAATTGCAAGCAGCAAATTGAAATTACAGTACTGTGCAAAAGTCTTAGATACCCTAGTTACTTATATGTGCCCAGAACTTTTGCACAGTACTGTATATGAAGGTGCATACATAGGTGAACTTCTCTGCAAGGGCAAGGGAGTTTTAAAAAATAGCAAATTTTGTTCCGCTAGTCTAATTTAGGGCTTCAGATGTGTGAAACTATGGTTATTTAATTTGCTGTGCAGTAAAGGTTTGATTAGTATTGTTTTGAAAGCCCTACGGGATGAGATTAAATAAAATGCAGCAGCAGAAGTCAACTATGTGCAAAGATTTTCACAGTTTTCTGCTTTTGGAGTTAAATGAGCTGTGTGTTCCTCACTGAACAGTCAGTACTGTCTTTCCAGAGTAGCACATTTTAACTCTGGCTTGCAGGAATCAGCACTGTCTAACTGTCCAGAACAGAGTGAGAGTAAGAGAGGCTGAGAAGAGGCAAACTAATGTATAACATGTCATCTAAAATCAGACAAATCTTTCTCAATGAAAAGTTTCAAAAAACAGCCCAGGTCTTCAGATTCACAGTGATAATTTGGCGAGGAGTGAGTGGCAAAACTTGGGTGTTGTCTATTTAGGGAGCTCTGTAGATTGCAATGCCGTAGTTCTTACACTCCCAAGGTTTACAGCCTTGCTTCTCAGGACGTAAACACAGAAAACACAAGATCTCAACAATCCACAGACCTGCAGAAGATGAAGGTGGGCTTAAAAGTTTCAGCTTTATAACTTCTCATTAGAACTACAGTATAATTTAGGATGTCAGGCTTGTCAGGAAAGATAGATCCCAGGGAAGCAGGGGAAAAAAGAAATGATGTCTTGATAAGTTCAAGATCAGAAGCTGATTAAATGACAAATGTTAAGGTAGTGCAGGACAAAGATGGGAGAAAGATGAGATAAACAGCAGAAGTGTAGAATGGGTCACAATCGTGAAAAGTTTGACAAATCAGAACTGCTCCCTTGGCTCAGAAGGTGATGGATAAAAAAGCTATGTGGATCCCTTTTTTCTGGTCTACTGGCTTCTAGTATTCATAGTAGATCCTCATTTCAAACATCAGCCTGCACTTGATCAACCATGATCTGGTTGAATGCAAATGCAGGCTGGGACCACTCCTTTTTGTTACGTTTTAGAGGTCTACATTACCCACACCTATTTTTCAGATGAGTATGAAAGTTGTAGTTGAGGCCTGAACATGATGTTATTGGTAATACAAACATTTATTTATATCAGGGGTTTTCAACCTGGGGTCCACAGACCTCTCAGTTCATGGTAAGGCTCCAGGGCATAAAAGAGGTTGGGATCCTGTGATTTGTATCCATTTATACTGTATGTATGTATGTATGTACATATGGACACAATATTTTAAATGAGATATTGTCAGTGCACTAGCACTCCTTAGCATATAATGCTTCGTGCTGTATATGAGAACCTAGCATGTTTATGGAACAGAGAATCTACCATAGCAATAAATAAGTGTCCCCCTAAAACTTCAGGTCTATGTTTTATTAACTCTGATTAAAGAATTTCTGCTGTTTGAAAATCAAAACGTTTTAAAAAATCAATAAAGTAATTATTTGTAAATTAGGACTTCATTACATTGATTAATTTTAATCTGTTTAAATTCTCATTATTTTGCGACTCATTGTTTCATTTTCATTTTATTTTCCTGTTTCTCCTTTCGGTAATTAGATTTTCCCAATGAATGTCTTTAGTCTTGAGTCTTGGTACTGAAACTTAGACAGATTGATTTCTTTAGCATTTCTCATTTTGTTTCACAGGATTGTTTCCTTTGGCGGTTGAGCTTCTTGCCTTTGAAAGAATCTGCAGATCTGTGGGCTTTGCACAAAACAACTATGATCATTAGAAATAAAGCTAAAAGCATTAGAAGAGCTCTTCCCTGAGACTAAGAGACTGTAAAAGCAGGGCCACATCAGTATTGTATGTAAGAAAGTACGTAGTACAGATATTTGACAAATGTTCTGTTAAATAGCATTTCCTCATGCCAATTGCAAACACGTCAGTTTATATTCTGACCCAATCAGAATAATCTCTTTCATCGTTGTTGCACCGTTCACCAGAAGGTTATTCAACCCAGACTTCATTTTAGATTATGACCAGTGAATGGGAAATAGAAAATATCACAGAGAATGGGATCCAAATTGAATCTGAAATCCAAATCAATTTCAATTGAGTTGATTTAACACAGTGCAGTATCTCATAGTGTTTGGGAAATGTATTTTGACCAAAATTGGCAAAAATCATCAAAAGTAACTTTCTACTGATGCTAGTAATTTAAAATATATGCTGAACATGCTGAAAAACCTCAAAAGACCAGGCTGCATCAATGGAGGAAGACACAGAGTTGAGCTTTTAGATCTCTAGCCTTTCCTTAGAAGGGATAGGAGTACATGTCAAAAGGTGTAGCAATGTGGAGGACAAGTAAAGGAACTAAAGTTGGGTTTCAAAGAAATGCAAAAGGCTATAGAAAAGTCATTACGTCCATTTGCCAGGGGTAGTGGTTTTGATATGAACTTGCAGAACTTGATGCTAAGCCCAAAAACACAACATATGTATAATCATTCATACATGATTTCATATCAATTTAAACGCATGGTAAATCAGAGACAAGAAACTCAAGGCAGTAACTGATACGTCCTGAAGAGACTTTTAAAGAGAGGGAAAGGTGTCATGCAGGGAGTGGGGGACTTGGGGGCTGATGTTCTTGTTGTGTTTCATGTGGGGGGAGGGGGATTGATGATTTCCACATTCCCTCCCCCGCACATGTTCCTGTTTTGTTGTCCAGGGTGTTGGGTTTGCTCTTTCTCTCTGAACTGACCTAAATGGTTTTTCTTTGTTTCGTGGCTATCTGGAGAAGAAGAATCTCAGAATTGTATACTGATATATACTTTGATAATACCGTAGATTCCGGACTACAGAGCGCACCTGATTAAAAGCCGCTGGCTCTAATTTTAGAAATAAAATCAATTTTTTAATTGTAAAGGCCGCAACGGATTTTAGGCCGCACCGGATTTTCGGCCGCAGGTGTCCCACGTTGTAATATGAGATATTTACACAGAAAGATATTACACGTGAGGATTTTTTTAACTTTTAATTAAATCCATATGGTAACAAAAACAAATACATATTGCAAATGCTTTTTTTCGAACCGTGCCCGTACGCGGCTACTTTTAAATATACGTTGCGTATACTTCTTTACTGAACAACATTCCAATATCTCCTAACGACTGGTAAAAAAATATATATATTGCAGCCTACCAGGAAAAGTTATTGATCACCTTTAACTTAAAAGCAGCGTTCGCTCAGATCCAAAGCCGCTCGCGTAATGCGCTCCCCCCTCCTTTCCGTTTATCGCAAACGGCATTTAAAAGCAGCGTTCGCTCAGATCCAAAGCCGCTCGCGTAATGCGCTCCCCCCCTCCTTTCCGTTTATCGCAAACGGCATTTAAAAGCAGCGTTCGCTCAGATCCAAAGCCGCTCGCGTAATGCGCTCCCCCCCTCCTTTCCGTTTATCGCAAACCGGCATTTTCCCACAAGACACCGCGAAACCGGGTGTGACGTCAGCATCCCGCGATGTAGTACAGAAAACAAATATAGTTTAAACTAAGTAGGCAGCACAATGCTTCGAGTGTTTTCCATGTTGATGAGGGTGAGTACAAATGACTGATTTACAATAATTTAATTGTGAAAGTGCGCTTGATTTATCGTACAATTTCATTGGACCTCTGTGAACTACTCATCAATTTTATTGGTCTACTGTTATGAGGCAAAATGTTTACGAGGCGGCATGAAAAAAAACCATGCATTAGCCGCTTCGGATTATAGGCTGCAAAGTTCAAAGCTGTTCAAAATGTGGGAAAAAAGTAGCGGCTTAAAATCCGGAATCTACGGTAAATTGTATCTTTGAAACTGAATGGTGAAACCTAGGGATGAACTATTCCGGAGGTGAGGGTCAAAATGACAAAAGTTTGGTAAGGAATGCAAGTACATTCCTTCATGGAACAAACAACTTCTCTTGTGCTGGGGAATTTAACAGAGATTACAACAATGGGACAAAAATCAATGTCAGGTTAGTAAAGACAATCCATCCTCCAAGCACATGATAGCGGAATGGAATAAAGAAAGGCAAGAAACCAATAGCTCCACTTTGCTGTTGTTATCTTGTTAAATCACCAAGGCTATTGCATTGAGAAGAAAGAGAACTCGCATGAAAACATAACTGACCTTACATGACAAAATTGCCAAGAAGTTTGCTGCAGACTTTGAATGGAGAACAGCACAGGGACAGGCCTGTCAGGCTTTTGGACTCAATGCCAAGTCTAACAAGTAATCAAATGCCCAACTAAACTAATCATTTCAGCCCTACATAGTGTCTATATCTTTCCATTTCCTGCACATCCATATGCCTAAGAGACCCTAGAACGCTCCAGTCATATTTGCCTCCACCTCCACACAAGGCAGTATATTCCAGGCATACACATTCCCTGTGCAAAAAAAAAAACTTTCCCTGCATATCTCCTTTGAATCTACCCCTCTAACCTTATATACGTGTTCTTTGATATTAGATATTTCAACCATGGTAAAAAGATACTGTCTACTCTATCTATGCCTGTCATAATCTTATAAACCTTTATCAGATCTCACTGTAGCCTGTGCTGCTCTAGAGAAGTCAATCTAAATTTGTCCAGCCTCTCTTTAAAGCTCATGCCCTCTAATCCAGGCAGCATCCTGGTAACCTCACCTGCATCTGCTCCAAAGCTCATATAATGGGGTGGCCTAAACAGAATGAAATGCTCCAGGTGCGGCCTAAGTAGAGTTTTATAATGTCCTAAAACAGGCCCACCAAGTCTATGCTGAACCATCAAGTACCCATTTCCTTTGGTGCTAAAGATAAATCCCATTTATTCTGCTCACATTGCCGTCAACTCTTAAGATGCTTGTTTACTTGATAAATAGAAGTTGTGTCTGTCTTAATTTCCCTAAAACATAGATTTTGATTGGAATTATCTAAATTTGCAAATTGATTATCTCTACTTAATTTTTATAACCTCTCTTAATCTGAACCATGGTTGGTTAATCTGAACTCTGTCTGAGACCTTTGAGTCAAGGATTAGTTATTAGAAGCAGTGGTTATTTGGAAGTTGCAAGAGAACTTCATCAACTGGCAGAAACAATTAAAAAAGATGGATGGTATATATGCATAGGTTAATGAGGACCATAGAGTCATATAGCATAGAAATAGGCCCTTTGGACCAACTTGCCCATGCCAGCCAAGATGTACATCTAAACCACTCTCACTTGCTTCTGTTTGGCCCATGTCCATTTCTTCCTCCTCATTTTCATGCAGTCATTGACTGACATTATTAAACAAAAAACCACATTGCATTTATAAAATACAAAATAACAAAACTGTTTCACAGGAACAATTATCAAATATATTGCTTGAAGTAACAAAACCAGATTTTGGGGCAGGACGTAGTCAAATGGCAATGACGCTGAGTGAGAGAATTCTGGACCTGGTCCTGAGCAGATGTATTTCTGGCTGCTATTATGGGAGGTCATAAATGAGGGATAAACCCAGGGTCAGAACTGGAGGATCTGAGCTGAAAGAAGTGATAACAATAGCAAAGAGCGGAGCCAGAAAGGTGGAATGGTAGGATATGATATTTGAATCAGTGCATGGAAAGTGCCAACGTAGCATGGTTTCTTCGCTCTTCACTAGCTTCTCCCGTCCTTTGGCCTGACAGTTGCTAGATTTCTTCTCCAAAATCCATTCCTGACCGAAATACAGTTCCCTTCAATGTTAGGGAGGTATTAGTCTCAATACCACCAATCTATTTTTCATTAAATATACTTCCTGGTCCCTTGACTGATTTGAGACAGAGTTAGCAAACTTGTCAATTCCAGAAGAGATTCCAATCCATATTGTTTAATAATTTATTCTTTGCAATGTCATTTCCTGCCAACTGCTTCTTTTCGCCACCTCTGTTTCTACTGACCTCACGTTTGGACTATTCCAGTTCTATCTTGGCTAATCTGCAGCAACTTCAATCAGACAAAACCTTCTTATCTGTATCCTGTATTATGCCATGTCCAACCCATTCATTTTCTTTGCCTTGAAAGACTTACAGTCAATACTCACCTTTGCGTTCTGAATCTTCCACGGATATCCTTCTTCTTTAACCTCAATAGTATCTGTGAACTCTCTTCTATGATGACTCATACCACTTTTCCAATGACTGCCCATCGGTTCTTTCTCCTTCAGCATGTAATTGTGGTAATGAATTTCAGTGGATCCCCACTAGCTTATAACACCTTAGAATCCCTCTCTGTCTTGGATTCATGTCTTTAACAAACTTGTTAAAGATTTATATCTTTGATTAAGAGAAAATCGATCAGCAGCCTATAAGAATGATAGAAAAGCATATTTTGAATTTTATCTGTGATTCTTTACTGATTAGGTTTAACAAGACCAAGTAACATTTTTACTAGTTTCATTTTAATTTATTTATTATCCCTGCGGAAAGAAAAAAAAACACAAGCAATGGTGACAAGGAGTTTTACAGGAGTGAGACAGATTGACCGCTTCAGTAGTGGTTCAACAGCAACCTCACACTCAATGCCAGCAAGACCAAGGAATTGGTTGTGGACTTCAGGAAGGGATAGTTGGGAAAACATGGACTAGTCCTCACTGAGGGGGTCAATGGTGGAAAGCTTGAATAGCTTTAAGTTCCTGGGTGTCAGCAGTTTGGAGGATCTGTCCAAGGCCCAACATGTTAATGCAGTCGTGAACAAGGCATGCCAATGGACCTACTTTGTTAAGAGTTTGATGAGATTTGGTTTGTCACCAAAGACTCTTGTATATTTCTATCGATATATGATGGAGACCACTTTGGCTGGTTACATCTTAACCCAGTTCACATGATTGTAAGGTCCTGCAGAGAGCTGTAGACTCAGACAGCTCCATCATGGGCACAACTCTCTCCTCCATTTTTAATTTTATTTATTTAGAGATAGAGTGTAGAACAGGATCTGCCTGGCCAATGAGCTGCACCACCCAGCAAACCCACCTACTTAATCCAAGCCTAATAGAAAAATAGAAACATAGAAAATAGTGTTGAAAAGTGGCCCTTTTTGATTTTTGCCCTGGATTTGCCTGCCTGCCACTTTTAATCACAGGACAATTTGCAATGATTAACTAACTTAGTAACCAGTTCATCGTTAGACTGTGGGAGGAAGCAGAGTACCCGGATGAAACCATCAAGGACATCTTCAAAAGGCAGTGTCTCAGAAAAAGCAGCATCCATCATTAAGGACCCTCACATGCTCTCTCCTCATCAGAGAGGAGGCCCATATTCAACTTTTCAAAACCAGTTCCTTCTCTTCTGCCATCAGATTTTTGAACAGTCCATGATCACTATCTTATTATCCTGTTACAATTTATAGTAAATTTATGTCATTGCACTATACTGCTGTTGCAAAATAACACATTTCTTATCATATAAGATAAAGATAATTCTGATTCTGAATAAAGGAAATTATAAATAAGTTGGAACAGAGCAGAAAAATGTGGAATAATGGGAAGACAAACATAAAAAAGAGTAAAACAGGCAGGCTTAAAAAAAACAAAAGCAAAGAAGCAAAGTTGGAGAAAGAAGACCTCATTTGTCTCTACACTTGTCTTAAGCCATTCTTGTTTGAGCAAATAGTGTAACGTACCAAGAGAAACCACCAACGGCACACAGGAAATAAATGTCTGCAAGAAAAGCCTGAACTTAGTGTGGGAAGACTTGTCCCTTGGAATGGGGTTGGCAATACTTGAAAGATTAATGGTCATAAAACTTCCTCTTAAATCACACAGGCCTCATTACACTACTGAGGCACTTTTACCAGCCATGCACTCCACTGGAATCATTTTCACGTTGGTGCCTCCTTTTATGTCCTGTCAGTATAGGAGGTTGATTTGCTCTGTGCAAAATGCTCTTTAGCATTGGCTAGTGACAGTGGTAAACAAGAAATTACAACGAGCACATTGCAATGTTTGTAAAAGCACTATAGTAATGGAAACTACAGGACATATAGTGGAACTTGAAGCCCTCCATTGGGTGGGGTTGGCTATAGATGTTGGGTTCCAGCTGTCTATGTGATACACAGACCAGTACGCAGTACAATATGGAGACTAAGCTGTTGCCCATACAGCAGGCTCCCCCTCCCTATGCAACTGATGAATCCAAAGGAATGGCAGACACTGATACAGTTTGGCACCAGTGGCATCTGCCAGTCAGCATTGAATTCAACATTGGACTCCATTTCTAGTTTTTTCCCCTGAGATTTCCTCCTAAAGCCTTCTCCATGAGTGGGCATAGCCACAAGGCAAAGAGATTTGAGATCAGGGTTTTCCGTCTCCTAGATGAGCTGGCTGACAACTACGGCTAACAAGCCCCATTTGCCTGAAGTGACTGGTTTCAAGGTGCCAGTAAACCACCTTTACTCCTTCTCCTGTCAGTAGAAATGGTTTTGCCAGGCTTAGTGGCTAAGACACATGTGAAAGGCAGGAGCTGAACTTGGTTGTCACAGACACATGCCAGTTTAATAGGTAGTGGGAGCTTTTCCCCACTAACACCTCCAACTAAAACAACTTTAAGGAACCAGTGGGAGTGTAAACAAGAAGAAATAAGGCAAGTTGGGATAGCAATGATAAATTATAAATCACAAAGTAAGCAATTTCAGGCATGCAATGAACAAATAGTGAGTGCTCCATGCATTCCTGCCAACAGAATTTCAAGTGCTGGGCTTGATCACAATATTCAGCATTCTGCTGTTTAATGGCTCATATTTTGGATAGATGTAATTTTTGGTGTACATACCTCAGATTTTGGCACACTTTAAGTTATTTTTAAAAATTCCTTTGTGGTCTTCAGTTGCATCGTCGCCACATGATCTGCTTGCTGTGAGGAGGTGCTTGCCTGCTTCAGGCTGGTGTCTGGTTATCCCCGATAGGTGGTTTGTGGAAATATGTAGAGGATTGAGGAGGACAGTTGACACACTGTTATCTGTTTGGGAGCCAATGTTGTCATACTCCTTGTGGGATGGCTAATGCAAAATTTATCCTAACTTTTAATATCACCTCATAGGCAAGAATTATATAAGAAGAATTTTGAACTCTGAGATCCTGTATTGAAACACTGCAGATTGCCATGGTGATATTTCAGGCTGTGGATGAGACACCTGCTCAAACAAGTCAAAGTTAAAATTAAGTTTATTATCAAAATACATGTATGTCACCATTTACAACCCCGAGGTTAATTTTCTTGTGGGCATAATCAATAAATCTGTAATAAAATAATATAAACAATAAAAGACCACTCTGTACAAATACAAAAAGAAATAGTAATAATAATAAATAAATAAGAAATAAATATTGAGAACATGAGATGAAAAGCTCTTGAAAGTCGGTCCATTGGTTATGGGAACATCTCAATGATGGAACAAGTGAAGCTGAGTGAAGCTATTCCCTTTGATTCAAGAGCCTGATGATTGAGGGGTAATAACTGTTCCTGAACCTGGTGGTGTGAGTTCTAAGGCTTCTACTATACCTTCTTCCTGCTGGGAGCAGCAAGAAAAGAGCATGCTCTGTGTGGTGGGATTCCTCTTGACGGATGTATTTTCTTGCAACAATACTCATGTAGATGTGCTCAATGATGGGGAGGGCTTTACCTGGGATGGACTGGGGTGTAGCATTTTCCATTCCAGGGCATCGGTGTTTCCATACCAGATTGTGATGCAGCCAGTCAATATACTCTCCAAACACATGTATAGAATTTTGTCGAAGTTTTAGGTGTCCTGCTGATTCTTGGCAAACTCTTTAGTCAAAGCCTGCTTAAGTCGAGGAAGCCACAGGCACATTGTTTCAACATCACAGTTAGAGGACAAAAACGCCTTACATTGTCATCTGCTCAGGAATCAGAGACTAGGTTGGAAATCTGACTCCTTGACTGACCAAAAGCAAGAAGCAGGATTGACAGTTTCAGATCCATTTCCATGCATCACTTCCCAGCTTGGCCGAATACCATGCCAAGTTTGATTATAAATGATATTTGATGGAGCACTGTGCTATCAGTTGTATCTTGTTTGGCTTCTGCCCTTTGCACCAGTACTGGGTGATTGTTCATTATCATTTCTAGCACCAGGCTTCCGCAGAGGAATGACTGAGCTTAATGGCTGCTGCATATCCACCTGTTGGCAGCTCCTGTATTTACTTGTGAAGGATCAGTATTCAGTATGTGCTGGTCCCAGGGAAAACCCTCTGATATGATAACCCCAAGGAATTTAATGTTACTGACCATCTCCATCTCCGAACTACTGATGAGATCGACAAGACTTCCAGTTTCCTCCTCTGTAATCAATAAACATCTCTTTAGTTGTACTGTCGTTAAGTGATTTTCAATCTCCCTCCATATGCTGATTCATCACCAGCTTTGATTCAGTGGCTTAGATAAGCACACTTAGGTACTTGGAGTTGTACTTATCTAAGACACCTCAGAACCTATATATCTGGAATGAAAACGGGTTATTCTAGGCACTAAAGAGCTGTCTGAGAAGAAAATATTTCAGGGAATTTAGCAGTCAATTTGAACACATCTTTTTCTCTCTTGCAGCAATATGCAAATATACAAACAACAGATTTTAATTATATTGTTTAACAGCTAAGTAAGGCATCAGAGAAAACTACTCAACTTTTCAAAATAATGCGGATTTCTACAATCAGCCAAGAAGTCCAAGAAAGTCACTGCTTAATAGCTTTAAGATATTTTGATACCTTACCTAATACTGAGGGTATCACTTTACAAACCTTCTAAAGCTCTTGACATCAAAAACCTGCAAACATACTGAGCCTCACGCCTAACATGGAAGACATTTTTCCACAAGATTGAAAAATAAAAAATGTTCAAGTTTCTCAAGTTTCAAGAGAATCAAGGAAATGGTCAATTAATTCCCTGCCTTCCCAAATCGTGCTTAATAAGAGAATCTCATCAAATACCTCAGAGGTTGCATCTTCTTGCCTTTGTGCAATGTTTCTCTACCTTATGAGAAGCAGCAAAGAACAAAGGGAGAGTATTAAGCCCAATATTCTATCATGGTCTTACCATTGGGCTTAATGTAGGTGAGAACTTCCATTATCTGAGTAGCTTCAAAATCGAATTGAACAATCTGAAACTGTTAGCAATGGTCCTGATTTCAGACCTTAAGATGACAAAAGATCACTACTTTGGTATGCTGAGGTGAGATGACATGAAGACACTGTTTAACTGAGCATGCCTTCAAACAGCCCTAATAAAACTGAATCTTTGAGAACTGGGAGAAGGTTAAACTACGCAACTAAAGGAGTTTTTCAGTTTGGAAACCCAAAACCTTTAGCGGTTTCCTCAAGAACAACCTTTCTGGCTCTTAAGGTCCGAAACAAGAACCAATATGTCCAGAAGAAATGGCAGCATTAGGTCAGAAGCAGAACAAACAGTAAGAGTAAGCCACAAAGCCCATAAAGCTAGCTACAGTGTTCTTTATGAAGGTGAACTACTTTTCTGCATTGTCCCACATCTCCAGATTTACTGGCCCTGCTCACCTTGTGGTAGAAGCGTCAAGCTGAGTTCAACAGGACTTTTCAATATGCAGACACACTAAAATACTCACAAGGTTCTGCTTGTCATTGTAGAGAAAAGCAAACTCAGTATGTATGGAATCAAATACCAGCAGGAAGTGTGGATACATAGAGTATCAAGGTAAGTTCCATGACTTCAGAAAACCAGCCTGGGCCACGGCCTCACCAGTTTCTATCCCCCAGCTTAGAGTACCACTGTTTCATCTAGTATTGCACTGGTGAGATAGTAAGTTGAGTTAGGTTCCTGGTTTTCCCTTGCTACCTGGCTTCCCACTGGTATTAGAAGCTGGCCAATGAATTTATGGCACCAGCTGATGCATAGGTTTTGGACCCAGAGGGTAGAGGGGGATAAGGGTGAATGTTGCTTTCACAGATAAACTTAGCTGTGGGCCACTCTACCAGCTATGTTGTGTGTGTGAAAAGTGCTTTACCTACTATCGCCCCAAGATGGCAAGTGGGCTCCAATGAATATTTTATCGGCAATCATTTGATTTGCATGAGTTCAGCTTGCTATCATCTTGCTTCTCCACCAATCCCTCTAGCATCTCAGCTCTCTGGGTCTGATATTGCTGCTATCATGTGTTGGCTGGTGGATACCAAGACAACCATTGCTGGGACATAGCAAGAGCAAAAGCGTAGCAGAAGGTTGTTCTTCTACCATCCTCTGTGTAGCCTCTTTGATGATTTGCAGTTCAGTTTAGGGACAGAAAGCAGAAAGAGACAAAGCAATGGGATTTTATTAAACAGCAGTCAGTCCAAAAGGTAGAAGGAACAATTTTTTGTGCAGTGACTTTCCGTTATTGCATTGAATCTAGTGTATCAAATGGATTAAATTGTTGAATTGCAATGAAAACTTTAAATGGATTTTAGCCACCAAGGAAAGTATATTTGTGTGTCTTGTAAATGTTATTCAGCTAAACTAATTTACTCAGTCAACCCAGTACCCTCTTAGATAATAAATCCATAATTGCAATGAAAACTAAAGAAAACTGACCAGCTGTCTTGACCAAAGAAGAACAACATATTAGGGGCAGGTGAAATAAGAAGTGATAGATGTCCATTCAAACTAAAGTCTGGAGGTAGATTACATTAATTTGGACTGATATTCAGAGTGCATAGCTAAAAATGCAATTTAATTTTGAAACTGATTCCTTAATGGAATTGGAAATTACTTTACAATATACTGAAACCACTAAAATAGATTAGAGTAATTTGGTCCTTTTTCCTTTGCTCAGTTTGTATTTGCTAATAAAATCATGAATAATCCGATGGATAAAGTTTTACATTGTATGGTTCACTTTCCTTTTAATGGATAGTCCTTGGTCTGCAAAGAAATGTATGATCATTATGTGAAGTTAAAAGAACAAAGTCAAGTTTAGTAAGACTGTGGATTTTCAATTTAGGTACAAACTAGTCACATGGTGGACATTGGGTTTAGTATTGCCAGGGATTTTTAATTTAGGTACAAGATAGTCATACTGTGGACGTTGGGTTTAGTAGACCATAAGACTATAAGACATAGGAGCAGAATTAGGCCATTCAGCCCACTCCGCCATTCCATCATGGCTGATTCCAGATACCACTCAACCTCATACAACTGCCTTCTTGCCAGATCCTTTGATGCCCTGACCAATCAGGAAACAATCAACTTCCAGCTTAAATAAACCCACAGACTTGGCCTCCACCATAGTGCATTCCACAGATTTTCTACTCTCTGGCTAAAAAACAATCCTCTTTCCTCTGTTCTAAAACATCACCACTCAATTTTAAGGCTGTGCCCTCTAGTTCTGGAAATCCCATCAAAGGAAACATCCTCTCCTCATCCATCCTATCCAGTCCTTTCGGTAGGTTTCAGTGAGATCCCCTGCATTCTTCTAAATTCCAGTGAGTACAGGCCCAAAGCTGCTAAACACTCCTTTTATCTTAACCCCTTCATCCAGGAATCATCGTTGTGAACCTCCTCTGGACTCTCTCGAATGACAACACATCTTTTCTGAGATACAGGGAACAGCACTGTTGATGATGCTCCAAGTGCGACCTGACTATTGTCTTATAAAGCCTCAGCATTATTCTGTTTCAAACAAATGCCAAAATTGCATTTGCCTTCTCTACCACAGACTCACCCTGTAAATTAACATTCTGGAAGTGCCAGGACGCTGGAGCAGGGATCCAATCGCTGACCCAGTACTGTGCACACAGTGATATTAATAGAGCAACAAATCCCGAGGTGCAAACAAAGTCAGCCTCAAAGTTCAAGCAGAAATCAAAACATCCAGAGAAATCCGAAAACCAGAATCGGGAAACAGGTAGAGTTGATACTCAGAAGGACAGAGTTTAGATATGAATGCTGGAAAGGCTCAGGAAAATTCACTGGCACAATCTGGCAACAAACAGGTGAAAACACAGGACTGAAATACACTGAGCAATAAACAGAGAGGCAGATGATAGATGGAGCACAAAGAGATGCAGGTGGCAGCAATGCAGGTAATAATGTGAAACAGGTGAGAGGCGGAGTACTCAGTGATACAGGGGCCGGAGTAGAGCAGGAGCACATGGGACAGGAGCACATGGGACATGAAAACAAACAAGGGCACATAGCAATACAAAACCACAGACTGGTGGCTGGGGGAAACACCCAAAAAGACAAAGTTCAACTGAAGGTTCTGACAGGAAGTCTGGTACAAGAACTCCCTCTGTACCTCTGATGTTTGAAACTTCTGCTCATTTAGATAAAAGTCTGCACTATTGTTCCTTTTACCAAAGTGCGTTATCATACATTTTCCAACACTGTATTCCATCTGGCACTTTTTGCCCATTCTTTTAATTTGTCTAAGTCCTGCTGCAGTCGTATTGCTTCCTCAGCACTACCAAACTCTCCACCTATCTTTATGTCATCTGCAAACTTTGCCACAAAGCCATCAATTCCATTTTCTAATTCATTGACAAACAATATGAAAAGTAGCGGTTCCAATACTGACCCCTGAGGAACACCACTAGTTACTAACAGCCAACCAGAAAAGACCGCCTTTATTTCCACTCGCTGCCTCCTGCCTGTCAGCCATTCCTCTATCCATGCCCGTATCTTTCCTGTAATGCCATAGGATTTTATCTTGTTAAGCAGCCTTATGTGTGTCACCTTATCAAATGCCTTCTGAAAGTAAATGACATTCACTGCCTCCCCTTTGTCTACTCTGTATGTTACTTCCTTGTAGAACTGTTAACAGACTTGTCAGGCAGAATTTTCCTTCACAGAAACCATGCTGACTTTTGACTTATTTTATCATTAGTCTCCAAGTATCCCGAAACCTCATCCTTAATAACACTTTCCCAACCACTGAGGCTAGGCTAACTGGCCTATAACTTCTCTTCTTTTGCCTTCCTCCCTTCTTAAAGAGTGGAGTGAGATTTACAATCTCCCAGCCCTCCGGGACCATTGCAGAATCAAGTGATTCTTGAAAGATCATGACCAATGCATCTGTTACCACTTCAACAGCTCCCAGGACTCTGGGATGTAGTCCATCTGGTCCAGGTGACTTATCCACCTTAAGACCTTTCAGTTTGCCTAGCACTTTTTCCTTTGTAATAGCAATGACACTCACTCCTGCTCCCTGACACTCATGGACCTCTGGCACACTGCTAGTGTCTTCCACAGTGAAGACAGATATAAAGTACACAGTAAGTTCATCTGCCATTTCTTTGTCCCCGCATTACTACCTCACCAGTATCATTTTCCTGTGGTCCAATATCAACTCTCACCTCCCTTTTACTTGTTATATAACTGAAAAAACTTTCAATTTCCTCCTTAATATTATTGGCCAGTTTGCCTTCATATTTCATCTTTTCTCAAAGAGCTTTTTGTAGTTGCCTTTTGTTGGATTTTAAAGGTTATAAAAGCTTCCCAATCATCCAACTTGCCACTCACTTTTGCTATCTTGTATGCCCTTTCATTGGCTTTTATGCATTCCTTAAGTTTCCTTGTTAGCCACGGTTGCCTACCCCTGCTGTTTGAGAACATCTTCTTCTTTGGGACATATCTGTCCCGTGCCTTGTGAACACTCCCAGAAATTTCAGCCATTTCTGCTCTTTAACTCCAATTCACCTGGCTAAGCTCCTCTCTCATGCCTCTGTAATTCACTTTATTGCATTGTGATGCTGATACATGTGAGTTATGCTTCTCCTTCTCAGATTCAAGTACGAATTCAATCATATTATGATCATTGTCTTCTAAGGGTTCCTTTACCTTAAGCTCTCTAAGAAGATCTGGGTTATTACACAACACTCAATCTAAGATAGCCTTTCCCAGAAGGCTCAAGCATAAGTTGCTCTAAACAGCCATCTCGTATTCATTCAACAAATTCCCTCTCTTGCGATCCGACACCAACCTGATTTTCCCAATCCCCTTGCATCTTGAAGTCCCCCATTACAATTAT
Source organism: Hemitrygon akajei (assembly GCF_048418815.1). Classification (NCBI taxonomy): domain Eukaryota; kingdom Metazoa; phylum Chordata; class Chondrichthyes; order Myliobatiformes; family Dasyatidae; genus Hemitrygon; species Hemitrygon akajei. The sequence continues at coordinate 99,404,794 of NC_133136.1, forward strand.
GTCATTTTCCTTATTACATGCCTTTTCCAGCTCCCTTTGCAAACTTAACACCACATCTTGGCTACTATTTGGAGGTCTATATATGATTCCTATAATGTTTTTTACCCTCTGAATTTCTTAACTCCACCCGCAAAGATTCAACGTTCTCTGATGCTATGTCACCTCTGTCTAAAGATGAAATTCCATCTCTTAGAAACAGAGCCACAACACCTGAGCCTTCCGGCCTGTCCTGTCGATACAAAGTATATCCTTTGATGTTAAGCTCCCATGATGGCCTTCTTTCAGCCACAACACAGTGATGCCCACAATGCCTTACCGACCAACCTCTAATTGCGCCATAAGTTTGTCCACCTTATTCCGCATGCTATGTGCATTTAGACACAGTGGCTTCAGTCCTGCATTCTTCACCCTTTTGAATTTTGAATCTGTGGTACAATTTAACTCTTTTCTGTGTCTGCATTTGTACTCAATTATTGTCTTGTCCTTCCTTACATTCATGTTACACCCATCATCTACTTGTAAACACGTCTTGTCTTTAGCTCTATTATACTGGTTCCCACACCCCATATTAGCTTAAACCACTCCCAACAGCTCTAGTAAACCTGCCCACAACAATACTGGGCCCACTTGAATTCAAGTGCAACCCGTCCCTTTTGCACAGGCCACACCTGCCCCAGAAGAGGTCCCAGTTTTCCAGAAATCTGAATCCCTGCCACTTGCTCCAATTCTTCAGTCACGTATTTATCTGCCACCTCATTCTACTCCTATCCTTGCTGTCATGTGGCACAGGCAGCAATCTCAAGATTACTACTCTTGAGGTCCTGCTTCTCAACTTCCTTCCTAACTCCTTGTATTCTGTTTTCAGGACCTCCTCCCTTTTTCTACCCATGTCGTTGGTACCAATATCTACCACGACTTCTGGCTGCTCACCCTCCCTTTTCAGGATATCGTGGACGCATTCAGAAACATGCTGGAAGCTGGCATCCGAGAGTCAAACTACCATTCATGTTTCCTTCTTGCGTCCACGGAATCACCTGTCTGTCCCTGACTATAGAGTCCCCTAGCACTGCTGCAATCCTCTTCAGTTCCCTACTCTTCTTAGCCACAGGCCCGGATTCAGTGCCAAAGGCATATCTGCTATTGCTTCCCCCAGGAAGTTCATCCCCCCAACAGTACTCAAAATGGAGTACTTATTGTTGAGGGGGACGGCCACAGAGGATGCTCTCCACTATCTGACGTTCTCCCTCCCCTCTCGTGACAGTCACCCATTTATCTGCCTCCTGTAGCCTTGGGGTGACTACCTCCCTGCTCCTGTCTATCACCTCCTCGCTCTCCCTAATAAGCCGAAGGTCATCAAGCTGCATCTGCAGTTCCCTAATACGGTCTCTAAGGAGCTGCATCTAGATGCATCTGGCCGGCCGTCTGGGAGGCTGTTAGTCTCCTGGGAATCCCACATCTGCCATGCAGAACAGAACACTGGCCCAGCAGACATACCCCCCATTCTCTCAAGAGTTAAATAAGAAATAGAGAATTAACTTACCTACGTACCTTGCCTCCACCTGTTCTAGCTGAAGCCCTTTGTACTTAAGGGAGCGCGAAGCGCAGAAACAAATATCACTGTGTTGATTGTACATTCTAGTATCAATTGTTTGGTGACAATAAAGTATTTGTATTTGTATTGTATTTTGAGCCACTCTGACTTAGACCACTCCGACAACTGCTCCCACGATTTCTGCTCTGCTAGATACTACCCTACTTTTATGGAGACTGGGTTTTTAAAGCTCTTCACCAGACCTGCATGGGAACACTTCAAATGCATCTGCGCAGCACTCCAATCAATGACTCCTGCTGAAAAAACTTCCTGCTTTGTGAAGCTCTTCACCAAACCTGTGTGGAACACCTCAACTGTGTCTGCACAGCACTCCAATCAAAGGCTAGTACCAGGGATTTACAATTCTGACACAAACTAGACACGCAGTGGACATTGGGTTTAGTAGTACCGGGGATTTGCAATTTTGACACACACTAGTCACACCATGAACAGTGGGTTTTAACACTTGCATAAAATCAGAGTAGGGTGTTTCAGATTTGGAAGTGGTTTAATTGTCATCTGGTGGTGAAACAAGCTGAGCAATGCACAACTTTACAGCTTCTATTTGAAAATGCTGTAGTCTTCTGTGGATTATTACATGCAAAACATGGGAGCGGCTATTAAAAACTTGCATCTAATATGATTTAGATCTAATCCAGATGGACATATCTGTGACCTTACATTCATGAATCCCACAGGGTTCATTGTGAGGTTAGTATCTATATTGGTTTACTTCAGTAAAATCTGAAGAAGCTGATCAGGGCCCAATACCTGAATTCTAGGGCTTAGAACAGTTATGGATTAGTGATCGTAAAGTGAAGTTGTTCTCCTTACTGCAGCCAGACCCTGCATCTGATCATTACCCTAAATCAGTCAGACTCACTACGATCTGGACAGAAAGATGAGACTTGGTTTCAGGTCAGCATCTTGCAGCTCTGGCAGTGAGCATGTGCTCACCGTTCGTTCAGGAGGCCTCCTCTCCCCTCATTGCTGCAGATCCCAGAAGCATCAGAGAAGCAGCACATAACGGTGCTTCTGGAGCAGATCTGGTGCTTGGAAACTGCTGGTGGAGGATGTGACTTGATGGATGCTGGGGAGGGATTGCTGACCATTCTACGATCAGGCCCAGCAATGGCGTTGATCAAAAGAGGAGAAGGTGGTGATGGAGTTCAAAGACTCTGGTATGTCACAGGTTGAGGATGTAGTCTTGGGATTGGAAATCTGTGCATTTGGCAATCAGGTGTTTTAAACCGGACTCTGGTCAGAGGGGCATAGAACATCAACTGCCAGGGCCAGAGCCCACGGGAGAGGATCTAAGCGTGAGATCAGAGGGTGAGCGTAGCAGAAATCTTTTCCAGATGTGGATTCCAGAAGTTAGAGGTAAACATGACACTTGGGTTTCCTGTCCAACACTGCAATATGAAAATTGTACTATTTGGGAAGTGACCAAAGACTTGGTCTTTAAGTAATATGCAGGAGGTAAAATTTCACTTTTGATTAGTTAATCTTAAAAATACTTAGTAAGGCATCACAACTTTATTTAGATAATGGAACCTGAGATGACCTCTGTTGGCATTTCTGTGTTCTATATTCTTCTCTTTCCCCCTCTCTTTCTCTTCCTATTCCCCACTTCTACTTTTCCTTCTCACTTCCTTCCCTCCCTCTTTCTCTCTCCCCATCTTTCTCACTTTCCCTGCTTCTCTGTGTCTCTCTCTTGTTTCTCTGTTTCTCTCCATTGTTCTCTGTTTCCCATTGACAGATCAAAAGAAATACCAACACTAGCTGTGAGAGCAAATGTTCACAGCTAAATTAAATAAAAATAGAAATTGATGTACAGATAAAAGCGGTTTCATTTGAATTTGTGTGCTTTTATGATTTAAGATAAAAATGAAAAGCAGATATATTTGTGGTGTGATGGTACAGAGGCTTATTTCTCATGGTCTATCTGGTGCTAGTGTTTAGGAAAACTCTGAAAACCCTACTTTAGCACAATTTTTGTACTAATATTAATAGATTTCAGGTGAGTACGCAGACCATAGTAATTCTGCTCCTTGGGTGCTTAAAAGGAAAGCAGGAGAAAATTTCAAAGGTTTCAAAGGTACATTTAATGTCAGAGAAATGTATACAATATACATCCTGAAATTCTTTTTCAAGCTAAATGCTGAAGTAATCCTCCAGGAGCAACACATTGCTTCTGATCTTGTTGTGGAAGTTAGCTAAATTACTGTCCTTCCTTAGAATATTTCAGTTTGTTTGATTTACCAGCACCTATTAACCAGTTTACAGTATATTTTATACTGGAAAAACAAATGCAGCCTATTCAATCTCTTGTTACATTTCCAGGCAATATCCTAATGAATCTTCTCTGTACACTTCCCAGCACAATCACATCTTTTCTCAAGTGTGGCAACCAGAACTGCACACATTACTGTGGGCGTGACCTAACCGAAGTTTATTAAGTTATAACATGATGCCCTGGTCGATCAAGGAAGCGTCCTGCACACATTCTTCACTGCCCTATCCACATCAGTTGCAAATTTCAGGGATCTGTGGTCATGTATCCCAAAGTACTTCTGTTTATCAACATTCCCTGGGGCTAACCCATTTACTATGTATATCCTACCCTTACTAGACCTTTTAAAATGCATCACTTCGCCTTAGGCTATGTTCACACTAGACTGGATAAATCCATAACCGAAGCTTTTTCTCTTCGTTTTGACCCTCCGTCCACACCAAAACGGCGTTTTCCTCCCCCGAAAACAGAGCTTTTCTAAAACACTCTCCAGAGTGTGTTAATCTGAAAATGCCTGTTGGGCGGTGTAGTGTGTATGGGATAACTGGAGCTTTTCAAAAACACTGTCATGACAGATGGTGGCGGCAGCGTGGCATTTGTTTTCTTGAACGCAACCTCCAACACCACAACAACAATGGCGGACGACTTCATGCGTGTGTTTTTACTTCATTGTCTACGTTAATAGCTTGTTTGGAGTTACACATAGCTTTTCTTTTTACAATATTTTTATTCAGAAGAAAAAAAAACAAGATTTACAGAATGCAACACATAGATACATCTCAACATAACTTGTGTACATTTATATATTGTAATAAAATTGATCAAAATGTTATAGCATAACACATAAAGGTATACCACTCTGTAATCAAAAATTTAAAGATAAGTCATACATCATAAAATAATTTTTTTTATATAAAATAAAGTCAACCCCCTACCAACTACCAAAGAAAAAAGCTGATGGATGACAATGGATAATTAGAAAAAAAACATATTCACTTAAGAAGAGAAGATAAAAATATACATAAAAGTCTGTGCACTGTTAAACTTTATAATTTGGAAAAGTAATTTAGGAAAGGTCCCCAAATATCATAAAAAGATTGTTTCGAATTTAAGACTGAGCAGCGGATCTTTTCTAAATTTAAATACGACATAATATCACGTATCCATTGAAGATGTGTAGGAGGGGTAGACTCCTTCCATTTAAGCAAGATTGCTCTTCTTGCTAAAAGAGAGGTAAAAACTAAAACCTGTAGGTTTGGAGTATTTAAAGTTATATCTTCATTTGCAATAATACCAAACAAGGCAGTAAGGGGATTTGGGTCAAATTGGACCCTAAAAAGTTGAGAGAAGGTATGAAATACTTCCCGCCAAAACCTTTCAATTGTAGGGCAAAACCAAAACATATGAATTAAAGAGGCATCAGCAGAGTTGCATTTATTACAAAGTGGAGAAACATTCGGGTAAAAACTGGAGAGCTTCTGTTTAGAAATGTAAGCTCTATGAACCACTTTAAATTGTAGAAGAGAATGACGAGCACAGAAAGATAATTTATTAACCCGTTTAAGAATTTTATTCCATCTATCATCAGAAATCTGAGTCATCCTCCCAAGCTTTTTTTATTTTATCTTAAAAGTCTTGTCTAGAATCAATCAACAAGTTATAGATACCGGTAACAGAACCATTAACAAAAGGTTTTAAATTTTAAAGATCATCCAGTAAATTTTTATCAGGACCTATAGGAAAAGTAGCTAATTGGAAACGTAGAAAATCTCTAATTTGAAGGTATCTGTAAAAATGTGATTTTGGGAGTGCAAATTTATTTGACAATTGGTCAAATGAAGCAAGAGATCCTGAGATAAACAGGTCCCAAAAACACTTAATACCTAATTCATCCCAATCTTTAAAGACTTTATCAGTCATGGAAGGGATAAAAAAATAATTAAGGAGAATGGGAGATGATAATGAAAAATTCGCTAAACCAAAAAATTTTCTAAATTGAGACCAGATTCTTAAAGTTTGCTTAACAATTATGTTATCTGTTGTTTTATTTGCTGAATAAGAAGAGTATGATGCAAGAAGAGAGACAATAGAGGAATTTTTTACAGAATTAACTTCTAAGGAGACCCATGATGGGCAATCTTTACGATAAATATAATAGGACCAGAAAGTAATATTCCTTATATTGGCAGCCCAATAGTAAAACCTAAAATTGGGTAGGGCTAGTCCACCCATCTCTTTATTTCTTTATAAGTAAACTTTACTTAAACGAGCTTGTTTATTATTCCAAATATAAGAGGTTAAAATTGAATCTAAAAGAATCAAAGTACGTCTTAGGAATAAAAATAGGTAAGACCTGAAAAAGATATAAAAATTTAGGGAGAATCTTCATTTTAATCGAATTGATTCGGCCAATTAGGGATAAAGAAAGAGGGGACCATTTAGAAAGCGTCTTTTTCACATAATTCAATAAGGGGTTTAAGTTTTCTTTAAATAAATTCTTGAAGTTTTTAGTAATTGTTACACCTAGATATGTAAATTGACTTGTAACAACTTTGAACGGAAATTTGGCATTTGATGACATTAGGTCATTTAAAGGAAATAGCTCACTTTTATGTAGGTTCAGCTTATATCCTGAAAAAGAACTAAACTGGGAGATTAAAGAAAGAACCAAAGGTAAAGAAGTTTCAGTGTTAGAGATAAAAAGTAAAATACCATCAGCGTATAATGAAATTTTATGAGACACACCTTCCCTTAGTATACCAGAAATGTCGAAGTGCTATTGCTAAGGGTTCTATAACTAAAGCAAAAAGTAAAGGACTAAGAGGACAACTTTGTCTAGTTCCCCACTGTAATTTAAAGGGCGTAGAAATTTGGGAGTTAGTAATAACCTGAGCGGTAGGAGACAAGTAGGTTAATTTAACTCAACGAATAAAATTAGGCCCAAAATTAAACTTTTCTAAGGTCTTAAAAAGATAATTCCACTCAATCCTATATAACCATATAACCATATAACCATATAACAATCACAGCACGGAAACAGGCCATTCCGGCCCTCCTAGTCCGTGCCGAACTCTTAATCTCACCTAGTCCCACCTACCCGCACTCAGCCCATAACCCTCCACTCCTTTCCTATCCATATACCTATCCAATTTTACCTTAAATGACACAACTGAACTGGCCTCTACTACTTCTACAGGAAGCTCATTCCACACAGCTATCACTCTCTGAGTAAAGAAATACCCCCTCGTGTTTCCCTTAAACTTTTGCCCCCTAACTCTCAAATCATGTCCTCTCGTTTGAATCTCCCCTACTCTCAATGGAAACAGCCTATTCACGTCAACTCTATCTATCCCTCTCAACATTTTAAATACCTCGATCAAATCCCCCCTCAACCTTCTACGCTCCAATGAATAGAGACCTAACTTGTTCAACCTTTCTCTGTAACTTAAGTGCTGAAACCCAGGTAACATCCTAGTAAATCGTCTCTGCACTCTCTCTAATTTATTGATATCTTTCCTATAATTCGGTGACCAGAACTGTACACAATATTCCAAATTTGGCCTTACCAATGCCTTGTACAATTTTAACATTACATCCCAACTTCTGTACTCAATGCTCTGATTTATAAAGGCCAGCGTTCCAAAAGCCTTCTTCACCACCCTATCTACATGAGACTCCACCTTCAGGGAACTATGCACTGTTATTCCTAGATCTCTCTGTTCCACTGCATTCCTCAATGCCCTACCATTTACCCTGTATGTTCTATTTGGATTATTCCTGCCAAAATGTAGAACCTCACACTTCTCAGCATTAAACTCCATCTGCCAACGTTCAGCCCATTCTTCTAACCGGCATAAATCTCCCTGCAAGCTTTGAAAACCCACCTCATTATCCACAACACCTCCTACCTTAGTATCATCAGCATACTTACTAATCCAATTTACCACCCCATCATCCAGATCATTTATGTATATTACAAACAACATTGGGCCCAAAACAGATCCCTGAGGCACCCCGCTAGTCACCGGCCTCCATCCCGATAAACAATTATCCACCACTACTCTCTGGCATCTCCCATCTAGCCACTGTTGAATCCATTTTATTACTCCAGCATTAATACCTAACGACTGAACCTTCTTAACTAACCTTCCATGTGGAACTTTGTCAAAGGCCTTGCTGAAGTCCATATAGACTACATCCACTGCCTTACCCTCGTCAACATTCCTCGTAACTACTTCAAAAAATTCAATAAGGTTTGTCAAACATGACCTTCCACGCACAAATCCATGCTGGCTACTCCTAATCAGATCCTGTCTATCCAGATAATTATAAATACTATCTCTAAGAATACTTTCCATTAATTTACCCACCACTGATGTCAAACTGACAGGTCTATAATTGCCAGGCTTACTTCTAGAACCCTTTTTAAACAATGGAACCACATGAGCAATACGCCAATCCTCCGGCACAATCCCCGTTTCTAATGACATCTGAAAGATCTCCGTCAGTGCTCCTGCTATCTCTACACAAACTTCCCTCAAGGTCCTGGGGAATATCCGGTCAGGACCCGGAGATTTATCCACTTTTAAATTTCTTAAAAGCGCCAGTACTTCCACCTCTTTAATTGTCATAGGTTCCATAACTTCCTTACTTGTTTCCCACACCTTACACCATTCAATATCCTTCTCCTTAGTGAATACCGAAGAGAAGAAATCGTTCAAAATCTCTCCCATCTCCCTCGGCTCCACACATAGCTGACCACCCTGATTCTCTAAGGGACCAATTTTATCCCTCACTATCCTCTTGCTTTTAATATAACTGTAGAAGCCTTTCGGATTTACTTCCACCTTATTTGCCAAACCAAACTCGTAACTTCTTTTAGCTTTTCTAATCCCTTTCTTAAGTTTCCTTTTACATTCTTTATATTCCTCGAGCAATTCCTTTACTCCATGCTGCCTATATCTATTGTAGACATCCCTCTTTTTTCGAACCAAGTTTCTAATATCCCTTGAAAACCATGGCGCTTTCAAACCTTTAACCTTTCCTATCAAAGGACTCTGATTTTTTTTGGATGGTGAATATATCACATTCAATAACCGACGTATATTAAAATGTGAGTAACGATTTTTAATAAATCCGGTCTGGTCACATGATATAATAGATGGTAGAATATTTTCAAGTCTTCGAGCTAAGATTTTGGATAAAATTTTTGCATCAACATTTAATAAAAAAATCTGTCTGTATGAAGAACATTCAGCTGGATTTTTATTTTTTTTAAGAATAAGAGAAATAAAAGCTTCATAAAAAAATTGAGGGAGTTTACCTGATTTAAAGGACTCTGATAAAATAGAGGATAAATAAGGTGTAAGTAACGTAGTGAAAGTTTTATAAAACTCCCCAGGAAAGCCATCAGGTCCTGGGGTCTTACCAGAATGTAAAGCACGTATAGCCTCAGCCACTTCTTCATTGGAAATAGGCTGATCTAACTGTGTTAGACTATCAGCAGACAATGTAGGAATGTTGATATTACTGAAAAAAGCATTCACATAGGTATCATCTGTAGAAGAGTCAGACTGATACAACTTAAGGTAAAAGTCTTTAAATACGTTGTTAATTTCAGAATGGTCAGATGTCTTAGTTCCATTATCTTTAAAAATTTCTGTGATTTGATGATTAACTGTAAAAGGTTTTAAGCGATTGGCTAATAAACTACCAGTTCTATCCCCGTGAATGTAAAATTGAGTTTTATCTCTCAACAGCTGTCGTTCAATTGGGTAAGTCAGCAGAAGATTATACTTGGATTGGATTTCAATACGCTTATTATATATACTTGGATCTGGAGATAGGGCATACTTTCGATCAAGATCTTTTAATATCGCTGCTAGGTCAGACCTTTCTTTGTCAGCTTTTTTCTTTATATAGGTAGTGCAAGAGATAATTTCTTCATGAATATATGCTTTAAAAGTATCCCAGACTATATTACCAACAGTATCTCCTTTAAAATTTTCTTTAAAGAAAAAAGTAATATGGTTTTCCAAAAACTTTAGAAAATTTTTATCAGATAACAACGATAAGTTAAAACGCCAACTTCTATTTGGTACAGAGTAAACAGGTAATCTTAAAGCCAGAAGCACAGGTGCATGATCAGACAAAGCAATCTCCTTATAATCACAGGATCGAACCAGTGGAAGCAAGTTTCTATCTATAAAAAAATAATCAATCCGAGAGTACATATGATGAACCTGAGAGAAATATGAATATTCCTTTTCTTGGGGGTGTAAAAAATGCCACACGTCAAGAATACCACATTGAGATAAAAAAGATTTAAAAAGTAGGACTGATTTATTAGTGACAGGGGTTTTACTTGAAGAGCGGTCTAATATAGGGTCAAGCCAAAAATTAAAATCTCCACCCATCACTAAGGAATACCGATTCAAATCAGGCAGAAAAGAGAAAAGACGTTCAAAGAACAAGGAGTCATCTGTATTTGGAGCGTATACATTCGCAAATACGATTAGTTTATTCTCAAGACTACCCGAAACAATAACAAAGCGCCCACTTGTATCAGAAATTACATTATGTTGAATAAAGGATACATTCTGATCAAACAGGATAGAGACGCCTCTCGATCTAGATTGAGAGGGTGAGTGAAAATGTATAGCTATAGCTATACACCACGTACAGGCAGCATATCTACGTCCAAAAAGGCATCTTTTGTACTCACAATTGCTGTGTAGTGGATCTGCACAACGTCAACGTCGTTATCAACCGTACAAAGACTGGCGGTTTTGGAGATGACCCGGCCAAGCCAGTGCGTGGTGGGACAATTTTTCAAATGAAGTTGTGTTTCCTGAAGAATAGTGTGATAACTTTAGAATGGCCAGGGGCTCCTTGCTTCGTCTAAGTGAACTATTACATCCTCACATCGAAGGCCAGACAAGACGAATGAGATCACCGGTGGATGTGATTAAAAAGGTCGCTAAATGACAAAGGAAGGCTCAGGAAAACGGCTAACGCATTTGGATTATCAAGGCAGGTGGTGTCCAAGGTAATTAGAGGCATATGCAAGGCTATAACTGTACATCTGGGCCCTGCATATGCCAAGATCCCACGCACAGAGTCTGAGGTGAAATACCTTGTAACCAACTTATACCATGCTCACGGCATGCCACAGTGTTTGGGGGCGGTTGTTTGCACACAAGTTAAACAGCCTAAAACAAACTCAACAGATTACCTGAACAGAAAGGGCAGATTTTCTTTGAACGTACAGGCTACATGTGATTACAAATACTGCTTAATGGACGTTGTTGTGAAATGGCCAGGCTGTGTCCATGATGCTTGTATACTGGCAAATTCAAAAATTAAAGACTACTTGAAAAACGAGAGGATCCCCTCTTACAGATGAGTTGTGGTGGAGGGTGAGGACACCATTCCTGTTTTTTTGGCTGGGAGACCCTGATGCCTTATGTAATGAAAGAGTACACTAACGGTGGTGTGATCCCACAGAAACAGTACTTTGGCATGTCCTTGTGTAAGTCAAGAATGGTAATTGAATGCTCTTTTGGACGTTTGAAGGCAAGATTTGGTGCTCTGCACAGAGCAATGGACATAAATACGGAGGACCTTCCCTTTGTTATTTATGCATGTTCTGTGCTGCACAATTTCTGTGAGACAAAACAAGGAGGCTGTCCCTGAGCAGAACGTTACTGCAGCTTTGCAGTATGACAGAGAATTTCAACCCCCCTCACAACCTAACAACTTCAGAACAGACAGCAACGAGACTGAAGCCAGAAGAGTTGGAAATGTACTCACCAAATACTTTGACCCATAACTTACTGAATAAATAAGTATACTCAACTTTGCCCTGTTTTCTGTCCTTGCTTGTATGAAGGTGGTTTACCTATTTATGCAAGTGCTTCTCTAACAATAGATGTGTAACAGCCTAATGTAACATTGTATGGAAATACAAGATAACACTGATGCAGACATGTCTTATACATTTTACAAGGTGCTTTATTAATATATTGCTTGTGCAAACATTCAATAGATGCAATTATCACTACTTCCAATATACAATTTTTGAGTAGTAGCTTACGTTTGGCATAGACGTGTAAATGTTTAGGCCAAAAAAGGAAAATTGTAAGTTTCACTTTTACTCAGGTAAAAATAATATCACTTTTGCCCAGTAACTTGTTTTATTGCACATGTTAAATACAGCAAAATAATACAGAAAGACTTGGCAAAAGTAAAGGCAAACAAATGAGGTAACAACAAATTTCACTTTTGCCCAGTAACAAGCCTTATTGCATTTAGTTGTAGCAGTTGGCCCTTTCATCGGTGAAGAGACTATGGCTGTAGGAAATATTTCCAGGGTGACCCCTCTGTGGGAGTGGGGAAGATGTTGTTGGGGCCACCTGGGGGTCTGTGTGTCCGTATGTGTAGCTATTGTAGTGGCTGTGAGGCTGGTATTGTGGCTGTGAAAAGTACTGGGGTGGAACCATCATATTCCTCATCATTGCAAACCCCTCTGCAACAAAGTTAGTCAGTTTTTCCAATGTTCATCTAGTTTCTGACCAATGGAAATAGCACATTGTCGCTACAGAAACAGTATACCGTTTCCTCTTTGCTTGTTTTCTGTAGATGTGTCCTGCGCATGCTCAGTAGTAGGAGATTCGCCTAAATACCCATTTTAATGTGGACGGAGGTATTTTCAAAAACGCATGGTGTGGATGCCTATCATTTTTATGCGAAACTGGTGTTTTCAAAATTATCCGGTCTAGTGTAGACGTGGCCTGAGTCATTGAATTTGCTTGCTATTGTTCCCCCAAGTTTCCAGCTGATTAACATCATACTGTAGCCTAAGACAACCTTCCTTTGTCTTAACAATATCAGATATTTTCATATTATCTATAAAATTAACAATCATATCATCTACATCAAATCGTTAATGTTTATCACAGACATCAAGGATTGCAGAATTAATCCCTGTGGTACGCCAGTACCGCAGACTTCCAAGCAGAAAAGCAGCTCTCTGCCATTCTATGCTTCCTGTTGCTAAACCAATTTTGGATTAGAATATAGAAGAGTACAGCACAGGAACAGGCCCTTCAGCCCACAATGTTGTGCTGACCAGCTAAAAGTAAATAAGATTACCCGAAACCTAATCCTTCTTACCTACACAATGTCCATATCCCTCCATCTTTTTCACATTTATGTCTCTTAAAATCTTCAGATGTATTTGCCTCCACCGCCGTACCAGGGGTTGGAGGTTTTCCTACTTGCCTTGGATTCCATTAATTCTGGACCTGTCTAAAGTAAGGAGCTAATGAAAGGCTCTATCAAAGTCTATGTAGGCAGCATCTATTGTATTCCCATCATCATATACTTATTACCTCTTCAAAGAATTCCATCAAATTATATGTCTGTATCTTGTGTTTTTTATGACATAGCTTATGATATGCTATTCGCACACAAATACATCTTTATAACTGAGAGGTCTTTAAATAGAATGTTTCTTGTTCTGGACTTTAAAAATTTGCAAATGAAGCACCTGTCATTTTCTTTATCCTTACAATGTTGACTATCCTAGTATATTGCACTGGGTCCAGCAAGCAGATGAGTATTTTTTAAAGGGAAAGTCATCTTTTAGTGCCATCAAAACTTTCCCTCAACAGTGAGCACATAATGACAGGCTTTTGGAACAAATTTAACTTGCAGCAAGTTTTAACCTTTAAGTAAAACTTTTAGAGAGAACAATTTAGTTTCTCTAGATTATTTTTGTTGCAGTATCCGTAGGATGCATTTCCTTATCAAGCCTGCCAGACATGAATCAATACTGTGCCCAGTGAGTTGCACAGTATTGATTAATGGTGGGAGCAGAGTCAGAACCTGAAGACGTTATCTGTCTTTTGAATCTGAATAATAGCAGCAAACGAAGCCCATGTGGTAATTGTGTCCTCACAGTTTCAAATTAAAACATACCACAAGCTCTGGGCAGCTGCCAAGAGGCAAGGTTCACCCTGATTGATCTGGCGATAGTGCCATTCTGTGGCCTGTGATTGCTGCATTTTATTTCTCAGCCCATGTCACATCAGTCAACCTTTAGTGCTCAGATGGTCATTAAGAGATTAGAAAGTCACCTACTGTTTCCTGAAAACCCTCCATCGTGTCACTGAGTAATGGTATTTTTAAAACTCCACAGGAGTGTGATGAATTGCTTTGTGTATGTATTCCTACTTGTCAGTGAAGTGTAGAGCAGTTAGTGGCTGAGTCCTTATCTGCTGACCAGAGTGCAAGATTTAGTTTCAAGAATCCTGATTTTGCTCAGTCTTTCTTGTGATAGTTGGCTGATTTAAGTAGCTCTCAGCTAAACCCTTTTGGTTGGTGAGCAGCATATGCAATGCCACACTTTGGGTAGGAAGGAAATAGTGAGAGGAAATATTTTATTGGTACACACCTGGTTGTCGTGGAGATGCACTGTGACAGTTGGAACTGGTTTAGATGCAGAGGGATGATATGACTAAGGGATGCCGGAATATCTATCTGCTTCCATGAACAGAATTCAGTTCTCAAGTAAATAGGACAGCATATGCTGCCATTACAGAATTGTTAAAAGCAATTATCTATTGTGTTTAATTTCTACTTATAGTCATTCATGGCATGAGAGCATCGCCATGCAAAGTTTATTCTCCATTGCTAATTGCCATTAGTTGGCGTGTGGCCTAGTGGATAAGGCATCGGTCCAGTGATCTGAAGGTCACTGGTTTGAGCCTCAGCTGAGGCAGCGCATTGTGTCCTTGAGCGAGGCACTTAACAACACATTGCTCTCGGTGACACCGGTGCCAAGCTGCTTGGGTCCTAGTGCCCTTCCCTTGGACAACATCGGTGTCGTGGAGAGGGGAAGGCTTGCCGGTCTCCCATACAACCCTGCCCAGGCCTGCGCCCTGGAAAACCTTCCAAGACACAAATCCATGGTCTCACGAGACTAACGGATGCCTATACAATTGTCATTAATCCATCACGGTAAGGAGAATATTTCTTGAGTCACCTCTTTGGATCACTGCAGTCTTTGTGGTGTAAGTACTGCTGTAGGCTTGAATCTTTTGCCTTGCTGATGGTGAAGTGTTTCCAAGCCAGGTTGATGTGTGGATGTTGATGTGATGTATCTTGTCCGCTCACTGCCTTGCTGTTGAAGTTGCAGATTGGGGATCTGCTGTCACAGGAACCTTGGGGAGTTACTGCCGTGAATGTCGGAGATGATGCACACTGTGGTAGGTTTTCCCAGACTGATATTGAAAGGGTACATTGAGTGTCAACACTTCTGGCTCTTCTGTTCTTTTCCTTACATAAAGGAAATGTATATCACTGGTGAGACCAGCCTTTATTGCGTATCTCTAATTGCCTTTGAAAAAAGAGACACAGCATTTTCACTCTTTGAAGAAATGTAGCAAAGGGTATGGATCAGTATACACAGGATATCAGATGTATCAGGGATATGAGGGGTAACAGCCATTATTCACAATGCAGTCTGCATAATTAGTCACAAATACAGAGTAATTAATAGCAATGATTGGCTGTTTCCTTAAACCACTACAATCTTTGGGTAGAGCTTTAGGCTTTAGACCCAACATGCATGAAGGAATGGAAATGTACTTGCAAGAGAGGATAATGTGCATAGATGCTTGCAGCCCTTACCCTTCCTGACGGGAGAAATGACAGGTTCGGGAGCTGCTATCAGACTATTCTGTAGACAAACAGAGTTGTGAAGGTAGTGAATGGTTGTGTAGTGCTCTCACACAGGTGTAAAAACTCTGAACTAAACACCAAGTATAAACCGGAGTCAATGAGGCGCGATCCCAGTAAGATTAACCGTTTACTGTTCACTCTTCCACATTAACGTATGGTGAAAACTGTTGATAAAACAATACAAAATATATACACTATTTGTTTCCTTCTTGCCATCACATTTACATCATAAACACTTGCAAAAATAAAACTACAACAAACTATATTACATTAAAGTACAACATACAGTCAGAATCTACCTACACCATCGACTGGCTTTAAATACACTTCAACACAAACTATCCGCAACTCTTTAAATAACGAAGAACATAAACTTTATCAACCGTCATTACTTTTAACAGAATCAGCGTTAACATTTTTACTTCAACATATCGATTATCTTATGAACTTACGGCGTTGCTTCTATGATGTTTCTAGTGCGTAGAAAGAAAACTTCTCTCGTGCTGATCCTGCACACACAAGCCCCCGCCTTCCTGTTTCTCCAAACTGGTACATTCCCACAAGATGTGGCGAAACCGGGTGTGACGTCATCGCATGCCGCGATACATCACAGACAACAAATGTACTTTCAACAACCTCAACTTTAACTAGAAAACGATTACAAATGAATTACTAAAGCGAAAATATAATAAACGAAACGAATGCCTTAAGGGCAACACAGGTTGTATGTGGTACACATCTAATGGGCTGCTTTATACTAGATCTCAAACTTCTAGGATGCAAACAGAAACAGCGTGTTCCCAAGCTGAGCCCTTTAGATACTGGGATTACTTTCAAGAAGTACCTTTCACAAAGGCTTAAACCGGAAGATGAGGAATTTTGGCTCAGGTCTCGCATGATTATCATGGAAAGGTCCAAAGGATATCTAAAAGGATGTTGCCAGGACTGGAATTCTTTATCTATTTTTACTGCAAATGTTGCAGGGTATTTCATGTAATGGTTTTTCCGTAGAAGCAGTGTGTTCAGGAAGCTGGAACTGGGGAAATGCTCTAGAGAACGCTGAGGGAGCAGCTTTGGTGATGGACACTAGTGGGGGTCAAGGTCTTTTTCAGTGGGAGACGAGAAAAGGAGCCCGGAGAACCGGCCGGAGGATTCAGTCCAGCAGGAACACACAATCCAATGGGACCAAAAGGGGAACTTCTACTGGAGAGCAGTGAATAGGAGTGGTGTAGCGAGTACATTGGAAACAACGGCTTTTCGAAGATTTGAGCTCCACCTGTGCAAATTCGACTGTTTAATTATAATGGGCCCTTTTGTTTTCCTTCTTTCTTTTCTTTAATAACTCTTTGGTTAAATTAATGTTCATAAATATAGTTTCTTTATAATTGTATGCAGTGTACGATCTGTTATTTCTTGCTGACGGGCAATTGCAGGGGGCAGTAAATCACACAAACTGGAGTTTGGGTGGGTGAGACATCCCACCCTCAAGGATTTGGCGGGCCAATGTCAGATACATCCTAGATGTACAGAGTCTGAGAAAGGTGGCTTCCTCACCATGGAGTCCAGTGACTGTTAATGAGGGGGTAGTGAGCCACATTTCCAGAGACGCCCAGTAAAAATGGGCTTCATCTCTGAAAAAATACCATTTAGGCTGGGGTTATGTTCTTGGGAACAGAGGAGGTAAGAGGAAATGTTAATTGAAGTGTATAAGATCATGAAGGTATGAAGGCCTGGAGACAAGACTGTCTTTGTTGGAGGGAGATGAGGAACCTTTATTTAGATAGCGGTCTGGAACTCACTGCTTGAAAGGGTTGTAGAGGCAAAAAGCCTGACCACTTTGAAAATGAGTCCTGGATGTGAACTGCAAGAGCAGTGACCTGCAACACTACATATTGCAAAATGACTCTTAATGCAAGTCAGTTACAGAATGCATTACATTATCCAAAGTTGTCCACTCAGAAGTATAATGTTGTTAGCCATAACAAGTAGAAGTTAATTACAGAGCAAAATATATTGAGGACAGAGAATAAAAATAAAATATGCTTCATTCTGTGTGGCATACTCTGTGTTCAGCAATAGCAATACTTTCATTCAATGAATGTGTTCTGTTTATTTCAGTTTCCAGACTTTAGTGTGATATGCTTGTTCTATAAACAGGGACTATTCTCTTTGATCAATTGTTTCCATTCTGACACAAATAAATTTTTGACATGTTCTCAAATAAATACAGGTTACGTATTTTTTCATGAAATGCCATTTAAAATGGTTTATTCTGTTTTCCTTAAATGCAGTAGTATAGATACTTCAGCAAAACTGGGCACTGATTCAGTCTTTTTCATTTCAGTCTTAGAGTAAACAATACCATTTACAATTTTTAGCAACATGCATAAAATGCTGAAAGAACTCACAATTTAGCCAGCATCTATGAAAGGGAATAAGCAATCAACTTTTCAGGCCAAGACACCTCATTAACATTTTTGTAGGGTTGATGGAATATGAAGATGTGATAGGCAGGTGGGTGATGACAGGAAACCTACAAAATAGGTTCTTCATCAATTAATATAGACAGAAGTAGAACCCACTGTTAAACAGTTCATGCACTGTCCCTGGAAATTACATGGGTCAAGCAATCCCTCTTGATCTTAAACAGAGAAGATTAAGTAAAACAGATTGAGATATAAATTACAGACATAACTTAAAAAGAGCAGAAATAGCAGTAATGTTTCCATTAATATTTATTATATTAAAATATAATAATTATTATATTTATATAATAAATATAAATGTGAGGATCCAGTGATAACTGCCTTCCATTTGATCCCTGTCAGAGAAGGAATCTGTGAACAGCCTGATGCTATGTGGCTTGCTGTGGCAGGCGGGTAAGCCTCTCTGCCTCATGCGGTGTGTCTGTCTTCGATGAGTGTCAGTAAGTTCATAGGATGGTGTTGTGGTTCTGCGTTTATAGATTGGACTATTGTGTTTATGGACTGTGTACTTATGGTTTTTATATTCTATGTTTTTATCACCTGTTGCCTTTCCAATTTGTTGTGGGAAGGGAGAGGCTTTGGGGGTTAGTGTTTTTGTGCGGGGCTGAGGTTATTTTTTTGGGAGTTGATGTTCCTGTTCCATTTTGTGTGGGGGAGAAGGTTTTGAGGGTTGATGATTGAGATACCGTTCTTTTTTGTGTGGGGGAATATGTTTGATGTTTCCCTCCAAACAAAAAAAACATAGAAAACCTACAGCACAATACAGGCCCTTTGGCCCACAAAGTTGTGCCGAACATGTCCTTGCCTTAGAAATTACTAGGCTTACCCATAGCCCTCTATTTTTCTAAGCTTCATGTACCTATCCAAAAGTCTCTTAAAATACTCCATCGTATCTGCCTCCACCACCGTTGCCGGCAGCCCATTCCATGCACTCACCACTCTCTGCGTAAAAAAACTTACCCCTGACATCTCCTCTGTACCTACTCCCCAGCACCTTAACCCTGTGTCCTCCTGTGGCAACCATTTCAGCCCTGGGAAAAAGCCTCTGACTATCCACATGATCAATGCCTCTCATCATCTTATACACCTCTATCAGGTCACCTCTCATCCTCAATCACTCCAAGGAGAAAAGGCCGAGTTCACTCAACCTGTTTTCATAAGGCTTTCATGTTCTTCCTTTGTTTTGTGGCTGTCTGGAGAAGACAAATTTCAGAGTTGTATATGAATAATAATAAATGAACCTTCAAAACTTTAATAGACCCAATAAAGAATTGAAGAGAACCACCCTTACTATCATGAGAAATACACTGCAGGTCAAATAATTAGAGAGAGAACCTGAGTTAAAATTTCAAATTAACAATCTTTCATCAGGTCACTAATTCCTCTCACTTTTCCCCTCTGCCAGAATCACTCAACACTGCAGGCAATTTCCATTTTAATTTCAGGTTTGCAGCATCTGTAGGATTTTAATTTGTACTAGGGATCGTTGAAATAATTTTCAATGTACTTAAAAGGTAAAGTAAATAAAAATACTAGAAAGCGAGAAATTGTAGGATGTGTTCATAGTTAGATGAAGGCTGTTGGGAATAAGACCATTAGATATAGGAGTAGAATTAGGCCATTTGGCCCGTTGAGTCTGCTCCGCCATTTCATCATGGCTGATACATTTTTCCTCTCAGCCCCTGTGTTTGCCTTCTCCCCATAACCCTTCATGCCCTGACCAATCAAGGATCTATAAACCTCTGCCTTAAATATGTGTAAAGACTTGGCCTCCACAGCCACCTGTGGCAAGGAATTCCACAGATTCAACACTCTCTGGCTAAAGAAGTTCCTCCTCATCTGCATTCTAAAAGGATTCCCCTCTGTTCTGAGGCCATGTCCTCAGGTCTTAGAATAAATTCATGTGGAATAAAAGATTATATGGAGTGACTGGACCAAGTGTCTCCGTGCTATATATCAGACTGGGAAGACAAGAAAGAATGATGAAGTAACATAGATTCACACCTTCTGTGTCATCCATTGTCCTCACCTGGACCACCACCCAATAAATCCTGGGCTTTCTAAAACATTCCTTGAAGATGTCCTGAATTTTTTTGGGGGAGGCTAGTGCTCATGATGGAGCTGACTGAGTTTACAACTTTATACAGCTTATTTCAGTCCTGTGCAGTGCGCTCCCCCCCCCCCCCCACCAGACAGTGATGCAGCAAGTTAGAATCCTCTCCACGGTACATCTGGAGAAATTTGCGCCTTCTTTTAGTGACATGCCAAATCTCCTCAAACCCCTAATGGAATACTGCTGCTGTCTTGTCTCCTTTGTAGCTGCATTGGTATGCTGGGCCCAGGATAGATCCTCAGGAACTTAAAGTTTCTCACCCTCTCCACTTCTAATCCCTCAATAATGACTGGTGTGTGTTCCCTTGTCTTACCCTTCCTGAAGTCCACAATCAATTATTTGGTCTTACTGCCATTAAGTGCAAGTTTGTTACTGTGATACTACTCAACCAGCTGATCTGTATGCCTACTCATCACCATCTGAAATTCTGTCAACAATAGTTGTGTCATCAGCAAATTTGAGCTGTCATGGGTGTAGAGAGAGATGAGCAGTGGGCTAAGCACACATCCTTAAGGTGTGCTAGCTGTTGATTATCAGCGAGGTGGAGATGTTATTTCCAATCCACACAGGCTGTGGTCTTACGGTGAGGAAGTTGAGGACCCAGTTACAGAGTGAGGTACAGAAGCACAGGTTTTGAAGTTTTTCAATCAGAACTGTTGGAATAATTGTATTAAACGCTGAGCCGTAATCAATAAACAACAGCCTGACATGTATCAGTATTATCCAGGTGATCCAAGGCCACATGGAGCCTTGTGGCGACAGACAAATTGAGGTATTCTGTCCACGGACAACCTCTCAAAGCGTAAATGTGAATGCTACTGGATGATAGTCATTAAGGCAGCTCACCCTGCTCTTCTTGGGCACTGGTATGATTGTTGCTGTCTTGAAGCAGGTGAGAATTTCCAACTGTACCAATGAGAGATTGAAAATGTCTTTGAACACCCCCACCAGCTGGTTGGCCCAGGTTTTCAGAGCTCTACTAGGTGCAGCGTCAAGGCTTGTCATCTTGCAAGGGAGGGTTCACCCTCTAATGGTGGCCTCTGGACTGCCAACACAGATGCCTTGTGCAGGAAGGCACAGAGTCGACTGTACTTCCTAAGAAGGTTGGCGTCATTCAATGTCTGTAGTGAGATGCTGAAGATGTTCTATAGGTCAGTTGTGGAGAGCGCCCTCTTCTTTGTGGTGGCGTGTTGGGGAGGAAGCATTAAGAAGAGGGACGCCTCACGTCTTAATAAGCTGGTAAGGAAGGCGGGCTCTGTCGTGGGCAAAGTACTGGAGAGTTTAACATCGGTAGCTGAGCGAAGGGCGCTGAGTAGGCTACGGTCAATTATGGATAACTCTGAACATCCTCTACATAGCACCATCCAGAGACAGAGAAGCAGTTTCAGCGACAGGTTACTATCGATGCAATGCTCCTCAGACAGGATGAAGAGGTCAATACTCCCCAATGCCATTAGGCTTTACAATTCTACCGCCAGGACTTAAGAACTTTTTAAAAGCTATTATTAATGCTTTTTGAGATAGTGATTTAGATGCATATCATATTTTTTACTGAGTTAAGTATTTAATGTAATTAGTTTTGCTACAACAAGTGTATGGGACATTGGAAAAAAAGTTGAATTTCCCCATGGGG
This sequence comes from Hemitrygon akajei, assembly GCF_048418815.1. NCBI lineage: Eukaryota > Metazoa > Chordata > Chondrichthyes > Myliobatiformes > Dasyatidae > Hemitrygon > Hemitrygon akajei. The sequence continues at coordinate 99,426,655 of NC_133136.1, forward strand.
ATGAATAAAGTATCTATCTATCTATCTATCTATCTCACAGGGCCACGGCATGCTGCTGGTATCCTCATAGATGATATTGGTACATGGCATTAAAAAAGATTAGGATCCCTGGGGCTAGAGCCTGTTTGACATGAGGCAGAGGTGGAATGTGCGCCACTACCAAGATGATGGTTGAAAACTCACGCAGCAGAAAAGATGGGTGAAATTTAATCGCTAGATATTCCAGTTCCGGTGAGCAGGACTGAGACAAACACCACGTTTGTGAACCACAGGAGATAATCATGTGTGTTGTGTTTTCCATAGCAATGGTGATGCCCTTTGCATCTCCTCATTGCCCCTGATAGTTCATTAGTATCCACAAATAAGCCTTTACCTCCCACAAGTTCCCAGTAATCTGACTGTCCACCCCTACTTTGTTTCAACCTATGTTATAAAAGGTTTACTTACTCATGTCTCAGGCACTGGGCTTTCCTTTTAATAGTAAAGTCTCATGAATTTCAGAGCAGCACTGAAAAGGTAGAATTTAAAATCCTGCTTTTTGACTTCTGCTATTCTTTTGTTGCCTCAGTTGGTCTATGGGTAAACAAAATGAAATAAAGTGAAATTTTCCAACAAGTTATTTAGTATTAGCATTGAGAAAATTAAAATCACTACGATCAAGCTCCAAATCACAGATGCTTTCATGCAGATCTCTACAATAAGAAAGCTAGACTCATCCGAATATTTAATATCCATGTAGTGTTCTCGTGCAGGTGTAGAAACTCTGAACTAAACACCGAGTTAAACCGAAGTCAATGAGGCAGGATCGCAGTAAGATTAACCGTTTATTGTTCAGTCTTCCACATTAACGTATGGTGAAAACTGTTGATAAAGCAATACAAAATATATACAGTATTTGTTTCCTTCTTGGCATCACATTTACATCATAAACACTTGTAAAAATTAAACTACAACAAACTATATTACATTAAAGTACAACATACAGTCAGAATCTACCTACGCCATCAACAACTTTAAATACACTTCAACACAAACTATCCAGCAACGCTTTCAATAGTGCAAGAAAATAAACTTTATCAACCATCATTACTTTTAACAGAATCAGCGTTAACATTTTTACTTCAACATATCGATTGTCATGTGAACTTATGGCGTTGCTTCTATGATGTTTCTTAGTGCCTAGAACGAAACTTTTCTCGTGCTGATCCTGCACACACAAGCTCCCGCCTTCCCGTTTCTCCAAACCGGTATTTTCCCACAACACGTGGCAAAACCGGGTGTGACATCATCGCATGCCTCGATACATCACAGATAATGAATTTACCTTCAACAACCTTAACTTTAACTAGAAAATAGTTACAAACAAATTACTAAAGCGTTAATGTAATCAAGCTAAACAAATGCCTTAAGGGCAACACACTCCAACATGCCATTTATTTGTTTGTTTGTTGACATACAGCATGGAATAGGCCCTTCTGACCCTCTGAACCACACCACCCAGTAACCCCCAATTATAAAGCAAACACAAGGAAATCTGCAGATGCTGGAAATTCAAGCAACACACACAAAATGCTGGTGGAACACAGCAGGCCAGGCAGCATTGATAGGGAGAAGCTCTGTCGATGTTTCGGGCCGAGACCCTTCGTCAGGACTCAACAAAGCTAGTTTAATCAAGGGACAATCTACAATGACCAATTAACCTACCAACTGGTATGTCTTTGGACTATGGGAGGAAACCAGAGAACCTGGAGGAGACCCACCTGGTCACAGGGAGAATGTACAAACTCCTTACAGGCAGCTGCAGGAATTGAACCCTGGTTACTGGAACTGTAAAGCGTTGTTGTCACCACTACGCTACTGCACCACCCTTAATACAAATGTGAGCCACTACAGACGGACAGTTGGATCTTATGCCTCTGTCACCATTACATGTCGGATCATATGACGTGTGAGATGATGGTCTTTCAGCTGAGAAGTATTCTTGTCTCTATCCATGACCATGATCGTTCTTGGCAAATTTTTCTATCCATGACCATTTGCTGCCTTCCGGGCATTGTCTTTACCAGGCAAGTGACCCCAGTCATTGTCAATACTCTTCAGAGATTGTCTGTCTGGCATCTGTGGTCACATAACTTGTGATAGACCATCCACCAGCTGCTGACATGTCTTCACGTGATCGTTGATTGAGGGGAGGTGGGGTTGAGCTAGTCAGGTGCTGCACTTTGCCCAAAGGTAACTTAGCACCTTATGCAGTCAGACTGCTTCCTTGTAGCAAACCAATATTTTTGGCTAAAGGTAGGATCTCTCAATCTTTTACCAATGTGATTCAATGAAATACATTCTAATTGAAAGCTTAATATACAACTCTGTACAGAGGGACTGATGAAAGCAATTTTTCTCTCTGTTGTCTGTTTAGATGTTCGGCAATTATCTCACCTTATTTTTGGTAGAGGAAGTCATTTGGGCCTCATTATTCCTTCTCTCAGAAAGAAATAAAGGCTTTAATTAAGCATCTTTTAAGTGAGAAGTAATGTCCTCCCTAACAGCGTCCTCATTAACAACAATACCTTTGTTTACCTATGTTCACCGGTTAATGAGGATGTACTGAGTTGTTAATGATATCATAAAACATAGGTTAATACAGCACTGTCATTACTCCTTGTTTATGAAGGCACCACTCTCTTACAGATAAGCGCTTTACATAACCTTTTATTTCTACCTTTCAGCTTCTGCTTTTCCACTACTATTATTGCAGCAGTAATTCTAGAGCCTGCTCACCGTAATCGGGCATGCAACAACATTTAATATTTAATATGTGAGATTAGTTTAAATCAAGTTTTGGTTTTGGACTTGCTGAGCTCACCTATAAGGTGGATATTTCCTCTCTGTTAACAGAACATTGGCAAAATTGATGTGCTGTACAGTTAGTGGTTTTGAAGAGGAGATTGGCACAGTGATAAACTTGAATTTGGTGTGAACCTGAGATAGAATCTCACAGCAAGAATAACAACTAGTTGACAATGAATAGCCTACGTTTTCTCAAGTCGGTGATGCAACCTGCTTACTCATCTGACCAATCAAAATGGATGGTGTCATTTACAAGTTGCAGTGTGATAGTCAAACTTCCACTGTAGAGGCGATTTATGCAGCAATCTGGAGGGAAGACTGGTGTTCGACTTTGATGAATGATGTCCAATTAAATGTTTATACCAAGAGAGAAAACAACCCACCTCTGGTCTAGGAAGCAGCCATTGTTGGAACTGTTGCTGTTTGATCCAAGATTGACAATATGAATTGGTAATCTTAAATAAGACCAAAGGCTTGTTCTATCGGGAACTGAAGATAATTACTTCTGTATGTTCTCAATTTACATGTAAGTACTCAGACCTGGCAACTGAGTGTAAAGAAGCTGGCTGGAGGAGCATCATCTACCCTGTGGAGGTAGATGCTGAGGCTTTGTTGGCACATTGATGACAATGTCTCTCCATGATAGGCCAGTGAGTGGAGCAAGGCTCAGGAGGACCACCAGAGAGATGGCTGAAGAGGCAGAAAAGGGCAGCCTTTGTCTGTGGCTGAGGAGGAAGGACGGAAAGTGGCGGATTGATCACCCCCATTGAAAGCTGCAGGGCATGTCACAGAGACATCTCTGCCGCTGCTTTGCCACCAGGAGATGTACCAGCCAGGGGAATGAAACATCAATGAGATGTGGTCCCTGGTTGATGGCTCTGCAGCTGACCTAAGGGCACTGTTGGTGGAGTGGCAAGCAGGAAACATCTTGATTGTTTTTGCTATCACTAAACTAATTCAGTAACAGCTACACACACAAAATGCTGGAGGAACTCAGCGGGCCAGGCAGCATCTATGGAAAAAGTACAGTTGACATTTTGGGCTGAGACCCTTCGGCAGGACTCTATAGATGCTGCCTGGCCTGCTGAGTTCCTCTACCATTTTGTGTGTGTTGCTTGGATTTCCAGCATCTGCAGATTTTCTCTTGTTTGCCAGTAAAGGCTGATGATAACATTTGGAATTCTAATTGTATCATAGTGGACCTGTAGAAATTCACTATTGAGATTGTGCTTACATTGAACAAATGTATTCTAGCATTCATCTGTCCAATTCTATTTCTATTTTAAAAAAATGGTTCAACAGCTTTAAAGCATCATCAGATCAGGCAGTAATCTAGACTATTTCACAAGCTTCACAACATTCTTTGGATGTTCGCCTCTCATGACAGCGTCAGCCTTATCAGTCCATTGCCATTTGCCTTCAGCCTGAGATATATCACTTCTGTTTGAATGAAGGCACACTTGAATTATTTCAATTTATGGTCATTTTAGGTCAGTTCTTATTCTCAATTACAAGACGTGTCCTCTACATTTGTTGTAGTGATTGGAAAATTGACTTGATTATGCAGACGATTCGCAATGCCCTGTAAAATTTGTTGAGAATTTTCAAAGTTCAAAGTACATTATTAATCAAACATTGTATACCTTATACAACCCTGAGATTCGTCTCCTTACAGGCAGCCACAAAACAAAGAAATCCAATAGAACTCATTAAAAAAGACCATCAAACACCCAATATGCAGACAATAAAAACAAATCTTATAAACAATAAAAGTAAGCAAATAGCATTCAGAACTGAAGTTTACAAAAGTGAGTCCTTCCAAAAACACAAAGCCAGACATCACTGAAGCTGACTGAGGAGCAGGCCACGGCCTCATTTCAGCACAGAGCTGAGTTAACAGCTGTTCCTTGTCTCTGTCTTGACAGCCCGACCTTTCCAATTCAGCCTGGTGCTTAAATTGATCGAACCTCACATCTTTCCTTGCTCTCAGGCCTGGGCTTCACCTCCACTCAGCTTGCCTCAGTTCTGCCACAGCGAATCATCTCCAATTACACTCCAGCAATGGCCGGGCATTGGCTCATTCCTCACTCTCCAGCCCGGATGCCGCCTCGATTCGACCCGCCATGCTGCAGCTGTATTGCACATTTGAGACTTCAGCTCACACCGTGAAAAGACAGGGTTGTACAGGTGGTTCAGAAACTCAGCTCCAAAAGGGAAGCAACAGCCTATTATTTTCAGTGATCACTTACCATAAAAAGTGTGATTAATAAAGTGGTTAGTTGTTTACTTTGTGGCGATAAGATGTCGCTGAACTTCACCAGCGCCATCTTAAATTGGATGCCATACTTTATACTGTGTGGCAGATTAGTGTAGGAATGCAGCCCTCTTTGTCTATAACCTGTACAGGATTTCTAATGGTATGTATCCGTGACCAGCTTCACAAATGTTACAGCAAATCTAATTGAAATGCATCCTGTCAACTGTGCATTCAGGTCCAAAAGATTAAGGAAGGATATCGCTCATCATTTTCGTATTTAAAATGTGATTGCAGTTGCTGTACAGACTTACTCTTTTATTCACATTCAGTGTGGTACGGTAGCACAACTTGTAGTGTCACAATGCAGAAATCAGTTTCATTTTGTCCTCGGTTGCTGATTGTGTGGAGTTCACATGTTTCCCCCGTGTTTCTTCTGGGTGCTCCAGGTTCCTCAGGAGAGAACATTGTCCTGGATGCATGTGAATCTGGAGGAAGTTGATGAAAATGTAGTGAGAATAAGTTACCGGATGACAATTGGATTTGTGTAAAGAGGTTGTTGATTGTGCATACTCAGTTAGCTGAAGGACCTATTTCCATGTTGAATCTCCCTGTGTCTCTGAGTAAGGTTCCTGTCAGAGATATCCAAAGCAAAAAGTTATTTTGACCAAAACAACATCCAGTTTCTGAAGCACTTAATCCATTTGGCTCCTCAAGGAATAGAGAACTGGTCTTGGTGCACAGTAGTCAGCTTTGTTTCCTGGTTTAATACAAATTTATGCTTTGAATCTGTCCACACCTTCGAAGATGCCAACACATTTGAACAGTGTTGTCTCTAGATGTTCCAGTGAGATGACTGAATACAGCCTTTGAAACAAGAGTACTTGCCCAACAGGTATTTGTTGTCTGCCACACCTGCTGCTTCTTGAAATAAAACTTTAAAACTTCTCCACACTGGATCTTATGATTATCTCTGCTGATCTGAATCATTAATGATTAATCATTAATTCCAGAATTTTGCCTTCACAGCCTGTTTAAAATTACACTTGCTTGATGCATAAATGCTACACTAAAAGATGTCCGGTTGTGCAGAATATTGTGCATCTTTCCTCTCTATTACTTCTTTTGACATGCTCCATCTCATTGAGCTGGTGTTCGCTTTGAAGCAATACCTGTTCTTCCCTGTTGACCTTCGTTTCAATTTATATCCTATTGTGATATGTCATTTCATATGATATGAGTTGTACGTGTACACTTTAAGAGAACAATTCTGTGAGTAATTACTGCTGGAACATTTGTAACAGTGACTCACACCTCTTGTGAAGTTGTCACTGTTTCAAGATCAGAGTTTAAGGCTTCGTCCTTTGTAAGCGACTGTTTCATTACTTGTTGGCAACATATGGAATTACCTGGTATTCTTGATGGTCATTCCCATGGAAGGTACATCCAAGTTAAATTGAATTTGAGGCTTTTTGTGCTTAACAGCATGAATTGTATTATTTTGTCCCTTTGTATCTCCACAAAAACACCTCTCAGTGAACAATCTAAAAACCTTCCAAAGTTGCAATGCAGTGAAAGCCTTTCAGCATGAAAATATAATTCTTTATTGGATTCTTTTTTCAGATTGTATGTGCCAAGGTTATTACTCTCCTATGTCAAATGTGTTTCGTTTACAAGCAGATATACATTCAAGCGGATTTCTGGTAGTAAAATCACTCTGTTTAATTCTTTCACCACGACGTGCATCACACATCTCCATCATTTCCAAAGAAGATGCAAGTAAGTAACAGCCCATGGTGTACATCCTTTGGCAGCTCAAGAAATCTGCTTATGCTTTAGATGCTGTATTCTTTTTCCTTTCCCAGCAAACTGGTTCAGTTATGCTCCAGGCATTCTGCAGACACTCTTTTTGGCCTAAAATTAGATGATCTGACTTTAGGAACTACCTCTTACTTCTGGCACTCCCTCTTTTCTTTGTCTGTCTCTGCACTGACCTGACACTGCCTACAGAGAAGCGCAAATTAGGCATCTCACATCTCCACTGCATTCATCCCAGAAATCTGGCTGATACCTACCATGTTCTACCACTATGACCCACATCTAATGTGAGCTGACACTGTGATCCACAACTACAGTTTGTACACACAATGTGTCCCACGTCTTCAGTTTGTACACACAACGTGACCCACGTCTACAGTATGTTCTGTCTCTCTCTCTCTCTCTCTCTCTCACACACACACACACTATATGTTGGAGCTGCAAGATTTGACTTTGAGCTATTCAAAGGCCAACTTTAACAGGTTGTGTGTCAAGTTAATGGATCTTCCTACAGCACTGTACTTTTCTACAAAAACACCAGAATAGTTCAAGGATGTGATGGTTCATCATCATTGGGGCACAGCCTGCAGTGGACAATCAATTCAGGCTTTGCTAGCAACATTTGCATCCCTGCCATGAATAGGGAGTCAAGGCAGCTCAGTGAGTCACTGGCTGTTCTATACCATCCGTACCATTTGTACCAAAGTACAAATAAGGCTGTCTTCCAAACTAGATTAAATATCAAGGGTAACCCCAATGTCCTTTGCATTGCACATTGCTATTATTTTTAATAAATCTGCAACACATCACCTTACTCCAGTTGCTCTCTTTGCAGATTAATGGTTCACACTAAAAATGTCCCAGTGAAGAATAGCTGTTTGAAAAGAAAGTGCAATTCAATCCAGAAACAGATCTGACTAAGGGAGGTGCTCAATCGGATGCAGGCAGTTCTTTACAGCTTTCTACAATCATTGACAAAATTTGTTGGCAATCATTACTGTTCTCCAGGCTCTATTATTTCTGGTTGATCACCCTGGAGTGTCTGGTAGAGTAGCAACAGTGTGGTTTGGTCAATCCAACTATTAGTGAGAATGCAAAATGTAAGTAATGTCCTGCTCACTACTTATGCATTTCATCCCCTGCCAGGTAGAAGAAAGGTTGTGTGGTAATATTATGATTGATGTTTCAAGCGGATAATCTGTGACTTCAAGGAATGAAGAGATGAAAGATCTTTGGCACTGGAATAAATAGGGAAATCATTGATCTGTGACAGTGATTGCCAACCGTTTGGACATACTTCAAACGGTGTACATATGTATTGAAGAGCATAGAACCATAGAACACTACAGCACAGTACAGGCCCTTCAGCCCTCCATGTTGTGTCGACCCATATAATCCTTAAAAAAAAGTACTAAACCCACACTACCCCATAACCCTCCATTTTTCTTTCATCCATGTGCCTGTCCAAGAGGCTCTTAAATACACCTAATGTTTTAGCCTCCACCACCATCCCTGGCAAGTCATTCCAGGCACTCACAACCCTCTGTGTAAAAAACTTACCCCTGATGTCTCCCCTAAACTTCCCTCCCTTAATTTTGTACATATGCCCTCTGGTGTTTGCTATTGGTGCCCTGGGAAACAGGTACTGACTATCCACCCTATCTATGCCTCTCATAATCTTGTAGATCTCTATCAAGTTCCCTCTCATTCTACGCTCCAAAGAGAAAAGTCCCAGCTCTGCTAACCTTGCTTCATATGACTTGTTCTCCAAACCGGGCAACATCCTGGTAAATCTCCACTGCACCCTCTCCATAGCTTCCACATCCCTCCTATAATGAGGTGACCAAAATTGAACACAATACTCTAAGTGCGGTCTCACCAGCGATTTGTAGAATTGCAACATGTCCTCTCTACTCTTGAACTCAATCCCCCTGTTAATGAAGCCTAGCATCCCATAGGCCTTCTTAACTACCCTTTCAACCTGAGCAGCGACCTTGAGAGGTATGGATTTGAACCCCAAGGTCCCTTTGTTCATCCACACTCTTAAGTAACTGACCATTAATCCTGTACTCAGTCTTCTGGTTTGTCCTTCCAAAATACATCACTTCACACTTGTCCGGATTGAACTCCATCTGCCATTTTTCTGCCCAACTCTGCAACCTGTCTATATCCTCTTGTAACCTTCGACAACCTACAGCTCCATCCACAACTCCTCCAATCTTTGTGTCATCCGCAAACGTACTCACCCATCCTTCCCCCTCTACATCCAGGTCATTTATAAAAATCACAGATAGCAGGCGTCCCAGGACAGATCCTTGCAGCACTCCACTAGTCACCAACCTCCAGGCAGAATACTTTCCTTCCACAACTACCCTCTGCTTTCTTCCTTTAAGCCAATTTTTTATCCAAACAGTCAAGGTTCCACTTATCCCATGCCTCATGACTTTCTGGATGAGTCTCTCATGAGGGACCTTGTTAAATGCTTTGCTAAAGTCCATGTAGACCACATCCACTGCTCTACCCTCATCAATTTCTTTTGTTACCTCTTCAAAAAAACGCAATCAGGCTCGTGAAGCACAATCTTCCCTTCACAAAGCCATGTTGACTATCCATGAGTAGACTGTACTTCTCCAAATGCTCGTAGATCCTATCCTTAAGAATCCTTTCCAGTAGTTTGCAGACCACCGACGTAAAACTCACTGGTCTATAGTTCCCAGGTTTCTCCCTATTACCTTTTTTAAACAAGGGAACTACATTTGCCATTCTCCAGTCCTCCGGCACTTCCCCTGCAGCCAAAGAGTATTCAAAGATAGAAACACAGAAACATAGAAAATAGGTGCAGGAGTAGGCCATTCGGCCCTTCGAGCCTGCACCGCCATTCAGTATGATCATGGCTGATCATCCAACTCAGAACCCTGTACCTGCTTTCTCTCCATACCCCCGAAGATCATAGCTAATGCTCCTGCGATCTCTTCTGTCAATTCCCACAACAACCTGGGGTGTATCATATCCGGCCCTGGGGATTTATCAATCTTAACATGGGATTTTGCATGAAAGGCAGTCATAACTTTAGTTGTTGTATACAAGGAACATCACAACATCACATCTTTTAAATAATTCTTTAGCTTCCCCTGTTGTTTATCTGTGCTGAAATTGTGCAGAACATTTTATATAGGCATGAAGTTGTGTACCCGTTGTCACTAATTCTACAGTACTCACATTTTAATACCTTCCTTTCCTTCCTGTTCTTCATGATGATCTAGATTATCTGATCACCCTGAATATCTAAATAGGAGGTCAGAATGCTCGGTTGATTCTACTTCCACCGAAATTGTCCAAATTATCTAAGGGTGAATCAACCTGATTCTGTGATTTTTTTTTCTCTCCACCTGCAGGCCCAGTGTAAAACCAAAGTAAAATTACCAGTAAAATATTCACCAAGCTGTCTGATCAAGCCCCCTGTACCATGTGTATAAATATGAATGCAGACTGAGGCTGCTTGCCATTATTGAGAGAAGCACTTTACTCACGTTTACCTTATTAACTGCAGAGAATTGCATTGTTCTCTGGTTGCCAATCACCTTTGAATCTGGAACAATTAACTCAATGCTTCCTTTGTGAAAAGTTAACTCAGCTTTTTTGACAATATATGCAGTTTAGACAGACAAATGTTATGTATAATAAATGGCATTTTGCTCAGGTACATTTCCTGTACAAAGAGGATGATGCAATATGGAATTACTGTCACATCAGATGAGTTAAGGTGAACAGCATAGATGGATTTAAAAGGAAATTGAAAATATATTTGTAAGGAAGGAAAAGAAAGCTTTGATGATAGGGTTAGATCAGATAGAGTGGAGACATAAAACACCAGCGCAAACATTTAAATAAGCTGTCAAGAAAGGGAAAGATAAGCAGAAACTGGTTTGATGGGATAAACCTTTCCAAGAGCTGGTACAGGAATGAAGAGGCAAGTGACTATGGTTCTGAAGCTTATGATTCTATTGTGAAAGGCTAGAAATAATATGCAACTCGTGCACTATTCCAGGCAAATATTTAACTACAAGAGTGTGGTTTTCTGTTACAACATGGTGCAAAGTACAGTCGACCCTCCTTATCTGCGGGTTCCACCTGCGCGGATTCAACCGACCGCAGATCGGGAAAACCCAGATGTTCTCTCTCCAGCACTCGTTGTTTGAGCGTTGTTCACCTCATGTCTTGTGTTGTGAGAGAGAGGAAGGAGTTTAAGGCTAGTAAAGGATGGCTGGCTAGCTATGTAAAGCGCTATAGCCTCAAGAACTTAAAGATCATCGGAAGAATCAGGATCGGCTGATTTTTTTTCTTGTCATTATTCCATAAACAGTACAGTATAATAGCTATTTACATCGTGTTTACAATGTATTAAGTATTATAAGTAATCTAGAGATGATTTAAAGTATATGGGAGGTTGTGTGTAGGTTATATGAAAATACTACGCCATTTTATATAAGGGACTTGAGCATCCGCGTTTTTTGGTATCTGCAAGGAGTCCCGGAACCAATCCCCCATGGATAAGGAGGGCCGACTGTGTGGAAAGCTTCAATAGAAGGGGATCCTTGCTAGTGTTCTACTAAAGATGATCTGATTAAATGAGATTAGGGTACGTTTAAGTATTAGAATGATGCTTTTCCTTTCAGAACTCAGACTCACCTCATCACCTAGAATTCAAACTGAAATATGTCCAAAAACCTAACAAGTGCTTTTGTTACAGGCTGAGCTGAAACTTCCAATTTTCTTTCTATTGGAGGATCTCTTGTTTGATTGGCTTTTGCCCGTTAATACTCTATCCATGTCATAACACCTTTCCCGAGGTTATTGAATTGTGCGGGAATCTAAAAATGAGCAAACCCTCACACTTGTCTCATATTGATGCTTAACAGCAGCTTAAATCCAAAAATCATAATTGCTTGGATGTACATGTTAAAATTAGTCTGGTCCCAGGATTCATTTTAGGAACAATTGTCTTTGTAGAAACAATTCAAGAGTGTGAAATTATTAGCATTAGCATGTACTTAGTATACTATTCTAAAGCAGAAGAGTAAGACTTATCCTAAATAAGTATTGAGTATTGTAGTTTATTTTGAATTCATCGCACAAACTGTAATTTGAATGCTGGAATTCGTTTCAGACTCATTTAGCAAATTTGAAATATAAAGAATGCAAAGCAAAACAGCCAAGAGGATTACGGAGTATATTGGGATGGAAAAGAAGTTGCTGAGTGTGCCTGTGACTGCATTAGTTTTACCAGCATTGTTCATAGTCTGAAACTGAATGTACTTTCCCAGTAACGGGTTATGTTCTTTGGAATGGGAAGTTCCAGTTGCTGTGGTCCATATGGGTACCAACGACAAAGGAAGAACAAGGAAGTCCTGCTGAGGGGATTGGAGCAGCTAGAAACTAACTTAAAATGCAGAACCACAAGACACAGGAGCAGAATGAGGCCACTCAGCCCATCATGTTCACTCTGCCATTTCATCATGGCTGACCCCAGATACCGGCCGGCTGGTGGCACAAGGCTCCCGAGTTCAAATCCAAGTCGGGCCACGCTTTCCATCCGTGTCGGGTTGAGCGTCGAGCGTCGAGCTAGCCACTCGGCCTCATAAAAAAAAGGGTCGAGTCAGGAACATTCATATCGTGACCTGGCTAATCCGAAAGGAGACCAATTCTGACACCATGCATCAGAATGGCTGATTGTCTGGTGCGACACGCTAAAAAAAAACCCCAGATACCATTAAACTCCCTGCAGCAGCCCTCTCACCATATCCCTTGATGCCCTGACCAATCAGGGATCTATCAACTTCCACTTTAAATATACACACAGACCTGGACTCAACCACAGTCTGTGGCAGAGCCTTCCACAGATTTTCCACTCTTTGGCTAAAAAAATTCCTCCTTACTTCTGTTCTAAAAGGCCGCCACTCAATTTTCAAGCTGTGCCATCTAGTTCTGGATACCCCCACCAGAGAAACATCCTCTCTACATCCACCTTATCTAGTCATTTCAACGTTCAGTAGACCCCCATGTATTCTTCTAAATTCCAGTGAGTACAGGCCCAAAGTTGCCGAACGCTACTCATATTCTAGCCCCTTCATTTCCAGAATCATCCTCTTGAACCTCCATCCTCGTGACTCTCTCCAATGACAACGCAACCTTTCTGAGATACAGGGCCAAAAACTGTTGACAATACTCCAAGTATCTGCCATCGCCAGATACTACTACAATACAGAGATCGCCCAAAAACTAACCTCCACAAAGAACTGCTGGCTGAATTACGCGACCTCGGCTTGCTGAGGAGAACGGGCCTACAATCCTCGGACTTGCCTGATGCTGGGAGCCAGGGATGGAGATGGAGACGTCGAAAGCGATGTGCGAGGAAGCAGAAGCGAGGCAAACGGGCAGGGGTCTGTGCCAGGCTAAAAGCAAACCCTAGCCGGCCGGCTCTCCCGTCCATTCTGCTCTCCAATGTCTGCTCCCTGGACAATAAAATGGACTACATCCAACTCCAACGTAATACTCGGCGGGAGTACAGAGTTTGCTCCGCGTATGTCTTCACAGAGACATGGCTCACTGATGGGATTTCAGACGCTGCCATCCAGCTAGATGGGCTAACTTTGTTTCATTCGGACGGAGATGTAGCTGTCTCCGGTAAGGTCCGCGGTGGCAGTGTGTGTATTTACATCGATACGGAATGGTGCATGAACTCAGTGCTGTTTTCCAGACACTGCTCATCGTTAGTGGAGTTTGTGGCTGTTAGATAGAGACCATTTTATTTGCAACGGGAATTCACCTCTGTCCTTATATTCGGTGTCTACATTCCCCCCAGCGCTATTGCTAAGGAGGCGCTCTGTGAACTGTACGGGGCTATTAGCGAACTGCAGAACGCACACCCTGATGGTCTGTTTATTGTCGCCGGTGATTTTAACCAAGCGAACCTTAAATCAGTGCTCCCCAAATTTCATCAGTATGTGGACTTTGCAACGAGTGGGGAGAATGCATTGGACCTGGTTTACACAAACAATCCCGACACGTACCAGGCAGAGCCCCGCCCCCACCTCGGATACTCAGACCACATCTCTGTTATGCTAATCCCAGCATACAGACTGCTCGTCAGGTGCTCCAGACCAGTTCAGAAGCAGGTGAAAACCTGGCCAGCAGGAGCCATCTCTGCTCTTCAAGACTGCTTTGAGCACACTGACTGGCACATGTTCAGGGAGGCTGCAACCGATGGCGACTCTACCAACTTAGAGGAGAACACAGCATCAGTGACCAGCTACATCAGCAAGTGCATTGATGATGTTACTCTGTCCAAGACCATCACTATACGTGCCAACCAGAAGCCATGGATGACCATGGAGGTGCGTGCGCTGCTGAGGTCCCACGGCTCCACCTTCAGAGCAGGCGACAAGGCAGCTTTAACAACAGTGAGGGCCAAACTGTCCCGAGCCATCAGAGGGGCAAAGCGTGCACATGCCCAGCTAATCCACAGTTACTTCCAGAACAGCGGCGACACGAGGCACATGTGGAAGGGCATCCAGGACATCACCAATTACAAGGCAACACACCTGAATGTGCAGGTGATGCCTCCCTCCCAAATGCGCTGAATAACTTCTACGCCTGGTTTGAGGCGGAAAATGACGTGGCGGCGAGGAAGTCCACCCCTCCTGCGAATGACCAGGTGCTGTGTCTCTCCGTGGCCGACGTGAGAAGAACTCTGTGCAGGGTCAACCCACGGAAGGCTGCTGGACCAGACAACATCCCTGGTAGAGTGCTCAGAGGATGTACAGACCAGCTAGCAGATGTTCTCACTAACATCTTCAACATCTCCCTGAGCAGTGCCACCATTCCAATGTGTTTCAAGGCCACCACCATCGTCCCTGTGCTGAAGAAGTCTTCAGTGTCCTGCCTAAATGACTACCGTCCCGTTGCACTTACATCCATCATCATGAAGTGTTTCAAGAGGATTGTCATGAGGCATATCAAGACCCTGCTGCCCCCCTCACTGGACCCCCTGCAGTTTGCGTACCGTCCCAACCGCTCAACAGATGACGCCATTGCCACCACCCTCCACCTGGACAAAAAAGACACATACGTTCGGATGCTGTTCATAGACTTTAGTTCAGCATTCAACACAATTATCCCTCAGAAACTGATTGGAAAGCTGAGCCTATTGGGCCTGAACACCTCCCTCTGCAACTGGATCCTAGACTTCTTGACTGGCAGACCGCAATCAGTCTGGATTGGGAGCAGCATCTCCAACACCATCACACTGAGCACGGGGGCTCCCCAGGGCTGCGTGCTCAGTCCACTGCTGTTCACTCTGCTGACCCACGACTGTGCTGCAACACACAGCTCGAACCACATCATCAAGTTTGCCGATGACACCACTGTGGTGGGTCTCATCAGCAAAAATGATGAGTCAGCTTACAGAGAGGAGGTGCAGCGTCTAACGGACTGGTGCAGAGCTAACAACCTGTCTCTTAATGTGAACAAAACAAAAGAGATGGTTGTTGACTTCAGGAGGGCACGGAGTGACCACTCCCCACTGAACATTGACGGCTCCTCGGTAGAGATTGTAAAGAGCACCAAATCTCTTGGTGTTCACCTGACGGAGAATCTCACCTGGTCCCTCAACACCAGCTCCATAGCAAAGAAAGCCCAGCAGCGTCTCTACTTTTTGCGAAGGCTGAGGAAAGTCCATCTTCCATCCCCCCCATCCTCATCACATTCTACAGGGGTTGTATTGAGAGCATCCTGAGCAGCTGCATCACTGCCTTGGTTGGAAATGGCACCATCTCGGATCGCAAGACCCTGCAGCGGATAGTGAGGTCAGCTGAGAAGTTCATCGGGGTCTCTCTTCCTGCCATCACGGACATTTACACTACATACTGCATCCGCAAAGCAAACAGCATTATGAAGGACCCCACGCACCCCTCATACAATCTCTTCTCCCTCCTGCCGTCTGGGAAAAGGCTCCGAAGCATTTGGGCTCTCACGACCAGACTATATAACAGTTTCTTCCCCCAAGCTATCAGACTCCTCAATACCTGAAGCCTGGACTGACACCTTGCCCTACTGTCCTGTTTATTATTTATTGTAATGCCGGCACTGTTTTTGTGCACTTTATGTAGTCCAGTGTAGGTCTGTAGTCTAGTATAGCTTTCGCTGTGTTTTTTTTAAAATTACGTAGTTCAGTCTAGTTTTTTGTACTGTGTCATGTAAACCATGGTCCTGAAAAACATTGTCTCATTTTTACTATGCACTGTACCAGCAGTTCTGGTCGAAATGACAATAAACGTTGACTTGACTTGACTTGACTTGAAGTGTGGCCTGACTAGTGTTTTATAAAGCCTCAACATTATCTCCTTGTTTTTATATCCTACTCCCCTTAAAATAAATGCCAACATTGCATTTGTCTTCTTTACTACATGCTCAACCACTGAGTTAACCTTCTGGGGGCCTTGCACAAGGACTCCTTATCCCTTTCCATCTCTGATGTTTGAATTGTCCCCCCAATTAGAGAATAGTCTGCACTATTGTCCCTTTTACCAAAATGCATTCATTATCATACATTTCCCAACATTGTAGTTCAGCTGGCACTTTTTTTGCCCATTCTTCCAATTTGTCCAAGTCCTGCTGCAATCGCATTGCTTCCTCAGCACTACCTACCCCTCCACCTATCTTCATACCATCCACAAACTTTGCCACAAAACCATCAATTCCTTTCTCCAGAACATTGACAAAAAATATTAAAAATAGCAGTCCCAATACTGACCCCTGAGATACACCACTAGTCACTGGCAGCCAACCAGAAAAAGCCCTCTTTATTTCCACTCGCTGCTTCCAGCCTGTCAGCCGTTCTTCTATCCATGACTGTTTATTCCTGTAACACCATAGGATTTTATCTTGTAAAGGAGCCTCTTGTGTGTCACCTTATCAAATAACTTCTGAAAATCTAAGTAAATGACATCCATTGCTTCTCCTTTGCCCACCCTGCTTGCTACTTCTTCAAAGAATTACAACAGATTTGTCAGGCAAGATTTCCCTTGACAGAAACCATGCTGACTTTAGCTTATTTTATCATTAGTCTTCAAGTACCCCGAGACTTGGTCCTTAATAATAGACTCCAATGCATTCCCAGCCACTAGACTTAGGCTAACTGGCCTCTAATTGCCCCTTTTGTGCATTCCTTCCTTTTTAAAGAGTGGAGTGACATTTTCAATCTTCCGGTCCTTCAGGACCATGCCAAAATCAAGTGATTCTTGAAAGATCATGACTAGTGCATCCATTATCTTTTCATCAACCTCTCTCAGGACTCGGGGATGTTGTCCATCTGGTCCTGGTGACTTATCCACCTTAAGACCTTTGAGTTTGCCTAGCACTTTTTCCTTTGTAATAGCAATGGCACTCACTCCTGCTCCCTGATGCTCACGGACCTCTTGCATACAGCTGGTGACTTCCACAGTAAAGACTGAAGCAAGTACTTATTAAGTTCATCTGCCATTTCTTTGTCCTGCATTATTACCTCACCATAATCATTTTGCAGTGTATCCTGCTTTATATTATTGGCTAGTTTACCCTCACATTTCATCTTTTTCCTTCTTATAGCTTTTTAATTACCTTTTGTTAGATTTTAAAAGCTTCCCATTCATCCAACTTCCCACTCACTTTTGCTACTTTGTATGCTCTTTTCTTGGTTTCTATGCAGTCCTTAACCTGCCTTGTCAGCCACCGTTGCCTCACCCTGCCATTTGAGAACAACTTCTTCTGTGGGACATATCTATCATGCACCTTGTGAACTATTCCCAAAACTTCCTGTTCTGCTGTTATCTCCACCAGTATCCCTCTCAAATTCACCTGGGCAAGCTCCTTTCTCATGACTCTGTATTTCATTTATTCCATTGTGATGCTGATACATGTGAGTTATGCTTCTCCCTCTCAAATTGCCCCATGAATTCAATCATATTTTGATCACTGCTTCCTAAGGGTTTCTTTATATTAAACTCCCTAATAAGATCTGGGTTATCGCTCAACACCCAATCTAAGATAGCCTTTCCCTGAGTAGGCTCAAGCACACTCTGCTCTAAAAAGCCATCTCGTAGGCATTCAACAAATTCCCTCTCTTGTGATCCGACACCAATGTGATTTTCCTGATCCCCTTGCATATTGAAGTCCCCCATTACACTTGTGACTTTACCCTTATTACATGCCTTTTCCAGTCCCCTTTGCAATCTTAGTCCCACGTCTTGGCTGCTATTTAGAGGCCAAGTATATGATTCCCATAATTTTTTTTTACCCTCGCAGTTTCTTAATGTCACCCCAAAGATTCAACGTTCTCTGTCCCTATGTCCTTCTAAAGATGTAATTCCATCTCTTACCAACAGAGCCACACCACCGCCTCTGCTTTCCTGCCTGTCCTTTTGATACAGAGTGTATCCTTTGATGTTAAACTCCCAACTATGACATTCTTTTAGCCATGACACAGTGATGCGCATAACGTCATACCAACCATTTTCTAATCGTATCACGAGTTTGCCCACCTTATTCCAAATGCTACACACATTTATATACAGCACTTTAAGTCCTGTATTCTTCGCCCTTATGAATTTTGCCTCTGTGGTACAAATGAACTCTTTGCTCTGTCTGCATTTGTACCCAGTCATTAGCTTGTCATTCCTTATATTCATATTACGTATTCCATCATCTACTTGTAAACCTGCTGGATGTTTCCAGTAGTGGGAGAGTCTAGGTCAAGAGGGAATATTCTTAGAATAGGAGCAAACAGAGGTGAGGAATTACCTTAGAAAGAGGATGGTTAATCTGTTAAGTTCAAAGCTAGACGGCTGTGAAGCCCAATTCATTGGGTAGTTTTGAAGGGTCTTTATTTAGTAAGGATTTTAAAGATTACAGGGAGAAAGCAGGACATGTGATTGAGAGGGAAAATAAATCAGCCATGATGGAATGGTAGAGCAGACTTGATGTGTCAAATGGCTTGATTTTGCTCCTATGTATTATCGTCTTTTGTTCTACCGTCACTAATGCAGCCAAATTTCAAGCCACCTATCCCAAACTATAATTTATTTCATACAGCTGAAGTGAATCAAAGCAGTTTTTCCACCTGTGGCTGAAATGGCACCATTAAGTAGGTACAGTGTGCATTACTGCGCTTCTTTTCATTGACATTGACTCGCTAGTCTCCTTCCTTCCCAATGATAATATAGCACCAATTACAGCACAGACTGACATTTACATTCTTGACATTGCTGTAGTGTTGCTCAGAGTAAAGTGGCCAAATTAAGTGTCACATTTAATTCAGGATAGGTTTCTGCTGAATCTAGTCTCCTTTGGGAGTTTGATAAAAATTGCTAAAAAACCATTTTATTAGTCACAGTATGTGTTTAGTCATACTGACGCGACATTTGCAGTCTCAATTATTTATAGATTATTTCCTGTTATTTTGAAATAAATTTGCCTCATGAGTAAAGATTGTTACATAAACACACACACACACACACACACACACACACACACACACACACACACACACACACACACACATATATATATATGTGTATATATATATATATCCTGAACAAAGTAGAATCTTAATAACAAATAAAATTGAGCTCATCAATTTTGAATAATTAGGACAGGAATGCCAAAGCTCTTCAGTGAGACAGTCACGTCTTATTGATTTTTTAGGGTATCATTGTTTATTTTTGTACATTACCACTGCATTAATTTATTGCAGAATCTGGTGCTCAGAACATTCTTTAAGTGGATGTAGCCTTCGAATGTAAATATGTCATTCTGGCAGCAGCACTGAAATGCCAGTTCATCTTGTTGCTAACAGAAACCACCCAAAGTCATTCCCACAGTATCCTTGCTCCACAACAGTGTTGTAATGTACAGTGCAATTGATTGCATTTACATCACCTCACAGACAAGAAATTTGAGATTATTTATGTTGGCCTCATTAATATGGCATCTACTCTGCCCATTTTATATCATTTCCCACTCATTGTCAATTAGTCAGGTCCACAGAACGGTGCAATGGGGGTATTGATCAGAGCTGGTAATTAGTTTAAAAAGTAAAGATTCTCTGATTGGTATTTCAACTAGAAGTTTCATGCTGAGTAACACCGCCATACCTGTCTTTGCCCGTATTGTAGAATTAGTGCTGCTGTCACTGGAGGGATGGGCTATTCTACAGCACAGGGAGAGAGCCATTTGCAGGAACCTTGCATTCCAAGTCTTCTGTTGCTAACACCAGTCACCCTCAAATGAACAGAGCAAGAGTGTGTCATTTCACTGCAGTTCAGTTGGCCTTTCAATTTGCTCAGCCTTCACGTACTATGACCTTCAATTAGAAAGAAGGGACCTGTATCTCCTTTACTTAGTACCAGCGAAGTAATGAACTACTTAATTAATGTTAGGGAGATTTAATTCTTATAGATCCTTGTAGAACAGCCTAACTATCAACTAACAATGCTAAAGGTGGCACATTCACCTTTATGCTGAATGTAAGTACATTCAGTATAACACACAAAAAAAAAGCATTGGTGCATTGAATAATCATAATCAAATGCTTTCAGTTACACATAATGTAATGAGATGACCTGTCTATTGAGGAAATGATATTGAAAACCTAGTTCAGAGATATGAAACCTTTTAACAGAACCAATAGCCTGTAAATACATTTGGCAAGTACATGATGCATCAAGTAATAAAAAAAGGCTCAGCTAACTATCCTGATAATATCCATCTAATTGTATATGGAGAAAATCCATCAAATTCTTAATGTGCAGTTAAAATACCATCATACAGGTAACTGAGTGAGATAAAATGCTCTGATGCTGCCAGCTATGTAGGTCTAAGAACATTTTTATATTGAACTCTGAAAGATAAACTGATTTGCAAGCTGACATGACACCCTATCATTCTATTTCTTGCAGCAAGCATTTTAATTTAAACATCAAATTAAGCCCGTGTCAGTGGCAGGGTCTGTTGTATAAGGCATTAATATTGGACATACATTACCTTCTAATTACCATAATAGTTGAATGGTTTAAACAATTAATTGTAACCCAGAATGTCACCCAAAGTGAGTGGCTACACAAGGAGAAGTGAGGGCTCTATTTGGAATTAATCTAATACCATTCTTGTAATTCCAGAACTAAATGCCAACAATTTCTTCAGGAAAAAACACTCCTGTTGGGATTGCCAGATGGCAGAACCACATTCTATGTAGCACCATTGTAAAATATGTTGAAAGCAATTTCCTCTGTGACATATTGGTATGTGACAACTGTATTGAAACATCATTTGAGCTTACACGAAAGCGGTCCTGTGGAAAATCATTGCAATCAGCTCACAAATCGGAACTTTTTTCACTCCTTATTCAAACATCTTTGTGGTTTGACTGTTTTGAGGATGGTCATTCAACATTATTTAACCACTGCAACACCAACCAGTGTTTGTTGTCAGTACTGGCTAGAGCTGACAATGTGATTTCAATCAGAGTTATTATCATATTTACTCAAAGGCTTTGGAATTTGTTCCCATAATACTTTAAAAAAGGATTTTTTGCATTTGAAAATCGATTTCATCCAAATAGATGAAAATTACACACTTTCCTGAGGCTTCTGTTATCTGGTTGGAAACTGGACCCCTGACTTTCCACTGAGACTTTTCTTTGTTCTACAGGCATTCTGCCAGTATGAAATTCAGTCAAATGATATCAGTCATTCTGCAAAAAACCTTTCCTGAGGATCTTCAGTTTCACCGGCCTGAAGTCCCTTGACTTTAAATACAGACTAAGTGTCTACTTGGACTGTCCTTGCAATCAAAGTCCTAACTTCAGAATCACACCACACCAGGCCACCAACACAGATCTATACCAAATCACAGAGCTTACTGCAGGGATGTCACGCAAACTCCATACTTTATGACAGAAGATTTCATGTACTTTTTCTTCAGCCAAAATCATGAGGCAGTAAAGGCATGATAATTTGTTATTTTTGCAGGCTTTAAAACGAGTACAATATTTGTAAAACATGGAAATAAAAGTGTCACTTCCACACAAGTACCTGCAAGATTACTGGGATTTTGCCTTGGACCAGTCCATGCTCTGCAGACCTATAGGAACATGCTCCTGCAATAAAAAATAGAAAGTGCTGTTGTTTTCAGCATCTACAGTTTACTGCTTCACTGCTTGATCTGATGAAGGCTCATTGACCTGAAGCATTAATTCCCTCTCTCTTTCCACAGATGCAGCCTGACCCCATTCCCTGCATTTTCTGTTTTTGTTTAACCTTTCTGGTGATTCCAGGTTTTAGTCAAATTACCGCTCCCTTACCAGTGAAAGGCTCAGGGT
The DNA here is from genome assembly GCF_048418815.1 of Hemitrygon akajei. Classification (NCBI taxonomy): domain Eukaryota; kingdom Metazoa; phylum Chordata; class Chondrichthyes; order Myliobatiformes; family Dasyatidae; genus Hemitrygon; species Hemitrygon akajei. The sequence goes on from NC_133136.1 coordinate 99,448,986, forward strand.
GCACACTCCCTTCTATATTAAACCAGAGGACAGAAAGGTATTTAGGATCCAACACCAGAAGAGTAAAATTGTCATAAGAAGGGGGAGAAAATGAACTTTGAGAGAAAACATCCTTGCAGTATCAAAAAAAACATCAAAGAAAAATGGTGGCTAAGGTGAATGTGGGGCTTTAGAAATAGACCCATGAATTAACAGTTTTTTGCATCTGTCTTGGCTATCGAAGGCATTGCCAATATCTAAAGACATCAGGTGGGCCAGTTTCAAATAATCTGACAGGATTTACAAAAATTCCAATAAGCATTGGAGAAACTCAGGGATGAAGGTGGACAAATCACCAAGAGCCATTAGACCACATACTATAGAATTAAAGGAAGTGGTTGCAGAGATAGTGGGTTGAAAGTCTTCAGTAAACCCAGTATCGGTAATTGGAAAATAGCCAATGTGACTCCTGTGTTTAGAGAAAAGAGAAAAACTGAAGGCAGGGGACTAGAGACAAGTTGGTTTAACAGCTATGATTGGCAAGATGCTAAAGTCAATGAACAAAGAGGAAATAATTAATTATTTAAGAAAGCTGAATATAATTAACCCTCATCAAAATGGTTTTACGACAAATAATCTATTATTTGACAAATTTGCCTGGATTCTCTGAGGATGTTGACGAGGGTAAGGCAGTGGATGTAGTCTATATGGACTTCAGCAAGGCCTTTGACAAAGTTCCACATGGAAGGTTAGTTAAGAAGGTTCAGTCATTAGGTATTAATGCTGGAGTAATAAAATGGATTCAACAGTGGCTAGATGGGAGATGCCAGAGAGTAGTGGTGGATAATTGTTTATCGGGATGGAGGCCGGTGACTAGCGGGGTGCCTCAGGGATCTGTTTTGGGCCCAATGTTGTTTGTAATATACATAAATGATCTGGATGATGGGGTGGTAAATTGGATTAGTAAGTATGCCGATGATACTAAGGTAGGAGGTGTTGTGGATAATGAGATGGGTTTTCAAAGCTCGCAGGGAGATTTATGCCGGTTAGAAGAATGAGCTGAACGTTGGCAGATGGAGTTTAATGCTGAGAAGTGTGAGGTTCTACATTTTGGCAGGAATAATCCAAATAGAACATACAGGGTAAATGGTAGGGCATTGAGGAATGCAGTGGAACAGAGAGATCTAGGAATAACAGTGCATAGTTCCCTGAAGGTGGAGTCTCATGTAGATAGGGTGGTGAAGAAGGCTTTTGGAACGCTGGCCTTTATAAATCAGAGCATTGAGTACAGAAGTTGGGATGTAATGTTAAAATTGTACAAGGCATTGGTAAGGCCAAATTTGGAATATTGTGTACAGTTCTGGTCACCGAATTATAGGAAAGATATCAATAAATTAGAGACAGTGCAGAGATGATTTATGAGGATGTTACCTGGGTTTCAGCACTTAAGTTACAGAGAAAGGTTGAACAAGTTAGGTCTCTATTCATTGGAGCGTAGAAGGTTGAGGGGGGATTTGATCGAGGTATTTAAAATTTTGAGAGGGATAGATAGAGTTGACGTGAATAGGCTGTTTCCATTGAGAGTAGGGGAGATTCAAATGAGAGGACATGATTTGAGAGTTAGGGGGCAAAAGTTTAAGGGAAACACGAGGGGGTATTTCTTTACTCAGAGAGTGATAGCTGTGTGGAATGAGCTTCCTGTAGAAGTAGTAGAGGCCAGTTCAGTTGTGTCATTTAAGGTAAAATTGGATAGGTATATGGACAGGAAAGGAGTGGAGGGTTATGGGCTGAGTGCGGTTAGGTGGGACTAGGTGAGATTAAGAGTTCAGCACGGACTAGGAGGGCCAGAATGGCCTGTTTCCGTGCTGTGATTGTTATATGGTTATATATGTAGTAGGGAGAACTAATAATAGAGAACGTATAGATATAGCACATTTAGATTTCTAAACGATATTTGACAAGGTGTTACATAAGAAGCTGAAAGCCCATGGTGATGCTCTATCAATAACTCTAGGAGACTGGAAGTAGAGTAAAGAACGATAGGCTTTTATTAACAGCGAAAACGGGCATGACCATGTTGAAGACTGAGGGAGGAGCAGTGCCCCAATCACCTTTATACAGGGGTCTGTGGGAGGAGCCACAGGAACAGTCAGCAGAGGGGCGTGTCCAGACAGGTATACATGGTTTACCACATTCAGCCCTGCTTCTTTTAAAAGAGAGTCCCCACGGATGAAGTTTCTGACAAGAATGTTTACAGGTCAAGTCTATCAGGCGGTCGAGTCCGTCGCTGCGATTTACGTAGCACGGGCTGTGATTGCACCGGTGACGGTGGTCGTGCTGGTGACTGGAGGTGCCAGCCCGTTAGGCATCAGTAACTCCTCATGCGTGTGCGTGTGCGAGGTGCCCGGTACGGGGGTGTCGTGAGGTGTCTGTGTAGGGCTTGGTGTGCGTGGTGTCTCGTGGGTATATACATCGGTGGGTACGGGGTTGATAGTCACTGTGGAATGTTCGGGGTAGGGGTCTGGTGCTCCTGCGGGCGTCAGGTCATGGACGGAGACCGTGTCCTCCCACCCATCAGGTAAGACCACGTAGGCATACTGGGGGTTCGCATGAAGTAGGTGAACCCTCTTGACCATCGGGGAGTATTTATTACTCCTCGCATGTTTCTGGAGCAGCACTGGCCCTGGGGACGTCAGCCAAGCCGGTAGGGTGGCCCCAGTGGCAGACTTCCTGAGAAAAGAAAAGAGGCGCTCGTGAGAGGTGGCATTGGTGGACGTACATAACAGGGAGCGGATAGAGTGGAGTGCCTCGGGGAGGACCTCCTGCCAGCAAGAGACTGGCAGTCCCTTTGACCCAAAGGCTAAGAGTGTGGCCTTCCACACTGTGGCATTCTCCCTCTCCACCTGTCCATTTCCCCGGGGATTATAGCTCGTGGTCCTACTAGTAGCAATACCCCTAGCCAGCAGGTTTTGGCACAGCTCGTCACTCATAAACAAAGTCCCTCTGTCACTGGATATAGCAGGGATATCCGAACAGAGTGAAGAGCTGGCGCAGGGCTTTTATGATGGACATGGCAGTGGTATCGGGGCAGGGGATGGCAAAGGGGAACCGCGAGTACTCGTCGATTATGTTAAGAAAATAGACATTGCAGTCGGTGGAGGGAAGGGGGTCCTTAAAGTTGACACTCAGTCGCTCAAAGGAGCGGATGGCCCTGATAAGTTGTGCCTTTTCAGGACGGTAGAAGTGCAGTTTGCACTCTGCGCAGACTTGGCAGTCCCTGGTGATCGTCCTGATCTCCTCAAGGGAGTAAGGCTGGTTCCGGGCTTTCACGAAGTGGAAAAGCCGGGTGACCCCCGGGTGGCAAAGATCTGCATGTAGGGCGTATAGCCGGTCGATCTGCGCACTGGCACATGTTCCCCGGGATAGGGCATCGGGAGGCTCATTGAGCCTTCCAGGCCAGTACAGGATGTAGTTGTAGGTGGAGAGTTCGATTCTCCAGCTCAAAATTTTATCATTTTTGATTTTGCCCCGCTGTCACTGTTAATAAAAGCCTATCGTTCTTTACTCTACTTCCAGTCTCCTAGAGTTATTGATAGAGCATCAACTTTATTAACAGTGAAAATGGAGCACGACCATGTTGGAATGTCTGAGGGAGGAGCAGTGCCCCAATCACCTTTATACAGGGGTCTGTGGGAGGAGCCACAGGAGCAGTCAGCAGAGGGACGTGTCCAGACAGGTATACATGGTTTACCACACATGGTATCAGGGGAGTTAAAATGGATTGAAAATGGCAGTAGAAGTTGGAGTTAATCACTCCTTTTCAAACTGGAAGGAGGTAACTAGTGGAGTATTGCAGAGATCTATTCTCAGCCTGCAGTTGTTTTATGTTATTAGCCTGGAGGAAGAAATCAAAGAGAAGTCATAGGGCAAATGTAGAGAGGCTGCAGATGAGTAAAGTACAGAGGGATCTACATTTTTTACTGCATCAATCAGAAAAAGCCAGCAGGCAAGTCTAACAAGTGGTTCAGAAGGCACATGGACATTTTTGATTTCATTGCAGAGGGGTTGGAGTTTAAGAATAGGGACCTTTTGTTGCATTTGTACAGGGCATTGGTAAGGCTTCTCCTGGAAAACTGCATTCACTTTTAGTTCCCTTATCTAGTATCACTGGAAGTAATGCAAAGGAGATTCATCAGGCCAACTCCAAGCATTGGAATGTTGACAAGAGAGGCTAAATAAATTCCTTAGAGTATAGAAGAATGAGAGGTGACTTTATTCATATATATCTCCAAAGAGGTTTGACAGGGTAAAATTCAGATTTTTTCACTTGTGGGAGGATCTTGAACAATGGCACAAAACTACAAGATAAGGCACCATTTATTTAAAACTAAGCTACATAAAAATTCTATAGAAGGTGTTGAATCTCTGGAATTCTCTGCCCCAGTAATCAGTGGAAGCCAGATGATTTCAAGCATTTAATGTAGAAGGAGATAAAAAGTTGACAGATCAAGGAATAGAAGGGTATGGAGAAATGGCAAGGGGTTTGGGCTAACGTTAAATGGTGGGGAAGGTTTTGAAGGATCTGGCAATTTACCTGCTTCTGTTTTCTTGTGTTTTCTGACTTCTGTCAGCTGCTCTCCCCATCATTTTTTGCTGGTTGCTGCAGTGCTCCTTTGTGGTGTGTTTGCTCCTTTAAGCATCGGCTCCTGGAGGTGAGCTGTGTGGCTAGACATGAACTGCTGCAATAGAGGATTTCAGAAGAGTCCACTGAAGCAGAAATACCACACTATTTCACGGGAAAACCTGACAATACACTTTAATGATGACCACTTTTGAAGACTGTAACTACACTGGCATTTTAGGAAACAGAATTAGTATCCCACCCACCTTTGTTGCACCTTGGAGCAGAATTTTTTAGACCTGAGGCTTTTATGCTTCAATAAATAAATATAGTGCAGTTAGAATTGGCATTGCTCAAAAAGAACCATGGAGCAAGTTCTTGCAAGCAAAGTTTAGGCTAGAAGCATAATTTTATTTATGTACAACCTCAAGCAAGAGATTGCTTTTTGCTAAATGCAGACGTCCAAAGTTCACTGTCTCGAGCTACCTCACTCTGCAGTTCACTCTGCAGTTAGGTTCATGAAATCCGTTCAGTAAACTGCAATCTGTATATTTGCAATATGTCTCACCCCCAGCTAAAATAAAGATAATTAAACAGTTGAGAAGTTTACCTGTGATTGGGATATACAGAAAGAAGAATTTGACAAGTGGGTCAAGAGTACCTGGCACATGGGAGCAGCAATCCCTGCCATTTTCCTTTCATGCCTCGCTCTGTTCTACAGTGTTCTTTAGTCATCACAACTTTGCAGGAAGTGCTTCTCCACCATCTCCATCATTTGGTGACAGACATACTGGCGATATCCATGTCCCACAAAATGATTTAGAAAAAGAATCTAAAAGGTGTTTCAAGTTGGGAGTCATAGCTTCCTAGAGCAACACAGCACTGATTCAGACCCTTTGGCCCAACAAGTCAATACCAATTAAGGTGGCCAACCAGCTAGTCCCAATTGCCTACATTGGACCCTCCAATTGCTTCTTAAATGATGCTATTGTACCTGCTTCAATCACTACCTCTGACAGCTCGTTCCATACACACATTCACCAACTCTGCATGAAAAAGTTTCCCCTCAAGTCCCGTTTAAACCTTTTGCCTTAAATTAATGATCCCTAGTTTTGGATTCTCATGCCCTGAATAAAGGACTGCGACCATTTAGTTTCTTAAACAGCTGACTGAAATTGTTAGAAGTAGTCAGAAGGTCGGGCCATATGTGCAGAAAAAGAACAGCTGATGCTTCAGGTCAACGAGCTAAATCAGACTTGGAAAAACATTAGTGATGAAGCAAATTTTAAGATGCAGAAAACAATGAGAGAAAGTAAAGAATAAAAGACTCTGTAATAGAGTGGAAGGCTATTGATTAAATGTGAAAAAGGGATTGTAGTGTTTATGAAAAACAAAGAGCAAACCATGATTCAGGAGTTATAGATGCTAGTTCCCAGATCATATTCAGACACTAGTGTTGAGTTCTATTGATTGTTAATACACCCAGTAGAAAGAAGAGCTGGAGGCCAAGGACAGAGAAGTCTGAGTAGGAATGGAGGGGTGAATGACAATAATGGGGCAGGAAGTTCAATTTCTAAATATGTGGATTAAACAGAGGTGACAAAGCAGGAGCTAGTGCGGAGCAAATCAATTAAACTGTATCGTGTCTGATAGCTGGGTGAACTAGCACCGTGGCTTCAGGGGCTCCTAAAGGATATCATGGAACATCTCCAGGAAGGAGATTCTGACTAAGATAAATTCAATAGCCAATAAGAATAACCAAGCTGGGTGGTAATGTAGTTCTAAAGATCACTGTTACTTGGTCCTGGATTCTGTCTCTAACAACAGCACTAACAAGGGCAGCCTTGCCACAGATGAAAGCCAGCCACGGTTCCCTCACTCTTTCTTTTCCCAGGATGAGCCACTTCTAAGCAGGGGAAAGGGACAGGTTGTAAGCTGGGGTGCAAGGATGCTGGCTTTAGTTGGGGTTGTGCTGGGGTGGGGGTGGGGAGTGTTGGGCTTGGCTGTGCCAGTGACTTTTCTCATCTGCCCTGTTGGGTATGGCAAGGTCCCTGAAAGCAGGAACATGACAATGGTTGATTCACTGTGGTAAGTGGTGCTTATTCTGGGTTTCATGTTGGGGCCCTCGGAGTGAATGAGGCATGGCTACTTGATGGGATCATTAAAAAGGAGCAGAAGCATAAATTGGATTCTGATGCTTTAATCCAAGGTTCTTCCAGAAGTCAGGAAAGAGGTACAAAACCTGTTACTTCACAATTGTTTTATGATGCATTGATAGACACAGTATATAATGAACAAATGAGAACAAAGAAAAATTGAGACTGACGTGATAGAGATCTGCTATACAGAGAGAGGGACAAAGGAACTAAGGTGCTAAGAGACAAGATTAAGTTGGTGTTCCCTTGTAGTCAGCTATATTTATGTCCATAGATAAGCAAATTCCATTCAAATTTGTAGATAAGAATTAAGCAATGCAATACCCCCTATTCAAATAAAGCAGAACAAAGAAGCTTCGAGAGCTTTCCAGAATTATATCAATATAACCACCAGGCCACACAGTGAACATACTACCACCATGAGGAAACATAATGAACTGTTACATGCATATATAAAAAAGATCAAAAAACACAGGATAAGATGTTAATATCTCTCGTGCCAATGGGTCGTGAGCACTTGCTCGAGGCTGCCTTGATGCTGGCAGTAGCACAGGGCTGACACACTTGGGCACCCTCCTTCCTTGATGTTTCAGCGATTAGCTCACTACATCTTCGGAGGACTTGACGATGTCACCTTCCCCCCACCACCCCCATTGTGTCCTGGGGCCCAGGAGAGGTCTTTTTGCTTGACCCAAAGCCAGTGGCTACTTCTGAGGTGGCTTTGATGGTTTGCTGTAGAGTCTGACCATGGATCCCCAGCTCCTTCAGCAGTCTGATGGTGGATGTGGGTATAAATCCCTACAACCCACTCCACAGGAGAAACGGTGTTTTCCAGCCCAGTCCCTCAGCTTCAGCTGCTGGATCTGCATACTCATATGCTTCAGCCACTGAATCTTCCACCATGTAGACAATCTGTAATGAATTGGACCAGAGAACCAAGTCTGGCCTAAGGTCGGTGGTAGCAGTTTCCGGTGGAAAGATGAGTTGTTTATTGACATCTGCATTTTCCAGTCACAGGCCATGTTCATCTGTCCTGTTTCAGGCTTAGGAGTGAGGTTAGTTAGTCTTTTCACTCCCTCCTAACAAATGCTGCTGGTGTCAGAGTATTGGTCATTCTAGGGGGCAAGGAGATAGTTGTTACCTCTCTTGGTCTGAATTGTCACCGCCAGACTCTTCAAGACCTGGTTGTAATGCCAAGTGTATCTGCCTTGAGTGAGGCTGGTTTTGCAGCTTGCCAGGACATGCTAGAGGGTTGCTGGAATCAGGCACAGAGCACCAGTGGGGTCCTCACCACACCACTGGTGGAGGTTTCTTGTGAGCAAAGCACATCATATGTAACTCCAATGAGAAAGCTAAGTCTGTTTGCTTCCATCTCCTGTCTGTCCTTCCAGCTGATCTCCCTCCTCTCCCTCCTCTCAATGCTTTCCCAACCCATCAATTGGCCCTGCTCAGCCAGGAAGACGGCCTTTCACTTTTTCTTTTTCAATATTTTTATTATTATTATTATTATTATTATTATTATTATTATTATTATTATTATTATTATTATTATTAATATCAACAAAATAAAATTGATACATAGATAATGGGATTACAAACATACACATTTCAACTGAACATGAAAGAATACATAAGCAATGGTTACAGTATAAATGAGTATTCCCAAATCATGGATGATACAATATACAAATAAACAAGGCAAACCTAGGTATATCATAATATATTTAAAAAACAGAAAAAAAAGAGAAAAAAATTATGCAAAAAAACTAATCTAATAACTAATAAGGAAAAATAAACAAAAAAAGAGAAAAAGAAAAAATGAAAAAAAAGGGCTGTTTATAATATCTCACAAAAATACAAAATCATCAGTGTCGTCAACTCCGATCCTCTCAACATATATAAAATCGAAACTGGAAAAACAAATAGGCTTGGAATGGGGTCATATTACATCATATGAAAATATTGAATAAATGGTCATATCTTTTCAAATTTAATAGAGGTATCAAATACAACACTTCTAATTTTTTCTAAATTTAGACATAACATAGTTTGAGAAAACCAATGAAATATGGTAGGAGGATTAATTTATTTCCAATTCAACAAAATAGATCTTCTAGCCATTAATGTAAGAAATGTAATCATTCGACAAGCGGAAGAGGATAAATGAAGTGAGTCCATCATTGGTAAACCAAAAATTGCAGTAATAGGATGAGGTTGTAAATCAATGTTCAATACCGTAGATATATATCAAAAATGTCTTTCCAATATTTTTCCAAAAGCGGACACAACCAGAACATATGAGTTAAAGACGCTATCTCAGAATGACATCTGTCACAAATAGGATTTATATAGGAATAAAAATGAGCCAATTTATCCTTGGACATATGAGCCCTATGCACAACCTTAAACTGTATTAATGAATGTGTAACGGGGGTTTTTTTTCTTTTTCTTTGTTACTGTGTATGTAATCAAAATGGCGTCTTTGTTTGTTACAAGTAGGAATCCTGGCGCCTGTCTTAATGGTAGGAATGCTATTGTCTTTGTTATGATAAGTGCTGGAAGCTTGTTTGGGACTGTAAACTGATTGTTGGTGGGGACTTTTGGGAGTCGGGTGCGATGGAGTGACAGAGAGAGGACGGAGTGCTGGAAGCCGGGCGACGGAATGGACCCCGAGTGGTAGTCCCCGGCCCAATGTTTTCGTTGAGGAGAGGAGAGGGAGACAGAGGAGTGGGGGAGCATCTGGTCGACCACCGTGGGGGTCCCAGGAGGTGGGTCGAGGAGATCGGAGAGGATCGAATACCAGAAGACATAAGTAATTGAGCTCCAACGATTGTGCACGAAGTGGTTTGGACTTTGATAAGTTTGGCGCCTTTTCTTTTTCTTCTCTTATTCATATATACTGTATCGTTAGTAATCGCTTAGTTATAGTAATCGTTATAAATTGTACTCATTTAATCGCATAAGGTGTACTGTGTGTTTCTTTGGGCGAGGCGGGGACAGCACACAGCATCCACACCAGCTGATTACCCAGCTTGGCGGGGCCGAAGGCCGCTCCCCCTAGACTAGAACGAGTTTGAGCGATGCCTGAGGTGACCCAGGGGTTACAAATGTTTAGCACATATAGATGATGTATTAACTAATTGAAGAATTTTATCCCAATTCTCAATAGGGATAGTAAGGTTAAGTTCTCTTTCCCAATCATTTTTAATCTTATAGAAGGGCTCTGAACGTATCTTCATAATTATATTGTAAAGTTTTGATATTAGCCCTTTCTGAAAAGGATTTAGTTCAAACAAATTCTCCAAAATACCTGAAGACATAAAATTTGGAAAAGTAGGAAGTACAGTATTTAAGAAATTCCTGATCTGTAAATATCTAAAAAAATGAAATCTAGGCAAATTATATTTATTAGATAATTGTTCAAAAGACATAAAACAATTATCCAAAAATAAATCGGAAAATCGTAGTAATCCTTTAGTCTTCCAAGCTGAATAAGCTTGGTCTATAATAGAAGGATTAAAAAAAGCAATTGGATACAATAGGAATATTTAAAACAAACTGAGTCAACCCAAAAAATTTCCGAAATTGAAACCATACACATAAAGTATGTTTAACTATCGGGTTGTCAATTCGTTTCGGCAATTTAGAAAGAGCAAAGGGAAGAGAAGTCCCTAAAATAGAACCCAATGCAAATCCTTGTACAGATTTAATTTCCAGGTTCACCCAATGAGGGCTAAAAGATATATCCCAATCCTTTAACCAACATATCAAATATCGGATATTAACTGCCCAATAATAAAATCTAAAATTAGGCAATGCCAATCCACCTTCCTTCCTTGCCTTCTGTAAATATTTTTTACCTAATCTAGGATTTTTACTCTGCCATATATATGAGGACATTTTTGAATCAACATTAGCAAAAAAAGATTTTGGAATAAAGATTGGTACCGCTTGAAATATATATAAAAACTTGGGTAAAATAACCATCTTAATAGCATTAATCCGACCTATCAGAGATAAAGATACTGGTGACCACTTAGTAAACAAACATTTAATCTGATCGATTAAGGGTAAAAAATTAACCTTAAATAAATCCTTATAGTTTTTTGTGATTTTAATCCCTAAGTAAATAAAAGAGTCATTAACTACCGTAGATGTCGGATTATAAGCCGCTACTTTTTTCCCACATTTTGAACAGCTTTGAACTCTGCGGCCTTTAATACGGTGCGGCTAATGCATGATTTTTTTCATGCCGCCAAAAACATTTTGCCTCGTAACAGTAGACCAATAAAATTGATGAGTAGTTCACAGAGGTCCAATGAAATTGTACGATAAATCAAGCGCACTTTCACAATTAAATTATTGTAAATCAGTCATTTGTACTCACCCTCATCAACATGGAAAACACTCGAAGAAAAGCATTGTGCTGCCTTTATGGCAGTTATTTCGTTTATAATATTTTCGCTTAGTAATTCATTTTCTAGTTAAAGTTAGAAGTGTTTTAACTATATTTGTTTTCTGTACTACATCGCGGGATGCTATGACGTCACACCCGGTTTCGCCGCGTCTTGTGGGAAAAATGCCAGTTTGCGATAAACGGGAAGGAGGGGGGGCGAGCGGCATTACGCGAGCGGCATTGGATATGAGCGAACGCTGCTTTTAAGTTAAAGGCGATCAATAACTTTTCCTGGTAGGCTGCAGTATATATATTTTTTACCAGTCGTTAGGAGATATTGGAATGTTGTTCAGTAAAAAAGTATACGCAACGTATATTTAAAAGTAGCCGCGTTACAGGCACGGTTCGAAAAAAAGCATTTGCAATATGTATTTGTTTATGTTACCATATGGATTTAATTAAAAGTTAAAAAATCCTCACGTGTAATATCTTTCTGTGTAAATATCTCATATTACAACGTGGGACACCTGCGGCCGAAAATCCGGTGCGGCCGAAAATCCGGTGCGGCCTAAAATCCGGTGCGGCCTGTACAAGTAAAAAATTGATTTTCTTTCTAAAATTAGAGCCAGCGGCTTTTAATCAGGTGCGCTCTGTAGTCCGGAATCTACGGTAATTTAAAAGGTAAATTTCCATAAATTGGAACTTGTCTATTTAAAGTAAACAATTCACTCTTATTAAGATTTAATTTATACCCGGAAAAAACACTAAATTGAGCCAACAATGATATAACTGCAGGAATGGATTTCTCAGGATCAGAAATAAATAATAATAAATCATCTGCATATAATGATAACTTATGTATATCTGTCCCACGATTAATGCCAAAAATGTTCTGTGATTCTCTGATAGCAATTGCCAAGGGTTCTAAAGCAATATCAAATAATAATGGACTAAGAGGACAGCCTTGTCTAGTACCCCGAAATAAACGAAAAAAGGGAGATCTTCGATTGTTAGTAAGCACCGAGGCTACTGGAGTATGATATATCAGTTTAATCCAGGAAATGAATGTCGGACTAAAATTAAACTTCTCAAGCACATTAAATAAGTATGGCCATTCAACTCTATCAAATGCTTTCTCCGCATCTAATGAAATGACACATTCTGAAGTGCTATGTGAAGGAGTATAAACAATATTCAATAATCTCCCAACATTAAAAAAAGAATAGCGATTTTTAATAAAACCAGTTTGATCTTCCGAAATAATTTGGGGTAATACCCTTCTCCAGCCTGGATACCAGTAACTTGAAAAAGATCTTGGAATCTACATTCAATAAAGATATTGGTCTATAGGATGCACAGTCAGTAGGGTCTTTATCTTTCTTCAACATTAAAGAAATGGAAGCTCTATAAAAAGATTGTGGCAGATTGCCCAATCTAATTGCTTCTTCAAAAACCCTGCATAACCAAGGAGAAAGAGTAACGGAAAAACATTAAAAAAATTCTACTGTATACCCATCTGGACCTGGTGCTTTCCCAGAATTCATAGAGGAAATAACCCCTTTAATTTCTGCATCTGTAATAGGAGTTTCTAATATTGAAAGATCATCTGATGATAATTTTGGAAAATTCAATTTCCCAAGAAAATCACACATGGTATTATGATCATGAGGGAATTCGGAATGATACAGGGAGGTATAAAAATCTTGAAATGATTTGTTTATCTCATCATGGTTAACTGTCAGATCCCCATTCTGCTGACGGATCTTAGTAATTTGACGTTTAACCAAAGCATTCTTCAATTGACTAGCTAACATTTTACCCGATTTATCACTATGTATATAAAAATCAGATCTGGTTTTCATTAATTGATTTTCAATCGAAGATGTAAGTAATAAACTATGTTACGTTTGATGTTCAACCCTTTGTTTGTAAAGCTCCTTACTAGGAGTAATTGAATATTTCTTGTCAATCTCTTTAATTTTATCAACCAATAAAAGAGTTTCCTTCTTAATGCGTTTTCTCAGACCAACAGAGTAGGAGATAATCTGTCCACGTATATATGCTTTAAAAGTGTCCCAAAGTGTTCCGCAAGAAATATCATCCGTGCAATTAGTTGAAAAGAAGAAATCGATCTGTTCCTTCATAAATTTAATAAAATCCGGATCTTGCAGTAAGGTAGAATCAAATCGCCATTGTCTAGCACTAGAAGCTGTATCCGTAAATTTAATAGAAAGCTTTAATGGAGCATGGTCAGAGATGGCTATAATATCATAATTACAACCAATTACCGATGGAATAAAACAAGAGTCAATAAAAAAAAATCAATTCTCAAGTAGGAATGATAAACATGTGAAAAAAATGAAAACTCTTTGTCCTTAGAATGCCAAAATCTCCAAATATCAAAAATTCCATTATCAGTCAAAAAAGAGTTAATACAAGTGGCCGACTTATTAGGTAAAGTCTGAGTAGATGTAGATTTGTCCAACAAAGGATTTAAACAACAATTAAAGTCACCACCCATTATTAACTTATATTCATTTAGATTAGGTAGAGAAGTAAATAAGGACTTAAAAAAATCGGGACAATCCACATTTGGAGCATAAACATTAACCATAGCAACCTTTTTGTTAAAAAGTAAGCCAGTAATTAACAAAAATCTACCATTCGGATCCGAAAAGATATCGTGTTGGACAAATGCAATAGAGGAGTCAATAAAAATTGAAACTCCCTTTACTTTAGCATTCGAATTCGAATGGTACTGTTGATCCCTCCAAAACCTAAAAAAGCGATAACTGTCCTCTTTCCTCACATGAGTTTCTTGTTCAAAAATAATATGAGCATTAAGTCTTTGGAATACTTTGAAAATCTTTTTCCGTTTAATCGGATGGTTTAAGCCATTAGTATTCCAAGAGACAAAATTAATGGTCTGAGCCATATTTCTGAAATCAACCCTTTGGTATATAAAGAATTAACGAAATTATGAACTCATGCACCCGGAAGAGGAACAAAAATAAGGGGCGGACCCGGAAGTGACGACATCACGGACATTTTAGTAGTTTAAAATCAGCCCAAATGAAGAAACTAAAACAAACTGAAGTAAGGAACATAAGATTTAGAAAAAAAACCCCCACCCCCCACCCAAGAAGAAAAAAGACCACCCCAGCCAGGAAACGGCTGGGAAAAAGGACAGATGAAACTAAATCTACCCCCATATCAGCAGAAGACAACTCCGTATATAAAGGATAAAAAAAAAGATCCACCCAAACTCTAAAGAAATAATAATCACTATACTAAAACCAAACTTCTTAATATAATTGATAATAAAAAAAACAAAAAGAATATGATCACTAGTAACTTATAAATCGGGTTAAAGCCCAAACAAACCAGAAAAAATTTAAACTGTGATAAGAAATACATTATAGGAAGAAGACAGAGAAAAAAAAATGGCGAAATAAAAAAAAGCCAAAAATATTTTAGAGAAGAAACCGCCATCTTAGTAAAAAAAATTCACCTTCGAAGGATTAATAATAATGACCAAAGATAAAGTACAGTAGTTGAAGTAAGTAAAATAAAAAGATTAGTATGTCAAAAAAAAACTTTAATTAGAGTATAAAATATAGAGTAAACCTACACCAATAGCCAGAAACAAAATCTGGTTTTGGAAACAAAAACCATCTTGCATGATCAAAATCACTCATTTATTAGAGATGAGTATCCATAGCAGTAGGGAAGTTCACATTCAGAAAGCTTCTCGCTTCAGATGTAGAAAAAAAAACACGCCGCGGTGCATTTGGAGGCGAGATTCTGAGCTTCACAGGGTATAAGAGCGCAGGTTTTAGATTTTTCTCATAACATTCGACATCAGAGGTTTAAAAAGAAGCCTTGCCTTCATTACTTCTGGACTAAAATCTTCCACTAATCGAAAGTTGTGATCTTGAAATTTGACCATCCCTACACACCGAGCCACATGAATAAGTTGCTCTTTAACATGCACATAATGAAATCGGACAATTACAACCGGTGGTTTAGCTGAAGCACTTGCTGAATGACGCATAATTCTGTGAGCACGATCAAGTAATGGAGGACTGTCTGGGAATACAGAAGGGAACACATCCTTTAAAAGTTGAGCAAAGTACTTCTAGGGGTCCCCTTGTTCAGTACCTTCCGGGAGACCAAGTATGCGTAAGTTCTGTCTTCTGGACCGATTCTCAAAGTCAACACTCTTGGTTTTAAGTGTTTCCACCTGTTTAATCATCGAAAGTAATTTCTGCTCCAGTTTTTCAATTATCAAGTCTCGCTTCCGAGCGTCCTCTTGCAAAGTTGCGATTAGAACTTGCTGCTGGTTAACTACTGAATCCGTCTTATCCATATAATCTTGAAAAGCCTTTATATCTTGTTTAAAAATTTGTCGTTGTTCGTCAAATTTTTCATTTAAAACCTCCAATAATATTTCATGAGTTAATTCAGTGCGCTTAGGATCAGTCTTTTTCTTCTTCCTGTTCCTGTTAGGATCCTTCCCAGGTTCTCGCCCTTAAGATCCAAGAGCCATTTCTGTATTCATTTCTTCAAAAATTCACAATAAACTCTTAAAGATAAATCCAAAAAAGTAGCAAGAATCTTTTGGTGTAGGTAAAAGTAAGTTAAATAAGGGTGATCATTGGTTAAGAAAAGTAAAGGTTATGGAGCGAATCTGAAACAGTGCTCACTCCATGAGTGTCTCCTGCTGAGCTCGGCCTTTCACTTCTGTCTAACTCTTCTTGTTGCTGCACTTCCTCAACAACCATTTTTCTTCGTTCTGGAATTGTGGCCTTGTGCTAGCTGGGTCTGCTTGTTGCTGCACTTCCTCAACAACCATTTTTCTTCGTTCTGGAATTGTGGCCTTGTGCTAGCTGGGTCTGCTTGTTGCCAGTCCAAAGCTGCCCCTGCCCTGTTGCACTTGCCCAGCTTGTCTCTGTGCCTAAGAGCCGCTGGTGCTTGCTGCACCGCGTCAGCTGGGGTCCATTTCCACCAGTTGATAAGATCCATGCAGCATTACTGATGGTCTTGTCATGAGAGTCTTTGAGTGTCTTCTGTAGATGCACCTTAGAACATTTGATTTCCCCTGTAAGGCCAGTGAAAGGTAGCTCAAGGACTCCTTTACCATAGAGACTGATGCTACTGATACACCTTGGGACGCCAAGCCACTTCTTTACAAAGACCTGATGGTTCGCTCAAGCTTCTACACGATTGTTAATGGAACCTCATAGACAGTGAATGGCCACATCACCAGGGTAGGAGTCCAAACTGTAAGCAGCAGAGCTTCAGTATTGTAGGCAGCATGGTCTTGTCGATGTTATCCACGCCGTGGTGATGTGTTGCTTCAGTTGCTGCACCTGCTCTTTGTCAGTGAGGATGGCATTGTACCATCTACCCAGGCTGTTAACAGGCTAACAACAACACACACAAAATGCTGGTGGAACACAGCAGGCCAGGCAGCATCTATAAGGAGAAGCACTGTCGACGTTTCGGGCTGAGACCCTTCGACTAATCCTGACGAAGTGCTTCTCCTTATAGATGCTGCCTGGCCTGCTGTGTTCCACCAGCATTTTGTGTGTGTTATTTGAATTTCCAGCATCTGCGGATTTCCTCGTGTTTGCTCTTTTAACAGGCTGTTGGAATTGCGTCATCGCCGATAAAGAACTTTATGTCTTTCAGCATTCCCTTGACCATGGAGATGCTTTGTGACTTGCTGGGTTTGATTTTCATTCTGACCCCCTTGATGTTTTCCTACAGCTTTCCAAGTAGTCACTTGGTGCATGCTGCAGTGCTGGTCGGTGTTGTAACATTGTCCATGTACACCCTAACATTAACGGAAGTTAGAGAAGTCAATGATCATGCCATCAGGTTGGAGGCTACCCAGCCGGTATATAAGGCATTGTTCCTCCAACCTGAGTCTGGATTCATTCTGTCAAAATGAATCCAACCTTATGGCATGAACATTGACTTCTCTAACTTCCGTTAATGCGCCTCCTCCCCTTCTTACCCCATCCCTGACATATTTAGTTGTTTGCCTGTTCTTCATCTCCCTCTGGTGCTCCCCTCCCCCTTTCTTTCTCCCGAGGCCTCCCGTCCCATGATCCTTTCCCTTCTCAAGCTCTGTATCACTTTCACCAATCAGCTTTCCAGCTCTTAGCTTCATCCCACCCCCTCCGGTCTTCTCCTATCATTTTGCATTTCCCCCTCCCCCACTACTTTCAAATCTCTTACTATCTTTCCTTTCAGTTAGTCCTGACGAAAGGTCTCGGCCTGAAACGTCGACAGCGCTTCTCCCTATAGATGCTGCGTGGCCTGCTGTGTTCCACCAGAATTTTGCGTGTGATGCTTTCTGAATCCTTTTCTTTTGGAATCAGGACAGTGCCAGCCCATTGTCACACTTTGCGTATTATTTGCCTCTGCCACACTACCCTCATCAGCCTCCAGAGAAAGAGTGGGAGCAGATGCTGCTCTTGCCCATTGGACTGCCTTCTCCGCTTCTCTCCATTTCGGAGGGTCGAAACCCAGGTGGTAGCTGGGGGGCTGAACTGGCCGGGATGTTGGATGGAATGATCTTGCATTCCAACCTTTTCAAGTTGGTGTGAATGTTTTACAGGTGCTCTTCCATTTCCTGCATTGTTTTCAAAGTTCCTCTTTTTCCGTTGTGAAGAGTCCTTTAATGAACTTAAAAGGGTATTTGTAGAACTATGTTCTTGCTTGTTCTTTATTTCTCTGCAGCTTCCTTAGATTCTCAGCTTGAAGTAGGTTGAGGACTTCCCTCTCGCTCTCTGGGGCTTTCTTCCCTCAGCTGTCTCCTTCCTTGAACCAGACACCCGATCTCCAGCTGCCTCCTGGACTTTATTGGTGGTGATGATGTCTTTCCACTCTTCCTTGCGCTGACTCCAAACCGTTCTTCCCCCGGCAGTAGATGATGTCCCCCATTGCATCCAACTTCTTTTCTGCTGTTCCTTTTAATTGCTACAAAATTTTCAACAAGTCATCGTTAATGGTTATCAGCAGTTTTGGGCCACTTCACAAGCGGTCTGTGCACTTTGATCTTTCTCGTCTTGGGAGGTGTTGGTGGTTGGGTGAGTCCCTCAGCTGGGATTTCCGTAAGACACAGGAGCAGAATTAGGCCATTTGGCCCATGGAGTCTGCTTCACCATTCAACCATGGCCGATCCTCCTCAGCCCCACTCCCTGGCCTTCTCCCCGTAACATAGAAACACAGATAGAAACATAGAAAACCTACAGTGCAGTACAGGCCCTTTGACCCACAAAGCTCTGCCGAATATGTCCTTAGCTGAGAAATTACCTAGGGTTACCCATAGCCCTCTATTTTTCTGAGCTTGATATACCTGTCCAGGAGTCTCATAAAGACCCTATCATATCCGCCTCCACCTCTGTCGCTGGCAGCCCATTCCATGCACTCACCACTAGTTCTGAGTAAAAACTTAGCCCTGATATCTCCTCTGTACCTACCTCCAAGCACCTTAAAATTGCCCTCTCATGCTAGCCACTCCAGCCCTGGGAAAAAGCCTCTGTCTATCCACACAATCAATGCCTCTCATCATCTTATACACCTCTATCAGCTCATCTCTCATCCTCCGTCGCTCCAAGGAAAAAAGGCCGAGTTCACTCAACCTATTCTCATAAGGCATGCTCCCCAATCCAGGCAACATCCTTGTAAATCTCCTCTGCACCTTTCTATGGTTTCCACGTCCTTCCTTTAGTGAGGCAACCAGAACTGAGCACAGTACTTCAAGTAGGGTCTGACCAGAGTCCTATATAGCTGCAACATTACCTCTCGGCTCCTAAATTCAGTTCCACGATTGATGAAGGCCAATGCACCATATGCTTGCTTAACCAGAGTCAACCTGCGCAGCAGCCTTGAGTGTCCTATGGACTCGGACCCCAAGATCCCTCTGATCCTCCACACTGCCAAGAGTCTTACCATTAATACTATATTCTGTCATCATATTTGACCTACCAAAATGAACCACCTCATACTTATCTGGGTTGAACTCCATCTGCCACTTCTCAGCCCAGTTTTGCATCCAATCAATGTCGCACTGTAACCTCTGACAGCCCTCCACACTATCCACAACACCTCCAATATTTGGGTCATCAGCAAATTTACTAACCCATCCCTCCACTTCCACATCCAGGTCATTTATAAAAATCATGAAGAGTAGGGGTCCCAAACAGATCATTAAGGTGACCTGGTGACTGACCTCCATGCAGAATATTACTCATCTACAACCACACTTTGCTTTCTGTGGGCAAGCCAATTCTGGATCCACAAAGCAATGTCCCCTTGGATCCCATGCCTCCTTACTTTCTCAATAAGCCGTGCATGGGGTACCTTGTCAAATGCCTTGCTGAAATCTATATACACTACATCTATTGCTCTACCTTCATCGGTGTGTTTAGTTACATCTTCAAAAAATTCAATCAGGCATGACCTGTCTTTCACAAAGCCATGCTGACTACTCTTAATCATGTTATGCCTCTCCAAATATTCATAAATCCTGTCTCTCAGGATCTTCTCCATCAACTTACCAACCACTGAAGTAAGACTCACTGGTCTATAATTTCCTGGGCTGTCTCCACTCCCTTTCTTGAATAATGGAACAACATCCGCAACCCTCCAATCCTCTGGAACCTCTCCCATCCCCATTAATGATGCAAAGATCATCACCAGAGGCTCAGCAAGTCTCTTCCCTCTCCTCCCACAGTAGCCTGGGGTACATCTTGTCCGGTCCCAGTGACTTATCCAAATCAAAGAACACAGTGCCAGTGGGCTGTGAGCACTTGCTCGAGACTGCCTCGATGCTGGCAGTAGCACAGACTTGACCCGCCGGGGGTTTCCGAGTGGCACCCTCCTTCCTCGAGGTTTCATCGATTAGCCCACTGCATCTTTGGCAGGCTCTGGAGTCCCAGAGCCACCCCACATTGTATCTTCCCATTCTCTTGGAGCCCAGGAGAGGTCTTTTCGCCTGATCCAAATCCATTGACTGCTTCTTTCTGCTGCCTCTGAGGTGGCTCTGCTGGTTCGCATGGATCCTTCTGCAGTTTGATGGTGGATGTGGCTATAAATTCCCTACAACCCACTTCCACAGGACAAACTGTATATAAGAGACAAGCAGATAATTAACTGTTAAACTGCAAAGAAAATAACAATTAAACAGTCTAATATAAGAACTAAACACTCAGATCCAACACTTATAAGCATGAAATTGTAGCATATGGTGCCCGCAACCGTTTTGAAGGTCTAAACACCTATGTAAAGGGTGGAGCTCCTAGACAAGATTCTAATATGGTTTTGCAGTGATATGATGGTGTGTCAGTAAGTTGCTTATCTTCTTTAACCACAGATGATTAGTTTTCTCTGCAATTTGTGGCAATGCCTAATATTTTTCACTAACAAGTTAGCAACATTACCTCCACACCTTTGATGCCAAGAGCTCACTTGCAGGTTTTGAGAGCAATGGGCAATTGCACTATGAAATAGAGGCTCTTGATGCCACCTTCTAATAGGCCAGGAAAGACAGCTAGCTTTCTGCAGCACAGTGTAGTCCTCACATTGTGGAACGTCAGCTGAGTTCACCCCCTCTTGCTGACTTCAATAGGTTTCAACAGGCACATTTAATGTCAGAGAAATCTTTTTCTTTGCAAACAACCATGAAAAAAGAGGAGGGCCCCGAAGAAATAATGACAATTAAATGTTAGAACATCGAAGAACCCTCCCAACTCTCCCCTCCCATGCATAAGCAGCAGCAAAGCAATGACCCCCCCCCCAAGGAAAAAAGCACCGGCACTCCCAATCAAACACTCAAGAGTGCAGCAAAGTATCAGTAAAGACACAGACTTGCAGTATCCCAAAAACTACTCATTCACCCAGTAATTCAACATTCCCCAGGCTCTCTCTCTCTCCCTAAAAAGGGAAAAAGAGGCGTCCCGTTTCACAGCAAGAGGGGAGACATAGCAAAACAACTTGCTGGTTTATGGTGTTAAAAGTCTGTTGTGTCACTTTTTCCGAGCTCTGTGCCCAAAGAACTTGGGTCTCTGGCACAGATCCAGCAATCAGCTCGCTGCTTCCAATCTTCCCCGTACTCCCACCACACATCAGGTGGTGGCTCCGGCCTCAGATCAACCCATCTCCAGAGCCTGAAGACGCACTAGTCTCCCAGGCCGCGTCCTTGGCATATGGAAAACTGGCTGGTTGTGAAGTCCTGAGAGCGGGTTCCATTTCCACGAAGAACCGAAGGGATTACACAACTGGTGATTGGCTCATGTATACTGAATTTTATTTTGATCAAATTAAATAGTCAATGAAAAGTGAGTACCAATTTTTCTAAGTGTATTAGGTTTAAAGGCATACAATTTGCTTCAAAGTTTGACTGCTCCAACCAAACAATCAGAAGTTAGATTTTCTGATATCATAAAAGTGATGCAGGAACAGTTAGAACTGAAGTCATTGTTGATTGCAGCATGCTTTAAGATTTCATAAGCAGAATCAAAAAGAAGGGGAGTCCATTTTAGTGTATGTGGCTGAATTGAGGAGATTATCTGAGCATTGTCAGTTTTGTAATGGTATTGATGATACATTAAGGGATGCTTTAGTTTGTTGAATCTTAAAAGAAAGCATTCAAAAGCAGCTTCTAACTGAGGCACAACATACATTCAAACGAGCAGTGGAAACTGCTGTTTCAATGGAAACCACAGACAGAGACACAATTGAGTTGAAATCAGGAATGAATGTGAGCGTGAAGAAAATTTCATTGTCTAACCAGAAAACAGCCTGGCCGAACAAATTGTGTTACCATTGTGGCAGAGGCTCATGTACACCAAATACGTGCAGATTTAATGGCAAAATTTGCAGAAAATGCAACAAAGTAGGACAAATACAAAGAGCATGTCAAGCAGACAAAATTAAGTGGACTGCACAAGGAAGAGAAAATGCTAAAAAATCAAGTTGCAGTTTTAAAAAGAGCAGTAATCTGCATGCTGTTGATGAAAAATCTGATAATGATGTGAGTGACACAGAACTGTATAGCTTTCCACAGTGAGAAAATTAACAATAGACAAGCAATAAGGCTTACAACAGAAGTGGATGGTAAATTAATTAAAATGGAATGAGATACTGGTTCCGCTGTTTCAGTCATTCCACAGAATGAGTTTGAATGGCATTTCAAAGATACCAAACTGAAGCCTGCAGATATCCAGCTAAGAACTTATACTGGAGAAAAGATAAGTCCTTTGGGAAGGACATCCGTAACTGTGAAATGCAACAACCAACAGCCACATTAAGCTTGTATATGATAAAAACAGGAGGACCAGCATTGTGGGGACATGAGTGGCTGAGACAACTACAATTTGATTGGAGATCCGTCCATCGTTTGCATGCCACATTCCCTGCAATGAAAGCAAATTAATAAAGGTTCTGGATGATGCCACAGCTGTCTCCATGCTGTTCATCATGAACTGCTCCCCAAAAGAGGGAAGATATATGTTGGTGACAACCTCTGTCCCTCTGGGTAGAAAGCGTATTGGACCAAGGGAGGACCAAGCTGCTCAGAGGAATTGTGAAAGTTTCAAAATCAGTGGTCCGGCTACAATAGTTTTTGTAGGCAACGTATCTGAGAAAGCTTCTGATATGTTAATCAGGCTGTTACTTGCAAAACGTGGCTTGGTTTTAAGCTGGAAGAGAGTTCAACAAGCTTCATGAAAGCATTTGGCTGTTGTGAGTCTGCTTTGCGTGCATTAAGGGTGTATGAACTTCAAGTGAGAGACAAAAGCTGCTTGAAGAAGTAGATGCAAAGACCAGAGTCCAGCTGGATGAATGGAAGATCAAAAAGAAAGGAGTCCATAGAGATAGGAAAACAGAGGATATTGTGAATGCGAAACCCAAGAGGAGAGATCTGATCATAAAGTGAGCAATAAAAACATTAATAAGAGAAAACTCCAGTGAACTGTGGACTTTTCCCACATTAAGATACACAAACTAGAAGAAGAAAAAGGAAGACATAGTGAGAAAGAACATTAATGAGAAAGAGAAAGGTATGAAAGAGAGAGAGAGAAGAAAGGAAGGGATTGAAGAAGATCTAGAGAGAAAAGGAGACGAAAAATGTCCAAAGCCATCGGTACCACTTCCTGCAGTCTCAGAGTCAACTCCTGCAGTCACCACAGAGAAGGCCCTAGAACCCGAGATGATTTCACAGCCAGAAGTCTCACCTGCCAAGCAGAGTTACGACTCCTCGCCCCCCTCATCAGGAAAGGTATTATCCTACAAAAGTAAGAAATCCTCCACAGTGATTAAATCTCTAGACATTAATAGGACAATTTAAAATTTACTATGCTGTGGATATCTGTATATAGTAGTTGTATAGTGTAGTGTGTATATACAGGTAGTCCCCGAGTTACGAATATCTGACTTACGGACAACTCGCACTTATGAACCGAGGAAGAATGCCGTCCACCATTTTAAGTCGGATCACGACGCCATCCACCATTTTAAGTCGTTGCCGTTGACACTGTGTTGAGTGGTTAACTGTTTAACTTTGTATTTGGCTTAAATTTTTCTTAGTAAGATTCACCCTGACCCCGCCCCCACCTTTCCGGTCGGCTGGTGGTGCAATGAGATCAGCGCCGGGCTCAAGAACAGAGGTTCTGGAGTTCGATTTAGTGACAGACCACTCCCATGCCGGGTTGATGTCAATCCAGTGACTCCCGTACCATCCGTGCCGGGTTGATATCGAGCTTGCAACTCAACCTCATAAAAAAAACACTGCCATCTCCAGTTTAAATTCCCACATGGAATATTGTGGAGGATCAAATACCCAAACCCAGCACAGCCCCCACTTGTCCCATTTAACCTGTCTCAGAGCAGTGGAGTTTAGGACCCGGGGAATTCAGTGCGGTAATCCTTACGACCCAGTGGACCTCGGGAGCCGGCGGAGGTCGGGACCCGCCGCCCGCAGTGTTTCTGTTCCATTGACAGGATGCAATCGCGATTGAAAATAAAGTGGAAATAATAAAGCGTTTGGAAAGAGGTGAAACACCATCGGTCATTGGAAAAGCTTTAGGCTACAGTTGGTCAACAATCGGGACAATTTTAAAGGATAAAGTGAGAATAATGGAGCATCTGAAAGGCCCTGCCACGATGAAAGCTACAATTATTACTAAGCAACGCAGTGGTTTAATTATTGGAATACATACATTTCTCAAGTGTTTTATATGCATAGAAAGGTAAAATATATACTATATACTAAGACAAACGTTTGACTAACTGACGCTAACTAATACCAGATGCACTTGTTCTGACTTACATACAAATCCAACTTAAAGACGGACTCAGGAATGGAACTCGTTTGTAACCCAGGAACTGCCTGTAATTGATGCATTCTACATTGAGTTTAAGTTTATTGCTAAGTAGGGAGGTGTGATGTTTATTTAATATTTCAATAATATTTGAGTAATCCTATATAAATATATATATATAGATTGGTTGATTAAGCATTCTTGTTCGGTTAAATAATTGATTGAAGATTATATGTAAAAATACATTAATTGCATTCATTATAATGCTACCTTGCCTCGATTAAAGATTACGTTACATCCATATTTCAGACACCCTGCATCTTCATTGAAGTTAATTTGATGTTTTGAACTTTCAGAACATAACAGAGTGAGTAAAGTTATCTGGTGGTGTAGGACTGGAGTTTGTTGTACCTGTTTCCTGATGGCAGCAGTGAAAAGTGAGGATGGCATGGATGGTAGAGGTCATTGATGATGGATGCTGCTTTCCTGCACTCGGACTCCATGTAGGTGTGCTCAGTGATGGGGAAGACTTTACCTGTGATGAGCTGGGCTGTATCCACTACATTTTGTAGGCTTTTCCTTTCAGGGGATTTGGTGTTTCCATACCAGGCTGTGATGAATCAGTCGGCATACTCTCCAATGCACATCCATAGAAGTTTGTTAAAGCTTTAAGGTGATATCCCAAATCTTCACAAACTTCTATGAAGGTAGAAACACTGTCATGCCTTCTTTCTAATGCCATTTATATGCTGCAGATAGGACAGATCCTCTGAAGTTATAACACCAAGGAATTAAAGGTTGCTGACCTTCTCCACCTCGAATGAGGACTAGTTCATGTTTCGTTAGTTTCCTCCTCCTGCAGTTAGTAATCATCTCCTTGGTCTTGCTGACGTTGAGTGAGAGGTTGTTTCTCTGGTGCCACTCCGCCAGGTTTTTAGTCTCACTCCTGTATGCTGATTCGTCACCACATTTGATTTGGTCAACAACAGTGGTGTTGTCAGCAAACTTAAATATGGCATAAAAACTGTGCTTAATCTCACGGTCATAAGAGTAAAGGAAGAAGAGCAGTAAAGCTATCCCATAAACTACACCCTATCCTCGTTAGACAATGCGGATTCACAGTTATGCAAGGAACCTATTTCTACCAGTGTCTCCTTATATGCGTCCAAAACTCACAGTTATGCGAGGAGCACTGCTTTCCCGCCAATACAAGTCACGTGCGCGCGCCTCACAGTCTCACTGTTGGGATGAGAAGCACCGCTTTTCCGCCAATACAGGTCAGGTGCACTTGCCTCACAGTCTCACTCCCTCCGGTCTCGCTTTGGTTTTGGCAAGCTGTGGATGTGCGATCTTGCGCTCTTAGACTTCAGTTGGTTTTACCTATGGTACAGTGATTTTTGTGCTTGAAATATTTAACTGTGCCTCCTAAGCGTCCGATGTCATGACCTGGGCCATCAGCCGAGCGGCAGAGAACCGCTTTAACACTGCAATACTTTAACAAAAAAAAGTTGGAAATTATAAACAGCACGGCATCAGCTGAAGGTGACACAGCTCTGGGACACTACTGCCAGGAATAGAATCTTGCCTTTAAAGTTCTTTAGTTGCTTGACAATGCACCAGCCCATCCTAACATTTGGACAGCCTTCATCCTAACATAATAGCCTGTTTCCTGCGACCTAACATAACATCGCTGATTCAACCACTCGACCAAGGTGTGATCCACATTCAAGGCATTTTTTTTTTACGGCGAACTATCTGTCAGATGCTGCAAGCAGCAGAGGATTTTGAAAATCCCAGGAGTTTACCAACGGTGAGGGAATGGTGGAAGTCGGAACACTTGGCACAAATGGTGATGGACGTGGACCCAAGTTTAGAACGGAGTCAGCATTTCAGTCATTCTCTGCCGTCAACCCTTTTTCCTTACAAGGAAACTTATGCTGAAAAACAAAATGCTGCCAAACAAACAACCCTCACCACTTTCTTCAAACGGTGTCATCTCCTGCTGCCATTCTGTGAGTCTTCCTTCACCCCTTGCTGTGCTTGATATGATCCTGACGACCACAACCATCCATGCACCTTATCCACGTAAAGCTGCCCAACACCACAACAACCACTCATCTCCCGGAGCGAACATACCTGCCACTGTTGGTGAGTACTGTACACCCTAGTATGTTAACTTTCTATGATTTATTACATTGAATATTACGTTAAGTTGATGAAATACAATACAAATGTGCCTTGTGGTACTGCTTTTGTGTCGTATTTGTATGGAAATATGAATAAATTACAGATAAAGCATATTTAGGAAGCCCTCTGGAACGCATCCCTATTTTCTCCATTTAAATAATTATTCACATTATGCGATTTCCCCTTATGTGTCGACTGCGAGGAACGTATCCCGCACATATGAGGATAGGGTGTAATCAATTAACAGTCTGATATAATTATACTTATGGAATCACTACCCAGTGTACTAACACAATACCGTAGATTCCGGACTACAGAGCGCACCTGATTAAAAGCCGCAGGCTCTAATTTTAGAAATAAAATCAATTTTTTAATTGTAAAGGCCGCACCGGATTTTAGGCCGCACCGCTACTTTTAAATATACATACGTATCGGTAACACAAATTACATTGCATATACTTTTTTACTGAACAGCACGAACAACATTCCAATATCTCCTAGCGACTGGTAAAAATATATATACTGCAGCCTACCAGGAAAAGTTATTGATCGACTTTAACTTAAAAGCAGCGTTTTCGCTCGGGTCTAATCGGGTCTGACGCGCTTGCGCAATGCGATCGGGTCTAATCGGGTCTGACGCGCTTGCACAACGCGATCGGGTCTAATCGGGTCTGACGCGCTTGCGCATTGCGATCGGGTCTAATCGGGTCTGACGCGCTTGCGCAATGCGATCGGGTCTAATCGGGTCTGACGCGCTCGGGTCTTGCTTTTCTTCGAGTATTTTCCATGTTGATGAGGGTGAGTACAAATGACTGATTTACAATAATTTAATTGTGAAAGTGCGCTTGATTTATCGTACAATTTCATTGGACCTCTGTGAACTACTCATCAATTTTATTGGTCTACTGTTACGAGGCAAAATGTTTACGAGGCGGCATGAAAAAAAACCATGTATTAGCCGCTCTGGATTATAGGCCGCAGAGTTCAAAGCTGTTCAAAATGTGGGAAAAAAGTAGCGGCTTATAATTCGGAATCTACGGTAGTTGAAATTTCCCATGCTTTATTGAGGCAAAGATTATAAATGCTAAAGAATAGGCCAAAGTATTTATGGTTGCCTTTCACAAGGTACTGCTTGGACAAACGATTTCAACCAGTTCTTCAAGTTCTATTATTATTCACCTTGTGCTGAATTATCAACAGACAGTTGGGAATATTGGATGTCATGGGATTAGCAGCATCCACACTGCAATGGCCTGCACTCCAGAAAACCTGCTAATACAGTTACAGTGCTGGAAAGCACAAAGCATTGTCCAATATAACCAAACATAGTAGAATAAACCAAATCTAACATATTAACAACCCTTCCATCTGGTCACCTACCAGCTATAACCTTCTAACTGATTCTGAGAATGAATTTCATCGACAACTGATGCACCATCAATAACTCTCGGACACTGAAAGTGAACGATAGGCTTTTATTAGCAGCAAAAAAGGAGCACGACATCTCGGAGACTGAGGGAAGAGCAGTGCCCCAATTGCCTTTATACCGGAGTCTGTAGAGGGGTGTCAGCAGAGGGGCGTGTCCAGACAGGTATACATAGTTTACCACAACAACTCAGCTGAAAACTTTATTATGATCTTTTTCGTAGTATGGATAAAAGTGAAAGAGTAACTGGTATTAACATTAATGCAGGATTTGACTGAATATTGCATCAGGGAGTTATGACAAAAATAAAAATCTTTGGAATAGAAAGGAAAACTCTCCATCAGCTGAGATCATACATAAACTCAAGCTAAGATGTTTGTGATTGAGGTTAATCATCATATTACCAGGACAGAGCTCAGGAGTACCTTGAACATGTTCTGGGCCTAGTCATCTTCAGCTGCTTCATCAGTGACTTTCTGTCCATCATAAAGTCAGAATTGGGGATGTACATTGATGATAACATGTCAATCTTATTTGCAACTCTTCAAATAATGAAACATCCAGTTCAGTGTGGACAATGTTCAGACATGGGTGAGTAAGTGGCAAAGAACTCTGGCATCGTGTAAGTGATAGTGAATGAAAATCATCAGCATCCTGCCCTTGTCAAACAACAAGATTATCATCACCTAGTCTACACTCAGCAAATCTGGGTCAGACAAGTCAGACTCTCATCTCCTAATTCCCCAAAATTGTTCTATCTTTAAAAGGTAAAATTATGCGTGTGATAGAATTCTGTCCACTTGTCGAAGTGAGATTGGGGAGTGTAATAATAATTGAGGTACTTGTCGCCACCATATTCAGAAAAGACTTCTTGATTGGCACCACATCCATCACATTCGCCACTCACACATTCCATTTCCATCACACCAAGGCTGCAATGTGTCTCATCTGCAGAGAAGTCTGCTATAAGTCACTAAGTTCTTACTGTTGGCAATCCCTAAATTTATAATGTCTACCCTACCACATAGGCAAAAATGGATTTAGACTCAGCACCTAAAAAATTCACTTTCACTCAAAATATACACTACCTTGGAAATCTAATGCACCTTCATCTTCATTGGATTTGATTATCTCTTTGAAACATACCTGTTTGTCCAGGGTTTAACAGGTTAGATACAGGTATATAATACCCTGGCTGAGGTGTCTAAAACCAAATGTTACAGTCTTGAAACAAAGGGTCGGCCATTCAGAAAAAAATGAGGAGATATTTCTTCCCTCAGAAAGAACAGTGAGTGTTTGGATTTTTTTACACAACAAAATTGCAGTGGTTCAGGTCTTCAGAATGCTCAAGATAAAGATGGACAGATGTTTAAATATAAGTGGATCATATTTAGAGGTGGTAAAGAAAGATAAAAGTTTTGTTTAATCTACAAATTAGTTTGCATCACATTTTTGTTTTACACTATGTGTGTGGAAATTGCTTTATCCCTGAGTGAAAGTGAATTAAACAGTTCATGGACGTGCCATTACAGTATGTATTTATGCATCCATACACATTTTCTAAGTCAAATGAAGATAGAATCACATCAATTATTGTGCAACACCATTTTAGAGCATTGCCAGTAAGAATTAGGTTATTTTGGACGTGACTGTTGTCAGGCCATCACTAGCCACCCAGGTTATCATAGCACTGCTTCATGTTCAGGGTAAAGATTAGTCTTCTGCTGTCTTCTAAAAGGGACCTGATATTGCTAAAGCCAAAAATTGCTCTTATTTTCTGGAAGTCTTTGACAAGTTGCCGCACATTGTCCATGCAATTACAGCAAAGGTAAAGAATGAGAATAAAGGGGACTTTTTCTGGTTGGCTGCTAGAGACTAGTAGCATTCTGCAAGATCTTTGTTGGATCCGCTCTTTTTCATGTTAGATGTGAATGCTCTGGGTAATGGAATTGATGGCTTTGTGGCTATGTTTGCAGATGATAAAAAAAGAGATGTGGAGGGGTAGGCAGTGTTGAGCAAACAGTGAGTCTGCAGAATGACTTCGACAGGTTGGAAGAATGGGCAAAAAAGTGCATGGTCATGCACTTGGGTCGAGGGAATAAATACGTAGACTATTTTCCAATTAAGAAGAAAATTCTGAAGTAAGAGGTGTAAAAGGACTTGGGAGCCCAATGCTGATTCCCTAAAGATTAGCTTGCAGGTTGAGTCCACAGTAAGGAAGACAAAACGCAATGTTAACATTCATTTTGAGAGGACTGGAATATAAAAGTAAGGATGAAATTCTGAAGATTTACAAGGTATTGGTTGGACCACATTTACAGTATTGTGAGTAGCTTTGGGCTCCATATCAAAAGAAGGATGTGCTGGCATCGGAGAGTTCCAGAAGAATGGTCCCAGGAATGAGTGGGTTAAGTGCACCTGTACTCCTGGGAGTTCAGAAGAATGAAGAGAGATGTCATTGAAACCGACTGAATATTGAAAGGCCTAGATAAAGCAGGCATGAAGAGGATTTGTCTGAAAATGGGGCAGCCTAGGACCAAAGGGCACATCCTCAGGATAAAAGGATGGTGGTGAATCTGTGCAATGAAAGACAAGTCATTGGGTATATTTGGACTTAAAGAATAGATTCTTGATTAGTAAGGGTGTCAAATGTTATAGGGAGAAGGTAGGAGAATTAGATAGGGAGAGAAAAATAAATCAGCCATGATTGAATGATGGAGCAGTATTGGTGGGCTGAATGTCCTAATTTTGCCTCTGTATCTTATGGTTTTACAGATACTTCTACTGATCTCCAGTAATAATTTAGCACCTGCACAAAACATTACAAATCATTAACTGCACGGTGCTCCACTGCCTGTGAAGTTTGTGTTCTCAGTGGCACCTCAGTAAACCTGAAGACCTTGTGGGACGAGGCACTGAAATATCTGTTTTGAAAATCCTGTTCCAACATTCATTAGTGGGACATGCAACCACATCTTGACCAAACCAGGGAGCAACTTCTTTGAGGTCTCAGGCTTTCTGGGGCAATGATGATGGTCTTGTGTGACATTCTGGGCCAGACCACTGGCCCTACACAACTATCTAAATTTCTGTACCCACAGAGGCCAAGCACACTGCAACGTTGTGTCTTAGGAACTCAGGAATATGCCAATTAGCAAGATTACTTTCTCTACCTTTCATTCATTGAAGAAAACGAAGCCACAATTTGCCAAGATTGCAGGCTTCCCAAGAGATCTATCTATGATAGGCTGCACACATGTAGAACTCACCTTCAGAATCTGAATCAAGAATCACAGTCCTATTCACTCAACCTGCGTGACCAAGAGTAGAATTTTCTCATACCCAACATTAGTTATGGGTTATGACTTAATTATTCTGAGGAAATTGACTTGTCCAGACACCTATTGGGACCAAGACTGCCCTAAAGGCTATCCACTCATACAAGATTTCGGACTCTGGGTTTTCCCGTCATGTCCAGTTGAGCCTGGTTGCAAAGAAAGCCACTGCATCATCACCTGGGCATTAATGGAGATTCTGATCAGACTCAAAGTAAGATTCTAGTCTTTGTACCATTCTGCAGATCCACTATTGTACACATCAAATTGGCTTTCTGATGCAGCCCAGACTGCATAGCCAGTGGAGAAATTCAGCTTTGCTTCAAGAAAGAGACAAAGGAGAAAGAGGATGAAACCGAGGAAGGCAAGGACCAAGGTCAGCATCAGGGTAGCAGGTACTAGTACTTGAGGATCCAATGACATGTCATAAAGCAAAAGACGACTCTCAACATGAATCCAGGACAAGTTAAGCACCTAGAAAAATGTTATGCATTTTTTCTATTTTCTGTCAACACAACTTGACTGCCAGTGGGGCACTAACTGCAGCCATTTATACAGACAGTGGAATTAATGCCATTCAGAAGTTCCTTTCTTTTTTCTCCTTATCTTCTCTCTCTCTCTCTCTCCCCCCCCCCCCCTACTATTCCCTCTCATCTCTTTATACTTGTTATCTCCCCTTTGCATTCTTCATTCTATTGTAGGGTCTCAAGCAAAATGTTAACCATCACTCTGCCTGCACTGATGCTGCTTGATTAGCTCAGTTCATCTGACAGTTCTAACAGTTTGGTTTTTGCTTCAGATTCCACACCTGATATCCCTTGTGATCATCATGGAATACTTCTGTTTTGCTAGAAGTCAAATAGTCCAGGTCATCACTGAAGACTGCACAAGACCAGCAGGGTGATATCAGAACTGGGCTTAGAGTGCAGCAACATCCATTTTGAACAGAGATGAGAACGAATTTCTTTTGACAGAGGTTGGTGATTCTGTGGAATTCATTGCCACAGAGGGCTGTGGAGGTTGTTAGTTTCTTGGTTTGTAAGGTTACAGGGAGAAGGCAGGAGACTAGGGTTAAGAGGGATCATAAATTAGCCATGGTGGCGCAAGTGTCCTCATTTTGCTCCTTTGTCTTATAATCTTATAGTCTTAACTTCAACACACATTAAGCTGGAAACTCAAAGGGTTGATGTGCTACTGACATTGTCTTAATTCCTCCAACTTGACATTAAGTTACTCAGTGAGAACCCTAGTAAGTCATAGGTGGGACAGCCATTTTATGGACACATCACCAGTTTCTTCCATTAGATGGCTTTGGCCTTCCAATTTCTGTGTCCCATGCAAAATGTGTTTGAATTGGTCTGTAAGTTGTGGGGTGAAAGTGACTGGTTACATTGAAGCAACTTCATGATCTAGCTCTAGTGTATATTTGTCACAGCTGCCTGTTATATTGTACTCTTAAGGTATAAGTGTGATAATTTTCTCGGAACCCTTAAAGCCTCTTAGTTCTTAGGTTCCTCACCTTCACAGAGCCCTGCCCAGTGAGCTTTATGTACGTAGTTTCTTGGTGCATTTGTGAATGAAGTTTGGTTGACTTTAACTGCACTGCCTCAGGACTGATGGACGAGGCAGGCATTATGTGTCGCTCCTGAATCAAGTTGAAATGGTACTGGCTGTCCTTATACCAATAACCACTTGTAGCAGCTTTTCCTTCCAGGGTGCTTGCCTCGCTTGGCACCAGGTGGTTGTGTCTCCGTGTCGCTTTGAGCCTGACTCGTCTCTGTCCATGCATTGTTCATCTTTGTTATTCCAATTTTTCTTACATTTTCTTCTTCATGCATTTGTGTGGAAGGTTTTCCAGTTCAGCTGGTGGAAACTTTATCTCCCTGTCAGGGCAGCTCTTTCTCAGTTGCTCATATTATTAAGCACAACACTTTGGCTGCACACTCACTGTTCTGCCTTTTGTCTCAAACTTTATCCTCCTTTTTTTTTACTGAATTACCCCTCGCCCTGCTCTTTAAATTTGGCTTATGCTATTTTTCAGTTTGAACCTGTTCATCCTCCTGAACCTTCATTAGAACAACCAGCATTTGTAGACTGGCTCTGCATATGTTTGCAGTGTTACACCTCAATAAATGCTTTAGTGGGATTACTTTGGTAGTCGTGTTCTCAGGCTGAGTTTCCAAATTTCACCAACAATCTGTGCACACTAATGGCAGAGGTCACAGCCATTATAAATGCACGACCACTCCTACCCGTGTCTTCTGACCCGGAAAACCCCTTCATACTCTCGCCATCAATGCTCCTTACGCAGAAGGCAGGAGCTGCCCCTCCACCAGGGGACTTCTCTGATAAGGATCTGTACACAAAGAAATGGAGACAGGTCCAGGCCCTGGCAAATCGATTCTGGTCTCGTTGGAGACAAGAGTATCTACCTTTGTTGCAACACAGACAAAAGTGGACAGATGTGCAAGGTCCTTCAAACCTGTGAGACTGTAGTTATTCGCTAACAGCCTTACCTCCATTAAAATATCAAAGGATTCTCCCTGCTCCTGACTGCAAGGGAAGAATGAGTAGTGGGTAATTGTTTCATTTCCATATTGTTTGCAATGAGTTTTTGAAGGATCTATTGTGTTCTCCAGAGTCTCAGCTGAGGGCTGATGACCCAATTCTCCACCCCTGTCACCAATGACACGAAGTAACTTTTGCCTGCTCCAATTGATTTGTTAAAGCTAGCTCAAAACAGTGTAAACTTTGTCTTTCTTTCACATTTATCAGCAAGTGACTAATCAGGACAAGAACGTGAACCTCCAAGTGAATGACAGTAGCCAGGGAATTCCAAGACAATTTATAGATTACACCAAGGGTCGATCAATGAATCTCACTATCAATGTAAATTGCAGGGTTTTCCACACTAAATCAACCCCTCCTTGGTTTCAGTCACTATCAGGTACATTCCACAGTCAAAAACATGTCCTTACCTTAGAAATTACCCAGGGTTACCCATAGTCTTCTATTTTTCTAAGCTCCATGTACCTATCCAGGAGTCTCTTAAAAGACCCCGTCGTATCCGCCTCCACCACAGTCGCCGGCAGCCCATTCTCTGCATAAAAAAATTCACCCCTGACATCTCCTCTGTACCTCCTTTCAAGCACCTTAAAACTGTGCCCTCTTGTGCTAGCCATTTCAGCCCTGGGAAAAAGCCTCTGATTATCCACACAATCAATGCCTCTCATCATCTTGGACACCTCTATCAGGTCACCTCTCATCCTCCATCGCTCCAAGGAGAATAGGCCGAATTCACTCAACCTATTCTCATAAGGTATGCTCCCCAATCCAGGCAACATCCTTGTAAATCTCTTTGCACCCTTTCTAGGGTTTCCACATCCTTCCTGTAGTGAGGCAACCAGAATTGAGCACAGTACTCCAAGTGGGGTCTGACCAGAGTCCTATATAGCTGCAACATTACTTCTTGGCTCCTAAACTCAGTCCCACGATTGATGAAGACCAATGCATCATATGCTTTCTTAACCACAGATTCAACCTGTGCAGCAGCTTTGAGTGTCCTATGGACTTGGAACACTAGATCCTTCTGATCCTCCACACTGCCAAGAGTCTTACCATTAATACTATATTCTGTCATCATATTAAAGGAAGGCTTCAGCTCAAAAGTGGTGTTGACTCTGGGTAAGCTCCTGTTAAGGTTCCATTTTTTTTCTGTCTTACAGTACCTAGTGCAGGAAATGGCTGTTGTGTGTTCTTCATGCGAGATATTGGAGTCCTGGGAGACCCAGAGTCTCACAGGGAACTACATCTGCGTGAGGTGCATCTGGCTGCAGGTCCTTGTTAGGGATCTGGAGGAGCAGCTTGTACGGGAGAATGAGGAGATTATCGATCAGAGTTACAGGGAAGTAGTCACCCCAAAGTTGCAGGAGATGAGTGACTGTCAAAAGAAATGGAAATGTGAATAGGCAGTTAGCACAGAGCACCCCTGTGGCCATTCCTATCAATAATAAGTACCGGTACATCGTTTTGGAATGACCTCTCAAGGGAAATGCCATGAAGAGCTGTTGCTGGCACCGAGCATAGGTGCAGAAAGGAAGGAGGGAGAATAGGGGAGCAGTAGGGATAGGGGACTCCATAGTGAGGGGAACAACAGGAGTTTCGGTGGACATGAACAGGACACCTGGATGGTATGTTGCCTCCCCGGTGCCACCAATGTTAGCATTCACTTCAAGAGGTCTTGAATCCAAAAGCAGGGGTGTGATGCTGAGGCTTTATAAGACAGTGGTGAGGCCTCACCTTGGGTATTGTGAACAGTTTTGGACTCCTCATTTCAGAAAAGGGTTCAGAGGAGGTTCACAATAATGACTCCAGAAATGAAAGGGTTATCATACGAGGAACGTTTGAAAGCTCTGGGTCTGTACTCACTGAAAATTAGAAGGATGAGGGGGGATCACTTTGAAACCCTTCAAATGTTGAAAGGCCTGGACAGAGTAGATGGGAAAGGATGCTTCCCATGGTGGGGGAGTCTAAGACAAGAGGCTCCAGCCTCAGGGTAGAGAAGCGTCCATTTAAAAAAGAGATGCAGAGAAATTTCTTTAGCCAGATTGTGGTGAATTTGTGGAATTTGTTACCACAGGCAGCTGTGGAGACCAGATCATTGGCTGTATTTAAAACAGAGCTTGATAGGATCTAGATTGGACACGGCAACAAAGGTTACAGGGAGAAGGCAGAGGAGTGGGGCGGAGGAGGGGAAAAAGGATCAGCCATGATGGAATGGCGGAGCGGACTCAATGAACCAAATGGCCTAATTCTGCCCCATGGCTTATGGTCTTATGGAATTATGATGATGTGTGCCATTCACGTACTTTAATATATAACTCGTAATGAATTATTTAAACAAACAAGAATGTTTAATCAAACCATATGTTTACCATATTACAGAAATAATAAATACAGAAGATGCATTAAGAATTGATGCAGTCTAGTGTGCTTTTATCTCCGCTTGCCATTATGTTGCCAGAGATGGAGCTATCCATAGTTATGTGAAAGAGTTGCCAATAATGAGAATGCAGCTTGGTGGGTACCAGTTTCCCAGA
The DNA here is from genome assembly GCF_048418815.1 of Hemitrygon akajei. Lineage (NCBI taxonomy): Eukaryota > Metazoa > Chordata > Chondrichthyes > Myliobatiformes > Dasyatidae > Hemitrygon > Hemitrygon akajei. The sequence goes on from NC_133136.1 coordinate 99,485,519, forward strand.
GGGCTTTGTACAGATCAGTTCTCCACCGGCTGGTTTGAAAACTATGTTCATTGCAGAGATTCAACCTTCAACTGCATCAATCATTGCCTATTATGTTTACAGCCAGTATTAACTCAAACAATTACTTCAAATAAATCTCTTGATCCACCTTATTAGGAATCTCTTACGAGTATAAGTATGCCTTTGGACCCAATTAGTGAGCAATTTGTTACAAAAAGTAAAGTATTTTTCATGTGAAACAGCAGTTATTCCTTGGTAAAGGAATTCTCTTAGCAAAGACACTTGCATTACAGAGTAGTTTAAAGAGTAAGAAAAATATACTTGTTGATATATACCATAGGTTGTTGAAGCAACAAGGGCATAATAACATGGTATGTGTCCTCTAGATTTAGACTCTCTCACTATCGGAAACATCCTCTACGTATCCACGCTATCAAGCCCTTTAAATATTCAATAGGTTTCAATGAGACCCCCCTTCATTCTTCTACACAGTGAATACAGGTCCAGAGTCATCAAACAGTCCCCATACATTAACCTTGTCATTCCCAGAATCATTCTTGTCAACCTCCTCTGGATCTTGTCCAATACACGCACATCTTTTCTCAGATAAGGGGTCCAAAACTGCTCGCAGTACTCCAAGTGCGGTGCAACAAATGCTTTATAAAGCCTCAGTATCACATCCTTGCTCTAATATTCAAGTCCTCTTGAAATGAATGTAACATTGCATTTGCCTTCCTTACCACCGACTCAATCTGTAAGTTAACCTTCAGGGAATCCTGCAAAAGGACACCCAAGTCCCTTTGCACTTATGATTTTAGAATTTTCTTCCTGTTTAGAAAACAGTCTACGCCTTTATTCTTTCTATCAAAATCCATGCCCATACAATTCCCTACACTATATTCCATCTGCCACTTCTTTGCCCATTCTCCTAGTCTAAGTCCTTCTGCAGACTCCCCGCTTCCTCAACACTACTTATTCCTCCACCTATCTTTGTATCATCTGCAAACCTAGCCACAAAGCCATCAATTCTGTCATCCAAATTACTGATGTATTACGTGAAATGAAGCAGCTGCAATGCCAACCCCTGTGGATCACCAACGAGAATAGGCCCCCTTCATTCCAATTCTTTACCTCTTGCCAGTGAGCCAAACTTCTATCCTTGCTTGTATCTTTCCTCTAATACCATGCGGTCTAAACTTGTTAAGCAGACTCATGCGTGGCACCTCGTCAAAGGCCTTCTGAAAATCAAAGTCAGCAGCATCCATTGACTCTTCTTTGTCTATCCTATTACCGGTAGTTATTTCCTCAATGATTTCCAACAGATATGTCACACAAGATTTCCCTTAAAGGAAACCATGATAACTTTGGCATATTTTATCATGCACCTGAAAGTATACCAAAACCTCATCCATAATAATGAACTACAATGTCTTCCCAACCACTGAAATCAAGCTAACTGGCCTATCATTTCCTTTCTTCTGTCTCCTTCCCTTTCTAAAGAGTGGAGTAACATTTGCAATTTTCCAGAATCCAGTGATTCTGAAGGATGGTTACTAATGCTCCACAATAATTTTAGCTACCTCTTTCAGAACCCTGGGGTGTACTCCATTTTATGTGGGTGACTTATCTACAGACCTTTCAGCTGCCCAAGCATCTTCTCCTTAGTAATAACAACTACACTCACTTCTACCGCTGACACTTTAACATTTCTGGTATACTTGTCTTCCACAGTGAAAACTGATGAAAATTACTTACTAAGTTTATCTGTCATTTCTTATTCCCCATTATTTTCATCTCCAGCATTATTTTCCAGCTTTCTAGTTTGAAGACGGTATCATGCCGTATCTCAAGCTACAGATGGTATGTAATCTGTGGTCAGGAGTATGGAGGAGAAAACCCTAGTTAAATGGAACAGATGGATTTGACCGTTAGGTGTTCATGTTCGGGGGAACAAGAGTTTGACAAAACAGCCACACTGGAGCACCACCGAGAATTTATCATGAAACACAAACCTCCACCTTTTGCCTTTTCTGAATCAATAGTTCAGTCTATTCTGTGAATTGAGAAGGCTTCAGGTTTGATCTCCATATTTGGTGTGCTGGGAATAAGCCATGTCTTGTTCACAGAACAGAACAATTGTTTCACTCTTGTTTGTGAACAGAACAATCTCTCATTTCCCTCAAATCTTGCCTTCAGGTCCTCAATTTGTTTTCCAATGACTGCACATTTGATATCAAGGTGTTGGGTAGAGGGGGTTTTTCAGCTTGTTTGGAGTTACCCCTCCTACCTCGTTTCTGGTCATGGTGATGAACTTTCATCTGCTTAAGATCTTGAGTGCTACTGTTATATTTTGCACCAATACTCACAATTTTGTCAACTTCTGGCCAACTAACTCTTAACACCAAAATGGAGATCTCCAAATAGCCAAAGGATTGATCATTCTTCTCCTTTGACCTAGACATGGTGGCGGGGGGTGGGGGGGGAAGTCTTCCTCGTGTAAGTTAGTCTCTGGAGTTCCCACTACTTTACATCAAAAATCCTTACGCTGTTTTCTTATCTGTCCTTCACCATTATGCTTCAGTTCCATAGGGTCTAGCTTATCTGCAGAGCCTCTGCGAACCTTTCCTTGGCTCCTGCCCAAGCTACAGGCAGCATGACCTCATTGTTCTTTTCATAAATAAGGACATCAGTCGTTCACTTGCTTCTGATCACTTTTTTTTATTTCTACCCAAGCCAGGCACCTTCAAACTAATTGCAACAAGCTCAGCCAAACACTGGGCTCATGTTACTTCAGTTCACAGACACAGACTGCCCTTTGATAAATCTATATTTCACACCTTCAAACTAATTGCAATGGGCTCAGCCAATTGGGCTCAAGTTACCTCAGTTCATGGACACAGACTGCCCTTTGATAAATCTGTATTTCACACCTTCAAAAAGAACATTATCTCTGGTTTATGAGGTCATCAGTAGGGGCCTCATTGTCCAGTTTTAGCTGCTCGATCCAGCCATCTTTGACTGAGAACCAATTCATAAGTAATGGTTACAAGAACACTCTCAGAAAATGGCAGCCTCCATTCTTTCCATAATACGACAACAACAAGCCATTTGATTTGTTCCATTATCCTTGGCTCAATCCTATTTCATATATTAACTCCTTCATGACCGACATAGGTGAGATATGTGAGAAGTAAATGGTGTTGGTTGGATTCTCGTGACCAGTGGTCAAATGGGTAAAGGAGATGATCACAACTTAGCCTGCTTTATGATACTTGGATGATCAGGAGGAGTTAATTCAACAGTCAGACATTCAGGAATGAGTCTTGGACTAATGGTCCTGTTGTTTTTTATTGAATAAAATGCCCACATTAGTTTAAATGACTTTTTTCCCCCCAAAATTTAGAGGGATACTGAAAAATCAGACCAATCCTCTTAAAAACGATCACGAAGAAGGAAACTCGACAACAAAAACAAAAGAGATAGAAACAAAGAGCGTCCATCCACCTTTGTGCCTGCTCTGTGACTCAGTAAGATAATGGTTGATCTGTCACATCATTGGTATTTTCCATTCTCTTGAGCACCCACCCAGTTGTACTCCTTCCAAAATAGCATTGTGTTACAATAGAGAGCATCCCTTTAAAAGCAAATCTTCTTGTCTGGTGGCACTTATATAAATTCTAGTGAGGAAATATTGAGAGTGTTTCCCTTCAACAAGAGAGTTGCTATTAAAAAAACATGCAAGTACTGTCGCAGTATGAAATGGACCTTACGTGTACAGAGTTCACTTAGCATGGGTGCACCAAGCATGGATTTGCAGCATTTTCCAGGATTAAATGGTGAGGCCTCCAACAAAAGATATGAATAAAAATGCAGGGAAAGGAAAGCCACATAACAGGTATAATAATTCTAGTGAAGAATTAAGATGCTCAGAACTACCTCCTGTTTCACGACATGTTTCTATGCAGTAAACTCTACTTAATTCCCTGTAATGAATGTTAAAGGGCAGCATCTTGCTGAGTTGATTATAATTTGATGATATCTACTTGTTATTTTACCTGTTCTGTAATTGCTGCCTGAACACTAAGTTGCTTGTGCACAATTACAGATCAAATTGTTCTTTGACGACCTTCTAGCTAAAACAAAATGTCAAACTGTGCCTATTTGCCTGTTTCCCAGTCTGCACAGTGACCCACAGCAGACTGGCCAACATGGTATCCTACAACATCATCAGGAATCTTTGGCACTTTTTCCCTATTACATCTTGTCTTTATTCAGTACATTAAATATTCAAGCATCACTAAAATCAAATCAAATAAAGTTTAATTATTATTCAACCATACATGGATACAACTGACCAAAACAGCTTTCCAAACTGCTTTTCATTGAGGCCAAGGTACTCATTTAAAATAGCAAGCAAAAAAATAGTCATGCAAATAAAAGACATGTATATAGTCCAAGATCCTGAGTGACTTGTCCTGCAAATTGATTGTAAAGTTCCGGACAATCCAGCCTGTCATTCTGCCCATCAAACACTGGAGGGCAGCGCCGACAGGAGAGACAAGCCCCCAATGCTACAACGCCTCCATCTCCACACCTGGACTGCAGCAGCAGGCAATCCCACGGATTGAGGCCTAGTCCTTGCTACAACCAAGGCTATGCAGCTCCCACGCCACCTGTCTCACCACCAAACAAGGAAAACAGGCCTACAGCATCTTACCTTATCAATGGTCTTGCAATCACATAGGAAAAATGTCCAAGACTATCACCCACAGTTATCCTCCAGCTCCTCCTCTGACCTGCTGGCTGACTCCCCCACCGATGCACCAGCCTGATTCTCCTCCCAACACACCCACTAGCTGCTCTAATCAATGAGCAGCTCGCTGATGCAGTAGACCTGCTGTACTCGAAGTTGTTGGAGTACGATACAATCCTGCGATCATAAAAAACATTTAACAAAGAGAAAAAGACTTTTGGTTGGCCACTGAGTGGTCACTGTGTCCAAACACACCGCCATCTTACCGGAAGATCGGTTAGTAATAGTTGTACATTTCGCCCATAGTTGCGGCAGATTTCTGCATGCTAAGATGATGCCGTTTCATAAATTTTCCTCAATAGTTTCTTATAATAATGGTTGACTTGATATTTTATAAGTAGGATGTACAGTAAAAGCTGGTTATACATTTCCATGGTTAAACCCCTGGTATATGGTACTGTTAGCCGTCTTCAGCAGTTTATCCTATTTTTCCAGTTCTTCCACCATATTCATAGTAGGAAACCCAATATATTTCTGCTGAAAAGCAAGACAACTGACCTTCTTTTCTTGGAGATAAAGGAAGAAATTTAATATTTGCCAAATTAGGGATCAACACATGGTGTGATGAAATGTAGAAATGTTAACCATCCAGGGATATTGGATTACTTTCATGTGCTGAGCAACCTTTCCAACTCTTTAAAATTAGCAACCTCCAATACAGTGACAAAGGATTTTAACAACTGTACTTTACCTCTAATTTAACTCTGTTCCTTTTGATTTTTTGGTGTCTTTTTGACTTTGCTATGCCTGAAAAAAAATTGTTTAGGGAGTTTTTTTCAGGATATCATATATCCTGATGAAGGGTCTGGGCCCGAAACGTCAACTGTAATCTTTTCCATAGATGCTTTCTGGCCTGCTGAGTTCCTCCAGCATTTTGTGTGTGTTGCTCGGATTTCCAGCATCTACAAATTTCCTTTTGTTGTGGTGTTGCTCACTCACTGAATGCTAATTTTCTGAGTTTTCAATGTGCATACCTCAAAAACAACTTCCTCAAATGCAAATGAAGTTAGAAAGTTAACTCTAATGTACTGCTTTGTACCACAAGCACCTAAATAACCTTGAAACCCTGGTTTTCTGGAAGGAGTTTCATCACTGCATTACCAAATTAGATGCTGCCTGGCTGTGCCCTCGGAAGATGCTAATAAAGACTGATACCATGCAGCTGCAGCATAAAGGAGTACTTTCTTCTCGAAATCCTTAAGTTCTCACATTCGATGTCCCTTAAAATGACAGCCACATTGCCTGAAAGGAGCTAAACTGGTGCATGTCAGGACCTATTTATCGAGAGGTACTAAAAGAAGTGTTAAACTCCTTTCTTATAAAAAGTAAGAGACATGGGATTTATGTTTTGCGAGCTGGTCAGGAAAGCTTGAAGATCATTCAACAAGTTGTTTGAGCATGGTATTAGGGCACACAACTGGAGTTCAATTTGCATCATGCTGAGCTTTTCAGGGAATGGATGGCTGGAAGTCATACACTGATCATTGCACTCAACTTCATGATGTTTTCTCTCATCATACAAAGCTTCAGACTCATTAAAAATCAGCCAATATATTATAACTGCATCTGATTTTTGCAAAAAAAAATTGATCAGTGCTTGTCCCGTATTTACATGTTTGGAGTGACTGGCAGGACAGCGACAGTCTTTACACAATTGTGTCATGGCAAATCAATTGGGGTAATTGTTAATCTCCAGATCTGATATCCACAAGGTTTGCATTTTAAATTATAAACATTATGGCTCATTTACAGAATCTTAAGTCAGGACTTATAGCATAAACTGTTCTGTACCACAGGAGTTCAGTTCTGAGAAATTACTGGAATATAATTAGAAGTCCCCAATGGATTTTCCTTCCTTTTCTATTGGTTTTTGGAAATATGTTTAAAAATATTCATGTATAAATTCTAATAGCATGAATTATTGTAATTTTGTATTGATTTGTAGAAAAGTAGTTTTTTTTACATTTTGGCTTTATTTTATTGCAGACACACTGTCCATTATTCCAAATATATTACAATGAGACTCAACATTTAAATATTCATGAAATGTTCGATGACTAAAGGAAGAGCAGGAATATATATATATATAATAAGCGTTACAAAATCTATTAGGCCAAATGCTCCTAGCTGTGACTAGTATCTCTGAATGGAAATGCCTGCATCAGCTATTCGTACTGATGTCCACCTAGGCTGTGACCATAGGTGGTGTGGTTTCAGACTTACTGACAGATTCAGGAAGCTGACCAAATCTGTCCTAAGGCTCCATTGCACTTCAAGTGATGTCCTCTGGTGGAGCTCGGTTTTGGGCTTATACAGGGCCCAGGTTACGGGATCCAGGATCAGCCATGATGGAATGGTGGAGCAGGCTTTATGGGCTGAATGGGCTAATTCTGCTCCCATGACTTATGGTCTTAGATCTTAAGACAATCTTCACTTAAGTGGTGTTCGTAGGCATTTTGGTTAGGAGGCAAAGAGGCAACTTTAAAAATAACATATTACCCTAGTTGAATGTTTTTCTTTGTTCCACACTGCCTGTATGTTTTTAATTTGTTTTTATTTGAAATTAACTATTTACTTTATTGTTAGTTGATGAATGACTCTGAATATCAGGGACAAAAACTATTAAAAGTAATTAAAAGTAAAAGTAAAACTATTAAAATGACAGAAGGCGATGGAGCATTGTCAGATGGGGCTGGAACTACGGTGTCATGGTTTAAGGACATTTGGAGATGCACGAGCTGGTCATGGTTGTATAGATGCCACAAGGCATGTCACCTGTACCTAGCCAGGTAAGGATGGGCGTGCAGAAATCAAAAGCAACCATTCTGGACTGCAGGCTTTTTCCTTTATGATTGCCAACACGATCACCATAACTTCAAACTTTACTGTAACCAGTAAAGCATTATAGCTACAAACAGAACACACTGAGATGCAGAAGCAAATACCCGTCCAGTGCAAGGTTACAGCTTCCCCAGCATTCAAAATAGACCAGTCCAAAGTGTCATTCAACTGGGAGTTACAAAGAAACAAGCCATTTTATCTGTTTATCAGTCCTCACGCACTAGTAAGTTAGCAACAAAACACTGTCTTCTTGAAGAATGTGTGTCCATGTATGTTTCTGATGATGTGGGTAGAAATCCTAGCATGCTGATTAAGTGACCTGTCTGTGGGATTAGCAGTGCATATGGACACAACTCTATTGTAATAATCAGGGATGCACAAAAATGTTGAATTGGAAGCATTAGCCTTCTAATAACAACAGTAGTGCACAAAATTGACTCAGAAGGTTCACTGTTAGGTAAGTTCATAATTTGCTTATTTACAATTAGCTGTTAAGTGCAATGGCAATTCTACAAGGAGCTCTGAATAAAAGTAACAGAACATTATTACATTGTGGAAGATATGTGTCCAGTTGGTGTTTATATACAGTTACAGGTAAAGGTAATGTTTTTGATCCTGTTGACAGAGTATGAAGATGTATGTTGCAAGCCAGTGATTCTTCAAACCAAAACCTGTAATTTGTGTGCATTGATTATTTCCTACAGTGTCAATGTACTTCTAGAAAGCCTGGTTTCTTGTGTCACTTTCTTGTTCCTTATTAAAATATACCACAATGGCCAGCGCTCTATTGGATTCTTTATTTCCTTTATTTTCAAACGTGCCATGTAACAAGCAATTCTCCTCTTACTTTTGAGCAGCTTGTGTCCTTAAATCAAACTTTTTCCCCAATCTCAAAACTTTTCAAACCTTTGGCTCTACTCCCCAAAATCTGATATTATTGAAACACTGCTTCCAGATTCCATTATTTCTCATCTTACATGTTGAACATAGAGCCTTTACTTAAGATTCTTAGTGACAAGAAGATTATTGTATCATTTCGGCCAAAGAAGGTCTAATGTATCAACCTCGCTAAAATTGGATACGTGGAGTCTTTATGGATAGATTTTAAGGAGTTTTTAAGTTGTATTTTGCTCCAGCTGGATTCAATTTGCATAGTAATTCCAACTTTGAAATGCTGATTCCTTTGTCCTCATACATACAAAGTATTAGGTTGACATGAGTTTTGCTCTACAGATAACAAAAATATCTTTGCACATGTTTCTTTTATGTAAACACACGCGAATGGAGATGGTAATGCTTTTTAATGGCATCAATTTATGGGTCTCAAGCTGTGTGGAGCTAGCGTTTATGAAAGCTCATTTGACACATTATCCCATTTGATTTCAATTTGATAATTTAGTCAGCACTTTTCTTGAGGCATATTAACAATTTTGCAGGCTGTTTTGACATAGCATAAATAGAATCTGATGTTGAAGATAACTGGCCAATTACATGTTTATGATATGGCTGGCAGCAACATGAATCAAAACACTTATTGTTAGATATGGCTTTCCTTCAGTATATATTTTCTAGGACAATGGTCAGTCTTGGATTTCAAACTGTCCACGATATGATAATAATAACATGGACTTGCATTCTTACCTAATAATATTGTATTAATAAATATTGCATAACAAGTGCAGAAGCTATAAAGAAATTCTTATTTACTATACTCTAAAATCGATTGTCATTGACCAATGTCAAATGGGTTCCTCCAGTTATTACAGCGAGGGGTGGGGTTGTGGGACTAAGCTTCCACTACCTGTTGAATGCTGCCAGTGGCATGCATCTCAGATAGCCTCTGACAACCAAATTCTGCTCCTGGTCTTCACCGTGGCTTAGCTACCACCACTGGCGGAACCATTTCTACTGGCAGAAGGGGCAAAGGTGGGTTACTTGCACCTTACAGCCAGTTGCTTCAGACAGACGGGTTTGTCAGCCATGGTTGGCAGCTCATCTAGGAGAAGGAAAGCTCTGATTTCAAACCCCCACTGCCTTCCGGCCAAACCCACTCATGGGGAAGGCTTTGGGAGTAAACGCTGAGGAAAACTCCAGAGCTGGAGTCCCTATGGCAGACCTACATTGAGTTCAGTGCTGACTGGCAACTCTTGTGATGCTGCTAGTGTCAAACTGCCATTCTTTTGGAATCATCAGCCCGTGGAGAGGGGGAGTCTGCTGCATGGGCAACAGCTTTTTCTCCATATCGTACTGTGCTGGTTTGCGTTCTTATTGAATTTAACAGTTGGGATGCAACATCCATAGTTGTCCTAAAAAACAAAGGCCATAATGTCACATGAGAAAACTGCTTCAAGGGCATCTTGAAATTTTCCAATACTAATATCATATGCAAACCTCTTAGAAGTAGCTGTTTAAAGGAAAGATTAGGGTACCTCCACCAATGATGCATGTAAAAATTGCACAGTTGTAGCAGAGAGAGCAAATGCAGATTATCACCTCTGTGAATGTCTACATCTGTTCAATTAAACCACAGCGGATTGTGATTAATTGGGGCACATCTGGACAGGTTTTTTTGGCCCAATTAGCTGATGTTTCATGAAAATAGTTAAAAAGGTATAAAAAAAGACAAACTGAGTAACAAATTGTCTACTTAAATGAAATACAGAACAAATTAGAACACTACAAATACTGCTGCAATACTGTGTATTAATTCCTAGTACTTATCGACTGAGGAATCCGTCTGTGTTGCGTTCTTTTGACTGTAAATAAACAAAATCAGCGCAGACATCTTGTGCAGATAAGGGACAGCCTTCATACAATGCTGTTGTTGATTGCATCCTCAAGATCTTCATTTTCATTGTAACATTCAGGATGATTGTCGATACCTTCAAATTTCCCATAGTTTCTTGCTTACTGAAGTAGTGAAATTGTTTCATTGTCGTCTCCAAACCTGAATGTTTGAAACTGGAGTAAGCAAAATGGTTCTGAATTGTCTTACTGCTTAATTCTTCACAGCTATCAGCGACAAAATTCACTGCTTTTTGAACACAAACACATGCAACTGATCCTATTTAAATAGTGTTTGCTCGAAGCACACTGTTGTGTTTAACAGCCGCACAAGTGCATGTGACTGACGCTAGTTAGAAACTGTTTGGCAACAGTCTCCTGTTCCAACTGTATGGCACAGATTCCCAAATAAACAGAGGAAATCCTGTTTTTTTTTGTTCTTTAGGCATTATTCCAAATAATTGGCTGCTCTGATTACCCAGTTGCCCAGTTAACCAGAATCCACTGTCATTGAATTATATATAAAGGTAGGCACTTTGCTTGTACAGTGGATCAGTTTGAGATGTTTGAACTGATACTTTTCATGAGAGAAATGTGTATCTATCTCATGTAACCAGGAGACTGTAGAATATCATTGTTTATTGTTAAAGTGCACTTATGTATTCTCCTTGGTAATGCTGAAATAACTGCCTGTGCCTTTAAGAGAAAGCGGTGATGTCATTTTGTATGGGTGGAGTAGAACGAAGAGTTGCCATGTTCTAGAAAGGTCGATGTTCAGATGCTTTACTCAGGTTGGGTGAGGAAAGATTTTCACGAGTAAAGTTTATCAACGCTGGAATAGCGTGACATCGGAAGTGCCTTAATCGGCCAGCTAGCGAGAGCAAGGAGAACTCAATTCAAGGTCTAGCCTATCTGTGTTTGGAAGTTAAGCACGTGTGTGCCAAATAATTGTCACTATTTGATTTGTATATTTAGTTTTTAGTTATTTTCATACTGCATACATAACAAGGGTATGGTCCGAAGTTAAACTGATTGTAATAGCGGGAACTTTTTAAAAATTTTATTTTATCATTTTTATTTTGATACCCTCTTTCTGTAATAAAATATTTAAAACAGATAAAGGAATTAAAGACCGGAAAACGTATTTGTCGTCCCGCGAGTGCGTTTTCCCCAGGCTACAAAACTCACATGAAACTAACCAACTCAACTGTATTTTAAATGATACCTTTCAACAATGTTTAACTGAGGGTGTTGTAGGTATTCGCAAAACAAACAGCAGAGGCATTTTAAGTTTAAGGGAAACAGTTACAGCTCCTTTATTGTCCTCCCAACACAGAACCAAAAGCACGGTAAAAACATCACGTCAGACCAGCCTCTTAAACCCCCAACTCAATGTTGGTAGTTGTGAATTATGCATATGTTCCACCCCTCACATTACCTGCACAGGTCCCACCAGAATTCACCAATACCAGCGTTGTGAGTCTGGCCAGAGCTTGAACGAGCCACCCAGCACGGGTCCTATGTTCCTTGGGTGGAGTAACAGTAGGTTCCTCTGGCTCATCTGACAGTTTAAGGTGATCTGCCGAAATACATTCAGGTATACCCCTCCTATGATAACAGTCTTTTCTCTCTGTTCCAAAATGTGGATGGGCCATCGCAAGGAAGCCTATGGGAATGTTGCTGTGTATCATGAAACTGAATGAGTTGGAGTGTAGGTCCAGGAGTGGGAGGTAGGAATAGGTGCAAAGGAATTGAATTTACCGAGGAGGGCGGAACACTTGAGAGACTGACCAGGCGTCAGAAATAAAATCACCTGGTACTTACAATAGCTTTCCATGGACCAACTCAGCCACGGACAACTATAGGTCCTCTTTTGGAGCTGTTCTGATCAATAGGCAATCCTGGCAGCACACTCACTTGAGCACCCGTGCCACACAAGAAGCGTCGTCTGATAGAGTATCCACAATGAACAGTAGACAACCCCGGCAGCTGTTCAAAAACCCCTGATGTCTCGATGTGCTGGCGCTGTGGAAGCTGGAAGGTGGTCAGCACTTCCCAGCGTTCATACCAAGCGAGCGTGGTAAGAGCACAGACCCAGCATCGTCTGTTTCGCAGCCATGGACATGCGTGTGTGGTAGGCCCTGCTGACCAGGCTTATTGAGGCGGGGAAATGAGGAGGGATGATAAACCTCTACCTGGCTGAATGTAGATTATCGGCCGTTTTAGCAAGCTCCTATAGTTGTTCGCAGGTGCATTAGCAAGGGCTATGCAAACTTGCGCAGGCATTGCTGCATAAAGAGTTATTTAATATAAAAAAACAATGGTAGTGGTTTCCCAGGAGAGACAGCATGTAGTCCATTAGCTCCAAAGGCCTAGCATCCCCCAGGCCGGGCAAGAAGAGCATCTGGCGCAGTCGGACTCCAATAGTTCAATAATAGCTGAATTTTCAGCGTAAGACATTTTTTTGTGGTCAGGTGGGTGTTCAAGCACTCTCATCACCGTGGAACTACTGAGCGACGCTACTAAGTATGGTGTCCTCCGTGGTTTTCTCGCAGCGTGAGTTGGGCCTCGGCTTGAACAAACCAAATACTCCGGCAGCTTCAAAGCAACTGCGTTGGCCGACAATGTTCAAAACTTTGGAATCATCTTGGAGCATTGGGGTCACCTGTGTGGGTTTTCACAAATGAAACAGCTGAGGCGTTTTAAATTTAAGGGAAACCATTACCACTTCTTATTGTTCTCCAACCACAGAGCAAAAAGCATGGTGAAATTTTCATGTCATTGTGTTATCTTGCCAGACCAGCCTCCTAAGCCCCTAACTCAGTATCAGTGGTTGTGAAATAGGCATATTGTATGTTTCCACCCTGCAATGTTTCTGTACTCTCAGTCCCCAGAAGCTTATTCAGTGAAAGGTAGGTGCCTTCTTCCTGAAGCCTTGGCTAATATTCGTATGTAAATAACATAATTAATTTGTGCTGAAATTCATTCCATAATATCAGACTAATCTTTGTAAAAGAAGCAGAAAATATGCTTGTTAATTTGCATATTCAGCAGAAGCAACTGAAGGCAAGCTACCTCATTCCTATTTGTTGAAGGCTTTGCATTGACATTAGGTGCTAATTTTCTTCTCTAGTGACTATAATTCAAAAGCTTCTAACCTACTAGAAAGTCCTTTGAGATATTTGAAGATTGTGCAATCTTCATTGATCAAGATTGAAGAAAGGATTGGAAATGTGCAAGGGCAAAGAAACTTAAGGACAGGCTTCTACCCTACTCCTACATATCACTGTGGTGGTCGCATACATTAGGGGTGCCTATGCCCTCTCACTTAATAACCTAAGAATATGCATGAGCATATCCAGGAGCTCTGCGATTTAATGTTAGTGTAAACCCCTCAGAGACCTGAGTCATAGCTGGACTTGTCAAGATGGTGTGAAAGGATGCAGTAAGGAAAGGAAAAGAGGTGTTTCACCCCGAAGGAATGTGTAAAAGTGCTGGGTCAATGGCAAGGGAATGGAATTGTCAGGAGAGATTGTTTCTATCTACCAGGCTTGTTTCAGTAGTATAATTGAGCTACGTGCAGTGGCAGACAGTGACACAGTCTGCTCCTTAATTAAATGTTTTTAGATCCTTCAGGTGTACACAGCAGTATCCTCTGCATGTAACAACATTTCAAAAGCTGGCCAGTCCTCTTTTGCTTTCTCCTTCCTTCTGAGAAGCTGATGGGATGCATCTCCCACTGGAGGGAACAACAGACACTGATCCAAAGTGATTAAAATTGATTGGAACATACCCAATGAAACTAAGCCATTTAAATTCTCAAATTAAAAACTGAAAATGCAAAGCACTCAGCGGGTCAGGCACTGTATGTGAAAAAACAATGGAGTTCAGAACTCTGAAAGCAGAGGAAGAGTCACAGGATGCCGGAGAGATGGATAGAGCAAAGGGAATATCTCTCACACAGGGAGGCTAGGGTTGAACTTAACAAGCTGCTAATGAAGTCAGCTAATTGATGGATTCACAAGGGCTGTTAAGGAGGTAGAACAGAGGCAAAGAAATCTAAAATTGTGGAATTCAGCACTGCTATTGGTAAGTGAAAAAATGAGCCAATATCACAGATGGATAAATTGGTCTGTTATTATACAGATGGGAAAATGATATTGAGTCTTTAAGGCCCAACCAGAAGATGAGATGAGGTTCTGCTAACTTACATTAGGCCTCATTATTGCAGAAGACTACAAACAGAGAGGTAAGCATGGGAATAATATGGCAAATTAAAAGGGCACACAACAGAAAGTTCAGGGTCTTCCTACAGATAGAACACAAGAACTCTTCAAAGAAGTCATGGACAATATTGGTTTTCTCCAATGGATAGGAGACTTCTTATAAGCACCAAAAACAGTGCATAGGTGAGAAGAAATGTGGTTGAATTGCTGATCCATGTGGAAAGATGGTTTAGGAACCTGGTTGGGGGGATAGGAAGAGATAAACAGACAGATAATTTGTCTCCTATGAATGAATAGAAAGGTTATTGAGAAATGAAGTGCTTGCTTGTGGTGGGAGAGTTAAGTAGAAAAGTTGGGAAGGGAGTGGTCACTTCAAAATTCTGAAATGTAGGAGAGCAAGAGATACATATGTGTAGGTGTATGTATATCTAAATTACCTTTACATTTTCATGGAAAGCAGACGCAGCTCACGAAAGAGTTCTGAAAGTAAGACAGCGTAAGAGAGGTTAGTGAGAAATTACGTAAGATTGTGAAATGATATTACAAAGTCATTGATCCATTTTCCACGGCTAACAACCAACTGGTACTAGAAAAGTAGATGATGATCAGTTGGAAATGAAATTTTTTTTCATGCTCTAGATATACAGTTCACCATCATCTTTGCTTTCATCTTTTACTATATACCATGCATTAATGGAGATCAGGCCTACTCAATGTATCAACTGCAACATCATCTTGTTTAAAATTCCCTGTACAAACCACGTTACATATCTCTCTGTTTTTGGAGCTTGTTAGTGTAATGAGTACTTCTAAAATGAAATGTGTGGTATCATGTGACTTTCATTAGATGGAATTAAAAATATAAAATGCCGTTCACTGCTTTTTCCTCCATTGGCAAGAGTATAAAATGAATGTGACAGTCATTTTCAGCATTATGTTCAAATATATCATATTAGAAGACCTTAAACTCCAGCAATCATGTTGCAATTTATCTTTTATAGGCATTACTTGAAACTCAAAATCTATTACGAACCCAGGTTTCGAACTTTACCTTCAATCTTGGATATTCCGGAAAATTCTACCATACAGGTGAGAATGTACAGCAAATAGAGTTCAACTGTTTTTGTAAACCTGAAATGAGCTTATGACCAAGCAAAGGTGTTATTTTCAGCAGACGCTAAAGAAAAGAGAAATAAAAGAAGATAAAGATCAAATGGGCACAAGAACATGGTTGGAGATTTAAGGGATGTGACTGAAAATTGTTGGGAAGATGGATTGTGAGCAGACCTTAAAAGGTGTTGAGCAGAAATATAGGATGCAGTTACAGAATTTATAGCATAAATGCAGGCCATTCAACCTAGCTGCTCCAGGCTAGTTTTTATGTTCAACACAATCTCCTTCTCACAGTTCTTCAATTCACTCCCATCACCATATCCTATTCCTTTTTCCCTCATGTTTATCAAATGTTTTCTAAAATGTCTTTATGGAGAACAATTTCTCACTTCTTCTGGAAAAGGAATTTTTGTTTTCCTGAATTCAACAAGCAGGCAGGACATTTCAAAGCGAATGTTAATTTTCAAAGTTCAAAGTACATTTATTATCAATGTATGCATATCATATACAGCCTTGAGCTTCATCTCCTCGCAGGCAGACACAAAGCAAAGAAATACAGTAGAATCCACAAAAAATAAACAAAGACCTTGAAATATCCAAAATGTGAAAAAAGAACAAATTGTGCAAACAACCAAAAACAATGAACAAATAATACACAGAACATGAACCACAAAGACCCTGAGCCTACAGCCACGGAGACGGTTCAGTGCTGAGATAAGTACTGTAAGTGCTTAATGGGAAGTAAATTACTCTCATTTGCTTGTTTAAGTATGGACATGAACACCTGGATGAATACTCGGAGAGGAGAATAAAAATGCACCAACAACTAGGTAAAGCAAATAACACACAAGTAAAATAGAGATAGAAATTTAAAGAATGAATAGAGCAAATATGAAGCTGTTTCTGTTGGATATGAAGTACATATATGTAAATCACATTGGTAAGCTGCAGCTTCATATCAGTGGATAGAATATGATATTGTATCAATAATAAAGACAAAATAGTAATAACTGAATTGATTAGAAATTGGTTGGTCCAGGAAAGATTGTATTGAATAATCAAGTTCTGTTAGAAGAAAGAATGTCCTTTCAAGAGTTAGCAAACGGAAAATTCAGAGGTGCTCAAGTGCAAATTTCAAAAGTAAATTTATTATCAAAAAAAAGTCACCATATACAACCCTGAGATTCATTTTCTTGCAGACATTCACAGTAAATACAAGAAACACAGTAGAATCAATGATAAACCACGCCCAATGATCTACCAGTGTGCAAAAAACAATGATTGTATAAATACAAAAACAGAAAAAATGATAAATAGATAGATAGATAAGCATGCAAGGAACAAATATCAAGAACATGAGATGAGGTGTCCTTGAAAGTAAGTCTATAAGTTGTGATCTATAAGTTCAGTGATGAGGTGAGTGAAGTTGAGTAAAGTTCTGCAGCCTCTTTCTCTCTGACTCTAGAGGCTGATGGTTGAGAGGTAATAACTGTTCTTGAACCTGGGTCCTGAGACTCCTGTACCTCCTTCCTGGTGGCAGCAGCAAGAAGGCAGCATGGCTTGGATGGTGGGGATCCTTGATGATGGATGCTGCTTTCCTGTAAATGTTTGCAATAGTGGGGAGGGCTTTACCCATGATGGACTGGGCCATAACCACTACTTTTTGTAGGATTTACCATGCAACGGCGTTGTGGTTTCAATTCCAGGATGTGATGCAACCAGACCGTATGCTCTCCACCACACGTCTGTTGAAGATTGTCACGTTGAATCTTCACAAACTTTTAAGAACATAGAGACGCTGCTGTGCTTTCTTTCTAATGGCACTCAGGTCAGATCCTCTAAAATGTAAACTCTGAGGAATTTAGAGTAGGGAACCCTCTCCACCTCTGATTTCTGTGATGAGGACTGACTCAAGAAGGTTTCCTCCTTCTGAAGTCAATAATCAGCTCCTTGGTCTTGCTGACATTGAGTAAAAGATTGTTGTCGTGGCTCCACTCAGCCAGGTTTTCAATCTCCCTCCCATATGCAGAATTTTTAGCACCTTTGATTCGATCAATGACTGTCAGCAAACTTAAATATGTCCTCGCTGGAGGAACACAGCGGGTCAGGCAGCATCCGTGGAAACAAGCAGATATGTCCTGACAAAGGGTCTTGGCCCGACACATTGACTGCTTGTTTCCACGGATGCTGCCTGACCTGCTGAGTTCCATCAGTGTGTTGTACGTGTTGATTTGACCACAGCATCTGCAGTGTACTTTGTGTTAAATATGTCCTTGGAGCTGTGCTTAGCCTCACAGTCATACACACAGGCTTGTGGTGCACCCGTGTCGATGGTGATTGTTGCCAATCCAAACTGACTGTATTCTGCAAGTGAGGAAACAGAGGATACAATTGCATATTGAGGTAAAGAGTCTGAGATCTTGAAGCTTACTGATGAGTTTTGAGGGGCTGATAGCATCGAATGCTGAGCTGTAGGTAATGAAGAGTATCCAGAAGTCATAGAGAAGTACAGCACAGAAACAGGCCCCTCAGCCCATCTAGTCGATGCCAAAACCACAAGCTGCCTTCTCCCAATGACCTGCACCAGGACCATAGTCCTCCATACCCTTGTTATCCATGTACCTATCCAAACTTTGTTAAGATCGAGCTTGCACGGACCACTCATGCTGGAAGTTTATTCCACACTCTTAATGACCCTCTGAGTTTTCCCTCATATTCCCCTTAAACTTCTCACCTTTCACCTTAACCCATGACCTCTGGTTGAAGTCCCACCTAACCTCAGTGGAAAAAACCTGCTTGCATTTACCCTACCTGTACCCCTCATGATTTTGAATACCTTTATCAAATCTCCTCTCGATTTTCTAAGTTCTAAAGAATATAGTCCTAACATGTTCTATCTTTCCTTATAACTCAGGTCCTCCAGACCTGGAAACATCCTTGTAAATTTTCTCTGCATTCTTTCAACATTGCTTACATCTTTCATGTACGTATGTGACCAAAACTGCACAGAATACTCCGAATTAGGCCTCACCAATGTCTTCAACAAAACATCCTGTCTTCATTACTCAGTGCATTAATTTATGAAGGCCAAAAGCTTTCTTTATGACCCTTATCTGCCTGTGACAGCACTTTCAATGAATTATGGACCTGTTTTCCTCAATCCCTCGGTTCTACCACACTCCTCAGTGCCGTACCATTCACTGTATCATACATACCCTGGTTGGTCCTAACAAAGTGGAAGACTTTGCTCTTGTCTGCATTAAATTCTATCTGCCATTTTTCCAGCTGATGCAGATCCCTCTGGAAGCCACAATAGCTTTCCTCATTGTTCAATACACCCCCAGTCTTGGTGTTGTCCGCAAACTTGCTAATCCACTTAACCACATTATCATCCAGATCATTGACATAGAATACAAACAAGAAAAGATCCAGCACTGAT
Organism: Hemitrygon akajei; assembly: GCF_048418815.1. Taxonomy (NCBI): domain Eukaryota; kingdom Metazoa; phylum Chordata; class Chondrichthyes; order Myliobatiformes; family Dasyatidae; genus Hemitrygon; species Hemitrygon akajei. The sequence continues at coordinate 99,504,735 of NC_133136.1, forward strand.
CCCTGTGGCACACCACTAGTCTCAGGACTCCAGTCAGAGAGGCAAACCTTTTCTACCACTCTCTGGCTTCTCCTACAAAGCCAATGTCTAATCCAATTTACTACCTCATCCTGAATGCCGAGCGACTGAACCCTTTTGACCAGACTCCCATGCGGGAACTTGTCAAGTGCCTTGCTAAAATCCATATAGACAATATCCACTTTTCTGGTAACTTCCTTAAAAAACTCCTCATTATCCAGATGCTCCAGGGTTGAATGAAAAGCCAATGAGATGGCATCTGCTGTGCACCTTTTGAACTGGTAGTCAAATGGGAGTGGATCCAAGTCACTTTTCAGATAGGAGTTGATATATTTCATCACCAAACTCTCAAAGTACAGTGGATATAAGTGCTACTGGATGATAATCATTGAGCCAGGTTACCATGCTCTTCTTGGATAATTGAAGCCTGCTTGAAGCAGGTGGGTACCTCAGACTGTCGAAGCGAGAGGTTAAAGATCTCAATGGACACTCCAGCCAGATGATCAGTACAGTGTTTAGTACTGGGCCGCGTATCCCATCTGGGACGGATACTCTCCATGGGCTCATCCTCCTGAAGAATATTGTCATGTTGGCCTCAGGGGTTGAATTCAAAGTGTCATTGAGGGCTGTGGGAGTTCATGAAGGTGCCTCCATGCTTTGACAGTCTATCAAGCATAAAAGGCATTTAGGTCATCTGGGAATAAAACCTTGTTTTCACATGTGTCACCTTGTTTCACTTTGTAGGAGATGATAGTATTCAAGCCACAGCTGTTGGGCATCCTTCAGTGATTTGAATTTTGACTGGAATGGCCACTTCACTTGCCAGTTGTCTTTCTGGAGATCATGCCTGGACCTTGCTTGGTCGCCAGACATGAATGCCACTGATCTGGCCCTCAGTAGATTCTGGATCTCTTGGTTCATTCAGGGGAAGACTGAATGATTTTGTGGAGACACACTCATCTAAGACTTGTTAAGAAGTTTGTAACAGATATGGTGTATTTGTTCAGATCCTGTGACTCCTTGAACACAGCCCAGTCTACCGACTCAAAGCAATCCCATAGCCTCACAGCTGCTTCTGTGCTGTCCTTACATCTGGAGCCTTGTTCTTTAGCCTCTGATGTATGCCAGGAGGAGGAGGACAGGCAAATGATCAGATTTTCCAAAGTGTGGTCTAGGGATCAAACAGTAAGCATTCCTTATGGTAGTATAGTGCATTGGGACCCCTGGTGCTGCAGGTGATACCCTGATGGTTATTGGGCAAAGATTCCTTCTAACAAGCCTGATTAAAGTTGTTGTCAGTGATTTGAGAAGCATTGGAGTGGGCTGTTTCTTGTTTGCTGATCACAGTATTTAATACCTCAAGTGCCTGCTTAGCATTGGCCTTTGGTGGTATGTAAACTGCAGTTAGGATCACTTGAGGAGAACTCTCTTCTTAAGTAGAATGGTCTGCAATTAATTATTAAATGCTCCAAGTCAGGGGCTCCTGCCTGAGCTCAATCCTCCCAGCCACTGTCCTCCTTACTCACCCAAATCAACCAGCCCTAAACTTGACCCTTATTCTATCAACCTTTATCTCAACCCTCTCCCTCCAGATCTCCAATACAAAGTCGTGTCCTAGACTTCTCCTTGACACCATCCTGGGACCCAATCAATTTCCCTCATTTGCTGCAGCATGGAAATTCTCAGGGAAATATGGGGCAGCTTTTTAAACTTAGAATGCATTATCTGATAGAGTTGGGGAAGTAGGCACTGTAACATCTTTCTGAAGAGAATTAGATATCACCCCTGAGGGGAAAAGCTGATGCAGGCATGGCAGATTGAGTGCACGATTTGGCCCACTGCTCAGACATGTTACAAATATTACCCCAGCCAGCCAGAAAGCTATGGCTCCAGTTATCCTGAGCATCCCAATCCTGCTCAGCAGTAATTTTGACTTTCAGAACAACTTAGTAGCCATTGACAGAAGCCAAGGCTGGGGCTGGATTCCAACCTCCTGTCAAAGTCTAATGTATTGGAAGAGGTTGACATTAACGCTGATACTTAAAGATATTTAATAATAGAGACTTTGTAGTCAAATGCTTAAAATAATTAAGATTAGAAAATATAAAAAGTACATTAAATGCATTAAAATAGGTTGTGAATCTATGATCAAATTGTCAGAATAAAGTCAAATAAATTTGGAAAAAAATAGCTGTACTTAACTTGTACAGCTTAATCTCCAGGTAACCATTCCCCATGGAATAAATGGGAGACTGATCCTACACTATTATTGTTTGGTGTAGGTGGACTTGCAGAGGAAAGTTCCCCTGCATTTGTTCCTCAGTTCATCCCAGATTTATAATAGGACTTGAATGCAAGCACTTGAATGCCGTTATTCCTAATCAGAACCATTGACTACTCTGTTCAGCATAATAGTTTTAAAGAATGTAGTCTGTTTCTTTAATTAATCATCATTCTTCACTTATTGTATTGCATGTTTCTATTCCACATTTTATTTTATTTATGAGTGATAGCCATTGCTACTTGAAGCACTTTCAGGGGCACGCGCAGCTACATCTTGAACATTTAACTGGTCTAATCTCATGTGGAACATAGTTCTTTTCAATTACCAGATGGGTCAACAAGGTAAGACATTGATGAAGTGAGATAGAGAAAGGTGAGCAGTGCTCTAGTAGAAAGCTAAATATAACAGCCCCATAAACTCGAGGACTAGTGAAGACCAGCTATGTTGCCAAGTCAGGCTTGGTTCAGTGTGTCCGCTGCTGAAATCCTCTACAATGTGGAGTATTTGTTACATCTAGTTTTGACTATTCTGTTGCTTGGCTGGCAATCCTTCCTCATTTTGTCTTCTATAAATGAGGACCCAAAACTGCTGTGCAGCCTCTACTTGCAGTAGTGTTGTTCATCCATCAATATGCTTGCTGACCTACACTGGCTTATGCTCAAGAATTCCCTGGTTCTAAAATCCTCTTCCTTGTTTAAAATTCGCTCCAAAGGTTTGCTCCATCTTACTTTTGTAATTTCCTCAGCTTTATAGCCTTCCAAGATATCTGAATAACAATTTTTCTTAGTCATCCCTAAAATTAACTCACTGAAGCAATTATGGGAACTATACCTACACTGATCAAGAGCTCTGAAGATCCCTTTGAAAAATTCTCTAACCCTCTACTTTCCTTATCTCCTGTACAATGCTCTTTAAAGCCTATCTCTGAACTGATTGGTAATTATATCCTCAAATAGTTCCTTGTTGCTTGGTGCATCTTGCTTTGGAACATTCTATAAGTTCAAAAAATTCTCCAAAATTCAAGCAGGGGTTAGAAGAGTGGCTTGGTAGCAGAGTGGCTAGTGTAATGCTTTAGAGTACCAGTAATTGTGGTTGAATTCCTGCCGTTGTTTGTACGAAGTTTGTATATTCCCCTGGAGACATTGTGGGTTTTCTCTGGGTGTTCTGCTTTCCCCCCACGTTCCATAGACATACCGCTTTGTAAGTTATGGGCATGCTATGTTGGAACCAGAAGCCTGGCAACATTGTATGCCATCCCCAGCACATATTTATACTACGTTGGTTGCTCAGACAACATACTTCACTGTGTTTCGATGTGTACGTGTGACAAATAAAGCTCATCTGTAGAATTAATTACTCTCAGTGAAGAGATTTAGGTTGGAGAAGGACATCTCTTCCATGTTCTGTTGCACACCCTGAACAGTCACTTTGACTTGCTATTGCTTGTCGCAGAAAAACGCTTTCAGTTCGATTGGCTTTCCTGATGTCTGGAAATCTATTGAGCTCACCAACAGGTTTCTGCCACATTGTGCACCAAGTCTTCACCATGGAGAAGAGAAATATCGACTGAGAATCGGGGGGAAAATATCCATAGTGTCCTTAGCTTCCCAATAGAAATCTCACTCTACAAGACATGCTTTATAAAGAAAGAGATGGTACTGGAAGGCATAAGGGAATCAGATGCATCAAACTATGTTGGCAGGATGTATGGACTCGGGTGAACCTTCACAAGTTTGTCCTTTGAGCTAAGAGGAGGTCAGCCAAGTATATGAGAATACAATGAACAGGGCTGGGTGAAGTATACAGGGAGGAGGCTTGTGCATTCTTGAATATTTAGACTGAGTAGCTATGCTGATAAGTAATTCCTCTGGTGCTGTCAGATTAAATCGTACTTCTCTTCCAGCTTCCTCCTCCTCCAACATGAATGCCTTATTTTATTAGCATTTTGTAACAGACTACTTGGTGCATTTATATAAACTTTGCTCTCCCTGGTACTTAATTTTCAAGTAGTACAAGGCTATATTTTTCTTACTGCCAAAGTGATCCTCATTGTTTGCAAAACTGGAAGAAAGATGCAATGACAAGGGTGAACTTTCCAGACTTTTTCCTATTAAATTGACTTGCTCCGAAATGATTCCGATTGATACCTTTTCTTCATTTAAGGAATCACAGTAGTATCTAATCAGCATTTTCACTTTGTAAACAAAGAAAATTTGCAGTTGTTGGAAATCCGAGCAACACGCGCACACACAATGCTGGAGGAACTCAGCAGGCCAGGCAATATCTATGGAAAAAAGTACAGTTGACTTTTTGGGCCAAAACCCTTCAGCAGGACTTTGTACTCTCCCGCTTCCCTTATGTCAAATACCCAAAGAAAGACTCAGAGAGCTTCACCAGAATCATGTGGCTGTTAATTGCAAAATGTGATATTTCATGTTCCCTAAAAATTCCATGTCTATCAGCCATCAATAGCCTTACTTCCCTGGGCACATTATTTGTGATGTTCTGGAAAAGGGCACCACAGTAGCGCAATGCTAATACATCTTGGGGTGTCAGAGTTTGGGTCTCCGTTCAGATGCTGTCTTTATGTCCTTCTTGTGAGCGTGAGGGTCCACCAGGTGCTTCAGTTTCCTCCCACAATCCAAACACAGACTGGTTAGTAAGTTATTTGTTCATTGTAAATTGTCCTGTGATCAGGCTAGGGTCAAATTGGTGGACTGCAGGCTGTTGTGGCTCATTGAGCCGAAGGACCCGTTTCTCTGAATAAATAAATAAGCAAGTGGAATTATAAAGTGGATATTTCATAAAATGTTTAGACTTTGTACACATAAGTTGTTAGCTATATCTCAATGGCAAGGCCAGAGGGGCACATTGATTCTTGATAACGACAAAATCTTTTCCAGTGGTTCACCATATGCCATTGATACAACAGGGAATGTTAACACCCCCCCTCTCTCCTGTCCCCAGTTTCAGAAAGTGATTGAGTCCAGTTTTTGGAATCTGAACTTTGATTCTGTTTCAAAACTGACAGTTCTAAAATTTTTAGGGATGTTTGCAGAGGATGAAGGTGATGATCTGCTGCTAAAGTACGTGAATGAATTTTGGTGGTTTCCCCACATGTGGAGCCACATGCAACCTCATCTCTTCCACAATGAGTCGGTGTTGGCTGAACAAATGATTCTCAACAAGGAGTTTGCATTGGTGAGTATCAGATGGTTTGAGATTATCATAAAATAGCTGAGAGAACTACAAAAGGTGACTAATCATGTTCTTAAAGATGCTCTGTACTGTAAGTAAGAACAACGAAAGTGATAGAACATAGAATAGTACAGCACCTTACAGGCCCTTCAGCCCACAATGTTGTTGCGACCTTCAAACCCTGCCTCCCATATAACCCCCCACCTTAAATTCCTCCATATACCTGTCTAGTAGTCTCTTAGACTTCACTAGTGTATCTGCCTCCACCACTGACTCAGGCAATGCATTCCACACACCAACCACTCTCTGAGTGAAAAACCTTCCTCTAATATCCCCCCTTGAACTTCCTTCCCCTTACCTTAAAGCCATGTCCTCTTGTATTGAGCAGTGGTGCCCTGGGGAAGAGGTGCTGGCTGTCCACTCTGTCTATTCCTCTTAATATCTTGTACACCTCTATCATGTCTCCTCTCATCCTCCTTCTCTCCAGAGTAAAGCCCTAGCTCCCTTAATCTCTGATCATAATCCATACTCTCTAAACCAGGCAGCATCCTGGTAAATCTTCTCTGTACCCTTTCCAGTGCTTCCACATCCTTCCTATACTGAGGCGACCAGAACTGGACACAGTACTCTAAGTGTGGCCTAACTAGAGTTTTATACAGCTGCATCATTACATCGCGACTCTTAAACTCTATCCCTCGACTTATGAAAGCTAACACCCCATAAGCTTTCTTAACTACCCTATCTACCTGTGAGGCAACTTTCAGGGATCTGTGGACATGTACCCCCAGATCCCTCTGCTCCTCCACACTACCAAGTATCCTGCCATTTACTTTGTACTCTGCCTTGGAGTTTGTCCTTCCAAAGTGTACCACCTCACACTTCTCCGGGTTGAACTCCATCTGCCACTTCTCAGCCCACTTCTGCATCCTATCAATGTCTCTCTGCAATCTCCAACAATCCTCTACACTATCTACAACACCACCAACCTTTGTGTCATCTGCAAACTTGCCTACCCCCACATCCAGGTTGTTAATAAAAATCACAAAAAATAGAGGTCCCAGAACAGATCCTTGGGGGACACCATTAGTCACAACCCTCCAATCTGAATGTACTCCCTCCACCATGACCCTCTGCCTTCTGCAGGCAAGCCAATTCTGAATCCACCTGGCCAAACTTCCCTGGATCCCATGCCTTCTGACTTTCTGAATAAGCCTACCATGTGGAACCTTGTCAAATGCCTTACTAAAATCCATGTAGATCACATCCACTGCACTACCCTCATCTATATGCCTGGTCACCTCCTCCAAGAATTCTATCAGGCTTGTTAGGCACGATCTGCCCTTCACAAAGCCATGCTGACTGTCCCTGATCAGACCATGATTCTCTAAATGCCCATAGATCCTATCTCTAAGAATCTTTTCCAACAGCTTTCCCACCACAGACGTAAGGCTCACTGGTCTATAATTACCTGGACTATCCCTACCACCTTTTTTGAACAAGGGAACAACATTTACCTCCCTCCAATCCTCCAGTACCATTCCCGTGGACAACGAGGACATAAAGATCCTAGCCAGAGGTTCAGCAATCTCTTCCTTTGCCTCGTGGAGCAGCCTGGGGAATATTCCATCAGGCTCCGGGGACTTATCCGTCCTAATTTATTTTAACAACTCCAACACCTCCTCTCCCTTAATATTAACATGCTCCAGAACATCAGCCTCACTCATATTGTCCTCACTGTCATCGAGTTCCCCCTCAGTGGTGAATATCAAAGAGAAGTATGATTGAAGACTTGTTTGTCTTTGCATAAATTCATATATCAGAATTAATCATTGAGTGAATAAAACTTTAGATTCACAGAACTCCTCACACGAACTATAGATTTCTTACAAATGCATAAAATGATGCTAAGCTTGCTAGCTAAACAGGAGAGAGACAATCATCTGCAATTTGGCCTGCAACAGTATGGTTATTTTGTGCAGCCCCTGTTGATCAGGTTGTCCATTGACAATGCTGTATTAGGTGGTGCAGAGTGTTGTGCATGTCTCACAGCAAACAGTATATCAAATGCAGAGGGAGACTCACATCCTCTCCCAGTAATATTAGAATAATTTCTTGGGAAAATTGCAGTGAGTGAAAAATAGTTGTATGTACATTTTATTGTCACTGTGAGCAATTTTTTTTTGACCACAGATTATCAAGCCCTGCTGTAAAATATGCATGAAGATCAATGTGAGCAGTAGTATTATTATTTAATGCTTTTTTATTATTATTTCTTACTCCTTTTTGTATTTGCACAGTTTGTTGGATTCTGTTCTCTCATTGAATGCCCAAGTTGAGCGGCCTTTCATTGGTTCTGTTACGGTTATTATTCTATAGAGTTATTGAGTATGCCCACAAGAAAATGAATCTCAGCATTAATAATAAATTTTCTTTGATCAGGCTTGTTTATAATTGCCTTCTTGGACTGTTATGTACTAAGAAGAATCCAATCTTGATATTAGACAAAAATGCAAGATATTCACCTCTTTTAAAGTGTATCATAAACCAGAATTAACCATTTATAGATTGAGCTTTAAGTTACTACTTTTATGTTCACATATAATTACCAATTCATGAAGTTATAAACATGTTTGATTTTTGTATTCTTTTGAAGTTATTTGCTGGTGTAAGATAAAATGCCAATTTTTTATTTTCTGATTTAAGCTGCTTTTTCTAAACCCATTTCACCCCAAAGTCTTGCCTGTAATGAAATCATTACAATACTTGGGTTATCCTTCCCAGACTAATGAATTTCTAATTGCATTAGTGGAAGTTCTATATCTGCCCCAAAAGACAAAACTAACAAGATGACATCCTACTAGATGCACAAAAAAATATACACTTAAGGCAGTAAAATACAGGATTAGTACGATACTTTAAGAGCTCTGACATTGCACAGAGTCTATTCTGCTTCCCTGACCTCACTCCTGAAATATTTTTCCCTCTTGGCTCCACTTTACCACTGCTTCTGACTGTGCTGGCCACTTAGAATAGGCTGCAATATTTGCTAATTGTCTGAATGTACTCTTCATTCAATTACCTTCTTATACAGTCAATGAATTGCTTCATTATTATGTAAGATTTGCTTTTATGAAAATTCCATAAGGTGCAGTTAACCTTCATCAGGATTAGCTTCTCTCTCCCTGATGGTTCTTTTATAGATTTTATCATCAGTGTGTAATGCTGATGCAAAGACCTACCCGTGAAAGCTTTCAACAGTCAGTTAGTACAACAAATCTTTAGGACTTGTAAGGGAAATGGCCCAATCGGGAGTCAAACTCAGGTTGAAAGTCCAACAATGTACTACTGAGGATTGAGAGTGAGCCCAGTTGCAGAAATCACAATGCAGACAGGAGTTGATGTGCAGATTCAAAAGCCAGTTTGACAGGCAACCCATCCAACTCAAAAATGCAGATATCCAAACAAAGATTCAGTAATCCAAGATCTTGATGCACGAATTAGATCCAGAAATGGTATGCAGTAAGCAGACATCAGAAAACAGAGCAAAGACTCTAAAGAAAGCACAGAGGGTCTTGCTACTTTTAAGATCACATTTTAAGACTGAGCAAAGTAAGGTACAGGAAGCAGATTTAAATACACATTTGTTAATTGGGGATGTGCATTCAATGTTCAATAACGATTGAGTCCAACCAGTTCTGAGAAAAACCCCGAGGAAACTGTTCTGGCCCCTGCTGGCCAGTCCCAGAATAGACTGGAATCCTAACATTAAAAAATTAGGCTCTGTGCCCATTTTGGTGACAAGATTAACCACAGAATGCCATTTATTTGGTATTTTGGAAAATTCATAATAAAAGCTGATTTTCTGAATTTACAATGATTTTGAAAATTTATTTTGTAAGTTCTTAAGATCTTGAAACAGTCTTGGGAAAGGAATATTCATGCAGATGAGTTTAACACACCATCTACATGGGCAGGATCATAGGGCATGGAAAGGGTCAACATCTTAAAACTACCTCCACAGCAGGGGAACTCCAGCTTTGGCTATCTTCAGAGCTGGTGAGTAGTCTTTCTTTAAAATGGTACAAAACATGAAAGTAACAGTCACCATCTTCACAATCTGGCAATCTAAAGTGGTATCGTGGCTCGGTGAATCACATTACTTCAGACCGCCCTCTGAGTCCCACAGTGAGATGTACTCCTTTCTCCACTTCATATCAGAGGCACCCACTGACCGGTTATCATCCCAGTAGAAGCATTTTCTTGGCATCCAGAAGTTGGACTATCATTTTGTTTTACAGATTGTCTTTAATTCACAGACAAAATTCCACATAGGAGAATTACTATAATAATAAAGATGCATAGAATTAAAGAGAACATTGCTAAATGCAAATAAATTATAAAGGGCTAGAAAGGATGGGAGCAAGATGATTGTTTTGGACCAGAAAGATGTGGTGACTGATATTCCTCAGTTCCTGGGTTGAGCTTTATTGATGCACAATCAATATCTTCAGATGAAGACTATGAAAGACTGTAAGTAATTTAGCTGAGCAAAAAAAATTGACAGGTTCTGGATAAATACAGTTCAATGTCAAAAATGGTGTCACAATACAATATTGTCTGGATAAACATATTTTAACATTTTATAGATATATTTGATTTTGTAGCTATACTATATTAAAACAAAGAGAAACAATGCCCCCCTCGAGGAAGCTTATTATGTATAGTTTCAGATACCCCATTATAAAAATATGCAAGATCAGTGGGTGCAGAGAATAATAAGTTACAGGCACGAGCAATTGTGATTATAGAGACAAACCTCAAAGCTAACAGCTTCTGTTCGCTGGGGACAAGTAAGTCCAGATATGTTCTTGAACATTCTGAAGAGTTATGATGTAGTAAACTTTGACAGATTATTTCCACAAGTTATTAAAACAGGAGCAAGTCTGGAGAGTTTTAAGATCTCTCTCTCAAGATTAAATGAAACAGGGAGATTTTAAGGGTGATGAGAAAGCAAAATTCTTTGTCAGTAGCACGTGTTTTCAGCATTTTCAAATAATCTGCTTGGTTCCAGGTGTTTTTTACTTAGTATTTAACTTCAAACATTATTTCATGATCGCTTTATTTTGTTTTATGCTTTTATGGCCTCTTCCTTCGCTGCTCAGCCTCCTGATGTTTCTTTTTTCTGTACTCTATTAAGTATGTGAGTTGTTGGTAATGCTTGTAAGGTTATATTTATTGCCATACATAATTCACCTCCAAAGGTGTTAGGAAAACTTTGCCTGGAATTCTTCCAGTCTTGTGATGATGCTACTACCTTAATTGTTTAGGTAGGTAGTGCCAGGTTCCTGGGTATAAATGGGCATTACTTACATGCAAGAACCCACCTAAAGGTATAAATTTGGAAGAACTTCTGGGGAACATCCTTACCAGATTTCAATGGACTGCTGTTAGCTGTACTTCTCACCCAGTGGACCATCAGTTCCTGGTTAAAGCTAAACATAGAGCCATTGGTCAGTACTATTTCCTATTTTCCATGTCACTTGTGTTCCCTTTTAACATACTTAAAAGTATGTCAACATTTTAAATCCATGTCAGATTACACTGGTAAAAGAAAATTGTTTATTTTAAGATAGATACTGTTTCTAAAATCAGGAATGTTACATTAAGGCTGAATGAATACGTGTAAACTATAAAGAGGGGTGATTACTAATGGAAATCTTATTGAGAATAAATCAACTAATATGCCAAGAAGGCGTGTTTATTTTTAATTAGTAGCCTGCAACATTCTATCACAGTCTGTGTGATGTATGACATCAGCTTTCCTATTTTAATGCCACATTTAATCAGTGTTAGGTTTCTTTTTAGGAGAAAACAAGTTTGAGAAAATCTGCTGGTGACTGACATTCACTAATCATGCCTTAATGGGTAATTATTGCTGTTTGTTACTTCTAACAGAAGGAGTAATTAAAATGTAGACTGTGCCACTTCAGTGCCTTTTCCACACATATTCCTCCACAACTTGGAATTTTTCCGTCCCTAATCACATGTAGTCATCATTTTAATCAAGTCCCATCTATTAATCTTTCAAGATGACCAGAAGCTAGGGCCACCCTGATGAAGATAAGTAGAGCAGAATTTGTTAAGTCACAAAAACAAAATGTGGGATCTGAGAGATCATTTTCTTCCATCATTAGTAAATCTTCTCTTGCCTTTGCATAGCTTAATGTCCAGCTGTTAAGTTTCTGTCAAAATTCGATTTTTAATTGTCCTATGCCCACGAGACCATTTCCAGAGGAGCTGACAGATGCTGTTCTGTTTACAGAAACATGGCATTCCCATTGACATGGGCTATGCTGTGGCACCGCATCACTCTGGCGTCTATCCAGTCCACGTTCAGCTCTATGAAGCGTGGAAGAAAGTTTGGGGCATCAAGGTGACCAGTACTGAGGAATATCCGCACTTGAAACCTGCACGATACAGGCACGGCTTCATTCATAGTGGCATCATGGTAAGAAGCAGCTGATTTCCTTTTCAAAAATCTTGGATTGTTGATGCTGTATATATCAAATTTGTCATACCATTTTCATTAGTGTAGATGTTTACTAAAAGTTGGAAAGTGGTTGTGTATTCACCTGAAGAAATTTTCAATAAATTCTACAATTGCAAGTAGTAAATCACTGACACAGGACAGAGATACTGCAGATGCTGGGAGTCCAACAGATGAGTATAGATACACATCAGGCAGCATCTATAAAGTGGGATAAACAGTCAATGTTTCAGGCCTTCATCAGGACAGTTACTATCTGTGTATAATTGAAGAGACTGTTGACTACTTTTTCTGAATCTGTAAGTGAAATCATCTGTTTGCATATTTGTCCTCTTATTCTATAAAACTAAATGAAACATAGATAGGAAAGGTTTAGAGAGACTTGGCAAAGAGACTAGTTTAGATGGGAATCTTTGTCAATGTGAACCAGTTGGGTCAAAAGTCCTGTTTCCATGCTCCATGAGAAAGCAGAGTGGCAGGGTGGAGGTATGTCTCCAACAAAGGAGGTGTAAGGTGCTCCCTCCCTCCGCTAGCCTGCGGGTCACCCTTGGACAAGCTGTAGCTTCTTCTCAGCCCCCACCACCCACTTCCCCACCCCCGATCAGGGTCACATGAAGCCATGGGAGCAGATGGTGGATGGTCATATGAGCAGCTGGTGCATATCACAAGACCTGGTTATGCAACCACTGACACCAGGTAGAGAATCTCTGAAGAGTATTGATAATGGCTGGGGTCACCCGTTTTGTAAAGACACTGCACAGAAGAAGGCAATGGCAAAACACTTCAGTAGAAAAATTTGCCAAGAACAATCGTGGTCATGGAAAGACCATGGTCACCCATGTCAGACGAGATGGCACATAATGATGATGGATTTAATATTCAAAACAATTCAACATATAATATTGATTTAATTCTAAAAAATTGCTGAAATGAACGCATGAAAACGTACAGAAATAATTGACATTTGAAAGCCTAAAATTTGCATTCTTGAAACAGAAATCTTGGAACAAGATTGAAACAGAAAATGCAATTTTCAGCTGGTTAGAAGTGTCTGTGGAGGAAGAAGCGGTGTTAGCATTTCAGTTCGATGACTTTTTATCAGAACTAGGAAAATTAAACATTTGGAGCTAATTTCAGGTGGTGACACATGCCATTAATCATTTCCTTGGCATCCAATCCTCTGTAGAAATTGTTTCAGTCATCACTTAATGGGAGAGGGGTGCTGCATATTAAGGACATGAACCAATGCAAAGTCAAAATAGTGATTTCCAAACAGATTAATGGGTTACCTATTTCATACAAGAGCCACAATCTCTATCATGAAAGACAAGGGCAGCAGGGTCATAGGAACTGGCTGAGAGCTCTGGAACTACCTGTTTGGCAAACCTCTAGGAATTCCTTTACCATGTGGGCTGCAGTTTTTCCACCACTGCCTTCTCATGAGCTATTTTGGTTATAAACGTATAACACTCAAGAATAGATTTGTGTGATATGGTGGTTCAGTTCCAAGCATTTACTTGCTGGTGCACTTCCACCACACACCTGACCAGAAGACCATAGCTTGGCCAGAGATTGGGCTTTGAACTTTATGGTAGAACTAATGCTCCAGAGATAGTTTGTTCAGGCTACCATTGTGTCATCTGTCGGGTAGGTTTGGAGATGAGAGGGGTAAAGGAAAACAGAGGAGAATGGTAGCCTATGGAAGACTATCTTAAGAGTGAAAAATTAATTCCTAGTGAAGCTAGAGACAGAATTGGATGCATGCCAGCTACAGCAGGCTTTGTAGGCCATAACTTCTCACAATGTCAAACTGAACATCACTATGGCTGTGATGCTTCACTCTCTGTTGAGCTGAATGCATTTTGAAAAGGAGAATAAAATGATATCTCTGCGACTTCCTGCAGCATCTGTCTTGGAGTCGATGTTAGAACATCTTTCAAGATGGTGAGCCGTTGCGTGGCATCAGGCCCTGATGGTGTACCTGGAGAACACTAAAAGCCTGTGCCAACCACCTGGTTTGAGTGTTCAAGGACATTTTGAATCTCTCATTGCTGCAGTACAAGGTTCTCATTTGTTTCATAGGGGGATCGATGACATCAGTGCCCTAGAAGAACAGGGTGAGCTGCTTCAAAGAATATTGCCTAGAAGCACTCACCTCTATACTGTGATGAAGTGGTTTGAGAGCTTGGTCATGGCTAGAATTGACACCTGCATAAGCAAAGTCCTGGGCCTGTTGTAATTTACCTCCACCACAATAGGTGTACAGCAGATGCAATCTTACTGGCTCTCCACCCAATGTTGGACCACCTGGACAACAGCGAGACCTACTATACATCAGGCTGCTATTTATTGATTACATCTCAGAATTCAACAGCATCAAATCCTCACTACTAATCAGCTAGCTTCAAAATTTGGGCCTCTGTACTTACCTCTGCAAATGGATCCTTTAGTTCCTCATCAGGAGACCACAGTCAGTGTGGATTGGAAATAATATCTCCCCCAACTGGCAATCAACACAGGCACCACCTCAAAGGTCTTGTCAAAGGGTCAGCCTCAAGTTCCTGGCTGTCAGTGACTCTAAGGATCTATCCTAAGCCCAACGTATTTAGCCGAATTATGAAGAAGGCATGCCGGTGGCTCATCAGGAGATTGAGCAGATTTGGTATGTCACTAAATACTCAAACAAATGTCTACAGATGTACCATGGAAGGCATTCTGACTGATGCACAAGAGTAGAAAAAGAGAGTTGTAAATCCAGCCAGCTCCATCGTGGATGCTAGCCTCCCAACCATCAAGGACATTTTCTAAAAGTGATTCCTTAAGGACGTGGAATCCATCATTAAGGAGCGTCACCATCTTCTCATTACTAGCATAAGGGAGGAGGTACAGGAGGCTAAAGACAAAGACTGAGTGTTCTAAGAGCAGCTTTTTACCCTCTGTCATCACATTTCTGAACAGTCCATGAACACTACCTCGCTATTTTACTCTCTTTTTGCTCTACTTAATTTTTTATGTTAATTTACGAGGATCATTTGAAGGCTCTAAGCCAGTACTCGCTGAACTTTAGAGGCATAACGGGGAATCTCATTGAAACCTATCGAATATCAGAAGGCCTAGGTAGAGTGGATCAGGAGAGGACGTTTCCTACAGTGGTAGTTCTAGGACCAGAGGACACAGCCTCAGAATAGAAGTGTGTCTCTTTAGAACAGAGATGAGGAGGAATTTCTTTAGCCAGCGGTTGGTGAATCTGTGGAATTTGTTGCCACAGGTGGCTGTGGAGGCCA
Source organism: Hemitrygon akajei (assembly GCF_048418815.1). NCBI lineage: Eukaryota > Metazoa > Chordata > Chondrichthyes > Myliobatiformes > Dasyatidae > Hemitrygon > Hemitrygon akajei. Next base: position 99,520,066 of record NC_133136.1, read on the forward strand.
AGTCATTGAGTATTTAAAGCAGAGGTTGTCAGGTTCTGGATCGGTAAGGGCATCAAAGGTAATGGGGAGAAAGCAGGAGAATGGGATTGAGAGGAATAATAAATCAGCCAAGGCAGAGCAGACTCAATCGGCTGAGTGGTCCTATGTCTTATGGTGTAACTGCAACTTACAGTGAACATCTTTATGCATTAACACTGCCACAAAACAACAGCTTTCATGACATAAGTCAGTGATGATAAACCTGATTCTGATTCTCAAAGCCGTCACTAGCTTTTGGGAATGTTATGGAGAACAATTCATCTCATTTATACATCAAACTTCAAAAGACCAATAACTCTGCATCTCATCGGTGTTGTCCTCTGTTTAGCCATATCAGTCACTGGGGAAATCTTCCACGATCCAGATCAAATTTCCCCCTGGCAATATTCCTCTTGTTTTAGATTGGTTGCTCCTGCTTTAAATCTGATAAGATCAACAAAAAATAGTGGATTCTGAATTAGATTCTCATATCAAGCGCAGTATAAATTGCAAGATTTTCTAGTTATTAGCATTAGAATGACATAATTCATACCAAGTCATCATGTTTCATTTGGATCACTTTTTATATTTCACTGACTTACGTACATTCAGTGTATGTAAAAGTTTACACATAATATAGCATGGACTTCTCCATTTAACTATCATCTATTAATTCTTATGAGAGAAGATTAGTTTTAAAGTTCAAAGAAATCATTTATATCAATTAATATTCTTTTCAGCTTTAAGGAGTGCTTTCCTCTAATACCCATCCCTCACACTCTCAAGATTTCCTCATCGTTTCCTCCATGTCTTGAAAGTAGCAAGGCAGGATTTCTGATGCACATCAATTGCAACATGATATCCTGATGCCTAAAGCAGCCCATTACCAGTAGTCAAATCATTATCCTGCTTATTCTGTGTGCCAATGTAATTTATGGTTCCCCATCTCTTAGCTTGAGCAAGACAACCTACACAATCATTTCCAAATACAAAGGGTGTCTAACTTTCACATTCCTTAGTTGCTCCAATGTGATCAGTTGCCCATTACTTATTACAGAGCAAGGAATCGATATATGAAGATTGATAATTAAATTCCCCATTTGTTTCTTCGCCTCCTTTTTCTGTCCCTTGTTACCAGGTTTTACCAGTTCACCAACATTATACAAGCATATCTGGCAGGGCTGCATACATTTTAATAAATGTCCAATTCAACATGATTTGTCCAGGACCAAAGAAGTGCTTATAATGCTGCAATCAAATCATTAAAAAGTGTTAAAGGAGCAAACTTGCAGGTACCAGCTAGTTACTATCTGTAAGGTGATGATAATGGCATCCGTTAGTCTCGCGAGACCATGGATCTGCGCCTGGAAAGGTCTCCAGGGTGTAGGCCTGGGCAAGGTTGTATGGGAGACCAGCTGTTGCCCAAGCAGCAAGTCTCTCCTCTCCACACCACCGATGTTGTCCAAGGGAAGGGCAAGGGCTGATACAGCTTAACGCCAGTGACGTCACAGGAGTTGCCAGAACGAGATTGAAGGCAATGTCGGACTGCCTTAGGGACTCCAGCTCTGGATTTGTCCTCAGGGTTTACTCCCGAAGCTCACATAAGTGAGTGTGGCCGCAAGGCAGTGGAGCTTTGAAATTAGAGTTTTGCCTCTATTAGATGGACTGTCTTCCCAGGCTGACAAGCTCCATCTACCCGCAGCGCTGGTTTTAAGGTGCCAGGACTCGCCTTCGCCCCCTTCTTCTGTCAGTAGAAATGGTTCTGCTGGGCTTAGAGGATAAGCCACATGAGAAGGCCAGGAGTTGAACTTGGTTGTCAAAAACTATTTGAGGTGCATGCCGTGAGGAGCAATTTTAGGTAGTGGGAGCTTGTCCCCATCACCACTCCTCGGCTTGACAACCTGTAAGGTGAAATGTTAGGATATTCAAAGCTGGGTCTCCCTTGAGAACCAATGACGAAGAAATGTAACAGAAAAAAAAATGAAGCTTATGACATGACTGGTACATAATCCATGAAAGATCCAAGCAGAATACAAGTGCTTAGAGGAGAACCAAATGAAATGAAACATAGGAGCAAGAAAAAAGTAGTTTGCAACCCCTATGTTGAGAGTGGGATAGCTGAAGTAAAAAGGGATGTGAAGCATTTTGTTAGCTTGTGCAACACCATAAGGTAATCAGAGGAAGAGTGGTGCTCATCCAGGATTAAAAAGGAGATCTTGTTATGTAGACAGATGGCATAAAGAGGCACTGAATGCGTAATTTGCGAAAGAAGAGGATGCTGCAAAAGTCACAGTAAATGAAGAAATACTGTTATAGATAATTTGCATTGTATAAACATGGTTAAAATGTTGACTGCCCAAAACAGAGAAGGAGAAGCAGACATAGGTGGAATACATCTTTGGTAAAAATAGCAGAGACATTGTTGAGAAATTCCCAATTCCTCAGCAATGTAAATGAATCTTTAATCCTTTTGAGAAGCTGCTCAGTTCAGCAATAATTTGCAATGGACAATAAACACTGGATGAGCCATCTTTGCCCATCACCGTGAAAGAATCATAAATAAAAAAGAACTTTCAATGCTGATACAGTTTCATTTTGTCAATACAAAGATCATTAGTTCATTTAACATAGGGATAAATAAAGGTACTGGATAGATGGAGTCTGTCAAAGACACCATCAGCATAAGGATGTATGTCAAATTTAAATGAGTCAGAGATAAGCACACAGCCTAAAACCTAAATCAGTTAGTTGAATGTTGCCAGCTCAGGCAATTCTGAATGTTATGTGCAACCCAGCCATCAACGTGGATGAAATCTTTGTAAGTGTGGAAACGAATGTTGCCCTCAGGTCTCTCAGTTTAATGCTATTACTACTTGATGCCAAAGACGTTCACTTCAATGCTCAGTAAGTGAAAGGAAGAGAGGAAAATTCCCCTTGGCAATGGCTATATATGTAGATTTGACTGCTGGAATAGTTTAATTATCTATTTCTGTTTGGCTTGGAAGAACAGCAATCATTTATTGTAAAATGTTAGCTTGATGAAACGAGATAACTACTGTGGTAAATGGGAAGAGAAACCATTTGCAGAGAGAAGGGTTGGATTCTGGAGTTAATTAAAAATTCTAGGGGTAAAATTGGACATTGCCAATTGTGTGAAATGGTTTCCTAGTAAATTGATAGCTCATTTTACACCCTCCCCATTTTAATTTTCACTGTTGTCTCTTTTCTAAACACTGTTCTACTACAAGTTAATGTTATGAGCTTAGCATTTTAAAAATCATTTGAATCTTCTCCCAACATCCTTTCAGTCAGTATGTTACAATAACTTTCTGCATTAGAATAAATGCCTCCTGGATGCAGCGCCTGTTAGATGTGCACTCTTGTGGGGAAGAATCCTGATTCAGTTTAGAAATAAAACATTGCCAAGTCAGTCTTTTTCTTTCATTTGTAAAATTTCAGCTTTGAATATGACCCTGCATAGCAAAAAATGAAGGTTCTTTACAATACAAGGCAGCCCAAGATTCTATAACAAAAATGCAAAGTCATTTCAGCTTGAACTGGACATTTAATGGGACTGAACTTGAACAGGCTGCTTTTTTATTTGCTGAAACTGTCTGTTTAATGTTCAGTCAGACTGCTCCAAGTATTAGCAATTATTTTACAAGCAAGTAGGCTTTCATTGTCAATTTATTATGTTACAATAAAAAATCTTCCAATGTTTCCAAAATGAAATAATGAAATACTCCATTTTGTACAGAGCTGTTAGTAGCTGACCATTAAAAACACCACAGACATATTTAAGTGATTAATATTTTCTTGGGAATTCCAAAGGTTCTGTAAAATTCAGAATTCAACTTGATTCAAAACATAATACAACTTATACATGGGTGTGTATAACGGTAAGTCTTCCCAAGTTGTAATGCTTCAGTCAGATTTGATCTGCCATATTGCTATTCCTCTGAACTCCGATACTGTCCTTTCCACTGCCCCCAGTGTCAGGCCTCCAGTCTTCCCCTCTTTCATGCTGTCTCATTGGGAAAAGGATGTTCACTTGTTTGAAGTCAAAGACTTCGGAGCAACGCACACAAAATGCTGGAGGAAAGTATAGTCAATGCTTCAGCCCAAAATGTCAACTGTACATTTTTCTGTAGGAGCTGTCTGGCCTGCTGAGTACCTCCAGAATTTTCTGTGTGTTGATCGGATTTCCAGCTCTTGATTGTCAAAGATTTAGGTTGTGGCTGTTCCTCCTGCTGCCCCTCAAACTGAAGGCCAGGATGAAGACCTGTGGTGAAAAAGAACTGGTCGAAATTTATGGAGGGGGGGGGGAGAGGAGGAGGAGAGGAGAGGGAGAGAGAGAGAGAGAGAGAGGATATATTGTTACGAATGTGCTGCAACTCTGAGGGGCCGAAGGGTACAAAGTTGCCCCCTCCTTTCTGAGAATTGCAAGATCGCTATTAATTCGGGTCTGGGACCCAGGAAATGAGAGAGAATCCACAAGGTTTGGAATGTGTCCTGGCCTCAGCAAAAACAAAGCCACTGATAACGGCCATTGTCTCTTGGAGACGGAATTGTGTATTGAGTACTGTACTATTCATTGAAGCCCCTCAGGGAACGACCAGAGTGGGCTGGTTGAGGGATTGCATCATCCCAACCTGATTGACATCTGAGACCCCGTGAGTAAGGATAAAAGAGGGTCTGGGGAACAACCCCTTTAGACGCACCAGGAGAAACGCTAGAAATCCCGTGACAGTGTTTAATAGCGACAGCCGGTGGGGGCTCGTGTGCATCCTTCCCTTGCCTGGGATTGGCGGGCTCGCCACGGAAGAACGGCTTAGCTAAAGGAGAGGCCACAAGTGAACGGCCACACTTACGAGACTCTGACAGATCGAAATCATAAAAGGAATCGGCAAGTTTTTCTCCAAATCTCTCTCTCTCTCCCTCTCCCTCTCCCTCTCCCTCTCCCTCTCCCTCTCCCTCCATTGCAAACCCAGCGGTCCCCAAAGGCTGCAGCCTGCATGAACTGAGTGACTTTTATATTCCCATCGGACAATACATTATCCCCTAGACAATGATACAGCTATTTCTTATTGATTATTATTATACCCGCACTTTTAGATTTAGTATTGACGACGTATATTATCTGTATATTTGCATTGATATTATTTTTGTGTATTTTTACTAATAAATCCTGTTTAAAAATAGTACCATCAGACTTCAACGGACCTCTCTATCTTTGCTGGTAAGTGACCCAGTTACGGGGTTCGTAACAAAGTGGGGGCCTCGTCTCGAGATTTGATACCAAATTGGAGGGCCAGTGAATCAGGCTTTTAAGTCCAAACGTGGGTCTGGTTGCGCGGGTAACCAGATGGGAAACCAGCAAAGATGGATGTAGACGAATTTATAGAAAACCCGACTCTGGAGGCGCTAGAGGATGCCACAAAGTCGGACTTGATAAATATTGCGAAAGGACTAAATCTCGCAGAGGTGAGGTTGTCGATGAAAAAGTGGGAGGTGCGGAGGGCCATAACTCAGTATTATATGGTGAAGAATGTGTTTTCGGCTGAGGTATTGGAAAATATCCCTGAAAAGGTACCAGCTAGTGGGACGGCTCACTTAGAGTTGGAGAAATTAAGGTTGGAACATGAAATTAAGTTAAAGCAGCTGGAAGCAGCCGAAAAGGAAAAAGAAAGAGCCAAGAAGCAGAGGGAGCATGTGCTCCAGCTAAAGGAGTTAGAGGTGAAGAGGGAGCAGGAAAGAGCTGAGAAGCAGAGGGAGCATGAAATTCAGATAAAACAGCTGGAAGCAGCTGAAAAGGAGAAGGAAAGGGCCGAGAAGGAGAGGGAGAAGGAAAGGGCCGAGAAAGAGAAGGAAAGAGCCGAGAAGGAGAGGGAGTATGAGGAGAAGGAGAAACAGGGGCAACATGACTTGGACATGGAGAAGTTAAGGCAAGAGCGAAGAGCTCAAGAGTCAGACCGAGAGGAGCGGTTTAATGTTAGTCGGGAGTTTAGGTTAGTACCTCCGTTCGAGGAGACGGATGTTGATAGTTATTTCTTGCATTTTGAAAAGGTGGCAGTGAGTCAGAAGTGGCCCAGAGATCAGTGGGTGGCGTTGTTACAAAGTGTGTTAAAAGGGAAGGCACAATGGGCATATGCGGCGTTGTCCATGGAGGAGGAGTCTGAGAATTATGAGAAAGTAAAGGAGGCCATTCTTCGGGCCTACGAATTGGTACCTGAGGCCTATAGACAAAAGTTCAGAAATTTAAAGAAAGGGTGGAATCAGACGTATGCAGAGTTTGCCTATGAGAAGGGTGTGCTCTTGGATCGCTGGTGTGCAGCAGAAATAGTGGAAGAAGATTTTTGGCATCTCAGGGAGTTAATTCTGATTGAGGAATTTAAATGTTGTGTTTTGGACGATATCCGGATGTATTTGAATGAGAAGCCGAATAAGTCCATCTCCGAATTTGCTAGGTTCGCAGATGAATATGCCCTAACTCACAAGACAAAGTTTTCCTCGAATAAAAGTTACCAGAGAGACCGGGGGAACGGTAGAGAAAGCCCGCTGGCTGAGGCAGAGATCCCGCCGGGAGCTAGTGGTAAAATTAAGGAGGAGGAAAGGCAAGACGGCAGGAGAGGTCCTGGCTTGACCTGTTTTAATTGTGGAAAGGTGGGTCATATTGCATCTAAGTGCCTTGCTCCGAGGAAGGAGGTAGGAAAAGGGAGAGCAGCAGTCCCTACAGGATGTGTTGTGGTGATCAGTAAACTGACGAGAAAGCTCCAGGTAGACAGAATACGAGAGGGGTCTGAGAAATTTATTTCAGAAGGAACCGTGTCTGTGAAAGAGGGAGACACACCAGTTCCAGTGCGGATCTGGAGAGACACTGGAGCTGAGCTGTCATTGATTCGCAGTACGGTACTAGATTTTGGTCCCGAGACTGGAGAGGTAGTTTTGAGAGGCATAGGAAAAGGGACAGAAGCGGTGCCCTTGCATAGGATCATTATAAATTGTGAGCTGGTATCTGGACCAGTTGAAATAGGGGTGCGATCAGAATTCCCGAGAACTGACGTAGACATCCTTCTGGGTAACGATTTAGCTGGTGGTGACGTTTGGTCGGCCATGAAGCTGACGAGCCAGCCTGTAAGTGTTGAGGACCCGCCCCTAGATTCCAAGATCTATCCCACATGCGCGATCACTCGCAGCATGTCGAGAAAGGCAGCTGAGAAAGAGACCAGTTTAATTCAGGCCAGTATCGATTTGGCTGAGACGTTTTTACCGACCCTGTACCAAGAGGAGTTAGAGGGTGGTAAAACAGAGAATAGGAAAGTGAAAGAGAGTAAGGGAGAGGAGGTAGACCTGCCATTAGCCAGGAGGAAATTTATAGAGGCACGGAGTAAAGATGAGAAACAGATAAGGCTGTTAAAAGGTCCAGGGTTGGACATGGATGATCTGTCTGGTTTGGCAGAACTGTTTGAAGAAGTTGAAAATTTTAAATGTGTTCCCGATAATGAAATGAGGGCAGTCCTAGATGAAAAGGATGCCATTACCTTGAAGAAGTCTGCTGGGTTGGCAGATGAGGTTGTTTCAGCCCGCGGGGTTGAGTTTACTCCGGAAGGGAGTTGCCCAGAGAGTAACTGGGAGGATCAGGGGAATTTAGAATTTGAAAAGGGTACGGGTATTGAAAGCCTGGAAGAGGCAGATGGCCCGTTTGAGTGTGTTCAAGATGTGGATGCACGTGGTACTGAACCTAGTAATGGAGCTCAGAAAAAGTCTGAGGTATTTGATTCAGTTGAAAAAGAATGCAGTCCTTGTGGGTCAGATGGACTTGGTTCAGTGAAGAAAGGGTTAACCTTGGTAATAGTGGGAAGTGAGAATTCCCAGTTGTTTGTGTTCAAAGGTGTGTTAAAAGTTAGTGAGGAGATAAAAGGTGGTGAGGTGAATATTATTATTGAAGGAAAACGGAAAAGTGTAGTTCCTAAATTGAATGAAGAAAATTTAAAGTCTGGATTGATGTCGGAAGCAGCAACCAGGCTACAGAGACAATGGCTTGGTAACACAGTGCCTACGAATCAATTACAGGTTGATTTGGAATGTAAAGGTGCCCCACACGCTATTGTTATTCAAGAGAGTGCTGGGAAGAGGCAGAATTTGAAATGCTGTTTGAACAAAGAGGGATTGCTTGCAGAGTTTAAACTGAAAACTAATAGCATGAAGGGTCCCGAAGATAAAACTAACAACTTGCTTAAAATTAAAGAATTGTGTGGAAATTCGGGAAATGGTCTAAGTTTGGAACACATTGTTGATAAAATAACTCCTATGAAAGGAGCATGCGAAAGCCTATTCCACACTAGTATACAAGTTAACCACGTGGGAGTTAACTGGAAAAGGGGCGAGGTTGACAGGATGCCATTTTAAATAACAGGATCCGGTTTTAAGGGATTTCGACAAAGCATGTAACTAATAAAGACAACCCCATGGAAGATTGACTTAAGTTTGAAAGTAACATACAGATTAGTATTTGCATGAACTTTTGTAATATACATGTAAGCTAAGATCACAACTCTTTAGTTTTTGTTTGCTGAAGAAAAGGAATAAAAATAGGTGGTTATTAAATTGGAGTCTGATGCTACAAGAATTTATTAAGGTACAAGATGTTAAGATATTAAAGGAAGTGACAATGTAATTGCTAACTGTTTAGATGCTGAATTGAATATATAACTGTATTACTCTGTAGTGAAAAAAAACCTCTTTCGTATTGTGGTAGATTCTGAAATCCTGACTCTGTATTAATTCATTTTTACCGGTGGTAAAAATCTTAGAAGGAAGGGGGTGTTACGAATGTGCCGCAACTCTGAGGGGCCGAAGGGTACAAAGTTGCCCCCTCCTTTCTGAGAATCGCAAGATCGCTATTAATTCGGGTGTGGGACCCAGGAAATGAGAGAGAATCCACAAGGTTTGGAATGTGTCCTGGCTTCAGCAAAAACAAAGCCACTGATAACGGCCATTGTCTCTTGGAGACGGAATTATGTATTGAGTACTGTACTATTCATTGAAGCCCCTCAGGGGACGACCAGAGTGGGCTGGTTGAGGGATTGCATCATCCCAACCTGATTGACATCTGAGACCCCGTGAGTAAGGATAAAAGAGGGTCTGGGGAACAACCCCTTTAGACGCACCAGGAGAAACGCTAGAAATCCCGTGACAGTGTTTAATAGCGACAGCCGGTGGGGGCTCGTGTGTGTCTTTCCCTTGCCTGGGATTGGCGGGCTCGCCACGGAAGAACAGCTTAGCTAAAGGAGAGGCCACAAGTGAACGGCCACACTAACGAGACTCTGACAGATTGAAATCATAAAAGGAATCGGCAAGTTTTTCTCCAAATCTCTCTCTCTCTCTCTCTCTCTCTCTCTCTCTCTCTCTCTCTCTCTCTCTCTCTCTCTCTCTCTCTCTCTCTCTCTCTCTCGCAAAACCAGTGGTCCCCAAAGGCTGCAGCCTGCATCAACTGAGTGACTTTTATATTCCCATCGGACAATACATTATCCCCTAGACAACGATAGAGCTATTTCTCATTGATTATTATTGTACCCGCACTTTTAGATTTAGTATTGACGATGTATATTATCTGTATATCTGCATTGATATTATTTTTGTGTATTTTTACTAATAAATACTGTTAAAAATAGTACCATCAGACTTCAACGGACCTCTCTATCTTTGCTGGTAAGTGACCCAGTTACGGGGTTCGTAACTATATATATATATATATATATATACATATACATACACTGTCAGGTGAGGGTGTGCGATGGACAGAGTGAAGTGAGAGAAGGTGCAGGTGGTGGAGGGGAAAGTGGAGGCGGCCAGGTTATGGGGCAAAGTGAGAATTTAGAAAGGAGATGTGGTGATGGGGAGAGTGAGAGAGACTAAATAAAGAGGTATGAGAGAGATTAAGTGATCTTTGGTATTTCTCTTTGTCGACAACAACAATACACTCCATCTCTCTTCCCCTGTTCCATCTTGTGCTCTCAAACCCGAACTAAATCTGTTTATCTGGCTCCTCCTCCTCACCCCTTGTTATGGATAATTCTGCAAGCTGTATATGCTGAGGCTGCCTTAATGTGAAGTCCTGTGGAAATTAATGTTCTCTGCTGCTGTCCATGGATGTCAGATGTCAAGTTATGGCAAGTTTACTTTCTAGATTTTGTGAACCTTGTGATCTAAGCAACAAGGTTTCCTACACAGTGCACCATGCACCATTTCCAAGGGGAACAGCTCTGCCTTGTTCAAGGAATACAATTTGCAAATAGATATTTTTCATGAGATGTGCTTTTGTAAAAGTGAAGTCTTCAAAATGTGTGAATTACACCCTGGATTTTGTGGGAATTAGTTACTTGACAACTCCTACTGCTTTCCAAAGTTCTTTTTTAAATTGAATTCTCACTTTTCTATCAGCTCATTCTGGTTTGTGTAAGATTTTGCTCTGAGAATGCCTGTTCAAATGTACACCTTTCTATTTCCCTTATTGCTTCAGGTACTCCCACGTCAAACGTGTGGCCTTTTCACCCATACCATATTCTACAAAGAGTACCCTGGAGGCCCAAAAGAACTGGACAAAAGCATCAGGGGGGGAGAGCTTTTTCTCACTGTGCTTCTTAATCCAGTAAGTATATGATGCATGCTGAACAAAGATTTGTTTCCTCCTTATACTTAATCACTGAATTTGGATATTACTGGCAAGCCTTGTATTCATTCTTGATCACTAATTATCCTCGAAGGTGGTGTGAACTGCCTTTTTGACCCTATACGGTCTGTGGGCTAGCAGTCACTTTGAAATAAAGTATACACAAGTCACTAGGTTTGAGAGCTGACTAAGTAAAATTTGCAAGTTGCCTTAACAGTATCTGCTGACTTTTACAGTCTCTATATATCACTAAACACTCTGAAACAGTGAAATATTCTCTGAATTGTCCTCACTCCTGTTATGTTAGATAAGTAGCAACTAATTTCCCGAAAGCCACCATCCAAAAAAAACCTAGGTGTTATAAAGAGTAGGTAATCTTCTATAGTTTCATTGGAGGAGGGAGATCTGTTGACCAGAGGTACGTGAGCATATATATGGTGCTCTTTTCTGAAATAATATCGTGCAGACTTTGAAAGCTGTTTCATTTATGTCTCATCTGGAAGATGGTTTTTCCGTCAATGCAGCTAATTCAATGCACGTGGCTTAGTCGATAAAGTAAGGATGTGGATTGTCTCCAAAGACTAAAATACTGTGGCCATGATAGGAATGCGGCTGAAAGAAGCATAGGATAAGCAGCTCAGTGTTGTAGGATACTGATGTTTAGAAGTGATAGAAGAACATGCGAGAGTGGAGGGAGTACTGGCCGAGTACTCAGAGAGTGAACGGACATCTTCAATACTTCACTTATCCAGGTGGCTGTCCCCACATGCTTCACGTCTACCACCGTCATCCCTGTACCAAAGAAGTCTACACCTTCCAAATTAAGCAACTTCTGCCCAGTGGCATGGGCGCCAGTCACCGGGAAGTGCTTTGAAGGGCTGGTAGTGACACACATCAAAAATTGCATTCCTGCTTCACTGAACACTCACCAATGTGCTTGCCAACAGAACTGTTCTACAATAGATGCCATAACATTTGTTGTGCACCCGGTCCTAGCACACCTAAAAAAACAAGGACACATATGTCAGAATGCTGTTTCTAGATTGCAGTTCAGCACTTAGTGCTATTCTCCCACAAATTTTGGTGAACAACATCCTGCTCCTCAATCTAAACACAGCACTGTGCAAGTGGGTGTTGGACTTCCTAACCATCAGACCTCAGATTGTCAGGATGCAAAGCCGCTTCTCCCTGCTCATCATTCTCAACATGTGTGTCCCCGCAAGAGCTGTGTGCTGAACCCATTGCTGTACATTCTGTTCACATATCAAACACCAGCGTAATCACATTGTCAAATGCGTCAATGGCACGGCAGGGATAGGGCTCATCACAACAACCATGAAGTGATCTACAGAGAGGAGGTGGAAAAGCTCGAGGCCTGGTGACAGGCAAATAACCTCTTTCTCAAGGTCAGCAAGACAAAGGAGGTTGTTTGTGTGGTGCATCCAAGTCAGTTTCATAGAGGAACCTACTTGGTAAGAGGCAATACTGGACCTTGTCTTAGTGAATGATTTGGACCAAGTAACAGAATTAGCACTAGTGCACAATTTTGTTAGTTTTAATATAATTATGGGAAAACAGGCCCTTGTGTTTAAGATGTTTAAAATTATGAGAGGCAAAGATAAGGTGGATGGTGATTGTCTTTTCTCCAGCATTAGGGTAGTTCAAAGCTGGGGACTTTAGTGAGTCTACTAAGGGACTACGGTGAGAGAAGAAAAATTTAAAGTGATCCTGTGGGGCAACTTTTTCCACTCAGACGGTAGCAAGTTTATAGAATGATCTGCCAGAGAAAGCAGTCGAGGTATCGGCTAACATGCACCTGCATACTTAGAGAAGAGGGGCCGAGAGGGATATATAGGCCCCAAGATCCCTGTGATCTTCCACACTATCAAGAATCCTGCCATTAACCCTGTATTCTGCCTTCATATTCGACCTTCCAAAATTATTCTCTTCTCAATTTTCCAAGTTGGAACTCCATCTGCCCCTTCTCAGCCCTCCTCTGCATCCTTTCAATGTCCCGGTGCAAATTATAACAAATCTCCACACTTTCCACAACTCCACCAATCTTTGTGTCACCTGCAAACTTACTAAATCTCCCTTCCTCATCTAAATCATTTATACAAATCACAAAGAGCAGGGGTTCCAGAACTGGACCCTGTGAAACATCACTGGCTACCAGCCTCCAGGCAGAATACTCGCCATCTATGACCAGCCTTCCATGGGCAAGCCAATTCCGTATCCAGACAGCCATGTTTCCCTGTATCCCACTCCTCCTGACTTTCTGAATTTATCTACCATGGGGAACCTTATCAAACACCTTACTAAAATCCATATACGCCATAAGTTATTGAATAAAAACAGCAATATTAGTACTATTAACCAATCAAACACCTTCTCTGATGCAGGCAAAGAATCACAAGGTTGGCCCTGTAATAAAGCCCTAACTAGTTACACTAAATATACAATAATGGAATGGACTTTCAAGAGCAGGTTTTCCTTTGGATAGCCGCACAAAACAGTGCTTTAACTCAGCTGACCAGGGGAAGAAATGTCTGCAGGAAAAAAATGCTCTAAGTAACAGATTAGAGAAAAACAAACACAATACTGAATAAAAATTGACTGATTATTCTTCTAATGCAAAATCATCTGCAATGAATGATAGCCTTGATAGAAAGATCAATTCCACAGTAATTTTGTTAACTTCTATTGCCAGAGATCGGATAAATACGTAAGTCACCACGTTAAACACAGCTAACACTGTAATGAGTTTATTCTAAATCACATGATGTATTAAAGAATAAATACCTGCAATACCTTATATTTGGGAGGGGTGTCATTTGAATATTTTTGCAATGGTTCCCTTGATCAATATTGCTGAATATAACAAAGAGGTAAAAACATTGGCAGAAAATAACTGTTTAATAATGCTCACACCCACCTCCAAAAAGTTATCCATGAAGATCCCTAATCTTTAATTTGGATTTTCCATTAGGTTTCTGCTCAAAGTTATCTCTGGTATCCAATGCTGGAAAGATGTCAAGTCAGCTGAGGAATTGTACAATATTTTAACATTTCAGTGAGGGAAGTGCAGCCTAGATATAAAACATTCTCTTTTATATCTGAAGTCACTAGCTGTAATTATAATTTTGTGTGCCATTTAAAAACTCAAAAGCAAACACCACAGAATTATAATAATATTCAAGGGTTGTTACAACATGAATACATGGAGTTCTCTGCATCTAATTTCACTTGCTGTATGTCTACTCGGTGTCGAGTGTAAGGATGACAAACCCTGACAGTTGGGTCTGTGCAGTCTAGGTCTTTGATAGAGTTAGTTCTGGGAAATGAAGTGGGACAAGTAACAATTATGAAAAAAATTCAACTGCAGCATAATTATGTTCAAAGTGATAATAATTAAAAATAATGAAAGAATCAACAAGGGAGTACTGGATTAGAAAAAGGTAAAAATAACCTATGCAAGATCAATTGGAGGTAAACTAATCACACAGGAAAATTAGCAAACAATGGCGAAAACATTTATAGTATCAGATGGGTAGCCTTGAAACTAAGTGTATTGCATTGATAAAAAAAGAGTTCATAAAGGGATGGTCCAATGGACAAATAATGGTGGCGATGTCTTAATTGTAAATACATGCAGATTTTATAATGTATTTCCTGTGAGGAAATAAAATTAGGAGGCTCAAAACTGGAGAAGCAGAAAATAAGGTATTAGAATTCTTTGCAACATGCTAATAAGGTGGTGTTGTGTTATCATTGCTGTGTTTGTGTAAGATTTGGGAGCAAGGGGGCAAAACTGATTTTCTAAATCGGTCATGACGAATCTCAGCTCTCAAAGTTACTTTTGGCATCTGAGAGGTGAAGGAAATAGGTGAACACAGGAGATTCTGCAGATGCTAGAAATCCAGAGTAACGCACAAAACCCTGGAGGAAATCTGCAAAGTCTTAGCAGCATCTATGGCAATGAATAAACAGTTGATGTTTTGGGCCGAGGCCCTTCTTCAGGACTGGACAAGAAGGTAGAAGACATCTAAACAAAAAAGGAAGAGATGGGGTGGGGGGAAGACTATCTAGAAGGTTATAGTGTAGCCCATTGGGTGGGAAAGGTAAAGGGTGGAGAAGAAGGGATCTGATGAGAGGAGAGTAGGAAGAAAGGGAAGGAGGAGGGGCATTGGGGAGGTGATAGGCAAGTAAGGAGAAGAGTTAAGAGGCAAGAGTGGGAAATAGAAGAAGGAGGAAGGGGAGGGAACACATTTTTACCAGAAGAAATTGATGTGCATGCCATCAGGTTGGATTCTACTGAGGCAGAATATAAGATGTTGTTCCTCCACCCTGAGAGTGGTCTGATTGTGAACTGACATGTTGGAATGGGAATGGGGATAGGAATTAAAATAGTTGGCTATTGGAAATTTTGCTTTTGCGGATGGAGCGGAAGAGTTCGACAAACGGTCCCCCAGCTTGCAATGGGCCTCATCAATGTAGAAGAGGCTACATTGGGGGGCAATAGACGACCCAAACAGACCTTGTTTGGTAAAATGCAGTGAAGGATGCACGAGCCTAAATTTGTGTCCTGGCACTTTTTAGCTGATCCAATGAATTTCTACCAGAAAGGCATGAGTGTTTTTGCGCTCCCGCATTCCTTTAGAACACTAATTACTTCTGCAAGTGCTCCAATTAAATACTTTCTATTGTATTTTGTGTTAAAATAGCCATGAACATATTTCCACCAAATGACTTAAAATGCTGCACACAATTAGGGCAACAATTTACAAAAACATGTTGCTGAAGTTCTCTTGTGCTCATGGGGAATAATAAAACAGATGTGTATTATTTCTCCTAGGCTCAGCTGCAAATTTGATGTGTTTGGTAACTAAATGACTAAATAATATCATAGATTGGACCACATCCCTTGACCTTAAGGTTTGATTTCAAGTGCAACCCAGATTGATTGGATATAATTTCATCAGATGGCTGGTAGATACCTTTGGCAATCTATTTCAGATCAATTAATTTGAATCAATTTGTTCAGAACACCATTGAATGCTACAGGGAGGAATTGAAAAAAATCTAGGATCGTTATCACACTTTATATTACTAGATTAGATCCAACTGACAGCCAAATTTTACAAGTAAAATAGGTCCAGATAGTATATGATCAGTCCTTTTAGAACATAGAACAGTACAGCACAGGAACAGGCCATTCAACCCACAATGTTGTGCTGAAAGGCAATTCTTTTGTGTGGATTAATGCAGCATATAATTAACAATTCAGATTGTTGTTTTTCAAGCTGGCCCATCCTGCTGCTTTCTTTTGTTTCTACTTCTAAGCCGAGGAAAGTGATGTGACGTCTCCCTGTGAAACAGACAACCTGTCTGTGTCCATTAAGGTCAAACCCTTGCTTTTAATCATTACCTGAACATGACTTTGTCCTTTTGAAGAACAGAATCAATTATGTTCCTTCATCTGCTTCCAGGTTTTTCCCACTCGATTGTTCAAGAGAATAAAGATGGATGAGATTTATGTTCGATGAGTTTGAGGCCATAATAGCAAAAATTGTGTGTTAAAGTGAGGTGTTCTACTTCGCCTTTAGACTTCTGACATGGAGGAAACATAGAAACAATGAAACATAGAAAACCTACAGCACAATACAGGACCGTCGGCCCACAAAGTAGTGTTGACCATGTCCCAACCTTAGAAATTACTAGGCTTACCTATAGCCGTCTGATTTACTAAGCTCCATGTACCTATCTATAAGTCTCTTAAAGGACCCTATCATATCTGCCTCCACCACTGTTGCCGGCAGCCCATTCCACACACTCACCACCTCTCTGAGTAAAAAAACTTACCCCTGACATCTCCTCTGTACCTACTCCCCAGCACCTTAAACCTGTGTCCTCTTGTGGCAACCATTTCAGCCCTGGGAAAAAGCCTCTGACTATCCACACAATCAATGCCTCTCATCATCTCATACACCTCTATCAGGTCACCACTTATCCTCCATCGCTCCAAGGAAAAAAGGCCGAGTTCACTCAACCTATTCTCATAAGGCATGCTCCCCAATCCAGGCAACATCCTTGTAAATCTCCTCTGCACCCTTTCTATAGCTTCCACATCCTTCCTGTAGTGAGGCAACCAGAACTGAGCACAGTACTCCAAGTGGGGTCTGACCAGGGTCCTATATATCTGCAACATTACCTCTCAGCTCCTAAATTCAATTCCATGATTGATGAAGGCCAATACACCACATGCCTTCTTAAACACAGAGTTAACCTGCGCAGTTGCTTTGAGTGTCCTATGGACTCGGACCCCAAGATCCCTCTGATCCTCCACACTGCCAAGTGTCTTACCATTAATACTATATTCTGCCATCATATTTGACCTACCAAAATGAACCACCTCACACTTATCTGGGGTGAACTCCATCTGCCACTTCTCAGCCCAGTTTTGCATCCTATCAATGTCCCTCTATGACATTTCTCCACACTATCCACAACACCTCCAACCTTTGTGTCATCAGCAGACTTACTAACCCATCCCTCCACTTCCTCATCCAGGTCATTTATAAAAATCACAAAGAGTAAGGGTCCCAGAACAGATCCCTGAGGCACTCCACTGGTAACCGACCTCCATGCAGAATATGACGCGTCCATAACCACTCTTTGCCTTCTGTGAGCAAGTCAGTTCTGGATCCACAAAACAATGTCACCATGGATCCCATGCCTCCTTACTTTCTCAATAAGTCTTGCATGGGGTACCTTATCAGATATCTTGCTGAAATCCATATACACTACATCTATTGCTCGTCCTTCATCAATGTGTTTAGTCACATCTTCAAAAAATTCAATCAGGCTCGTAAGGCATAACGTGCCTTTGACAAAGCAATGCTGACTACTCTTAATCATATTATACCTCTCCAAATGTTCATAAATCCTGCCTCTCAGGATCTTCTCCATCAACTTACCAACCACTGAAGTAAGACTCACTGGTCTATAATTTGCCGGGCTATCCCTATTCCTTTCTTGAATAAAGGAACAACATTCGCAACCCTCCAATCCTCCGGAACCTCTCCCATCCCCATTGATGATGTAAAGATAATCGCCAGAGGCTCAGCGATTATCCCTCGCTACTCCCTCGCTTACCACAGTAGCCTGTGTTATGTACCCCATAACTGGGTATCTGACCAGCAGAGAAAGAAGAATCCGTTGGAGTCTGGTGGTACCAAAACTAAAGGTGTTTATTAGTAAACTACACAATACAGTATCAAAAATGCAAATATACATATAAAACCAGTTAGCAGTAATAAACCTAAAAGTGTAGGAATAATAATAAGCAATAATAAACAAGCTCTATCGATGTCTAGGGGTAAATGAATTGTCATAGAAAAGTATAAAGTTCAGTTCATGTCATACGTGCTGAGGTAGTTATGGTTGTTGTGTTGTAATTGTTAGAGAGAGAGAGAGCGAGCGAGGTGTAACAGCCACAGCAGGCAAACCTTCTATTGCTTTCTGAATCCGTCGTATCGTTGTGGTCATTCAGTTATGACCCCTCTGTTCTTCAGCTAGACCGTTCTTCTGTGGTGGACTCGTCACTCTGGCATGAGTGGACACACACACAAGTTCCCACCGACCCTGCTGTCACACAGTGAGCTTTATTGACCGATCTCCTGATGCGGTCTCCGAAACCCCCACCTTTCTGTGGGTTCACAACACTCAGTCAGTGTCCACTGGTGTGTCTGAAGGGTGTCTCCCCAGACCTGTCTTTTATCCCTACTAACGGGGTCTCAGCTACCCATCAACTCTGAATGACTGTGTCCATCAAATCAGGCCACTCCTGCTGTCTCCTGAGGAATGTTAACGAGCAAAGTAAAGTCCTTGTAGTAAAAGGTAAATAATCCAGGAAGAGTCAAAATACAATAGATCAACAGTCTCTCTCTCCCTCTTATCTGTAGCAGATGCTCTTGCCTGGGCTTCATCTCTCTCTCTCAGTTGCAGCATAGCAACAGCAATAGTTCATAGTTCTCGGGGGGGGGGGGAAATGGTTAACTCTGCACCACATTTTCCATCAGGTCTGTTCATCACTCATAACACCCCCATTCTTCCGGGAATTCCAGGGTGAAAATTAACTAATAAAGCATATTACTGAATTACAGAGTTTAACAAAATACAGAAGTGGTCTTAACTACAAGAATAATACAGATACACTTTCAAATTAACATCTGGATAAACAATCAGCAATTACATTATCACTCCCCTTTACATGTTGTATTTTAATATCAAATTCCTGTAACAACAGACTCCAACTTAATAACCACCTATTTTTATTCTTCATGTTAACCAAAAATACCAAGGGGTTGTGATCTTAACCAATACATGTGTGATCATAATGTAGTACATTACAGAGATTTGTGCAAATACTAATCTCTATTTTACTTTGAAACTTAACATTCAGTCAGTCAATCTCCCATGGTGTTTTTATCTTTCACATGCTTTGTTTAACAAAAAGTCAAATTTCGTAAAACGAGATCCTGTTATTCAAAGTGGCATTTGGTCAACCTTTGACTCTTTTCAACTTAACCCTCACGTGGTTAGCTTGCTCACCAGTGTGGAATAGGCCTTCACAGACTCCTTTCACAGGAGCTATCTTATCACCAATGTTTTCCAAACTAAGCCCATTTGCTCAACTTCTCTCTCTCTCTCTCTCTCCATCTTGTTTTACGGTGGTTGGCACCCAGCTTAATGGTGCATTACCGCCACCTTCGGCGATGAGTATGCGATGGACTCACATTCTAAATCCCTTCACCCAATCACACACATACACATACCCTAACCTACACTTTATCCTCCTCATCCTAGTACCTTATTTCTGTTTATCCATCATATCCTATAAAAAACCCCTGTACCCCTTAAGAAAGCTAAAAATACCCAGACCTGTGTTCTCTCACCCATGCCCAGCAACCCTTTTAATGTGAATTCCTGCACCCCCAATTCCCTTAGATTAATTCTCATCATCTCTCTCTGTATCCCATACTTCTTGCAACTCAGAACTACATGCTCCACTGACTCTTCTTCCTGACATTCCTCACACAGTCCTGTCTGGTGTTTCCCTATCAATTTCAGTGTTTGGATTAGTGCACAGTGCCCCAGCCTTAACCTAGTCCTCAAAATTTCCTCTCTTCTGTGTCTACTTCCTACCCTAGTACCTGCAACACTTTTTTGTATTTGGTATAAATGCCTCCCTTTCCCCTCCCTGTCCCATCTTTCTTGCCACATTTGGTTAATTTTTTCCCAGATTACACACTTAACCTCTGCTTTACTGATACTAATGTGCATTTCTATATTTTTTTCTTTATTGCCCTCTTTGCCAACTCATCCACCCTTTCATTGCCCTTCACCCCTACATGAGCTGGAACCCATAGAAATTTAACCTGATCTCCCTGATTTGCAACTCTTGTGACTGACTGAAGGACTTCATGAAGTACATCTTGCCGGCTGTTTGAGTGAGAAGACCTTAAACTTGCTAGTACTGAAGATGAATCTGAGCATATCAACGCTTTGACTAGTTTAGTTTTCTCCACCCAACGCAACGCAACCAACACTGCCATCATCTCCACTGTATACACCGCTAACTTAACAGATGTTCTTCTGCTGATTGCAATTGCTTTTGTTGGTATAGCCACCCCAAACCCTGTCACTCCTGTCTCAGGTTCCTTAGCACCATCTGTATAGACCTGAGTATAATCACTATACTTTTCCATCACATGACAGTTAAATGCACTTACCAAATCAGTTTTATACTTTCCTTTCCTTTTTACCTCTAACAAATGCCAGTCTATGTCAGGCCATACCAGCTTCCATGGAGCTACAACCGGATAAACTACTGAAGGACTTATCCTTAGATCAAACACTCCACATGATCTAGCAATATCATTCCCTACCCGACTAAAGTTTTCCCTCTGAAACCTCCCATTTTCCCAGGACTCCTGCAACACTCCTTTAGCAGGGTGAGAATCATTGTGTCCCTGCAAATTAACCCAGTAGTTTGCCATCAATTGCATCCTTCTTAATTCCAAAGGCATTATTCCCATTTCTACCTGCAGAGCTGATACTGGTGATGTTTTAAAAGCCCCACTGTACACTCTCAAAACCTGAGCCTGAATCACATCCAGTTTCCTTATAAGAGACCTAGCTGCTGATCCGTATGCTACACTTCCATAATCCAACACAGATCTTACTAAAGCCATATACATTCTCTTTAATGCTGAACAACTTGCTCCCCATTCCCTACCAGTCAAACATCTCATCACATTTATTACTTTTTTACATTTCTCCTCAACTTTCCTGATATGGTCTGCCCATGTTAATCGTGAATCAAATATAACTCCCAGAAATTTAAATGATCCAACCCTTTCTAATTCAATCCCATACATTCTTAATTTCTTCCCTACTTCAATTCTTTTCCTAGCAAAAAATACAGTTTGAGTTTTTTCCACTGAAAATCTACATCCCCAATCATAACCCCACTCTACCACATCATCAATTGCTCCTTGTAGTTTCCTGATTATATGCTCCGTGTTCCTGCCTCTTTTCCACAAGGCCCCATCATCCGCAAACAGTGACCTACCTATATCCACTGGTACCTTTGTGAAGACATCATTGATCATAATGATGAAAAGAAACAGGCTAATCACACTACCCTGAGGTGTGCCATTTCCCACTATGTACTGTTTTGATAATTCTGATCCAATCCGAACTTGAATTTTTCTATCAAACAAAAATTCTTTAATCCAATTAAAAACTTATCCCCCAACCCCCATCTTGTGCAGTTTAATTAATAATCCTTCCTTCCACATCATATCATAGGCTTTTTCAATGTCAAAAAACACTGCAGCTACTGATTCTTTATTTGCCTGGGCCTTTCTTATTTCAGTCTCTAACCTTATCACTGAGTCCATGGAATTCCTTCCCTTCCTAAAACCACTCTGATAACTTGCCAGCATTCCTCTCTTCTCAAGATCATATGATAACCTTTCAGTTATCATCCTTTCCATTACCTTACATATATTTGATGTTAGTACTATTGGCCTGTAGCTAGTGGCTTTTGACAGATCCTTGCCAGGTTTCCTTATTGGAATTACTACTGCTTCTTTCCATGCACTTGGTAATCTTCCCTCCTCCCACACTCTGTTGTAAAAATGCAGTAACTTCAAGAGCGCTCCTTCTCCTCGATTTTTTAGCATAATGTAGCATATTAGATCTTTCCCTGGGGAGGTTGGTCTCAATCTCTTTATTGCTCTCACCATTTCTGCCAAAGTAAATGGATCATCAATTATATCATCTGTTTCTTTCCTCCTGTTTAACACACCTGGGTATTGACTCATTGTTCTTTCCCTTCTCCTTCTCCCTTCTTCAGACAAATTTTCTGAACTATGTATCTTTACAAATGACTTGGCCATGATCTCAGCCTTATCCCTGCTGCAGACTGCTGTTTCCTCCTCAGATATCATTACTGGATTCTCCCAATCCCTTCTATCTCCCCCCTTCCTCTTAATCATTCCCCATACCTCTCCCACAGGTGTTGTTCTTCCTATTTTGTTGCAAAAACTCCTCCAACTTGCCCTTTTAGCTTGACGTATAGTTCTTCTCACCACTGACTGTGCCTTCTTATATTGAATCAAATGCTGCATATTATGGGTTCTTTTAACTAGCCTGAATGCTCTATTTCTGTTTTGTACAGCCTGACAACATTCCTCTGTCCACCATGGCACTATTTTTCTATTCATCCTATTTTTACTCCTGGGTATAGATCCTTCTGCTGCCATAATAATTGCTGAAGTCACCTGACTGTTTAATTCATCTATATCTCCAGAAATGTCAATCTTTGTCAATGCTTCTTCACTTAACTTCTGGAACTTACCCCAATCTGCTTTTCCAAACACCCACTTTGGGACTCCCCCACCTGGCCTTATTTCAAGTCTTTCACCCACTGAACATAAAACTGGGTAGTGATCACTGCCTACTGTTGAAGCAGTCCAAACTCCCCAGTTACTGATGCCACCCAAGACATTAGACACTAATGTAATATCTAATACCGACTCAGTTCCTGTTGTTATGTTTATCCTTGTTCCTCTACCATCATTCATACATACCAAATCCCTTTCTTCCATCAAATCTTCAATTACCGTTCCCTTTGAATCTGTAATCGGATCCCCCCATATTGTGCTGTGAGCATTGAAATCTGCACACCACACTACTTTATGTCTATTTTGACCTTGTATCCTTAGTAGGCTGTCCAAATCCAACCTTTTACATGGATTGTAGTAGTTAATTATAACCACTCCCTCCCCTCTCTCCCATATTTCCACCACCAAGTATTCCTGATCATCTCCTTTTTCCAGTGCTCTATACGGTATACCTTGCTTGATTAACATAGCACAACCTCCTCCTCCCTCTAGATTTCTATCTTTCCTTATCATTGTATACCCATGTACCACAAAGTCTAAAGCTGGTTTCAACCAAGTTTCCTGAATACACACTACATCCGGTTATACAACCATTTCCTTAATAAAATCCTTAAATTCCTGGCCATTGGCCAGTAAACTCCTTGCATTCCATTGCAAAAGAATCACCATAATGAGTACTAACCAACCTATGACACTTCCTGGCTTGACTGATTAGTGAGGTTCTCCCTCACTTCTTCCCATGTCAGTCCTACTAACCCTAAATGGTTTACTGCTGCTTTGACCACCAGCTGAATTTTGTCACTTTTTGACTTTATCTCTGCCGTACTATTAATGACTCCTGCAATGAATGTTATTAGAGCTTTTTTTTCCACATAAATCCTGTCATTTACTCTTCGCTGCATCTCTTGCATCCCTATTGCTCTCTGGTCATTAGGAGCATTATTCTGTTCTGTTCTTACAGCTTCTGCATAAGTGATCTTTCTTTTCACTCTTATTTCTTGAATTTTATTCTCCCGTCTCATAACCTCACACCCACTATATGCCACATTATGAGCTCCTCCACAATTACAGCATTTTGGTTGCACTCCTGTTCCGCACTTTCCATATTCATGATCATCCCCACATCTAGCACATCTCCTCTGCCTTTTACAGTTTTTAGCTATGTGTCCAAACCTTTGACAATTATAGCACCTCAATGGCTTTGGCACATATACCCTTACTGGGTAACTCATGAAACCCAGGAACATTTTCCTTGGCACTCTTTCTTCTTCAGATTCAATCAATACTGTTTCACTTTCCTTTTTCATTCCCTCCTTTGTTGTTTTCAGTCTTAGAACATTAATTACTTTCCCCCCTTTGATATTCCTCTTCAACTCCTCCATTTTTATACTCATTGGTACACCCGTGATCACTCCTTTACAACCACCATTTCGTGCTCCCACCCTCCCTGTATATTCCACCTTGCATTTTCCTATCTCTTTTAGTTTGAGTGCTTTCTCAAGTTGTTCCTCATTCGCACATCTTACCAATAGATTGCCATCATTAAGGACTTTTGCAAATACTATTTCCCCTATCTTATTTGCCAGAGTTGTTGTTGGCACAAACGGGTTAATTTTCTTCATGTGTCCTTGCGCCTTCTCATTAAACCTAATTATGACAACACCTCCTCTCTGAACTTGTTCATCTTCCTCACTTTCAGAACTCTCTCCACTGTCATTTCTTATTCTTTTATTCCCTTTGTCTCGGTTTTCATTCATCCATCCCCTCACTATCTCCTTATTCCCTTTATTTCTCCCTTCACAATAATCCATTTCTCCCCAGCTGCCTATCTCTAATCCCAAATCCCTATCCCGCTCCTTCTCCACTCTTTCCCTCAGCCCCTCCTCTCGCCTTGTCTGCCATTACCAGACCCAGGCAACCCCCTCCCAGCAATTCCCACTCCTTCCCCACTCTCTTTCCCTCAACAAGTTCCAAACCACATTCACACATGCACCACCACCTTCCAAACTCACAGCCTCCCCCAAATGGACCTGGCCTTTGCTGAACTTCCACACCACTCATTAATTTTAAGCAGGTCATTAATTTTATCTTCAGGATCTTTAATTCTATTAGTTTCTCGTTTAACATCTGCAGGTGATCCCTCTTGGTCAGAACAACACTTTAAGTTCTGCCTCTCCAAATCACATACTTGAACAACATCAGTAAGTTGTTTATCATTAAATTCCAAAACAAACTGTAATTGACTCACAGGCACCTTGTTAACAAACCGCTGTCCCTTCAGAGATAAACTTCTCACGCCCCTCTTGGGCTCTATCTAACTTTGCCTTCCTCATCGATCTGTTGACCGGCTCAATGCAACCAGTCGGGATTGCTGTTTTCCCTTTTCTTGTCTCTTTCTTCGGAGCAAAGCACTTAGATGCGATATGACCAGCTTTCCCACAATTATAACACGTAAAGCTAGGAACCTTCCTGCCAGCCTGTTTTTCCTCCTCCTTACCTTTTCCACTAGCTCCCAGCTTATTCTCTGCCTTAGCCTGTGGGCTTTCTATGCTGTCCCTACTGCCTCTCTGGTAGCTCTTATTTGAGGAATACTTTGTCTTGTGGGTTAAGGCATACTCATCTGCTAATTTGGCAGTCGCAGACAGAGTCTCTGTCTCCTTCTCATCCAAATACGTCTTCATACCTTCAGGGATACAACCTTTGAACTGCTCCATCAGTATTAACTGTAACAGTTTATCATAATCTCCAATGACCCCTTTTGAGGCGCACCAATGCTCACAATACATTTGCATCTCATGGGCAAACTCTAAATACGTGTGGTTCCACGGCTTTCTCAAGTTCCGGAACTTCTGCCGGTATGCCTCTGGCACCAACTCGTAACTCCTCAATACAGCCCTTTTTACTTCCTCATAGTCCTTAGACTCATCCATAGACAATGCCAAATACGCTTGCTGAGCCTTCCCCCAAGTACGCTCTGTAACAGAACAGCCCATTTCCCCTTAGGCCAGTTCTGATTCACAGCCACTTTCTCAAATTGGAGGAAGAACTTATCAACATCCGTCTCCTCGAATGGAGGTACCAACTGGATCTCCTGACCAATCTTGAACCCCTCATTTGGGTCTGCTGCCTGGTCTCTTCCCTGCAATGCCTTTAACCTCGCCATTTCCAGCTCATGCTGCCTCTCTTTCCTCCCTCTGCTTATCAGCTTCTGCTCTCTGCCTTTCAGCTTCTTCCTTCTCCCTTTCAGCCTCCTCTCTCTCTCTCTCTCTCTGCCTCCAGCTGCCTTATCCGAAGTTCATGCTCCCTCTTCTTTTCCTCCTCAGCCAACCTTAATCTTTCTATCTGTATCTGAAGCTCACCCTCGGCTGGTTTCCTCTCAGGGAACAGATCCAATGCCCCCGACGGGAACACACCTTGGGATACATAATACTCAGCTATTGCTCTCTGTATCTCCAACTTTCTCATCGCCGGTTTCACCACCGAGAGATTCAATTGTCTCGCAACACTCACCAATTCCAACTTTCTGGCATCCTCTAATGTCCCCGTAGTTGGTTCTTTAAAAAATTTGTCAATTTCCATCTCTGCTGGTTTCCCGTCTGGTTATCCACACAACCAGATCAG
Source organism: Hemitrygon akajei (assembly GCF_048418815.1). Lineage (NCBI taxonomy): Eukaryota > Metazoa > Chordata > Chondrichthyes > Myliobatiformes > Dasyatidae > Hemitrygon > Hemitrygon akajei. The sequence goes on from NC_133136.1 coordinate 99,546,352, forward strand.
ATAAGGGACTTCTATCCCAATTCACTGGCCCCCCAATTTGGTAATCTAATCCCGGAGACGAGGCCCCAATTTGTTACGTACCCCGTAACTGGGTGTCAGACCAGCAGAGAAAGAAGAATCCGTTGGAGTCTGGTGGTACCAAACGAAAGGTGTTTATTAGTAAACTACACAATACAGTATCAAAAATGCAAATATACATATAAAACCAGTTAGCAGTAATAAACCTAAAAGTGTAGGAATAATAATAAGCAATGATAAACAAGCTCTATCGATGTCAAGGGGTAAATGAATTGTCATAGAAAAGTATAAAGTTCAGTTCAGTTCATACATGCTGAGGTAGTTATGGTTGTTTTGTTGTAATCGTTGGAGAGAGAGTGAGCGAGAGAGATTAGGTAGCTGCAGCAGGCAAACCTGTGGCTTTCTTTAACCCGTCATGTCGTTGTGGTCATTCAGCTATGACCCCTCCGTCCTTCAGCTAGACCGTTCTTCTGTGGTGGACTCGTCCCTCTGGCATGAGTGGACACACACACAAGTCCCCACCGACCCTGCTGTAACACTGTGAGCTTTATTGACCGATCTCCTGATTCGGTCTCCGAAACCCCCACCTTTCTGTGGGTTCACAACACTCAGTCAGTGTCCACTGGTGTGTCTGAAGGGTGTCTCTCCAGACCTGTCTTTTATCCCTACTAACGGGGTCTCAGCTACCCATCAACTCTGAATGACTGTTTCCATCAAATCAGGCCACTCCTGCTGTCTCCTGAGGAATGTTAATGAGCAAAGTAAAGTCCTTGTAGTGAAAGGTAAATAATCCAGGAAGAGTCAAAATACAATAAATCAACAGTCTCTCTCTCCCTCTTATCTGCAGCAGATGTTCTTGCCTGGGCTTCATCTCTCTCTCTCAGTTGCAGCATAGCAACAGCAATAATTCATAGTTCTTGGGGGGGGGGGGGAATGGTTAACTCTGCACCCCATTTCCATCAGCTCTGTTCATCACTCAAAACACCTGGTCCTGGCGACCTATCCTACTTGATGCTTTCCAAATGCTCCAGCACGTCCTCTTTCTTAATATCTACATGCTCAAGCTTTTCAATCTGCTTTAAGTCATCCCTACAATTGCTGATCGTTTTCCATTGTAAATACTGAAGTGAAGTATTCATTAAGAACCTCTGCTATTTCTACTTTAGTGACAATGTTCTTGAACTAGCCACATAATCCCAGAAGACTGTGGTTCAGTTTCATAGTGACATGATCCTTGAAGGATGATTTTGGAGGCTCAAGCATCTAGTTGTCTCTTACCAAAGCGCAGTCATGTGTGCAGCTCCATCAAGGTTAAATCTCCTTGTCCCTGAGCTAAGAAAGGTACCATACTCATCCTCCAGACAGCTTGTGCCTGCTTTATTTCTATGACATTCCCAGTGCTGTCTGTCACTTCCTCATTATCTGCAGCTTCCTGAACACGTTTAGCTAATCATTTGGTTGCTTAATCACTAGCAAGACTGCATGTGAAGTTCTTCAGTTGGTGCTTGAAAAGCACAATTGTAAATGATCATACGTGCTAGGGTTACATTTTATTGATATTTTGGATACGTGAGTTGACTTTTAAAAAAAAGTAATCTTATTACACCACTGAACCAACAGAAAAGATTTGTGATGGAATTTCTACCTGCCTGTGACCCTGTGGAGAATTTAATGCATCAGTAACGAGATGAGAAGACCTTCCATGCAGTACATCGAGTGATCTGTTGAACTGAAGAGCAAACACAACGAGCTCCAATGCTGCAACAGTTTCACAACAATTCTCCATACTTGCCCATACGTTGGCACAGCCCTCTCATGACCAGAATGGCCCTTGCCTTGTCATTTTCAGATAGTTTTATTCCATTTTGATTTTATCCAAGTACTGTTACCCACTTTATAGACCATGTAAAGAAAACATGGTACTTCTGTAGAAATTTGCAAGTGTCTTAGGTGACATTCCAAATCTCTTCAAACTCCTCAGGAATTATAGCAACTGCTATCCCTCCTTTGTAACTACATTGATACGTTTGGCTCGGGATAGCTCTTCAGAGATGTTGACACCCAAGAACTTGAAAGTGCTCACCCTTTCCACTTGTAATCCCTCAGTGAGGTCTGGTGTGAAGTTCACAGTCAATCCCTTCGTCTTACTGGCATTGAGTGCAAGGTTGTTGCTGCAACACCACCCAACCAGCTGATATATCTCACTTCTGTACATTATCTCAATTCTGCCAACAGTAGTTGTGTCATCAGGAAACTGATAGATGGCATTTGATCTGTACTTAACCACACAGTCATGGGTATAGAGAGAGTAAAGCAGTGTTGATTATCAGCAAGATGGATATGGTATTTCCGATCCACACAGACTGTACTCTTCCAGCGAGGAAGTCAAAGATCCAGGTGCAGAGGAAGGTCCAGGCTTTGGAGATTTTAGATCAGAACTGTAGGAATGATTGGGTTAACGGTTGAACTATTGTCAATAAACAGCACCCTGACGTAAGTATTAATATTGTCAGTTAATTCAAGGACACGAGAAGGGCCAGTGAGATTGCATCCACTGTAGATCTATTGTACTGATAGGTAAATTGCAGTGGGTCCAGGTCCTTGCTGAGGCAGGAGTATATTATAGCCATGATCAACCTGTCAAAGCATTTAATCTCCATAGATCTGAGTGCTACTGGACGATAATCATTAAGGGAGTTCACCCTGCTATTCTTGGGCACTGGTATCATCATTTTAAAGCAGGTGGATACTTCTAGCTGTAGCAATGAGAGATTAGAAATGTTTTTGAACACACCCACCAGGTGGTTGGAACAGCTTTTCAAAGTGCTACCAGGTACACCAGCGAGGCCTTTCGCCTTGCGAGGGTTCACCCACTTAAAAGACATTCTGATGTCGGCCACTCAGACAGAGATCACAGGGTCACCGAATGCTGCAGGGGTCCTCACAGGTGTAGTTTTATTCTCCCTTTCAAAGCATGCAAACCTTTAAATCTATCATTATTTTTTAATAGGCATGTAGTTGGCTTCCATGCCCTCAGCAGTCCAAATCAACACCTTGGAATGTCTTTGCTAAATCTCCATGTCTTCCTATCCATCTTGCATTTTTTGAAATTTTGCTTTATAGTAGTGTATGTGAGTGCACCTAATTTTGTTGCTACTCTCTCTGGATTTACCACCTTTAGGATGCAACATTAATTCAAGTAGTTGGCCCATACCAGCTACAACCTATAAATATGTATTTATCCAAAACATAACTCTCACCCATGTCTATGATATACATGCAATTTATTGTCATTATAAGTGAAAATAGATTGCTTCATTATTGCAAATGATTGATGAAATGATTTACACTATGGATAGGATGGAATTGAGATGGGATAATCTAGGCCTAGATGGCACAGCCTCAGAATAGATTAGCATTCATTTCAAATGAGAGATGAGGAGGAATTTGTTTAGCCAGATGATGATGAATCTGTAGAACTCATTGCCACAAACAGCTGTAGAGGCCAAGTCATTGAGTATATTTAAAGCAGAAGTTGATGGGTTTTTGATTAGTAAGGCTGTCTAAAGTTATGGGGAGAAGGTAGGAGAATGGGGTTGAAAGGGATAGTAAATCACCTGTCATGGAATGGTGGAGCAGACTCAGTGGGCCAAATAGCCTAATCCTGTTCCATTGCCCAATGATCTTATGGTTTCCCTGTGCAACTCACCCAGAAGTTACTAACTTTATGCATTGGGTCAGAGCAGCTCAGAAGGATTGCCCTGAATTCCCATGTTTTTTTTTTTTTAACTTTTTTTATTGCGTTTTCAAGTAATTACAGAAATAAAAGTATATGAAAAAATGTATATTACCCATCCCCCCTCCCCTTAACCCCTCCCCCCTAACATCCCTATAGAAAAAACAAAGAAGAAAGAAAGAAAGAAAAAAAATGAAAGAGTGCCTGGATATTGGAAGATCCCCACATGCTCCATGGAGTTCGTAATAACTTTAGTATATATATTTATTTATTTCCCCAAATAACCAATTATTTCATCTTCGGAGCACCTATATATTTAATCCTGTCTTTTGTAAATAAGGACGCCAAATTTTCAAAAATGTTTCATATTTATCTCTTAAATTATAAGTAATTTTTTCAAGTGGAATACAGCCATAAATTTCTTTCTTCCAACGATCTATACTTAAGTATGTATCCGATTTCTAAGTAACTGCAATAGCCTTTTTGGCTACTGCCAGTGCAATTTTTATAAATTCTTTCTGATATTTATTCAATTTGGGTTTCGGTTTTATCCCTTCAATATCGCCTAGTAAAAGTAATATTGGATTATGTGGAAGTTGTGTTCCAATAATTTGTTCCAATAAAACTCTTAAATTTGTCCAAAAAGGTTGAATTTTAGAACAAGACCAAGTAGAATGTAAAAAAGTACCAATTTCTTGGTTACATCAGAAACACTGATCGGATAAATTTGGGTTTAATTTATTTATTTTTTGTGGTGTAATATATAATTGATGTAAAAAATTATATTGCACTAATCTTAACCGGACATTTATTATATTTGTCATACTATCAAGACATAGTCTTGACCAATTTGTTTCTTCAATTTTAATATTCAAGTCACTTTCCCATTTTTGTCTTGACTTATGGACTCCTTGTTTAATTGCCTGTTTTTGAATCAAGTTATACATACAAGAGATAAATTTTTTAATCTTTCCTTTTTGAATTAAAGTTTCTATTTCATTAGATTTTGGCAATAACATTGTTTGACCTAATTTTTCTCTTAAATAAGCCCTTAGTTGAAAGTAACAAAAAAGAGTGTTGTTTGATACTTTATATTTATTCTTTAATTGATCAAATGACATTAATATACCTCCTTCAAAACAATCTCCTATATATCTAATCCCTTTTTGAAACCAATTATATAAAATTTGATTATCCATTGTAAAAGGAATAAGTCTATTTTGAATTAAAGATCTCTTTGCTAATAAGGATTTCTTTGTCTCATCGTCAACATTTATCTTATTCCATAAGTCAATCAAATGTTTTACTATAGGAGATTCTTTCTTTTCCCGTATCCATTTAGATTCCCATTTATATATAAAATCTTCTGGTGTATTTTCTCCTATTTTATCTAGTTCTATTCTAATCCATGCCGGTCTATCTTTCTCAAAAAAAGATGCAATAAATCTAAGTTGATTTGCTTTATAATAATTCTTAAAATTTGGAAGTTGTAACCCTCCTAGATCAAATTTCCATGTCAATTTTTCCAACGATATTCTTCACATCTTACCTTTCCAAAGAAATCTCCTCACATATTTATTTAACTCTTGAAAAAACTTCTGGGGTAGTTGTATTGGTAGTGATTGAAATAAGTATTGTAGTCTAGGGAATATATTCATTTTTATGGTATTTACTCTACCTACTAATGTTATTGGTAATACCATCCATTTATCAAGATCTTCTTGAATTTTTTTTAAATAGTGGTAAGTAATTTAATTTATATAAGTTCTTTATGTCATTATCAACTCTTATACCTAAATATTTTATACCATTTGCCGGCCATCTAAATTGAGTTATTAATCGACATTGACTATAATCTCCTTTAGTAAGAGGTAAAATTTCACTTTTATCCCAATTTATTTTATAACCTGATATTTTCCCATATTCTTCTAATCTATAGGATAATTTACGCAACGAGTGCAATGGGTTTGTTAAATAAAGCAGAACATCATCAGCAAATAAGTTAATCTTGTATTCTTCCTGATTAACTCTGAAACCCTTAATGTCTGGGTCCATTCTAATTAATTCAGCTAATGGCTCTATCGCCAACACAAATAAAGCAGGTGATAATGGACAACCTTGCGTAGTTGACCTTGTTAACTGAAATGGTGTTGAAATTTGACCATTTGTCACTACTTTAGCTTTGGGATTAGTATTTAAGGTTTTAATCCATTTTATAAAAGATACTCCTAATCCATATTTTTCCAATACCTTAAATAAAAAATCCCATTCCAATCTATCAAATGCTTTTTCTGCATCTAAAGCAACTGCCATGCTCATTTCCTCCCTCTTTTGCGCTAAATGAATTATACTAAATAACCGAGTTACATTATCTGCCGATTGTCTATTTTTAATAAATCCTGTTTGATCCATATGTACTAATTTTGGTAAACATTTAGATAATCTGTTAGATAAGATTTTTGCTATTATTTTATAATCAGTGTTTAATAAAGAAATAGGTCTATATGATGCTGGCTTTAAAAGATCTCTATCTTTTTTTGGCAATACTATTAAAATAGCTGACGAAAAAGATTCTGGAAGTTTATGCGTTCTTTCCGCTTGGTGTATTAACTCCATAAAAGGAGGAATTAATAAATCTTTAAACTTTTTATAGAATTCAGGCGGAAAACCATCTTCTCCTGGAGATTTATTACTTTGAAGTGATCCTAGGGCTTCTTCGACCTCTTTCAATGTAAAAGGCATATCTAATCCCTTCTGTTCTTCCGTATTTAATTTTGGAAGAGTTATTTGTGATAAAAACCTTTCTATCTTGACATTATCATTTTTTGATTCTGATTTATACAACTCAGAATAAAAATTCTTAAAAGCTTCATTAAATTCTAAAGGTTTATAAGTAATTTTATTTACTCTTGTTCAAATTACGTTTATTGTTTTAGAAGTCTGGTCTGTTTTTAACTGCCATGCAAGGACCTTATGTGATCTTTCACCTAGTTCATAATATCTCTGTTTAGTTCTCATAATTGCTTTTTCTGTTTGATATGTCTGGAGTGTATTATATTGTAACTTCTTATTAATAAGTTGTCTTCATTTTTCTTCTGTCATATTTCTTTGAGATTCTTTTTCTAATTTTGTAATCTCTTTTTCCAATTGATCTATTTCTATCATATATTCCTTCTTAATTTTAGAAGTATAACTTATTATCTGACCTCTCAAATATGCCTTCATTGCTTCCCACAATATAAATTTATCATCAACTGAATGTGAATTTGTATCTAAAAAGAACTGAATCTGCTTTTTCATAAAATCACAAAAATCTTGACATTTTAGTAATATTGAATTAAATCTCCATCTATAAATTGATTCCTCTTTATCTATCATTATCATTGTCATTATTAAAGGAGAATGATCTGACAATAATCTTGCTTTATATCCCACATTTTTCACTCTATCTTGAATGTTCGTTGATAATAAGAAAAAACCTATCCTTGAATATGTTTTATGTCTATTTGAATAAAATGAATGATCTCTTTCTTTTGGATTAATTCTTCTCCATATATCAATCAAATTTAAGTCTTTCATCAATGATAATTTTACTACTTTTGATTTTGTGACAACCTTTGTTGATCTATCTAAAACTGGATCTAGACAAAAGTTAAAATCTCCAACTATTAATATTTTATCATGTGCATTAGCCAAATTCAGAAAGACCTCCTGTATAAATTTAACATCATTTTCATTTGCTGCATAAATATTCATAAGGGTCCATAGTTTTGAAAAATTTGACAATGTATAATTAGATATCTCCCCGCCGAATCATACGTTTTGTATTTTAATTGGTAAATTTTTATTAACCAAAATTGCAACCCCTCTCGCCTTTGAGTTAAATGAAGCTGCAATAACATTTCCAACCCAGTCTCTTTTTAATTTCTGATGTTCTATGTCTGTTAAATGAGTTTCTTGTAAAAAAGCTATATCTGTTTTCATTTTTTTAATGTATGTTAAAATTCTTTTTCTTTTTACCAGTCCATTAAGCCCATTAACATTAAAACTTAAAAAATTCAGTAAATTAGTCATTATTTTTAATTATGTTACTCCAATCTATAATCATACCTAATCTTTCAACTTTTGTGGTATCTTGGGAAATCTTTTTAAAAGTCTCCATGTTGCTATGTGTGTCCCCACCAATCATCCAGGCAGAAAGATAGAAGAAAAATAGAGTATAAAGAAAAAAACAAAATACCCCCCTACTAATGTTGTGGAAAAAAAAAGAACACAACATTACCCCCCTCTGTTGTACGGGTCATGGCAATCGCCATGATTACACACGTGAATCCCGCAGTAACCGATCCAAAGCTCCCCAGCCCCCGCGCAACATAAAAAAGTATATATATAAGAAGAAAAAAAATACTATTCTCAATTAGTGTTTCTAAAATTTTGCTTTTCTCCCCTGTATCATCCTTAAATGTCCATCACTTCCATTCGCTGTCTCTATCTTCATCTTTAATCCATTACGTTTGGAAGTCTCTATGTGTAATTAGCGAATAAATGGAAGTTTTTGTGTGAACACCTCCGCTTCTCGATAATCGGAAAAAAATCTTCTTTTTCCCTCCTCCAAAAAAATTATCAGTGTTGCTGGGTGACGCATTATAAATTTATAACCCTTTTCCTATAAGACTTTTTTCGCTGGGTTAAATTCCTTCTTTCTCTTCAAAAGGTTATAACTTATATCAGGATAAAAAAGAACTGCTTTCCCTGCTATCATCAATGGCCCATTTCTTTTTTTGGCACCTTGGGCAGCCGCCTTCAGGATCTTTTCTTTATCTTGGTATCTTAAGCATTTTATCAAAATTGATCGTGGATTTTGATCAGCTTGAGGTCATGACCTTAAGGCTCTATGAGCCCTTTCAATCTCAATTAGAGTTTCTCCTTCCATTTCCAATTCTTCAGGGATCCATTTTTGAAAAAAAATTATTGAATCTTCTCCTTCTATATCTTCTTTAAGTCCAACAATTTTAATATTGTTTCGTCTACTAAAATTTTCAAGCTTATCAATTTTTTCCATAAATTGTTTTCTTTCTGATGTCCAGGCAGTATTATCGTCTTCCATTTTGTTCATTCATTCAACCATGTCTTCCGTTGTAGTTTCCAAATCTATAATTCTCTTTTCCATTTTTTCCTGTCTTTTTGTCATTTTATCAAACATAATCTCCATATTTATCATTTTTTTTATTACTTTTAATGTGCCTAATTTACGCATTATTTGCCTCAAAGTCTTTTCTATATTTCCAGAAGAACTTTTATCTCCATCTTCGTCTGATTTTTCCAGAGAGTCTGACTCTCCCTTAGATTCACTTTCACTTTTGGTTTCAGTGGTAACTGGGCTTTGTAGTTCTGGTGCTCTCGTTTGCGCATGCTCCTTCCTTCACGTTTGCGCAGTTCTCGTTGGTCTTTTCCTTTAGGAATGGTCGATGTTGCCGCAGTTTCCTGTTCTGTATCGCCGGTGGTATAATGTACCTGAGTCCACGGTTCTTTGGCAGAAGTGGACCTTGATTCTGTTCCAACTTGCGTTGTCTTCACGGTAATAGTTTTCTTCATCTTCTGTTTGTGAGGCATAGCTTGAAACTATCCGGAGTAGTTTATAAGTAACTTTTAGAAAGTATTGACTAACTTTTCTTCACTTAAACATTAATTTATTGATTTTTTACGGGAGAGCTGGGTTCCAGCGTCTCGATCCTACGTCATCACGTGATGTCCCCCCCTGAATTCCCATGTTGAGCTGCAATATACTGTATATTTACCCAGCATGAACATCCTAAAGTGTTAAATGTTAAAGCAGTAATAGTTATTTTGTTTTGAAGCAGTAACTCTGTGGCATTGAGCCCAGTTTTTCATTACAACTCATGTAGCAAGTTAAGTTGAAAAAATGTATTGTAAAATCACCAAATATTACATATTTACAGGAAATTTCATGTGGTTAAATGTGGAAAGAGGCTTGCATTCTGCAAAATTTAAGCAAACGGATTATGAATAACATATTTGAAACTTCTACCTTCTGATATGATTCAGGGAGATTTCTCTAAAATCAAGCAACAGTGTTAGAACAACTCTGATGTTCCATTGCACTTTATGAAACGTGATATTAGATTAATTTTTCATCAATTATGGGACATTCATATGTCCTGCAAAAAAACTGTTGCAATAAATAATGAAATGTGGCACTGCTTCCAATTAAATCTGAGGCTGAGGCAGCCCTCGAATTCCAGCACAGGTGTTGTTATGCAGTCCTGGCAGACATGTTTGTTTCATTTGGAGGGAGGTGATGTTGTTTCCTATTGTGTGTGGATTTTGGGCAACACACAGCTGAAACAATGCTCAATTAAGCCAACAGATAAAACTGCAAATGAACTGCTGCAGTTCAGCTGGCTTATCAAACTGTTAATGGCCCATAACTAATGAATGCTGCAGGCAAGAACAAATCCTAAAGGTCTAACGCACAAGTCAGGAAAATTACTGACAGACCAGTCACACTGCACTCCCCACATCAATGACGTAGCTTTAATTTCAGACTATATGTGTTACAGACTGAGCGAGGTCAACTCAAACTATGGCTAAAGGATTTAAATCCATAGAGTCATAGAGAAGTACAGTTCAGAACCAGGCCATTCTGCCCATCTAGTCCATGCTGAAACAATTTAAACTGCCTACTCCCTTTGACCTGCACCAGGACCATAGCCCTCCAAACCCTTACTATCCGTGTGCCTATCCAAACTTCACTCAAACGAAGAAATCAAACTTGCATGCACCACTTATGCTGGCTGCTCATTCCACACTCTCACAAAACAATGAGTGAATAAGTTTTCCCTCATGCTCTCCTTAAATTCTCACTGTCACCCTTAACTCATGGCTTCTGGTTGTAGTCCCACCCAACCTCAGTGGAAAAAGCCTGCATGATTTACGTTGTCTATACCCCTCTTAATTTTTAATACCTCTATCAAATCTCCTCTCAATCTTCTGCATTCTAGGAATAAAGTCCTAACCTATTCACTTTTTCCTTAAACTTGGGTCTTCCAGACCTGGGAACATCCTTGTAAATTTTCTCTGTACTATTTTAATATTATTTACATCTTTCCTGTAAGCAGGTGACCAAAATGCCACACAGCTCTCCAAATTAGGCCTCATCAACATCTTATAAAAATCCAACGTAACACCTCACACTTCTCAGCATTAAATTACATTTGCCATTGTTCAGCCCATTTTCCCAGCTGATCCAGATCCCTCTGCAAGCCATGATAGCCTTCCTCGCTGTCCACTATACCCCCAGTCTTGGTGTCTTCTGCAAATTTGCTGATCCAGTTAACCACATTATCATCCAGATTGCTGATAAAGAGGACAAACAACAATGGACTCGGCACCAATCCCTGCAACACTCCACTAGTCACAGGCTTCCAGTCAGAGAGGCAACCATCTACTACCACTCCCTGGCTATTCCCACAAAGAAAATGTCTGATTAAATTTACTATCTCATCTTGAATGCCAAGCAACTGAACCTTCTTGACCAACCTCCCATGTGCTGAAGTCTTGTGGACAACATCCACTGCCTTCATCCACTTTCCTGGTAACTTCCTCAAAAATCTCTGTCAGCTTGTTTAGAAATGACATACCATTCAAGAAGCCTGCTGACTATCCTTAATCAATCTACGTCTATCCAAATACTTATATTTCCATGCGACCATAAGATATAGGATCAGATTTAGGCCATTTGGTCCATCGAGTCTGCCTCGCCATTTCATCGTGGCTGATCTAATATTTCTTCTCAGCCCAAATCTCCTGCCTTCTCCCCATATCCCTTCGTGCCCTGAGAAATCAAGAATCTTATTAACCTCTGCCTTAAATATACATAAAGACTTGGCTTCCGCACCTGCCTATGGCAACAAGTTCCACAAATTCACCACTCTCTGGCTAAAGAAATGCATTCTCATCCCCATTCTAAAAGGGCACCCCTCTATTCTTTGGCAGTATCCTCTGGTCCTAGATTCTTCCAGCAGAGGGAACACCCTCTCCACCTCCACTCCATTGAGGCCTTTCACTATTCAGTAGGTTTCAATGAGGTCACCCCTCACTCTTCTGAATTCTATTGAATACAGGTCCAGAACCATCAAGTGCTCTTCATATGACAAGCCATTCAATCCTGGAATCATTTTTGTGAAACTCCTTTGAACCCTCTCCAGTTTCAGCACATCCTTTCTAAGACAGAGAGCCCTAAACTGCTCACAATACTCCCAAGTGAGGCCTCACCAGTATTTTATAAAGCCTCAACATTACATCCTTGCTTTTACATTCTAGTTCTCTTGAAATGGATGCAAACATCACACTTGCAGCCTTCACCACAGACTCAACCTGCAAATGAACCTTTAGGGAATCCTGCACAAGAACTCCCAAGTCCCTTTGCGCTTCAGATTTTCAAGTTTTTGGTCCATTTAGAAAATAGTCTACCCTTTTATTTCTTCTACCAAAGTGCATGACCACACACGTCCCAACACTATATTCTCTATGCACCTTCTTTACCCATTCTACTAATCTGCTTAAGTCCTTCTGTAGCCTACCTACTTCCTCAAAGCTGCCTGCCTCTCCACCCATCTTCATATCATCTGCAAAGTCTGTAACAAACCAATCAATTCTGTCATCCAAGTTATTGACGTTTAACGTAAAAAGACTCTGTCCCAACACAGACCCTGTGGTACACCGCTACAGGTAGTTACCGGTAACCAGTCAGAAAAGGCTCCCTTTATTCCCACTCCTTGCCTCTTGCCATTCAGCCACTGTTTTATCCATGCTAGAATCTTTCCTGAGATAACTTGCAAAGCAGCTTTGTGTGTGGCACCTCATCAAAGGCTTCTGAAAATCCAAGTGCACAACACCAACTGATACTCTTTTGTCTATCCTGCTTGTTATTTCTTCAAAGAATTGTAACAGATTATCAGGCAAGATTTTCCCTTGAGGAAACCATGCTGACTACAGCCTATTTTATCATGTGCCTCCAAGTACCCTAAAACCACCTCTTTAACAAATGATTCCACATCTTCCCAACTACTGAGGTAAGTCTAACTGGCCCATAATTTCTCTTCCGCTGCCCTTCTCCCTTCTTGATGAGAGGAGTGATATTTGCAATTCTCCATTCTTCTGGAACCGTTCCAGGAACTGGTGATTCTTGAAAGATCATTACTAATGCTTCCACAATCTCTTCAGCCTCCTCTTTCAGAACCCAGGGGTGTAGACCATCTGGTACAGCTGACTTACCTACCTTCAGATCTTTCAAATTTCCCAAGAACCTTCTCCCTAGTAATGGCAATCACACACGTATGGCCCCTGATGCTCTCGAATTTCTGGCGTATTGCTGATATCTTCCATAGTGAAGACTGATGCAAAATACTTATTCAGTTCATCCATCATTTTCTTGCCCCCCCATTACTGCCTCTCCAGTATCACTTTCCAGTGGTCTGGTATCCACTCTCACCTCTCTTCTACACTTTATGTACCTGAAGAAACTTTTGATATCCTCTTTAATATTATTGGCTGGCCTATTTTTGTATTCCAACTTTTCCTTGTAAATGACTTTTTAGTTGCCTTGTGCAGTTTTTAAAAAGCTTCTCAATCCTCTGACATGCCACTAAGTTTTGCTCTATTATATGCCCTCTGGGTGGCTTTGACTTCTCTTGTTAGCCACAGTTGTTTCATCTTCCCTTTGGAACATTTCTTTCTCTTCGGGATCTATATATCCTCTTCCTTTTGAATTGCTTCCAGAAATTCCAGCCATTGTTGTTGTGCCGTCAGCCCTGCCAGTGATCTTTTCCAATCAGTTTTGGCCAACTCCTCTCTCATGCCTCTCTCTTTACTCCACTGTAATACTGACTTTAACTTCTCCTTCTCAAAATTCGGGGTGAATTCAATCATATTATGATTACTTTCTCCTCTGGGTTCTTTTATTTTAACTCTCTAATCAATTCTGGTTCATTATACGTCACCCAATCCAGAATAGCTAATCCCGTACTGAGCTTAAACACTAGTTGCTCTAAAAAGCCATCTCATAGCTATTCTAGAAGTTCCTCTTCTTGGGATACAGCACCAACCTGATTTTCACGATCTACCTGTGTATTGAAATCCTCATGACTATTGTAACACTGTTGTGTTGGCATACATTTTCAAATGTCATTGTAATTTGTAGACCAGGTCCTTACTACAGTATAGGGGTCTGTATACAACTCCCATTAGGGTCGTTTTACCCTTGCAATTCCTTAGCTCTACCCACAAAAATTCAAAATATTCAGATCCTACATCACCTCTTTCTAATGATTTGATTTCACTTTAACCAAGTGATCCACGCCACCCCCTCTGCCTACCTACCTGTCCTTTTGATACAATGTGTATCCTTGGATGTTAAGTTCCCAGCTATATTCTCCTTTCAGCCATGATTCATTGATGCCTGCAACATCATACATACCAATCTATAACTGTGCCACCAGTCCCTTAGAATACCTTCCACCAACTTTCCCACTACTGATGTCAGAATAACTGGTTTATAATTTCTTGGTTTATGTTTAGAACCTTTCTAAAACAGCAGACCAACACTGGCTGTCTTCCAATCCTCTGGTACCTTTCCTGTCACTAAGGATGATCTGCTGGGGCCCCACCAATTTCGGCACTTGCCTCCTTGGTAGAGAAGGGGAATACACTGCTTAAATGATGGATATTGACAGCTAAACTCTTAATGGAAGATAAACAGGGAACTGAACAAAGCTTTGAAGAGTAGGGCAAAGTATAACCCTTTTGTCAGGATATTCATAGCTACCTATATCAGATAGGGCTTAAAAACTTATAGGTTCAAAGGTTCCTTTCAGTATCAAAGTATGTATTCAAAATACAACTCTGAGATTCCTCTTCTCCAGATCGCCTTGAAATACAGAAAAACCATATCGATCAGTGAAAGAACAGACCCCCACACAAAAAAGAAAAAGAAGCAAAACTCGCAAATCTCAAACCCGCTCTCGGACACAAAATCTTAACAGATCATTCACACAGAAAAACACTAACAAAACATCAGACCCCAAATCCCCAATCCCTCCCTCACCCAAAGAAAGTAACATATTGCCCACCCACCAATTGACAACAAGAAAGAGGACACGGAAAACTGAAGGAGACCAATATAAACTACAATCCACACCAATAATCACATAAGTCTCAGAATTTTGAAGACATCTGTTAGCCTCAAGGAACAGCTGGAACTCTGCCCTTCTGTGGGGAGTGACTGCTGACCCACGGCCTCTCAACGTCTGACCTGTTGTAGCTTCCCAACCTTGTATTGACGCGGTCTCTAGACCTCTGGCCCAACCATGAAGAACAACTGCCGATCGGGCTTGCTCCACATTCACCTTGATGTTTCAATCTTCCTTGATGCTTCAATTGGTAAAGAATGGAGTCGATCATGGCCCCATACCCTATCTCTGATCTCCTGCTTGAGACTTCTCACGCTCATAGTCCTCTTCTAGAATTTTCTCAGGGATAGCAGAGCACTAGATCAATCGATTGAACTCCAAACTGTAAATCACAGGCTCTGACAGTTACCAAAACACAATTAAGATAAAACAAATAAGTAAAAGGTGTAGAAAAGTGAAATACTTGACTGTCTGGAAGATGTTGCCCAAGGAATCATTGTTCACTGGCACCAGTTTGACCAGAAATCTTCCAGAATTCTCCAGAATCCAGAGTTTAGAATTTTATGGGTCAGCAAACCGAATACCATTAAATAATCAAAGCTAAGTTCTCAGCTTTTGTACTTACACAAAGTCATCCAACTCAATATTCTGATATGGAATCCTGGTAATTTAGTGTTCTGCACTGTAGATGGAAAATGACACCAGTGATATTCTCAACATTAAGCCCTACAAGCATGGATTTTAAAAAATTTCTACTTACATAAAATGGTCCCCTCAATGATTAAGGAGAATAGCAAACTTGCTCATGAAAGAAGTATACTGTAATTAAACTTTTTGAAACCATGAGAGTATGTGAGGATAGGAATAATATTAATATGATATGGTCTTTATTATTCTTCATTGAAATGGATATGAAATGAATGACTGTTGCAACAAAGCCATGTTGGAGTCTGTTATTAAGGATAAGGTTTTGAGGTACTTAGACCATAGGACCAAAAGACATAGAAGCAGAATTAGGCCATTCAGCCCATCAAGTCTATTCCACCATTTCATCATGACTGATCCCAGATCCCATTCAACCCCGTACACCTGCCCACTCACCATATCCCTTGATGCCCCAAACAATCAGGAATCTATCAACTTCTGCTTTAAATATCCCCATGGACTTGGCCTCAACTGCAGTCTGTGGCAGAGCATTCCACAGATTTGCCACTCTTTGGCTAAAAAAAATTCCTTCTTACTTCTGTTTAGAAGTACATTCTACAAATTCCCTTTCCTGGGATTCAGTGCCAACTTGATTTTCACAATCCACCTGTATATTGAAAACTCCCATGGCTATTGTAGCATTGTCCTTATTACAAGCCTTTTTGCTATCTCCCTTTGTAATTTATATCCAGCTTCCTGGCTACTGTCCGTATGCCTGTGTATAACTCCCATCAGGGTCTTTTTACCAATACAGTTCCTTAACTCTATCTACAAGGATTCTACATCTTCCAGTTCTATATCACCTCTTCCTAAGGATTTGAGTTCATTTTTTTCCCAACAGAGCAATCCCAGCCCCTCCCCCCATCTGCTTGGCCTTTCAATACAATGTGTATCCTTCAATGTTAAGCTCCCAAATATGATCTTCTTTCAGCCACAAAATAATTGATAACCCCAATGTGGTATTAATAAGTCAATTCTTTGAAAAAAATTGAGAAATTGCTAGATAATTGATAAGCTTCAATTTTAGCAAAGTCAATTAGCCCCTACTGACCCATCATACAATAGCTATAAAGGGGTGTTCATGTGAAGTTACTGTCTGTACTTCTACCAACCATTCATCAACACCCAATTTTACAGAGCAGACTCCTGGATATTTTTATTATTCTGTGAGTTAAGAGGGAAAGAAATTTCTCAGACATGATTATTCTTGAAAGGAAGATTGTAATTTCCATTTGCAGTGACTTAGACCAGAATCTACTTTTCTTCAAAGCACAAATTCAAGTGTCAGGCAGCTTGTGTGGAAAGAGAAAATGTGGTAACATTTCAGGTCTCAGATCCTTCGTCAGAACTGGGAAAGAAAGAAAACTGCTTAGAATATGGGGAACGGATGGGTAGAAGAATGAGGATATTTCTGAATGTGTGAGACCAAATGTATCCATGTGGCATTTAGGAGCACATTACGTTTGTTTCTTTGTGTTATGCATTGTTGAGATCAGGGCTATGAGGCATAATAAGCAACCCTGCCTATACAATATATTGTTGTCAAATGCAAACTGATATTGTGAAATCAACTTAAGTGTAAAAGCATTCAAATTAATTCTGAGTTAAGCCACTAGATCTATTCTTGCACTGTTGCATGCTGAATTGTCTGAGCAATTCATGCAGATGCAAATTGACAAAAATCATTCACCTGTCAGGAAACCCATCCAATTTTCAATCCTTTTTATTTTCTTTTACAGCTCATCATGTTAGAGCAATATGATATTAATAAGTCATTTTTTGATAAAATTGTGAAAATGCTAGATAATTAATCAGTTTTAATTTTAGCAAAATCAGTCAAAACATACTGACCCGTTATACATCGTCATGCATTATTACAATTAGCTTAACTACTTGAGCACAGAAAACAGCTGAACTTCCATTGACATGAAATGCACAGATTGAGTTGTTCCCTCTCTTGGGCTATTATATAATGCAAACAAAGCTGTAGGTTAACTCTGGCCTCTGGGCAGTCTGTTCCTGTGTGAATTTACACTATTGTAAGCGTAACAAGGCAGAACCTCAAAACTGAGCGCTGTTCAGTCTGGCTGGAGAGAATGCAGAATAGACAACCGACAGTAGAATTCAAATGTGGCTGTGTTTAAATCGATGAGATACCTGACCATGTTTTACAGCTGGAAAACTAAGAGCAACGTGAATTAGGTACAATAATCTTCGTTTTCAGATTCATACAACACAGAAACAGACTCTTTGCCCTACCATGTCTGTAGCAACCCATCTATCCTAATCCAATTTAGCAGCAGCAGTTGCTCTGCAGTATACTATACCTAAATGATTCAAGTGCTCATCCTTTCACAGCTTAAATGTTGTGGAAGCACCTGATTTTACCACTTTTGCAAACTATGTGTTCCAGGTTGCAACCATGCACTGTGTGAAAAATCCTCTGATCCTGCCTAGACCTGTTAATCTCTCTCCCACCCCTCTCCCCCACCCCTCTCTTCCACTCCCCTCTTCCCCCCCTTCCCGCCTTCCATGCCATCAGTAAAGTTAATTCCAGGGCTGCTATTTCACCAGGGAGAAAACCAGCTATCTATTATATTGGTCTTACAAAGAGTTAAATCATTCCTATGTTTTCCTTGGTACTGATACCCAGTAAGTGTTGCTGTCTCTGGTGCATGCAAATCTCCCCCTTGCAAACTGGAGAATTTAGAAAGCGCATCCACCATCACCTCTGTCTTCAATGGCCAAGCCAATTTTGAATCTGGTCTACTAAGTCTCCACGGATCCCATATGCCTAAACCTTACCATGAGGACCTTGTAAAATGCTTAACCAAATCTATGTTGACAACATCCACTTTCCTAGCCTCATCAGTCATCTTTGTCATTTCCTTAAATAAGGCTCAAATAAAGCCACTTTGATCCTACCTAATAAGTTCATGCTTTCCAGATGTGAGTAAATCCTACCCCTGAGAATATTTTCCACTTATTTCCCTGCTACCAATAGAAGGTTCACCAGCCTACAATTTTACTGGTTTGACCCTATTGTCCTTAAACAAAGGAAAAATTTTCTCTGCAAAATGGCTTGTGCGTAGAAGACAGATGGTAATGGCTGAAGGGACTTATTCGAGCTGGACGTCTATATTTAGTGGAGTTCCGCAGTGATCTGTTCTGGGACCTCTGCTATTTGTAATGTTAATAAATGACCATAATGAAAATGTAAGTGGGTGGGTTAGTAAGTTTGCAGATGATACCAAGATTGGTGGAGTTGTGGATAGTGTAGAAAGACTGGCAAAGAATACAGTGTGATGTAGACCAGTTGTAGATATGGGCAGAGAAATGGAAGATGGAGTTTAACCCAGATAAATCTGAGTGCTGCACAGTAGGGCAAATACAAGGAGGCAGACAACTGTTAAGGGCAAAATCCTTAGTAGTGTTGCAGCGCAGAGAGATCTTGGGAATCCTCAAAGGTCGATAAGGTGACTGAGGAGGCTTATGGAACGCTTGCTTTTATCAGTCGAGGCATTGAGTTCAAAAGTCAGGAGGTTATGTTGCAACTTTAAAGATATTTGGTTCAGCCACATCTGGAGTATTGTGTACAATTCTGGTTGCCCCACTATAGGAAGAATGTTGAGGCTTTGGAGGAGGTGCAGAAGAGGTTCATGAGGATGCTGCCTGGTTTAGAGGGAATGTGGTATAATGTGAGCTTGAACAAAGTTGGGTTGTTTTCTCTGGAGTGGTGGAGGCTGAGGGGAGATCTGATAGAGGATTATAAGATTATGAGAGACAGAGATGGAGTGGGCAGGGAGTATCTGTTTCCCAGGGTTGAAATGCTGAATACCAGAGGGCATGCGTTGATGCTGAGAGGGTTTAAGGGGGATGTGAGGGGTAAATTCTTTACTTAGAGAGTCAGGAAAGCCTGGAATGAGCTGCCTGGTATGGCGGTAGGGGCAAAAACATTAGAGGCTTTTAAGAGACATTTGGACAGGCACATGAATGTAAGGAAGATGGATGTATATGGACATGGTGTAGGTAGGAGGGATTAGTGTTTGGGTGGTTTTGATTTGCTTTTTAGCTGGTTCAGCACAACATTGTGGGCTGAGTGGCCTGTCCCTGAGCTGTACACCTCTATGTTCTGGGGCCATCTCCATTCCTCTGGGATTTTGCCTGTGGTTAGTGCGGATACAAAGATTAGGAAACAAGGATACAGGGCTCTGGCAATCTTGTCTGTTGTCTCTTTCAATGATCCAGGATAGACTCCATCAGCCTCTGGAATGTATCCTCCTTACGGTTCTCTAAAAGGCTCTTTTTCTTGATCTCAATATGCCCTGGCATATCAGCGTACCTCTCCCTGAACTCACCATATTCCATGTCATGTCCTTCTCCTTGGTAAACACCAATGCAGAATACTCATTTAGGACTCCCCCTATTTCCGCTGGCTCCATGCATGCATTTTTTCTTCATCCTTGAGTAGCCTTGTATTCTCCTTAGTCACTTTCTTGTTCTTATATATGTATAACATATTACCTTAATCCTACTGACCAATGACATCCAGAAGTGGAGAGAGAGAGTTTCTGGGTGTTGATATCTCTGAGGACCTAACCTGGTTCCAACAGATCGATGCAGTTATAAAGAAGTCAAGACAGTGGCTTATTTCATTAGGAGTTTGAGAAGATTTGGTGTGTCACCCAAACGTTTGCAAATTTGTACCATTGAGAGCATTCTGACTGGTTGCATCACTGTCCAGTATGAGGTGTGGGGTGTTGGGGCTAGTGCACAGGATCAAAGTAAGAGTCTACTCCATCGTGGGCACTATCCAAGACACCTTCAAGGAGCAGTGCCTCAAAAAGGCAGCGTCCATCATTAAGGACCACCACCACCAAGGACATGCCCTCTTCTCATTGTTACCATCAGGAAGGAGGTGCAGAAGCCTGAAGGCACACACATACCAATTCAGGAACAGCTTCAACCCTCTGCCATCCAGTTTCTGAGGCTGTTTTGTTAATCCTTAGCAGGGTTGGATTTTTTGACTTCTATGGAAATATTATTCTTCGCCATCTTTTATGGGATCAGTACTGCTGCCACAAAGTTAACAGAATATACTGGTGTTATTAAACCTGATTCTGATTCATACCCCTACTTATTTCAATTATTTCCTGCTTCCTTCATGTCCCTCCTGCCCAGTCCCTAAATATTACATAGGCTTCCCTTTCTTTTTTGACCAAATTTATATCCTTGACATCCAAAATTCCAGATGGAGTGTATGATAAGGGCTGTGATCTGCATCACTTCTGCAGACACTTGGCATACTGTTCGGAGTACAACTGGCAGGTGTGGGTTCAGAGCATCAGCAAGAATATCCAAATCTCGTCCGTTGTGTCTGCTTGCCTACACATTTGGCAGATTTACTGGCACAATATCTGAAGCTGAAGTACTCCTCACAAATTCATTATGTTAGCATAGAACTGCTAACCAGGAAACAGCGCAAGCTTGGTGGGCTTCTCCCTTTGGAGCTGGGGTGGGTTGTCTGGGTGCTTTTATCCATCTGGCTGCAAGCTAATTGATGGGGCTTATGACAGCACAGGATGTGGCAGACTCATCCGCAAAATAGTTTTAATAGCTTGTTAAACCTCGTCAGGTTAACCTGCTGCAGGATCTGTGGATAGAGTGGGGGAATTCTGTGAAAATTCACATCATCCTGCCTAACTCCATGAGATGTCCGAGAGCAAAATGTAGTTGTCCATAGAAAGGTGATCTGCTGTGAAAACAAAGTTCATATCCTCCACCTTCACTTGTGCTTCATGAACATCTGCACAGCTGTATGGAGAAAAATCGGTGATTTTGAGTTTTTGATGTGAGCCACTGGCATGTAGAAAACATTAACTACTGTATTATTGATTTGTTGCATTGTTTTGAAATAAGCCACTCACGCATAAAATTATAAGCAAATGAGTTTTAGGAACAGAGTATTCTCTGATGTTTCTAAAATTGGATGATACATTTACAGATAACTGATTAAAAGGAATGTTCTAGGGACCATAACATGGTAAGCAATTTTCAGATTCTGCATTTTTTCTTATTTACACAGCAGACTTCTATGACATTTTTTCTTATAAACAGTATATTACTATATGTCCTTTTGAGATTCTACTTGTCAATGTAAAACAAGGCAAGGGTGAATTTACTGTAAGATGATTTTAATCACAAGTGCAGCTTATATGAGCAATCTTACTTCTTAAATTTGTATGCAATAGAACCAACGTGATATCTTATAGGGAAGAGGAATTAAAAGAAGTCATTAAATTTGTGAGTGATAATTTGTCATTATTAACAGAGATTATTCTGGTGGAAAAAGAAGTTCCATTTCAGCATTCCATTCATGTCAGCCGTTGTGTCAAATCTGTGAATGGTGTTCATGACGTTAACATGCCATATGCACTGTAGTATGAAGGAACTGAAAATATGGGTGCAAAATGTCACTTTTCCTGGTAGTGCCTTTGAATATGGTGAAGGACTGCCAGATGTCTAATAGCAATAATTACCTACTTTCAAAATTCAGGCAGCATGCAAATACAATTTTATCATTAATAGTTAAAACATTTAACTTTGCATGGAAAATGACTTCTCAGGCTGACACAGCTGTACAAGAATGATGCTCTTTGCTGCCAGAGCTTCTCTTTCATTACATTTTAAACTTTCAGAGGTGATTAGGTTGAGCTTAATTTTATAACATTAGTGAAATACTGCAGATTTTTTGCGTTACAAGCTGATATGGAGATGCTCTTTAGGGTGAGAAAAAAAGTACTTTTTCACTTCCAAGTTGCAGTGATGTCAACTGTCATGTGTATTGGGTTGGTGTCACAGGCTGGAGTCTTTACTGGCATAATGAAACTTCCAACCCAGCATGCCTAGAGAGGATCATTTCTACTTCTAATGTCAAACTTCTAAATAAAAATCATCAATTCAAATTAAGCCATGGACAAATTTGAAAAGGAGTGCTGACTCTCCAACTTATTAAACCTGAGCTGCATTTATCTTGAACCAAGAGGAGATATCTAATCCCATCAGCCTGGCCTAGCTTTAAATCTAAGCACTATTGGTAAAAAGACAAGATTGATTCTACAGTTTGAAATTTGGGAAAGTATAATCAGACTGTTTGTGATGGTTTTCTTCCTTTGAAGTTGGTGGGAAATTGATGGACATTTATTTGTATTTTTTGCTTCATGAAGACCAGGATGAGTCAGTCAAAAAGACAATAGGCAGAAGTGATTAAGCTGTGTGGTTTGGATATCAGTCTCTTTCCAGCGTACAAAGAAATCAAACCAGAATAGGCAGTGTATACCTCAGCCTAGTCCAGAACTCTGTCCCAGTACACAGTATCACAACCCTTTGGAGTAAGGAATGCCAAAGGCTGGCAGCTATCCAGTAGAAATTTCTGGAGACACAATGGGATGAAGATGCTGGAATCATAGAATCAGAATCAGGTTTAATATCATTGGCATACGTACATCGTGAAGTTGGTTGGTTTGCAGCAGTACGTTATAGTACAAAAAAAATTTTAAATTACAAGAACTATATATATGAAAGAAAATTAAATTAAATAAGTATTGCAAAAAGAGAAGGGAAAATACTGAGGTTCATGGGTTCATTGTCCATTCAGCAATCACATGATGGATGGAAAGAAGCTCTTCCTGAATCACTGAGTCTGTGTCTTCAGGCACCTGTCCTCCTTCTTGGTGGTGGCAATGAGAAGTGGGCATGTCCTGGATGATGGGGGCACTTGATGACGAATACTACCTTTTTGATGCATCACCTTTTGAAAATGTTTTTGATGCTCGGGAGGCTAATGTCCATGATGAAACTGGCTACGTTTACAACTTACTGCAGTTTTTTCCATTCCTGTGCAGTGGCCTCTACATACCAGTAGGGGATGCAATTAGTTAGAATACTCTCCATGGTACATCTGTACAAATTTGCAAGTGTCTTTGGAGGCATATCAAATCTCCTCATACTCCTGCTGAAATGTAGCTGCTGCCATGCCTTCTTTGTATTTGTATCAGTATGTTGGGTCCAGGATATATCCTCAAAGGTGTTGACACGCAGGAACTTCAAACTGCTTGGCGAGGCACAGTAACGTAATGGTTAGCACAATACTTTATCATTCCAGTGACCCACAGCTGCCTGTAAGGGGTTTCTGCACTCTCCCCGTGACCGTGTGAGTTTCCTCCAGATGCTCCAGTTCCATCCCACCGTCCAAAGAGGACATATTGGTAGGTTTATTGGTCATTGTAAATTGCCCTGTGATTAGGCTAGGATTAAATTTGGTTCACTGGGCGCCATGGCTCAAAGGGCCCTTTACGAGCTGTAGATCAATAAATAAATAAATAATCGTTCCACGTTTGATCCTTTGATGAGAACTGGTGTGTGCTCCCTCCACTTCCATTCCTGAAGTCCACAATCAATTCCTTGATCTTACTGATGTGGAGTGCAAGGTTCAACCACCTGATCTATCTCGCTCACGTACGCCTCCTTGGCACCATCTGAAACTCCACCAACAGTACTGTGTCATCATCAAACTTATAGATTTGAGCTGTGCATAGCCATGCAACTGTGGGTGTAGAGAGAGTAGAGCAGTTGGCTCAGCTGTGCCAGAGTTGACTATCAGCATGGAGGAGATGTTATTTCTGATCCGCACAGACTGTGGTCTCTCAATGAGGGAATCAAGGATACAGTTGCAGAGGAAGGTACAGAGGCCCAGGTTCGTGAACATAAAATTAGCTGGTGGAAGAACCGAGTGGATAAGGCAGCACCTATGGAGGCATGAGGATGGTTGACATTTAGGGTCAAATCTCTGCTTCTGGACTAAAAGTAAAGAGGGAAGATAGCTGGTATACAAAAGAGGGAGGGAGTGGTGATACAGAGGCTGGCTGGTAAGAGGTAGAACCAGGGTTTTAGACAGATGAAGCCACGTGAGGGGGGAAAGAGGGAAGCCTCAAGACAGACAGCTGGAGGTGATAAGTGAAACTAAATAGGGAGGATGGACAGATTGAATCTGGTGGGGGTAGAAATAAGAAAGGTGAATCAAGAAGAAACCCAGAGGAATAGTTATGTGGGTAATAAGCAGATGGAACTGGGTAGAGAGGATGATGTGTCTGGGTAATGAGTGATGTGGGGAGAAAGAAATGGAAAATGAAAATAAAGAGAGAAAGTAGATTGGAGGAAGCTGGTTACCTGAATTGGAAAATACAATGTTCACCTTACTGGGCTGTAGGCTATGCAAGTGGAATATGAAGTGCTATTCTTCGGGTCTATAACTGGCCTCACCATGCCAATAGAGAAGTTAGTGTGGAATGGGAAAAGGAATTCCTGTAACATGCGATTAGAAGCTCAAGATGGCCACTGTAGACAGAGTGTGCTGCTCTGCAAAGTGATTGCTTAATCTATGCTTGCTCTTTATCAATGCGGAGGAGACTACGTCACATGCTTCAAATACAATAGACTATTTTGGAGGAGGCGCAGATAACCTCTCCTCTGCCTCCTTTGGAAGAGCTGCTCAGGGGTCCTAAGGCCATTTTGAGCAGCACTTCACCATTCAGCCTATTTCCAATCCCCTGATCCCAAGCATCTCATGTTTGTCATGAATGTCCCATGTAAGTACAATGCCATTCCTCATCAGTCGGGCCTTAAAGGCTTTATTGCTCTCCCCAGCCTAGTTGCATCTGCCCTCCATCTTTCCCTAACCTGGTTCCACATCACCTGCCAGTTTCTATCTCTGTACCCCTTCCCCAAACATATCCCAACATCCCCTCCATCCCAACATCTTTATTCTATTCTTTGCTATATTTCCAGGTATCACCAGCCTTTATTCCAACACCTCTTCTCCTTGTCCCTCACATCCCCATCTGCCCATCATCCCTTCCCCCCTCCACATACTGCCTATCAGCCCTCCCAGCCTCTATCTCATCCCTATGCTATGTAGGTTTAGAAGAATGGGAGGTGATCTCATTTAAGAGGCTGAGGGAGGCCTAACAAGGTAGATGCTGAGCATAAGTTTCCATCTATGAGGATTAAGATCCAGGGAGTGGGATAAATAATCAGTAAATTTTGGCTAAGAGGAAAAGGAATATCTTCTGTAGAAAAAGAAAGAAGAACTCGGTGGGCCAACCAGCCTCTGTGAAGGCAAAATGATTGTCAACTTTTCAGGTTGAGACCCAATATTAGGACTGAGTGTAAGAGCGAAGCTAGCCAGTGTATAAAAATTGGAAGGAGGGATGAGACAGACTGGTAGGGCTGATAGGTGGAGGTGGGAGGGGTTGGTGTTAAGATGGGGATGTGAGGAATGCATGAGTGCTATAAAAATTAACTGTGTTTCTATGCTTTAACTCCTCTGTGTTTGAAGCAGATATCATTCAGTTCCATCAGCAGAACTTTCTCAGCAGCTCAAATAGCCAGATGGAGAAAGATTTTTTGGGGTATTAGCCTTTAACTCATGAAAACTATGAACTTCTAATTTGCTATTACTATGACAGATATCACCCATTGCTGTTGAGTCTGTGGCAATTTGCTGTGGCTAGTGAAGTTGTTCATTTTTTCTTCTGATGTCAGCCATGTCAGCTATAGTACACTTTCCGTGTGTCATTGTTCCAGTGCTAAGAACAAAATAAATAATTAATCATGGTACAACAGATGGACTTGACCTAACAATCCACCTTGTTTCAGACTTGCCCATTATTAGATTAGATTTAGATTATGAGGACTCTCAGTCCTCGTTTATTGTCATTTAGAAATAGAAACATAGAAACATAGAAAATAGGTGCAGGAGTAGGCCATTCGGCCCTTCGAGCCTGCACCGGCATTCAGTATGATCATGGCTGATCATCCAACTCAGAACCCTGTACCTGCTTTCTCTCCATACCCCCGATCCCTTTAGCCACAAGGGCCATATCTAACTTCCTCTTAAATATAGCCAATGAACCGGCCTCAACTGTTTCCTGTGGCAGAGAATTCCACAGATTCACCACTCTATGTGTGTAGAAGTTTTTCCTCATCTCGGTCCTAAAAGGCTTCCCCTTTATCCTTAAACTGTGACCCCTCGTTCTGGACTTCCCCAACATCGGGAACAATCTTCCTGCATCTAGCCTGTCCAATCCCTTTAGAATTTTATACGTTTCAGTAAGATCCCCCCTCAATCTTCTAAATTCCAGTGAGTATAAGCCTAATCGATCCAGTCTTTCTTCATATGAAAGTCCTGCCATCCCAGGAATCAATCTGGTGAACCTTCTCTGTACTCCCTCTATGGCAAGAATGTCTTTCCTCAGATTAGGGGACCTAAACTGCACACAATATTCTAGGTGCGGTATCACCAAGGGCTTGTACAACTGCAGTAGAACCTCCATGCTCCTGTACTCAAATCCTTTTGCTTTGAATGCCAACATACCATTTGCCTTTTTCACCGCCTGCTGTACCTGCATGCCCACCTTCAATGAGTGGTGTACAATGACACCCAGGTCTCGTTGCATCTCCCCTTTTCCTAAACGGCCACCGTTCAGATAATAATCTGTTTCCCTGTTCTTGCAACCAAAGTGGATAACCTCACATTTATCCACATTAAATTGCATCTGCCATGAATTTTCCCACTCACCTAACCTATCCAAGTCACCCTGCATCCTCTTAGCATCCTCCTCACAGCTAACACCGCCGCCCAGCTTCGTATCATCCACAATCTTGGAGATGCTGCATTTAATTCCCTCGTCTAAATCATTAATATATATTGTAAACAACTGGGGTCCCAGCACTGAGCCTTGCGGTACCCCACTAGTCACTGCCTGCCATTCTGAAAAGGTCCCGTTTACTCCCACTCTTTGCTTCCTGTCTGCCAACCAATTCTCTATCCACATCAATACCATACCCCCAATACCATATGCTTTAAGTTTGCACACTAATCTCCTGTGTGGGACCTTGTCAAAAGCCTTTTGAAAATCCAAATATACCAGATCCACTGGCTCTCCCCTATCCACTCTACTAGTTACATCTTCAAAAAATTCTATAAGATTCGTCAGGCATGATTTTCCTTTCACAAATCCATGCTGATTTTGTCCGATGATTTCACCCCTTTCCAAATGTGCTGTTATCACATCTTTGATAACTGACTCTAGCATTTTCCCCACCACCGATGTCAGACTAACCGGTCTATAATTCCCCGGTTTTTCTCTCACTCCTTTTTTAAAAAGTGGGGTTACATTAACCACCCTCCAATCCTCAGGAATGAATCCAGAATCTAAGGAGTTTTGAAAAATTATCACTAATGCATTCACAATTTCTTGGGCTACTTCCTTAAGCACTCTGGGATACAGACCATCTGGCCCTGGGGATTTATCTGCCTTTAATCCCTTCAATTTACCTAACACCACTTCCCTACTAACATGTATTTCCCTCAGTTCCTCCATCTCACTAGACCCTCGGTCCCTTACTATTTCCGGAAGATTATTTATGTCCTCCTTAGTGAAGACAGAACCAAAATAGTTATTCAATTGGTCTGCCATGTCTTTGTTCCCTATGATCAATTCACCTGTTTCTGACTGTAAAGGACCTACATTTGTCTTGACCAATCTTTTTCTTTTCACGTATCTATCAAAGCTTTTACAGTCAGTTTTTATGTTCCCTGCCAGCTTTCTCTCATAATCTTTTTTCCCTTTCCTAATTAAGCCCTTTGTCCTCCTCTGCTGGTCTCTGAATTTCTCCCAGTCCTCAGGTGTGCCGCTTTTTTTTGCTAATTTATATGTTTCTTCCTTGGACTTGATACTATCCCTAATTTCCCTTGTCAGCCACGGGTGCACTACCTTCCCTGGTTTATTCTTTTGCCAAACTGGGATGAACAATTGTTGTAGTTCATCCATGCGATCTTTAAATGCTTGCCATTGCATATCCACTGTCAACCCTTTAAGTATCATTTGCCAGTCTATCTTAGCTAATTCACGTCTCATACCTTCAAAGTTACCCTTCTTTAAGTTCAGAACCTTTGTTTCTGAATTAACTATGTCACTCTCCATGTTAATGAAGAATTCCACCATATTATGGTCACTCTTACCCAAGGGGCCTCGCACGACAAGATTGCTAACTAACCCTTCCTCACTGCTCAATACCCAATCTAGAATGGCCTGCTCTCTAGTTGGTTCCTCGACATGTTGGTTCAGAAAACCATCCCGCATACATTCCAAGAAATCCTCTTCCTCAGCACCCTTACCAATTTGGTTCACCCAATCTATATATAGATTGAAGTCACCCATTATAACTACTGTTCCTTTATTGCACGCATTTCTAATTTCCTGTTTAATGCTATCCCCAACCTCACTACTACTGTTAGGTGGCCTGTACACAACTCCCACCAGCGTTTTCTGCTTTCTGCCCCTTAGTGTTATGCAGCTGTACCCATATCGATTCCACATCCTCCAGGCTAATGTCCTTCCTTTCTATTGCGTTAATCTCCTCTCTAACCAGCAACGCTACCCCACCTCCTTTTCTTTCCTGTCTATCCCTCCTGAATATTGAATATCCCTGGATGATGAGCTCCCATCCTTGGTCACCCTGGAGCCATGTCTCTGTGATCCCAACTATATCATATTCATTAATAACTATCTGCACATTCAGTTCATCCACCTTGTTACGAATGCTCCTCGCATTGACACACAAAGCCTTCAGGTTTGTTTTTACAACATTCTTAGCTCTTATACAATTACGTTGAAAAGTGCATACATGCATTAAGAAATGATACAATGTTCCTCCAGAGTGATATCACAAAATAATATTAAGGTCAAACCAAAGACTCATGCTGACAAACCCACATAATTATAGCATATAGTTACAGCAGTGCAAAGCAATACCATAATTTGATGAAAGCAGACCATGGATACGGTTTTTAAAAAAAATTCTCAAGTCCCAATCGACTCCGATAGTCCCGATATCAGGCAGCAAAAGTGAGAAACTCTCCCTGCCATAAACTTCCAGGCACTGGCAACTAATGCCTTGGAAAGTACCCGACGACAGCAGACTCTGAGTCCGTCCGAAAACTCTGAGCCTCCAACCAGCCCCTCCGACACAGCCTCCCGAGCACCATCCTCTGCACAGCACCTTCGACCTCGTCCCGGCCGCCGAAACAAGCAAAGCCGAGGTCTCGGAGGCCTTCTCCTCCGGAGATTCTGTACTGCACGGTAGCAGTGGCAGCGAAGTGGGCATTTCAGAAGTTTCTCCAGATGTTCCTCCACGCTTCTCACGTCTGTTTCCATCAAATCAGGATTGAGCACGGATCCCTACTTAACAAGTAACAATATCCATTCTCTGGAGAGGCCGCGTGCGCTGCGTCGCGCTGCCGTTTTCTCCTCCTATTATTATTTACCTGCACTGCACTTTCTCTGTAGCTGTTAGAATTTATTCTTTTATTGTTATACTTTATGCCACCTCAGTCACTGTGCAATGATTTGATCTGTTCTTCCCGTTGTTTGAGCGTAGGGAGTTTAACCTGCAGTCATTTGGACCATAGACTGTGGAACCCTCTCATCTCACCAAATTCTACCGTATGAAAGATCCTCAAGAAAGATTTTGAGAATTAGTGAGAAGAACATGCACACTAATACTGGAGGAGGCCAGCATCAGCAGCATGCTAAAGCAATTCCAGGTCATGTCATCCGGATGTGCCCCCAAATAGATGCTTCCTTCCCAGTTGAAGGAAGGTCAGCCAGCCCTCGGTGAGCAAAAGAAACGCTTCAAAGGTAACATCAAAATCAGCCTGGAGAAATTTAACATTACATCTAAAAACTGGGAAGGCATTGCAATCAACAGATACACCCGGAGGAAATCTGTTCAAGAGGGAGCTGCACTACATGAGGACGACCTCTACTGTGCCTTAGAGAACAAGAGGCTGCAGCAAAATTAGAGACTGAACAACGAAAAGACCCAACTACTATCCACAGCAACCACATACATTACTTTTGCCCACACTGCCCCAGAATATGTGGATCTCTAATCGGGCTCTACAACCTCCTGAGGACCCACCAGTAGACAACCCTGTAGGGGATCGTCGTACTTGACTCGAGTGATCCCGACTGTGATATGATTTGATCTGTGTGAACACTATGCAATTCTAGCTTTACACTGTCTGCAGTACATGCGATAATAATAAGACATTGCAACAAATTAGGCCATACAACCCATCGTGTCTCCTCTGCCATTCCATCATTACTTTATTATCCTTCGCCTAGCTGCTCCCTGTAATCTTTGCTGCCCTGACTAATCAGGAACCTATCAACCTCTGTTTAAATATATTTAGTGATTTGGCCTCAACAGCCAAAAATTCTCTGACTAAAGAAGTTCCCTCTCATCTTTATTTTAGAACATGGATGTCCCTCTATTCTGAAGCTGTGCCCTCTAGTCCTAGACTCCTGCACTAATGGAAACATCCTCTCCACAACCACTCTATCCAGCCCTTTCAATATTTGATAGGTTTCAATGAATGCCCCCCCCCCCCATTCTTATAAACTCCAGCGAGTTTAAGTTTAGAGCATTAAATGCTCCTTGTATGTCAAGTCTTCCATTCCTGGGATCATACTTGTGAACCTCTTCTGGATTCTATCCACTACCAGCACACCTTTCTTAGTTAAGGGGCCCAAAACTGTTCATAATACTCCAAGTGTGGTCTGACCAATGCCCTATAAAGCTTTCACATTATATCCTTGCTCTTATGTTCTAATCGTCTCGAAATGAATGCTAACATTGCATTTGCCTTCCTTACCGCTGACTCAACCTGCAAGTTAACCTTCAGAGAATCCTGCATGAGGGCTCCCAAGTCCCCTTGCACCTTTGATTTCCAATTTTCTCCCCATTTAGGAAATAGTCTATGCCTTTATTCCTTCCACCAAAGTGTTGACCATACTCTTCCCTAGACTACATCCCATCTGCTCTGTCTTTGCCCATTCTTCCAAACTAAGTCCTTCTGAAGACTCCCTGCTTCCTCAACACTACCTGCCCCTCCATCTACCTTTGAATCATTTGCAAATATGGCCACAAAGTCATCGATTCCATCATCCAAATCATTGATATATAATGTGAAAGGAAGTTGTCCCAGCACCGATAATAAATAAATGAGCAACAAGTATTGAGAATACAAATTGTAGAGTCCTTAAAAGTGAGTCCTTTAGGTTGTAAAATGTGTTCAGTGTTGGGATCTGAAGTTACCCCCTCTGGTTCAAGAGCCTGATGGATGAGGGGTAATAACGGTCCTAAACCCGATGGTGTGGGTCCTGAGGCTCCTGTACTTCTCCTTTGATGGCAGCAGTGAGAAGACAGCATGGCCTGTATAGTTGGGGTTCTTGATGAACATAGAACATGGAATAGTACAGCACATTACAGGCCCTTCGGCCCACAATGTTGTGCCGACCCTCAAACCCTGCCTCCCATATAACCCCCCACCTTAAATTCCTCCATATACCTGTCTAGTAGTCTCTTAAACTTCCCTAGTGTATCTGCCTCCACCACTGACTCAGGCAAGGTATTCCACGCACCAACCATTCTCTGAGTGAAAAACCTTCCTCTAATATCCCCTTTGAACTTCCCTCCCCTTACCTTAAAGCCATGTCCTCTTGTACTGAGCAGTGGTGCCCTGGGGAAGAGGCGCTGGCTGTCCACTCTGTCTATTCCTCTTAATATCCTGTACACCCCTATCATGTCTCCTCTCATCCTCCTTCTCTCCAAAGAGTAAAGCCCTAGCTCCCTTAATCTCTGATCATAATCCATACTCTCTAAACCAGGTAGCATCCTGGTAAATCTCCTCTGTACCCTTTCCAATGCTTCCACATCCTTCCTATACTGAGGTGACCAGAACTGGACACAGTACTCGAAGTGTGGCCTAGCCAGAGTTTTATAGAGCTGCATCATTACCTCGCGACTCTTAAACTCTATCCCTCGACTTATGAAAACTAACACTCCATAAGCTTTCTTAACTACCCTATCTACCTGTGAGGCAACTTACAGCGATCTGTGGACATTACCCCCAGATCCCTCTGCTCCTCCACACTACCAAGTATCCTGCCATTTACTTTGTACTCTGCCTTGGAGTTTGTCTTTCCAAAGTGTACCACCTCACACTTCTCTGGGTTGAACTCCATCTGCCACTTCTCAGCCCACTTCTGCATCCTATCAATGTCTCTCTCCAATCTTCGACAATCCTCTACACTATCTACAACACCACCAACCTTTGTGTCATCTACAAATTTGCCAACCCAACCTTCTACCCCCACATCCAGGTCATTAATAAAAATCATGAGAAGTAGAGGTCCCAGAACAGATCCTTGGGGGACACCACTAGTCACAACCCTCCAATCTGAATGTACTCCCTCCACCACGATCCTCTGCCTTCTGCAGGCAAGCCAATTCTGAATCCACCTGGCCAAACTTCCCTGGATTCCATACCTTCTGACTTTCTGAATAAGCCTACCATGTGGAACGTTGTCAAATGCCTTACTAAAATCCATACAGATCACATCCGCTGCATTACCCTCATCTATATGCCTGGTCACCTCCTCAAAGAACTCTATCAGGCTTGTTAGACATGATCTGCCCTTCACAAAGCCATGCTGACTGTCCCTGATCAGACCATGATTCTCTAAATGCCCATAGATCCTATCTCTAAGAATCTTTTCCAACAGCTTTCCCACCACAGACGTAAGGCTCACTGGTCTATAATTACCTGGGCTATCCCTACTACCTTTTTTGAACAAGGGGACAACATTTGCCTCCCTCCAATCCTCCGGTACCATTCCTGTGGACAGCGAGGACATAAAGATCCTAGCCAGAGGCTCAGCAATCTCTTCCCTCGCCTCGTGGAGCAGCCTGGGGAATCTTCCATCAGGTCCCGGGGACTTATCCGTCCTAATGTATTTTAACAACTCCAACACCTCCGCTGCCTTAATTACAACATGCTCCAGAACATCAACCTCACTGATATTGTCCTCATCGTCATCTAGTTCCCTTTCATTGGTGAATATCAAAGAGAAGTATTCATTGAAGACCTTGCTCACTTGCACAGCCTCCAGGCACATCTTCCCACCTTTATCTCTAATCGGTCCTACCTTCACTCCTGTCATCCTTTTGTTCTTCACATAATTGAAGAATGCTTGGGGTTTTCCTTTACCCTACTCGACAAGGCCTTCTCATGCCCCCTTCTTGCTCTTCTCAGCCCCTTCTTAAGCTCCTTTCTTGCTACCCTATATTCCTCAATAGACCCATCTGATCCTTGCTTCCTAAACCTCATGTATGCTGCCTTCTTCCACCTGACTAGATTCTCCACCTCACTTGTCACCCATGGTTCCTTCACCCTACCATTCTTTATCTTCCTCACCAGGACAAATTTATCCCTAACATCCTGCAAGAGATCCTTAAAAAACGACCACATTTCCATAGTACATTTCCCTGCAAAAACATCATCCCAATTCACACCCGCAAGTTCTAGCCTGAGAGCCTCATAATTTGCCCTTCCCCAATTAAAAATTTTCCTGTCCTCTCTGATTCTGTACTTTTGCATGATAATGCTAAAGGCCAGGGAGCAGTGGTCACTGTCCCCCAGATGCTCACCCACTGAGAGATCTGTGACCTGACCCGGTTCATTACCTAATACTAGATCTAGTATGGCATTTCCCCCTAATCGGCCTGTTAACATACTGTGACAGGAATCCGTCCTGGACACACTTAACAAACTCTGCCGCATCCAAACCCTTGGAACTAATCAGGTGCTAATCGATAATAGGGAAGTTAAAGTCACCCATGATAACAACCCTGTTATTTTTGCACCTTTCCAAAATCTGCCTTCCTATCTGTTCCTCAGTATCTCTGCTGCTACCAGGGGGCCTATAGAATACCCCCAGCAGAGTAACTGCTCCCTTCCTGTTCCTGACTTCTATCCATACTGACTCAAAAGAGGATCCTGCTACATTACCCACCCTTTCTGTAGCTGTAATAGTATCCCTGACCAGTAATGCCACCCCTCCTCCCCTTATCCCCCCTCTCTATCCCTTTTAAAGCACTGAAATCCAGGAATATTGAGAATCCATTCCTGCCCTGGTGCCAGCCAAGTCGCTGTAATGGCCACTACATCATAATTCCATGTATGTATCCAAGCTCTCAGTTCATCACCTTTGTTCCTGATACTTCTTGCATTGAAGTACACACACTTTAGTCCTTCTACCTTACTACCTTTACACCCTTTATTCTGCTTCTTTCCTCAAAGCCTCTCGAGATGTTAGTTCTGGCTTTACTCCATGCACTTCTTTCACTGCTCTATCGCTCCGGGTCCCATTCGCCTTGCAAATTAGTTTAAACCCTCCCGAACCATGCTAGCAAACCTACCTGCAAGGATATTGCTCCCCCTTGAGTTCAGGCGCAACCCATCCAATCTGTACAGGTCCCACCTTCCCCAGAAGAGATCCCAATGATCCAAAAATCTAAAACCATGCCCCCTGCACCAACTCCTCAGCCACGCATTCAACTGCCAACTCCTCCAATTCTTACCATCACTATCACGTAGCACTGGCAGCAATCCTGAGAACGCCACCCTTGAGGTCCTGTTCTTCAGCCTTCTGCCTAGTTCCTGACACTCACACTTCAGGACCTCATCCTTTTTCCTGCCTATGTCGTTGGTACCAACATGTATCACGACTTCTGGCTGCTTTCCTTCTCGTACCAGGATGTCATGCACGCGGTCAGAGACATCCCAGACCCTGGCACCCGGGAGGCAACAAACCATGCGGGTGTCCTTCTCACATCCACAAAATCTCCTGTCTGCTCCCAAGACTATAGAGTCTCCAATGACGACAGCTCTCCTCTTCTCCGTCCCATCCTTCTGCACCACAGGGTCAGACTCAGTGCCAGAGGCCCTGCCACCGTGGCTCACACCTGGTCGGTCGGCCTCGCCAACAGTATCCAGGATGGTAAACTTATTATTCAGGGGAATGGCTACAGGGTTGCTCTGCACTACCTGTCTACTCACCTTCACTTCCCCCCCCTGACTGTTACCCAACGACGTGCTTCTGGCAGCCTAGGTGTGACTACCTCCCTGTGCCTCATTCTCCCTTATGAGTCGAAAGACATCCAGCTGCTGCTCCAGATTCCTCATACGGTCTTCCAGATCGCCCAGCCGCATGCACTTCTGGCAGATATGACTCTGTGGGAGAGGGGAGTTCCTCCAAGACTGACACATCTCACTGGAGAGGCACATCACAGTCTCAGGAGGCATTGTAAAGACTAACTGGGAACAAACTCGTTCTCTGCCTCTTCTCATCGAGTCAAAGCCTCAAATCTCCACTCCTTCACTGGCCTACTCACTCTCTGGCCGCTCTCCTGGATGCTGTTTTCCTGTGACGGTGCTTTGGGCTGTATCCACTATTTGTCATTTTTTCTGTTTAAATGCATTGGTGTTTCCATACCAGGCCGTGATGCGACCAGTCAGTACACTCTCCACCTCACACGTATAGATGTTTGTTAAAGTTTTAGATGACATGCCGAATCTGCACAGACTTCTATGAAGGCTGCTGTACCTTCGTTGTAGTGGCTGGACCCGAGACAGATCCTCTGAAATGGTAACACCGGGTAATTTAAAGTTGCTGACTCAAGACATCATGGCTCCAATACGCATATGGGAGGCTACACAGAATGCAATTGAGCTAATCATTAGCTTTCATGAACGATAATCAAACACATGGACCATCCTGGGGGAGTTCTGCAGACCAGTGCTGAGATTCCTGGCTGATGTCCACTGTCAGGAGGAGCCAAGCCTTGCCAACTCAGCATTGCAACGAGGTGGCCAAGGAAACCATGCAAGAGGGTAAGAGAAGCCAAAGCAGAGAATCTCTAGCCAGCTGTCCGGAACCAATTCATTGCACAGGGATGCTGCTTTCTGCAGATCATGGTAAACTCTGCTTGGCCAGGTACACGTTGAATACATTAGCCCAAACCAATAAATCAAAGCATGCTATTTGGCATTGATAATTTAATTTAACACATGTGCATTCCTTTAATGCCTTCCATGTATGTGCTTCTGTTGTCCATAGTTGTAGCATGGAGATTGCAGGGAGCTTTTAAGGATGACCAAGCAGCCTGTGGCACGTAGCAGAGGCATGGACAGGAGAGTCCGGACTGGCGGGCTGATGGGCAGCAGACAATGGCCTTTCTCAATACAGTCACCTTGAGGGAGGATAGCTGATTTGTGCTTCAGGGAGTTACTGATGGTTCCCCCGGGTAGCACTGCAAGAGTGTTATGATTCCCTTCACCCATTGGATGATGCTGTACTTTTTCCAGTTATTTTCAAGATATTTTTAAAATGACATTCCTTAATTGTGTCTTGCATTTAAGCTTTTCCCTTTTATCTCTGAACTATAGTGACAGCCCTACATGCAAAGTCATGAATGTAGAATTATGTATAATTGGAAATGAAAGCATATTTGTCAGGATATTTGACATTA
The DNA here is from genome assembly GCF_048418815.1 of Hemitrygon akajei. Taxonomy (NCBI): domain Eukaryota; kingdom Metazoa; phylum Chordata; class Chondrichthyes; order Myliobatiformes; family Dasyatidae; genus Hemitrygon; species Hemitrygon akajei. The sequence continues at coordinate 99,583,522 of NC_133136.1, forward strand.
TATATGCAACTTACATCATTTCTGAAGTTATTACTCTAGGTTATAAAAATATGTACTTGATGTGGCATGTCTGGCTGTTTTTGCAACCCTTCGCCCCTACATGAAAGCTTCATAAATATATGCAAATTGAAGTGCTATCACTCACGGGCCCTGAGCAAACTTTAATGTTGCAACTGTCAAAATTTCTGCTGTGGTTATGATGAATGTTGAACTCTGCTGGATTAAACAAGAGTCTAAAATGGTAAATTGGGGGCAGCAGGAGTAAGAGTCCTTCTCCAGGTCCCCCAGGCAAGGTTTCTACATGGAGAAAGGGTGGGTTCTTATAACACATCATTTGATCTAAGATTTGCTAAGAAAATCTAACTTCAGTTATTCAATGTTAAGCTTATGTGCCTTTGAAAGAAGCATTCTGCAGTAGATGGCAAGTTAAAGTTATTTAATGTTTTCTTTACACTTCCTTTTGTGTGTTTGCTATGCTTTCAATAATGGGATGCAGCTATCACTGGTAAGGCAAACCGTTATTGCCCATCCCTAGCTGTTCTTTAGAATGGTAATGATCTATCTTTTTAACCTTGCTGCAATCCTGGTAAAGATACTCGCATTTATGGGCAGGTAGTTACAAGCTGTACATCCAGCCCAATGATGCATAGACAGTGTGTGATTTAGAAGGGAGCTGGTGTATGGTGATTTTTCATATGCCGACTGCCCTTCTCCTCTTTAGTGTTAGAAGTTAATTTGGGAATTGGTTCCCAGGAGAGTAACTGAGAGTAAGTGTAGTGCATTTAGTGGATGGAGCACAAAGTGGCCACAATATTCTAGCCATGATAGTGGGAATTAATTTGGAAATGGGAAATGGAGTGTCTTTCAGATGGACTGCTTGATCCACTGTGTGTGTTTGTGTGTGAATCATTTTGAATTCTCTTCAATGACAGAGTGGAAGGTCACCAGATTGCCCACTGCGGTCACCTCATGTGCAGTTTAATGCTAACGAAGCAAAGCAAAAGATTACTATCAAAAGAACACAAAAGAGGAAGATGAATATAAAGGAATTAAGCAAGAGCAAGTAACTGAGAGAGAACAAAAGTGGAAGAAAAGTGGAATTAATTTAATAAATTCTTGCAGCCTTTGTGTCTAAGAGATAATTGTGCTTTACTCAGCTTGTGCTCAACAATTGACAGCAACTATATTAGCAAAATATATTGAAATTTTCTTATCAAAAATGACAATTGACCATCAAGTCATGGCTTTGAAAATAAAATCAAACAATGTATTCCAGAGTTTTGAGTTATCACATTAAAAAAGACTGGTAGGGGAAATGTAATATTGTTAAATCTGCCAATATACTCTTTAAGTCGCTGAGCCCCTTTTTTTTAATCAACATTCTTCACGTCGTCACTGACTCATTCACCTGTCCCCCACATGGAATTGAAACTTCCCTTTTCATTATATTACATTACCAATAGTGTTCTGTCCATTCTCTAGAACTTTGTCCAATCATTACTGGAGTCTGAAATGGATTCTGTTTTATAAGACAGGTTTATTTTTTCACCTACTATCTACGATACAAAAGACAAACAACTTTGAAACTTTCTTAAGTGGGAGGTTGAGAAGTCAAAGGTTATGGTCCACAGCAGTACAAATGATATGGGTAGGAAGGGTGACAAGGTTTTGCAAAGAGAGTTCAGGGTGTTAGGTGATAAGTTAAAGACAGGACCTCCGACCTCCCGTGTTGTGATCTCAGGATTGTTACCCATGCCACGTGCTAGTGAGGCCAGAAACAGGAAGATCATATAGTTTAACACATGACTAAGAAGATGGTGCAGGAGGGAGGACTTCAGATTTTTGGATCACCAGGCTCTCTCCCAGGGAAGATGTTAACTGTACAGACAGGGCGGTCTGCACTGAACTGGAGGGGGGCTAATATCCCTCTCAAAGATATCAGTAACTCAAAAGCAGTACTTTCTGTAAGCAGTAAGGCTGATCTCAACATTTCCACTCACTAACACGCCACACTCCCCTCCACCCCACTGCCACTGACACTACTCTATCATTTCCTGTCAGATTTACATATGTACAGACACTCCTGTGCCTAGCATCACTTTATAGACATACTGTTCAATCAATCTATGTATATAAGCTATGTTATATATTTATATTTATTGTGTTTTTTAGATTATTGTGTTCTTTATCGTGTTGTTTTTTTGTGTGCTGCATCTGATCTGGTGTAATAATTATTTTGTTCTCCTTTATATTTACGTACTAGAAATGACAGTCTTGAATTCTTGCGGGAGCTGCACAGGGTGGGCGAGGTTGTTTAAACTTGAGTTGCAGGGGTTGGGAACCAGAGTGCCAGCAGAGAGTGGAGTGGTTATGGGGAAAGATGTTGTTATGCCTACATACAAAGTCAGGAATCAAAAGTTTGAGCATGGTGGAACTTTTGTGGGAAAGGAGGATGAGCTTGGGGCATGGATCAGCACTTGGAATTATGACATTATAATCATTAGTGAGACTAGATTGCAAGAAGGGCAGTACTGGCAGCTCAGTGTTCCAGGGTTCTGTTATTTTAGATGTGACAGAGCAAGAAAGATTAAAGGAGGAGGAGTGGCATTATTAGTCAGGAAAAATGTCATGGCAGCGCTCAAATAAAACAGACTAGAAAGCTTGTCTACTGAGGCTATATGGGTGGAATTGAATAAGAAGGGGATGACCGTGTTAATTGGATTATTTTTTAGCCTACCCAGGATTATATTCAAGACTACCCAACAGCCCACGAGATTTAGAGGAGCAAACTTATAGAGGGATTGCAGACTCTCTACAAACTATAAGGCTGATACAAACTATAAAGTTAAAATAGGTGATTTTAACTTTCCACATTTTGACTGGGACTCCTATATTATAAAAGGATTGTTTGAAATAGAGTTTGTCAAATATGTTCAGAAATATTTCCCTAATCAATACATAGAGGTCCCAACTAGAGTGAGTGTGATACTAGATCTCCAATTAGGGAATAAGACAGGGCAGGTGACAAAGATTTGTGTAGAGGAACAATTTGCATCTAGTGATCATAAAAGTTCAAATTTCAAAGTAAGTTTCTTTTCAAAGTACATATGTGTCACTATATACTACCCTAAGATTCATTTTCTTAAAGGCACACATTAAAGAAACACATTAGAATCAGTAGAAGATTGCACATAATAATACAGACAAATAACCATAGACAACAAGCTACAAATAAAAAAGAAAAATAATAATAAATAAGCAATAAGTATCGAGATCATGAGAAGAAGAATCCTTGAAAGTGAGTCCATAGGTTGTGGGAACAGTTCAGTGTTGGGTTGAGTGAAGTTATCCCTTTGGTTCAAGAGCCTGCTGAAACAGTTTGCGAACAATGCAGAGATAGATAGAGGGGCAGGGAGCCGCAGCAGGACTTGGACAGATTAGAAGAATGGGCAAAGAAGTGCCAGATGCAAAAGAGTGTCGGGGATTGTATGGTCATGTGATTTGGTAGAGGAAATAGGCTATTTTCTAAATGGGGAGAAAATTCAAAAATTTAAGCTGCAAATGGACTTTGGAGTCCTCGTGCTGGGTCCCCTGAAGGTTAATTTGTAGGTTGGGTTGATGGTGAGGAAGGCAAATGCAGTGTCAGCATTCATTTCAAGAGGACTGGAGTATAGAAACAAGGATGTGATGCCAGGGCTTTATAAGGCACTGGTGAGGCCTCACTTGAGGTTTTGTGAGCAATCTTGGGCTCCTAATGTAAGAAAGAGTGTGCTGATATTGGACAGGGTTCTAAGGAGGTTCACGAAAATGATCCCAGGAATGAAAGACTTATCATATTAGGAACATTTAATGACTGGGTTGTACTCGCTGGAATGTTTTGTTTAATGTTTAAGGTGAAATGTTTAATGGTAAAATGAGGGGGGATCTTACTCATTCAGGGGGTAGAGCGAGCTGCCAGTGGAAGTGGTGGATATGGGTATGATTTCAACACTTAAGAGAAATTTGGATAAGTACATGGATGGGAGTGGTATGGAAGGCTATGGAGCAGGTGCAGGTCGATTAGACAGGACATATTAATGATTTGGCACAGACTAAATAGGCTGAAGGGCCTGTATCTGTTATGTTCTATAACTCTCTGACTATATTCCCTGCCCCAACTCCAATTTTTTGGCTGAATGTATTAAGAGATACAGAGAAAAAGCTTGTAAGTGGAACTTGGACCCAGATCAGCCATGATCTCAGTGAATGGCAAAATGCAGCCCAGCTATTTTTCTGTGTTTCCTGTGCCGCTGGCAGAGGAAGCTTTAGTCCTGCCGAAACCTTGTGCAAGATTGGCTTGGAGACTAGTGTTGTCTATGACCATCAGTTTACTGGTGCTTGGCCCTAACGTCACTTGCTGTAACAAAAGCTGAACATGCTGGTAAACATTTAGCAGCTCTGAAATATTAACCATTTCTCTTCCCACAGAGCAGTTTCTTCTCTTGTTTTAGACTTCACCATCTGCAGTGCTCGGCCTCATCTCCTTGCCGTTTGTCTTTCTTCATCTGCACGTTCCTTATTTTTATTTTCTTCTAAATTGTCACTTGCTCTGAATTTATGCCTATCATCTTTCTTTACCAGAGAATTGAGGGAAACCTGGCTTCATTTTAATTCATCTCTAGATAGTACTCACGAGAACAAATTATATACAGGGTAGTAACTCCAAAGTTACTGCTCTTGTTGGTGATGGCACACTCCAAAGCTGTGAAGATCCAGACAGAGCAGTGGTTCAGTAGTTCAATGGCTCAGTTTATTATCAGAGAGTGTACCCAGTATACAACCTGAGCTCCTTTCTCTTCACAGGCATTCACAAAACAGAGAAAAGAACCCAAAGAATGAATGACAGAAAGGTTAGAGCCCCCTCCCGTGCACAAGCTGCAGCCAACACATCAATCCTCCCCCCTCCCCACCATCCCTCAGGTGCTTCAACAAAAGCCCCCACAGACCATGATCTACAGTCCATCCCAACACTTGGACATCTCACAGAATCTCTCTCAGTAATGAGGGTGAGAGAGGCATCGCTCTTGCCACAGCAAGAGGGGAGACAAACAGCTCGCTACTTCGATGTAACAAACTGCTGCATCACCCTTGTCCAAATTCCCCCGAATAAAGGAACAACAGACTCCCACTCACCATGGAGAGAGAGAGAGAGAGAGAGAGAGAGAGAGAGAGAGAGAGAGAGAATGCTGGAGTGCAGAGGCCCTTTTTGACAGCACTGTACACTGCTGGTGTTTCAGTCTCGGGCAAGGAATCGGGTTGACCACAGGGCCGCACCTGGAGACCTTGACCGCCAGGCTGCTCAGCAAGTCCCAAGGGTGAGAACCCACAGACCGTGAAGAATAGTAGTTTGAGCCAGAGCTGTAAATCTCAGACTCTGACAGGACCCCAGCCACCTTGAAAAAGAAAAAAGAGACATGAGAAGAGGAGAATCATGGACAAACTGAAAGAAGTTGCCCAGGTCAGCAAAAACCTCTGATGCCATCACTAGCTCCCCCACCCCACTCCAGATATGGAATACTTTGAACTTTTACATTAAGTGTGGACTGTTTATTCATTTTCATAGATGCTGCCTGAATTGCTCCACAATTTTGTGTGTGTTACTTTATACTTTCATAGTTTTCAACTCTGTGGAGTGATCATTGCTGCAAGATGCAGCTAATTACTGGCATTAGATCTGTTTTCCCTTTGCTGACGTGGGCCCCTGTTCAAATGCACAGGCTGCTCACTCACGACAATGTCAGTAAGAGAAATATCTTGCTGACCAGTTTTACTCTGAAACCTAAACACCACCCCACCCCAATTCATCGCTGCAGCTTCATTTCTGTATTGCTGCTCATCCCCTCAGAGTAGTGTTCACACTGAGGATGTCCTTCTGAAAGTGTAAACCACAGGGTCATTGATATAATATCTTCTTAGCAAGAATTTTTATTCAAAATCACAGAAAATTATTGTCCAGCTCTGAGAATATTAGATATGCTAATACTCAGACTGGCCTGCTCCTGAAGTTTTGTGTGCAGTTCCTTGACATTTAATTATTCTTACAAATTCTGAAACTGTGCATCAGTTCATGATTTACAGGGCCAATGGACTGTGCAAGTGGGATGCAGATGTTATCAAGTGACAGATTTGTGCAGTGATGCTTTGGCATAAAATACGCATCTATCAGCAGAGGAATACATCTGTAGCCACTTTATTAAGTGTCTAATAAAATTCCGTCAACTTGAACCAGTCTGGCCGCTTTCCTCTGAACTCTCTCCTTACGAGGGCATTTTCACCCACAGAACTGCCATTCACTGGATTTTTTTTTTGTTTTTTGCACCATCGTCTATAAACTCTGGAGACTGTTGTGCATGAAAATCTCAGAAAATCAGCGGTTTCTGAGATACTCAAACCACCCCCTCTGGCACCAACAATAATTCCATGGTCAAAGCCACTTCAATCACACTTCTTCTCCATCCCGATGTTTTGTTTGAACAGCAACTGAACCTCTTGACTGTGTCTGCATGTTTTTATGCATTGAGTTGCTGCCATATGATTGGTTGATTAATGAGAAGGCGTGCCTAATAAAGAGTCTGGACTGTTCTTCAAAAATCAGTTTTGTTAACATTACTCTCATTCACGGAGCCCTGCTGAAAACGTAGGGCTCAATTGCTCTATTGATATACCAGGTTTCAGGGTCTGGTCTCTGTAACATTCCAGGGCAACGTTTCCCGCACTCAATTCTACCCATTGGACCTCAGTTTCTATGTTTTCTTTTCATTCAGTGGGACATTGATTCTCATACTCCAGATCCCCTCACTGGGCCCTCAGTTGCCATCCACGCTCATGTTTCACTCAGAAATGTCCCATTCCCATGTTCCTTTTAAAATTATTGGGACCCTGTTTTCCACAATCCATTTAAACCCACTTGTTCTATTTCTGTCTTCTTTTTAACTTAGTTTACTGGAATGTAACAGCAAAAAATATAGAGAGCTGAAAGAGCATTTAATTATGAGTAAAAACAAGAATCAGTTGTCCAGAAAAGCTGCTAGCCCACGTGTGTTAAGTTTTTTTGGGTTATGTACAATGGGACTGTATATGTATTTAGGTTTGTTATGTATGTATGTATGTATGTATGTTCTCTGCCAACATTTATTTCACATATTGTTAAGTAGTTTTTAACACAGTAGCAGAGTCATGCACAATATGAATGTTGTATTAAAGAGTTAAGTCTATCTCAAAGGTAAGATTCTAAAATAAAAATGTTCTAAATAAAATAAATAAATAAATGTGTTCTGAGGTCATAAGCCAAAAATATATTTGATGGGTTCCATGAAAATCAAATATCCTTTAAAAGATATCTTGGACGAGAAACGGGTAGTGATTTGTGGGAATGACAGGCTGGCTTCTTAATATGATCTTCAACCAATTCATGTAGAATAAGTGCCACAAGCTGGTACAGCACACACAGGAGAGCCTGCAGGTGCTGGACATCTTGAGCAACACACACATAACACTGGAAGAATTCAGCAGCTCAGGCAATATCCTTGGAGGGAGATAAAAAGAAAACATTGACTGTTTAATTTCCCCAATAGATGCTGTCCAACTTGCTGAGATCCTCCAGCGTATTGTGTGTGTTGTTACAGCATACCCTTAGAATGGTTGAAGAAAATGTTGTCACAGAACTCCAGTCAGACATAATCAGATTCTGCAATATAAATTGCATCTGTTGATTTTATTACCTATACATTATGAACCCTGGTAGGGCCAGTGTAGCTCTTAACGTTAATTACTTGAACTGTGTTATCAAACTCTAAGGCTCAGGTCAATGGCATGGAAACAGTACAAGCAGGACTTCTTATTTACAAAATCTTCAGATGGTGTGGCAGCTCATGAGGGGTTGAGCTGAAAAGTGCTGTTGACCCAACACGTCAACCGGTTATTCCTCTCCATAGATGCTGCCTGACTGATCTGCTGAGTTCCAGCATCTACAGAAACACTTCTGTTTCTGAAACACAGTTCACTAGTTTTGATGTGTGAATTTGATTTTAGGATTTAATAACTGTTTAATTACTGTTTTCTAATACAAATTGAGCTTTGCAACAATGAAGGTTGTACCACTTGGCCCCCTCTAGTGGTTTTTGCAGTATTATTTCTGGTTCAGTTTGATGCTCCATGAAATTTTGATTCCCTTCTCCATCTCTGGCAGAATGCTAAACTTGAACTAAGGATGAGACAGTCACAGGAATCTCCTACCTTTAAATGCCTGTTACACTGTCATCTTAAAGCTTAAAACATGTTTTCTTACATAGGTAATGCTTCCATATTGTAATTACAGTGATAATAGATTCTGAATTACAGACTATATGTTTTGGAATCTAAATTATACCTTCTGAAATAAAGGTATATTTTGTAATGTATTGTGATGTATGCATTTAGAGATGAATTAATATTACAGATCAGTTCAATTTACAGGCTTCCAACATCTGAATTAACTGTAAATGATATCTAAGGCTGCATCTTGATATCAGATTAAGTAGTTCTGCTTTGATCTACTAAGTAGGGGTTATAGTTCCAAGCAGAACCATTTAATCTGATAGTTTTCAGTTTAAATGCTAAGTTATTACTTATACTGAAGTAAAATATTGCCAGATTTTGGAAGCCTGCGGAGATGAGGGGGAATTTCTTTAGCCAGAGAGTGGTGAATCTGTGAAATTCATTGCCACAGGTGGCTGTGGAGGGCAAATCATTGAGTATATTTAAGGCAGAGGTTGATAGATTATTGATCAGCCAGGGCATGAAAGGATACAGGGAGGAGGCAGGAGAGTGGGGAGGAGAAGACAGTGGATCAGCTGTGTTGAAATGGTGATGCAGACTCGATGTGTCAAATGGCTTGCTGCTGCTCCAGTATCTTATGGTTTTAACAGAATGTGGAGGAAATACTCAGCATCACGGGTAACATCTGTGGTGAGATGAAAACAGTTCCCTCCTTGTGTTTTTTAAACTATTTATGCAATGGTCAGAAATCTGAAAAATAAACAGAAAATACTGGAACCTCTCCACAGGTCAGGCAGCAACTGTGAGAAGAGAAACAGATTTAAGATTTCAAGTCATTGATTCTTCATCATCGTTGTTCTGAAGAGCGGTCCCTGATGAAGGGGCTTCAACCTGAGGAGATGCCCTCTTTGCCTTGTCAAAGGTGCTGCCTGACTTACTGAGTGGTTCCAGCATTTCCTGTTTCGTAGCGGAACTGTTTACTCATTTTGTTTCATTGCCGAAGCTACTTGAACTACTCAGTATTCTTAGCAATTTCAGTTTTTTTACAAAACTTCTTATATATGCTGTTCTGGCTGGCACACTGTATAGCTGCCATCCACTGATGTATACATCCAGCATTAAGGATCCCCACCAGCAGGACATGCCCGCTTCACACTGTTAGTGTCAGGAAGGAGGCACACACCGTGATTCAGGAACAACTTCTTCCCCTCTGCCACCCATTTTCTACAAGGGCATTGAACCATGAATAGAACCTCACTACTTCTTATCTTGCTGTTATTTTGCACTATTTATTTTAACTTAACTATTTAATAGACTTACGCAGTATTTTAGATACTTATTTATCATGTATTTCATTGTATTGCTGCCATAAAGTTAACAAACTTCACGACATATGCCGGTGACATTAAATCTGATTCTGAGACACAATGAAAACCTGAACTCCAGCGTTGGCATGATCACAGCCTGAGCAACCGTGCAGTATCTCCGTGACATGGTACTGTCAACAGTATCTCAGTGACATGGTACTGTCAACAGTATCTCCGTGACATGGTACTGTCAACAATATCTCCGTGACATGGTACTGTCAACAGTATCTCCGTGACATGGTACTGTCAACAATATCTCAGTGACATGGTACTGTCAACAGTATCTCCGTGACATGGTACTGTCAACAGTATCTCAGTGACATGGTACCCTCAACAGTATCTCCGTGACATGGTACTGTCAACAGTATCTCAGTGACATGGTACTGTCAACAGTATCTCCGTGACATGGTACTGTCAACAATATCTCCGTGACATGGTACCGTCAACAGTATCTCCGTGACATGGTACTGTCAACAATATCTCAGTGACATGGTACTGTCAACAGTATCTCCATGACATGGTACTGTCAACAGTATCTCAGTGACATGGTACCCTCAACAGTATCTCCGTGACATGGTACTGTCAACAATATCTCAGTGACATGGTACTGTCAACAGTATCTCCGTGACATGGTACTGTCAACAATATCTCAGTGACATGGTACTGTCAACAGTATCTCAGTGACATGGTACCCTCAACAGTATCTCCGTGACATGGTACTGTCAACAGTATCTCCATGACATGGTACTATCAACAGTATCTCAGTGACGTGGTACTGTCAACAGTATCTCAGTGACATGGTACTGTCAACAATATCTCAGTGACATGGTACTGTCAACAGTATCTCAGTGACATATGTTACGCTTGTGCCCCAACTCTGAGTACAAAGTACAAAGGGTACAAAGTAGCCCCCTCCTTTTTGAGAATCGCAAGATCGCTATTAATTCAGGTCAGGAGACCCAGGAAATGAGAGAGAGACACACATAATCCACAAAGGGTTTGGAATGTCCTGGACCCTCAGCGATACAAAGCCACAGGAAACGGCCATTGTCTCTTGGAGATGGAATTGTGTATTGAGCACTGTGCTATTCATCGAAGCCCTCAAGGAATGAGCAACATGGGCTGGTTGGGGGATGGCATCATCCCAACCTGATTGACATCTGAGACCCCGTGAGTAAGGATAAAAGAGGGTCTGGGGAACAACCCCTTCAGACGCACCAGGAGAAACGCTAGAAATCCCGTGACAGCGTAATAGCGACAGCCGGTGGAAAGCCCACGTGCGTCCTTTTCCATTTGCCTGGGAATTGGTGGGACTGACCACGGAAGACGGCTTAGCTAAAAGGAAAAGGTCACCGACGACATTTCGAAGGATCGACATCATAGAAAGGAAAACGGGCAAGTTCTAAACTCCGTCTCTCTCTCCAACCAAAAGCTGCAGCCTGAATGAACTTGAGTGACTTTTATATTTCCATCGGACAATACATTATCCCCCAGACAACGATAGAGCTATTTCTTGTTGATTATTATTATACCCGCGCTTTTAGATTTAGTATTGACGACGTATATTATCTGTATGTTTGCATTGATATTATTTTTGTGTATTTTTATCAATAAATACTGTTAAAAATAGTACCATCAGACTTCAACGGACCTCTCTATCTTTGCTGGTAAGTGACCCAGTTACGGGGTACGTAACAACTTGGGGTTCTCATCTCGGGATTTGACACCAAATTGGGAGGCCAGTGAATCGGGCTTGTGAGTCCAAACTTGGATCTGGTACGCGGGTAGCCAGACGGGAAACCAGCAAAGATGGACATGGATGAATTTATAGAAAACCCAACTCTGGAGGCGCTAGAGGCGGCCACCAAATCGGACTTGATAAATATGGCGAAGGGTCTGAGACTTGTATATCAAACGGAACCGTGTCTGTGAGAGAGGGAGACCCACCAGTTCCCATGCGGATCTGGAGAGACACGGGAGCTGAACTGTCATTGATTAGCAGTAAGGTACTGGATTTTGGTCGCAAGACGGGAATGGTAACTGTGAAAGGAATAGGAAAAGGGACAGAAACGGTGCCTTTGCATAGAATCATTATAAATTGTGAGCTGGTATCTGGACCAGTTGAAATAGGGGTGCGATCAGAATTCCCGAGAACAGACCCGGACGTCCTTCTTGGTAATGATTTAGCCAGTGGTAAGGTTTGGTCAGCAATGAAGCTGACGAGACCACCGGTGGAGGTCACGCCCCTAGATTCCAAGATCTATCCCGCATGCGCGATCACTCGCAGCATGTCGAGAAAGGCAGCTGAGAACAAGAGCAGTTTAAATCCAGCCAGTATCGATTTGGTCGAGACGTTTTTACCGACCCTGTACCAACAAGGGTTAGAGGGGGGTAAAACGGAGAGTAGGGAGGAAAAAGAGAGTAAGGGAGAGGAGGTAGACCTGCCCTTAGCGAGGAGAAAAGTTCTAGAGGCACGAAATAAAGATGAGAAACAGATAAAGCTGTTAAAAGGTCCAGAGTTGGACATGGATGATCTGTCTGGTTTGGCAGAACTGTTTGAAGAAGTTGAAAATTCTAAAGGTGTTCCTGATAATGAAATGAGGGCAGTCCTAGATGAAAAGGGTGCCCTTACCTTGAAGAAGTCTGCTGGGTTGGCAGATGAGGTTGTTTCAGCCCGCGGGGTTGAGTTTACTCCTGAGGGGAGTTGCCCAGAGAGTAGCTGGGAGGATCAGGGGAATTTAGAATTTGAACAGGGTACGGGTATTGAAAGTCTGGAAGAGGCAAATGTCCTGTTTGAGTGTATCCAAGATGTGGATGCACGTGGTACTGAACCTAGTAATGGAGCTCAGGAAAAGTCTGAGGTATTTGATTCAGTTGAAAAGGAATGCAGTCCTTGTGGGTCAGATGGACTTGGTTCAGTGAAGAAAGGGTTAACCTTGGTAATAGTGGGAAGTGAGAGTTCCCAGGTGTTTGTGCTCGAAGGTGTGTTAAAAGTTAGTGAGGAGATAACAGGTGGTGAGGTGAATATTATTATTGAAGGAAAAGGGAAAAGTGTAGTTTCCAAATCGAATGAAGAAAATTTAAAGTCTGAATTGATGTCAAACGCAGCAACCCGGCTACCGAGACAATGGCTTGGTACCACGGTGCCTGTGACTCAATTACAGATTGAGTTGGAAGGTAAAGGGGCCCCACACGCTATTGTTATTCCAGAGTGTGGTGTGAAACCACAGAATTCAAAATGCTGTTTGAACAAAGAGGGATCGCTGGCATTGAGACCTAATCACCTGAAGGGTCCTGAAGAGAAAACTAGCAACTTGCGTAAAATTAAAGAATTGGGTGGTAATTCGGGAAATGGTCTAAGTTTGGAACACATTGTTGATAAAATAACTCCTATGAAAGGAACGGGCGAAAGCCTGTTTCGCCAGGGTGCCCAAGCTCACCACGTGGGAATTAACCGGAAAAGAGGCGAGGGTTAATGGGACGCCATTTTTAAATAGCAGAAGTCGGTTTTAAGGGATTTCGACAAAGCATGTGAATAATAAAGACAACCCCCATGGAAGCCTGACTGTTAAGTTTGAAAGTAACATAAAGATTAGTATTTGCATGAACTTTTGTAGTATACCCGTAAGCTAAGATCACAACTCTTTAGTTTTTGTTTGCTAAAGAAAATAAGAAATAAAAATAGGTGGTTATTAAATTGGAGTCTGATGCTACAAGACTTTAGTAAGGTACAAGATGTTAAGATATTAAAGGAAGTGACAATGTAATCGGTAACTGTTTAGATGCTGAATTGAATGTATAACTGTATTACTCTGTAGAAAAAAAAACTTTTTGTATTGTGTTAGATTCTAAAATCCTGTAAGACTCTGTATTACTTCGTTTTTTACCGATGGTAAAAAACGCGTTGAAGAAAGGGGGTGTTACGCCTGTGCCCCAACTCTGAGGGGCCGAAGGGTACAAAGTAGCCCCCTCCTTTTTGAGAATCGCAAGATCGCTATTAATTCAGGTCAGGAGACCCAGGAAATGAGAGAGAGAGACACAGAATCCACAAGGGGTTTGGAATGTCCTGGCCCCTCAGCGATACAAAGCCACGGGAAACGGCCATTGTCTCTTGGAGACGGAATTGTGTATTGAGCACTGTGCTATTCATTGAAGCCCTCAAGGAATGAGCAACATGGGCTGGTTGGGGGATGGCATCATCCCAACCTGATTGACATCTGAGACCCCGTGAGTAAGGATAAAAGAGGGTCTGGGGAACAACCCCTTTAGACGCACCAGGAGAAATGCTAGAAATCCCGTGACAGCGTTATAGCGACAGCTGGTGGAAAGCCCACGTGCGTCCTTTTCCATTTGCCCGGAATTGGTGGGACTGACCACGGAAGACGGCTTAGCTAAAAGGAAAAGGTCACCGACGACATTTCGAAGGATCGACATCATAGAAAGGAAAACGGGCAAGTTCTAAACCCCGTCTCTCTCTCCAACCAAAAGCTGCAGCCTGAATGAACTTGAGTGACTTTTATATTTCCATCGGACAATACATTATCCCCCAGACAATGATAGAGCTATTTCTTGTTGATTATTATTATACCCGCGCTTTTAGATTTAGTATTGACGACGTATATTATCTGTATGTTTGCATTGATATTATTTTTGTGTATTTTTATCAATAAATACTGTTAAAAATATTACCATCAGACTTCAACAGACCTCTCTATCTTTGCTGGTAAGTGACCCAGTTACGGGGTTCGTAACACATGGTACTATCAACAGTATCTCTGTGACATGGTACTGTCAAAAATATCTCAGTGACATGGTACTATCAACAGTATCTCCGTGACATGGTACTGTCATCAGTATCTCAGTGACATGGTACTGTCAACAATATCTCAGTGACGTAGTACTATCAACAATATCTCAGTGACGTGGTACTGTCAACAATATCTCAGAGACGTGGTACTGTCAACAGTATCTCAGTGACATGGTACTGTCAACAATATCTCAGTGACGTGGTACTGTCAACAATATCTCAGAGACGTGGTACTGTCAACAGTATCTCAGTGACATGGTACTGTCAACAATATCTCAGTGACGTGGTACTGTCAACAGTATCTCAGTGACATGGTACTGTCAACAATATCTCAGTGACGTGGTACTGTCAACAATATCTCAGTGACGTGGTACTGTGAAGTTAGCTATCATGCTGCTTCTGGTCATTGTCAACTAACTGTTTGTGAGTGAGGGAAACATTTATTAGTGATAGTGAGGGCCGTTCTAACCCATAACTCTGAATTTATAAAAAAAAAGTCTCTCTTTTACAAAATACCTGCTGCCAACCCCAAATTTGCTTGGAAACTCAACTCAACTTCATGGCATTGCTGAAAATTTATCCAGTGCACATCTGTCTTTTTTTATATCAGATCATGTGCCATCAGAAAAGCTGATCTGATTTTACAAATATTGATTTACTTGTATCACAGAATTTTCATTCCTGCTTTTGGCTAAGCAGCTTCCTGTGACAGTTTTGCAGAACCAACTTGGAGCCTTGGGGAAGCAAACAGGAGAAACCTTTAATTGGAAAGGAAATAAAAGCAATCTATCCATCCGTCCCCTGAAACGCCCTACCCTATGAGTATATTTCTCCTTGAGTCCCCATTTGCTGGTTTTCATCCCTCATTGGAACCCCATATCCCTGCCCTTTCTCTCTATCTCTCTCTCTCTCTTTCTCTCTCTCTCTCTTTCTCTCTCTCTCTCTCTCTCTCTCTCCCCTCCCTCTCTCCCCCTCTCCCTCTCCCCTCCCTCTCCCTCCCCCTCTCTCCGTCCCCCCCCCCTCTCTTTCCCTGCAGCATCTGTTGTTTAATAAAGCGATACATACAAAATGTTGGAGGAACCCAGCATGTCAGGCAGCATCTATAAAAATGAATATTTATTCCGATTCTGATGGATCAATCCATGGCCTCCGCTGATGCCAGGACATGACCACCCACAGGTTGGAGGAGCAAACCTCATATTCCGTTTGCATAGCTTCCAAATTGATTTGATATTGGTTTCTCCTGGATTCTGATGGATCAATCCATGGCCTCCGCTGATGCCAGGACATGACCACCCACAGGTTGGAGGAGCAAACCTCATATTCCATTTGCATAGCTTCCAAATTGATTTGATATTGGTTTCTCCTGGTTAAAAAGAATTGTCCCTCCCCTCCGCTCTTCCATTCCCCATTCTGGCCTCTTGCATCTTCTCACATGCTTATTACATCCCCCAGGTCTCCTCCTCCTTTTTCCAATGCTCCTCTCTCCTGTCCTATCAGATTTCTTCTTCTCCAGCCATTACCTTTCCTACCCACCTGGCTTCACCTATCAACTTCCAGCTATTCTGATTCTTCCCCCCCCCCCCCACCACCACCTTTTTATTTTGGCATTTTCTTCCCTTTCCAGTCCTGAAGAAGAGTCTCGGCCCAAATATCGACTGTTTATCTAATTCCATAGATGCTGCCTGACCTGCTGAGTTCCTCCAGCACTTTGTATGTGAGTTGCATCTATGCATAGATGAGGTGTGCATGAGGTGTGTGAGGTGCATCTATGTCTCATCCTTCATCAGCCAGTGCACATAGTGGTCATCACACTCCACAGGAAATTAGTTTGTCCATATGTAAGTGGTTACGTTTTGAATGTAAACAATTTTTTTAATTTGCCTGTCTATTTAAACGTCCATTCACTCTCTCCCTAACAAGCCTTCCTGGTGGCAGAGTTCTTCCTGATACCAAAGACCAAAATCTCCTGCCTAGCTTCCGAGCAATCTCACAACTACCAACTAATGTCAGCAGCTGCTGTCCCCACCACTAGTGGTTCACACCTTTCTGCTGCTGGTCATCTTTGCCAAAAAGCTGGTAATTTTAGAAATAAAATCCCTAGTCTGATTCACAGGACAAGCAACAACTATGTACAGTATATTAGTAAATAATAATATTTTGTTGTTCGTGGAGATGCATTGTCACAGGAGATCTATATCCTGAACTTTCCAGTGCTTGCAATAGGGACTCCTTAATCATGATATCTCCCAGTTAAATAATTTGTTTCAAAGGGATGTGAAGGGCATTTTATTAGCATGTTAGTCTTTCCTTCTTTTCAGAGTCCCAGGAGTTAAAGATCAATCTCCTGGTCACTGCTATGGGAAAGAACATGAAAAGGGGTGATTATTTTCTATTTTATTTCACAGTTTTCAAAGATGGTGTGAAAAAAAGATGTTGGACAATGAAGCAGCAGGCGCTGAGCAGAAATCTCTAGTCGCAGATCCATTCAGAGTTTCCAGCACTGCTTGATCCAATCCCACTCTCTTTGTTTTTCTACTAACTCTTTTCACTTCCATTCTGATCCCTTCTCAATGCTTGTGGTGCATCTATGTCTCATCCTTCATCAGCCAGTGCACATAGTGGTCATCACACTCCACAGGAAATTAGTTTGTCCATATGTAAGTGGTTACGTTTTGAATGTAAACAATTTTTTTTCTTTTTACAAATAATGATGTGACTAGTGCATTTATTTCAAAAATGCCCTGCTTTGTTTCTGAATTAGATAGTTTATCCTTTTGTGCATTAATAATAGCCATTGAGTGAATCAATTCAGCCCCAACAGTTAATAAGTTCTGGCCATGACGTAGAAGTCAAGTATCATTAAGGCAAAAAGTAGCTGGGGAAATTTACAAGTTCTGATATGTTAGTTCATATAAACAGATAACCAGCTTGTAAATGATTATGAAACAGCTGATGGTATTCAATGGTTGCGTTTATTCTTAAAACTATAATCCAAAATGAGTCACTGTCTTTAAAAGCAATAATGCAAGAATAAACACATTAGTCTGCTCAATCTAGATGGTAGATTAAATGGTTTTAATTTAATAAGTCGGATCTAAAGAGTGACCTTTTTATTTCCTTTCAGATCAGCATATTCATGACACACTTATCCAACTATGGGAATGATCGACTGGGACTCTACACCTTTGTGAACTTGGCCAATTTTGTTCACTGCTGGACCAACCTGAAACTGCAGACTATGCCTCCTGTTCATCTGGCACACAAATACTTTGAGCTATTTCCTGAGCAAAAGGAACCACTGTGGCAGGTGTGGATCCAATTCTTCTTGAAATTATGCCATGATAATAATAGTCTTGTGCCTGTTTTTGTGTGCAAATGAAGCTGAACTTCCAAGATACCCTTTGTCTAGCTGGTAACTATTTGTTTTTGAGTGTTAGGTTGATTTTAACAGTAGGAAGTAATAAGTGAAAAAGTAATTATTGTTAGCCTTGTCAAAGCGCTCCCATCATCTTTCCAAATCCAGATATATCTTTGAAACAACACATCTTGCTTCACATTGCACACAACCTCCATGACTGCATGGAAGCATCTTGTAAGGAACTGAAATTGTTCCATTCCCAGTCTGGATAGTCATAAATTATTACAGGGACAATCACAGAATTTGTTATGCTAGTGTTCTCTGTGCTACTTTGGATTCCAATTATGTCTGTTCAGAAGTAGCTGAAAATTAAGATTATTTTTTGAGTAATTCAGTTAATATTTGAGTCAAGCCTTCAGATGGCTACAACCTTTTTTTGGAAACTGGTGGAACAAACAGAAACAAGAGAAAGTCTGCAGATGCTGGAAATCCAAACAGAAAAGCATTTTAGACATGGACATTAAACAGCAATGCAATTTCCCCATGAATGATTTGCCAACACTGTTGTGGACATGATTATTGTCAGATACTTGTTTGAAACTGAATTTGAGTTTTCTGTCCATGAACCAGAGTGGAAGGTTGGGGGGGGGTGGGGGTGTACAGTTCATGTGTTTCAAATTCAAAGAGAGACAAATTCTTATTTACATTTTTTGTTAATGTTGATCAACTTAAAATGATTCCAATCATTCCACACACTGATTTTCTTCCTTTCTGGTGGGCTGTAATT
This sequence comes from Hemitrygon akajei, assembly GCF_048418815.1. Lineage (NCBI taxonomy): Eukaryota > Metazoa > Chordata > Chondrichthyes > Myliobatiformes > Dasyatidae > Hemitrygon > Hemitrygon akajei. The sequence continues at coordinate 99,602,139 of NC_133136.1, forward strand.
CTTCCTCTTTGCTGTCCATTGATTTCGATGTTGACTGTGCTGAGAGTTTAGTCTCTGCAGGCACGGTTATGGGCCACAAGACCAGCATTGGATCGGCACTGTCTCCCACATCAGCTGCCTTTGTGATTTGACTGGTCTAGCACCGAATATCTGTGTTCATGACCTGCTTCATATTTCTTCTTCCTTTTCTCCTCGATAGCTGGGATTGACTTTTTAACAATGCAGCACCAACTTCTTCTGTCCGAAGCATCTTTCTCCCAGGTGTTGACATTCACATCAGTGTTCTTCATTTGGTGCTTGAGCATATCTTTGTAGTGCAGCTTCTGACCACCATGCTTCCTCTTTCCTTCATGTAGCTCGCCATAGAAAACAGCTTTGGGTAAACGATCATCACTCATTCTTGTGACATGACCAGTCCAACGCAGCTGAGAAGCTGTGATGAGCGATTCTGCACTGACTGTCCCAGCACGTTTGAGCACCTCCACACCTGGAACCCTCTCTTGCCACTTGATGTGTAACATTTGGCATAAATGTCTGAGTTGTGTCTTGGTCAATTTCTTGATGTGCTTCCAATACAATGTCATTGTTTCAGTTGAATAAAGCAGAGATGGTAAAGCAGCTGTGTTATACACTTTGACCTTGGTTGCCATTTTAATGTCATGGCGAGACCAAAGTCGCTTCTGCAAAGCACCAAAGACTTTTGTAGCTGATTGGGCCGTTTGGATTTTTGGGCTGTAATTATAGAATAATGTAACAGAACGAGATCATGAGACCCATTTACTCTGTGTTGGCTCTCAAGGCTTCATTCCCCATATTCACACACTTTTTATTCTCTCTCTTTCAAGTACAGTAAAACTTGTCAAGTCTGAATTGCAGTTAGATAGCAGTGATAGGATTGGGCCGAGCTAGCATGGATTTACCAAGGGTAAATCATGCTTGACTAATCTGCTGGAGTTTTTCGAGGATGTAACCAGGAAGTTAGATGGGGGAGATCCAGTGGATGTAGTGTACCTCGATTTTCAGAAGGCATTTGATAAGGTCCCACATAGGAGACTGGTGGGTAAAATCAAAGCTCATGGCATTGGGGGGAAGACATTGACATGGATAGAAAACTGGCTGGCAGATAGAAAGCAAAGGGTAGCAGTGAATGGGTGTTTCTCGGAATGGCAGGTGGTGATTAGTGGGGTGCCACAGGGCTCGGTATTGGGACCACAGCTGTTTACGATTTACATTAATGATTTAGATGAAGGCATCGAGAATAACATCAGCAAATTTGCTGATGATACTAGGCTGGGTGGCAGTGTGACATGTGATGAGGATGTTAGGAGTATTCAGGGTGACTTGGATAGGCTGGGTGAGTGGGCAGATACTTGGCTGATGACGTTTAATGTGAATAAGTGTGAGGTTATCCACTTTGGGAGTAAGAACAGGAAGGCAGATTATTATCGGAACGGTATAGAGTTGGGTAAGGGAGTAATACAAAGAGATCTCGGAGTCCTTGTTCATCAGTCACTGAAGGTGAATGAGCAAGTGCAGCAGGCAGTGAAGAAGGCTAATGGAATGTTGGCCTTTATTACAAAGGGAATTGAGTACAAGAGCAAGGAAATCCTCGTGCTTTTGTACAGAGCCCTGGTGAGACCACACCTGGAGTACTGTGTACAATTTTGGTCTCCGGGGTTAAGGAAGGACATCCTGGCTGTAGAGGAAGTGCAGCGTAGATTCATGAGGTTAATTCCTGAGATGTCTGGACTGTCTTACGCAGAGAGGTTAGAGAGACTGGGCTTGTACACGCTGGAATTAAGGAGATTGAGAGGGGATCTGATTGAAACATATAAGATTATTAAGGGATTGGACAAGATAGAGGCAGGAAATATGTTCCAGATGCTGGGAGAGTCCAGTACCAGAGGGCATGGTTTGAGAATAAGGGGTAGGTCATTTAGGACAGAGTTAAGGAAAAACTTCTTCTCCCAGAGAGTTGTGGGGGTCTGGAATGCACTGCCTCGGAAGGCAGTGGAGGCCAATTCTCTGGATGCTTTCAAGAAGGAGCTAGATAGGTATCTTATGGATAGGGGAATCAAGGGATATGGGGACAAGGCAGGAACCGGGTATTGATAGTAGATGATCAGCCATGATCTCAAAATGGCAGTGCAGGCTCGAAGGGCCAAATGGTCTACTTCTGCACCTATTGTCTATTGTCTATTGTCTATTGAATGTTTTGGGTTAGTGGACAAAGAAGGATGCTGTTTGGCTATTAGTTGGCTTCCAGGGGAAAAAATCTCATTAGTCCCATTTGTAGTGACGCAGTTTATTCCCCCGCATGCACCTGCCAATCAGTTCTTCTTTATTTCTTTCTTTCACTAATCCACACTAATATACAAGTTACAGCAGCTGATTAAACTATCACCATGCCTTTGGCATTTGAGAAACATAAAGAGTATCTGGAGGAAACTCACAGTGCATGCAAACTCCACTCAGGTCATAACTGAACCTGAGTTATAGAGTCATGCAGTATGCCAACAGTGCATTTGGCCCAACTTATCAATGCTGAAGGAGATACTCATCTAACTTAATTCCATTTTCTTGCATTTGGCCCATATACCTTTATTTCTTGCCTTTTGATGTGCATGTGCATGTGCAAATGCTACGTAAATGCTGTGATTGTACCTGCTTCCATGAGCTCCTCTGGGAGTTCGTTCCACCACCCTCTGTGTGGAAAAAGTCACTTCTCAGATCTCCTTTCAATCTTTCTCCTCTCACGTCAAACCTTGTTTTGGACTTCTCTACTCCAGGAAAAAGACTATTTGCCTGTCTGTGCTCCTCATGATTTTCTAAACCTCTATGCAGTCACTCAGAAAGCAACCTGCGCTCCAGTGAGAACAACCCAGCATATCCAATCTCTGCTTATAACAGGGTGTTGGCGGTGAAGGAGCAACACTAACCACTGTGTGATACCATGCATGTATCTGAGAAAGGATCCAGTGCTTTCCTGGTGTATATACGATGAATCTCTTTTCAGGTTTCAAGCCAGGTACAGGTATCGATTCAAGTTTGTCATCAAAACATCAGTTATAGTCAATACCTATACCCAGCTAAAAGCCCAAAATGAGTTTATTTGTACTTTTGTACCGGTTTCCACCAATTACATTCATAGATAAATGGAATAAATTCACGTAGTCCATGATGATATACAACTTCGTTTATTGTCATCACCCTGTACTTATATGCAACATTCCTCAAGACCACAGCACACCACAATATATATATATATATATCACACACAGCGCATAAAACAAAATCTTATCACAATTAAGTTAATAAAATATAAATCAAAATGTATGTGAAGTACACGGCTTAGGTGAACTGTAGACAATAGAGTAAACAGTAAACAGCTCATTGCCCTAGTGACGTGACCTCAGTGGTGGAAGTGTATTCATTGGTCTCACAGCCTGGGGGAAGCTGTTATCCAGTCAAGCAGTCCCAGTTCTGATGCTCCTATACCTCCTTTTTGATGGTAGTGGGTCAAAGAAATTGTGAGATGGGTGTTAGGGATCCTCAACAATGCTTCAGGCCTTTCATCAACAAAACTACCAGTAAGTAGGGAGGAGGGAGACCCCAGTTTTGACTGTCCTCTATAGGGTCTTACAGTTCGATGTCTTGCAGCTTCCCTACCACACAATAATGCAGCCAGACAGGATACTCTTGCAGGTGCTCCTGTAGAAAGTTGATAGAATGGGGTGGGGTGCCTTACATACCTCAATTTCCTCAAAAAATGTGTAGACACTGCTGTGCATTCTTGACTAGTGAGGAGGTGTCTGGGTCCAGGTTAGATCGCAGTTACATGCACATCAAGGAACTTTGTGTTCTTTAATCTGCTCACGATAGAGCAATTGATGTGCAATGGACAGTGATCGACCTGTGCCTTCATGAAGTCCACAATCATCTCTTTTGCCTTGTCCATGTTGAAATACAGTTTGTTGTTTTTGCACCAATTGACAAGCCTCTCTACCTACTCTCTCTATGCTGACTCATCATTGTTACCGATGAGTTCACCCATAAGGAACTTATTGATGCGGTTTGAGCTGGATTTGGCAGTAGATTTGAGTCAGCAGCATGAACAGCAGCAAGGTGAGCACACAGCTCGGGAGGGCACCAGTGCTCAGCATGATGGAGCTTGAGATGTTGTTGCCAACACAGACTGACTGGGGTCTTTCGGTCAACAAGTCAAGGGTTTTCTTTTCTTCTGCGCCATTGTTTTGATGTAAAATGTTGCTGTTCATTGGGTATTGTTTAAACCATTTTTGCAAGAGGTTAGATGCATATTGTTTTTTTTACATCGTTCTGTTAGGACACTGGCTAATTTTACCATGGCTATTAACTCAGATGTTAAGACTTAACACCATTAGATTGACTCACCTGCAAGACTGCTGGACTTTTGCATCCAATTCTTTAAGAACATTCACCATCAGCATCTATCCTGTGATAAATCCTAAGGAATCTAAAAGTTCACAACCAATTTTCTTTTTGTTATCAACAGAATCCATGTGATGATAAACGACACAAGGACATCTGGTCCAAAGAGAAAACCTGTGATCGTTTACCAAAATTTCTGGTGGTTGGACCCCAAAAAACAGGTAAACTTGAATGGGAAATCTTAACCATAGCTTTATTTAAATGGATTAGGGTATACAATCATTTGAATGGAAAATAGGTTAAAATTTGATCTATTACATGAAGTATATTGAATGACTAAAATCTGAAGACCTCCGTTGACCATGGATATTGCAGCCTAGCTGACTATGTGATACGCAAGATGGCAGTCTGTTATGGAGAGCAAGCTGTTGCCTATACAGCAGGCTTCCCCTGCCAAGCAGCTGATGAATCCAAAGGAACAGCAGAGACTGATCCAGTTTGGTACCAGCAGTATCGCAGGAGTTGCCAGTCAGCATTGAACTCAACATAGGACTACCTTAGGGGCTCCAGTTCCAGATTTTTCCTTGGAGTTTACTCCTGACATCTACCCCACGCAAGGCAGCGGATGTTTGAGATCAGAGTTTTCCTTTACCTTGATGAGCTAATGAGCCCCATCTACCCCAAGTGACTGGTTTTAAGGCATCAGTAACACAGCTTTGCCCCTTCTCCTGTAAGTAGAAATGGTTAGTAGCTAAGTGTGAAGGCCAGGAGCTGGACACGGTTGTCAGATGCTATTTGAGGCACATGTCATTGGAACATTTAATAGGTAGTGAAGCTTGTACCCCTGGCTACAACAGCTTTAACGGGGGCATGACTGCGCAAGTGCGTGTAAGTCAGACCATGAGGCAGCGGGAGGATTTAAAGAGAGCAGTTTGTGGAAGTTGGTCATTTTCTTCGGCAGTTTAACGGGGGCACAACTGCGCAAATGCGTGTAAGTCGGACCGTGAGGCAGCGGGAGGATTTAAAGAGAGCAGTTAGATGGAGTGGGCGACGGAGTAGAGGGAGACAGAAGGCTTTGTCTCGAGAGGCTTTAGCGAGCAGAGGCTGAGGACGAGCTTCACTTCAAGGGAGGTAAGGCCAGGTACGTTCCTTTAAAAGGAGAACGTTTCAAAAGTTGAGGCAACGTATTGGGTAGGTCATGACAGCTGAGATCGGACCTGTGGTTTGTTCATCCTGCAGCATGTGGGAAATCAGGGATACTTCCAGTGTCCCTGACGACTATGTGTGCAGGAAATGTGTCCAGCTGCAGCTTCTGGCAGACTACATTGAGTGGCTGGAGCTGCGATTGGATTCATACTGGAGCATCTGCGATGCTGAGAAAGTCGTGAATAGCACGTTCAGTGAGTTGGCCACACCACAGGTAAAGGCTACACAGGCAGAAAGGGAATGGGTGGCCACTAGACAGTGTAGCAGTAGGCAGGTAGCGCAGGAGTCCCCTGAGGTCATCTCCCTCCTAAACAGATATACTGTTTTGGATACTGTTGGGGGAGATGTCTCATCAGGGGAAGGCAGCAGCAGCCGAGTTCATTGCACCATGGGTGGCTCTGTGGCACAGGAGGGAAGGAAAAGGAGTGGGAGAGCTATAGTGATAGGGGATTCGATTGTAAGGGGAATAGATAGGCGTTTCTGCAGCCGCAAACGAGACTCCAGGTGGGCATGTTGCCTCCCTGGTGCAAGGGTCAAGGATGTCTCTGAGCGGCTGCAGGACATTCTGGAATGGGAGGGTGAACAGCCAGTGGTCGTGGTGCACATAGGTACCAACGATATAGGTACAAAACGGGATGAGGTCCTACAAGGTGAATTTAGGGAGTTAGGAGATAAACTAAAAAGTAGGACCACAAAGGTAATAATCTTCTGGATTGCTACCAGTGCCACGTGCTAGTCAGAGTAGAAATAGGAGGATATTTCAGATGAATACGTGGCTTGAAAAGTGGTGCAAGCGGGAGGGATTCAAATTTCTGGGGCATTGGAACCAGTTCTGGGGGAGGTGGGACCGGTATAAACAGGACGGTCTGCACCTGGGCTGGACTGGAACCAATGTCCTAGGGGGAGCGTTTGCTACTGCTGTTCAGGAGGATTTAAACTAATGTGGCAGGGGGATGGGAACAAGTGCAGAGAGACAGAGGGGTGTAAAATGAGGGTAGAAGCAAAAAGTAGTAAGGTGAAAAGTAAAAGTGGCAGGCAGGCAAATCCAGGGCAAAAATCAAAAACGGCCCCTTTTCAACATAATTGTATAAGGGCTGAGAGTGTTGTAAAAACAAGCCTGAAGGCTTTGTGTGTCAATACGAGGAGCATTCGTAACAAGGTGGATGAATTGAATGTGCAGATAGTTATTAATGAATATGATATAGTTGGGATCACAGAGACATGGCTCCAGGGTGACCAAGGATGGGAGCTCAACATCCAGGGACATTCAATATTCAGGAGGGATGGACAGGAAAGAAAAGGAGGTGGGGTAGCGTTGCTGGTTAGAGAGGAGATTAACGCAATAGAAAGGAAGGACATTAGCCTGGAGGATGTGGAATTGATATGGGTAGAGCTGCATAACACTAAGGGGCAGAAAGCAGAAAACGCTGGTGGGAGTTGTGTACAGGCCACCTAACAGTATTAGTGAGGTTGGGGATGGCATTAAACAGGAAATTAGAAATGCGTGCAATAAAGGAACAGTAGTTATAATGGGTGACTTCAATCTACATGTAGATTGGGTGAACCAAATTGGTAAGGGTGCTGAGGAAGAGGATTTCTTGGAATGTATGCGAGATGGTTTTCTGAACCAACATGTCGAGGAACCAACTAGAGAGCAGGCCATTCTAGATTGGGTATTGAGCAATGAGGAAGGGTTAGTTAGCAATCTTGTCGTGCGAGGCCCCTTGGGTAAGAGTGACCATAATATGGTGGAATTCTTCATTAACATGGAGAGTGACATAGTTAATTCAGAAACAAAGGTTCTGAACTTAAAGAAGGGTAACTTTGAAGGTATGAGACGTGAATTAGCTAAGATAGACTGGCAAATGATACTTAAAGGATTGATGGTGGATATGCAATGGCAAGCATTTAAAGATCGCATGGATGAACTACAACAATTGTTCATCCCAGTTTGGCAAAAGAATAAACCAGGGAAGGTAGTGCACCGGTGGCTGACAAGGGAAATTAGGGATATTATCAAGTCCAAAGAAGAAACATACAAATTAGCCAGAAAAAGCGGCACACCTGAGGACTGGGAGAAATTCAGAGACCAGCAGAGGAGGACAAAGGGCTTAATTAGGAAAGGGGAAAAAGATTATGAGAGAAAGTTGGCAGGGAACATAAAAACTGACTGTAAAAGCTTTTATAGATATGTGAAAGGAAAAAAGATTGGTTAAGACCCTTACAGTCAGAATCAGGTGAATTGATCATGGGGAACAAGGACATGGCAGACCAATTGAATAACACACACAAAATGCTGGTGGAACACAGCAGGCCAGGCAGCATCTATAAGGAGAAGCAGTGTCAACGTTTCGGGCCGAGACCCTTTGTCAGGACTAACTAAAAGGAAAATTACTAAGAGATTTGAAAATAGTGGGGGGAGATGGAAATGTGAAATGATAGGAGAAGACCGGAGGGGGTGGGATGAAGCTAAGAGCTGGAAAGGTGATTGGCGAAACTGATACAGAGCTGGAGAAGGGAAAGGATCATGGGATGGGAGGCCTAGGGAGAAAGAAAGCGGGAGGGGAGCACCAGAGGGAGATAGAGAACAGGCAGAGTGATGGGCAGAGAGAGAGAGAAAAAAACCAAACAACTAAATATGTCAGGGATGGGGTAAGAAGGGGAGGAGGGGTATTAACAGAAGTTAGAGAAGTCAATGGGAGATCCTGCTTTCTCTGGCGGATCGAGCGTAGGTGTTCAGCGAAACGGTCTCCCAGTCTGCGTTGGGTCTCACCAATATATAAAAGGCCACACCGGGAGCACCGGACACAGTATATCTCACCAGCTGACTCACAGGTGAAGTGTCGCCTCACCTGGAAGGACTGTCTGGGGCCCTGAATGGTAGTGAGGGAGGAAGTGTAAGGGCAGGTGTAGCACTTGTTCCGCTTACAAGATAAGTGCCAGGAGGGAGATCGGTGGGAAGAGATGGGGGGGATGAGTGGACAAGGGAGTCGCGTAGGGACTATAAGCCCACCTCCCTCCCCTTTCTTGATCTTTCTGTCTCCATCTCTGGAGACGGCTTATCCACTGATATCTACTATAAGCCTACAGACTCTCACAGCTACCTGGACTATTCCTCTTCCCACCCTGTCTCTTGCAAAAATGCTATCCCCTTCTCACAATTCTTCCGTCTCCGCCGCATCTGCTCTCAGGATGAGACTTTTCATTCCAGGACGAAGGAGATGTCTTCCTTTTTTAAACAAAGGGGCTTCCCTTCTTCCACCATCAACTCTGCTCTCAAACGCATCTCTCCCATTTCCCGCACATCTGCCCTCACCCATCCACCCGCCACCCCACTCAGGATAGGGTTCCCCTTGTCCTCACCTACCACCCCACCAGCCTCCAGGTCCAACGTATAATTCTCTGTAACTTCCGCCACCTCCAACGGGATCCCACTACCAAGAACATTTTTCCCTCCCTCCCTCTTTCTGCTTTCCGCAGGGATCGCTCCCTACACGACTCCCTTGTCCACTCATCCCCCCCATCTCTTCCCACCGATCTCCCGCCTGGCACTTATCCTTGTAAGCGGAACAAGTGCTACACCTGCCCTTACACTTCCTCCCTCATCACCATTCAGGGCCCCAGACAGTCCTTCCAGGTGAGGCGACACTTCACCTGTGAGTCGGCTGGTGTGGTATACCGTATCCCGTGCTCCCGGTGTGGCCTTTTATATATTGGTGAGACCCGACACAGACTGGGAGACCGTTTTGCTGAACACCTACGCTCGGTCCGCTAGAGAAAACAGGATCTCCCAGTGGCCACACATTTTAATTCCACTTCCCATTCCCATTCTGATATGTCTATCCATGGCCTCCTCTACTGTCAAGATGAAGCCACACTCAGGTTGGAGGAACAACACCTTATATACCGGCTGGGTAGCCTCCAACCTGATGGCATGAACATTGACTTCTCTAACTTCTGTTAATGCCCCTCCTCCCCTTCTTACCCCATCCCTGACATATTTAGTAGTTTGGTTTTTTTTCTCTCTCTCTGCCCATCACTCTGCCTGTTCTCCATCTCCCTCTGGTGCTCCCCTCCCCCTTTCTTTCTCCTGAGGTCTCCCGTCCCATGATCCTTTCCCTTCTCCAGCTCTGTATCACTTTCGCCAATCACCTTTCCAGCTCTTAGCTTCATTCCACCCCCTCCGGTCTTCTCCTATCAGTTCGCATTTCCCCCTTCCCCCACTACTTTCAAATCTCTTAGTATCTTTCCTTTCAGTTATTCTTGACGAAGAGTCTCGGCTCGAAACGTCAACAGTGCTTCTCCCTATAGATGCTGCCTGGCCTGCTGTGTTCCACCAGCATTTTGTGTGTGTTGTTTGAATTTCCAGCATCTGCAGATTTCCTTGTGTTCGCTCTGTAGACCAATTGAATAACTACTTTGGTTCTGTCTTCACTAAGGAGGACATAAATAACCTTCCGGAAATAGTAGGGGACTGAGGGTCTAGTGAGATGGAGGAACTGAGGGAAATACATGTTAGTAGGGAAGTGGTGTTAGGTAAATTGAAGGGATTAAAGGCAGATAAATCCCCAGGGCCAGATGGTCTGCATCCCAGAGTGCTTAAGGAAGTAGCCCAAGAAATACTGGATGCATTAGTGATAATTTTTCAAAACTCCTTAGATTCTGGATTAGTTCCTGAGGATTGGAGGGTGGCTAATGTAACCCCACTTTTTAAAAAAGGAGGGAGAGAAAAACCGGGGAATTATAGACCGGTTATTCTGACATCGGTGGTGGGGAAATTGCTAGAGTTTGTTATCAAAGATGTGATAACAGCACATTTGGAAAGAGATGAAATCATCGGACAAAGTCAGCATGGATTTGTGAAAGGAAAATCATGTTTGACGAATCTTATAGAATTTTTTGAAGATGTAACTAGTAGAGTGGATAGGGGAGAGCCAGTGGATGTAGTATATTTAGATTTTCAAAAGGCTTTTGACAAGGTCCCACACAGGAGATTAGTGTGCAAACTTAAAGCACACAGTATTGGGGGTATGGTATTGACGTGGATAGAGAATTGGTTGGCAGACAGGAAGCAAAGAGTGGGACTAAACGGGACCTTTTCAGAATGGCAGGCAGTGACTAGTGAGGTACCGCAAGGCTCAGTGCTGGGACCCCAGTTGTTTACAATATATATTAATGATTTAGACGAGGGAATTAAATGCAGCATCTCCAAGTTTGCGGATGATACGAAGCTGGGCGGCGGTGTTAGCTGTGAGGAGGATGCTAAGAGGATGCAGGGTGACTTGGATAGGTTAGGTGAGTGGGCAAATTCATGGCAGATGCAATTTAATGTGGATAAATGTGAGGTTATCCACTTTGGTTGCAAGAACAGGGAAACAGATTATTATCTGAATGGTGGCCAATTAGGAAAAGGGGAGATGCAACGAGACCTGGGTGTCATTGTACACCAGTCATTGAAAGTGGCCATGCAGGTACAGCAGGCGGTGAAAAAGGCAAATGGTATGTTGGCATTCATAGCAAAAGGATTTGAGCACAGGAGCAGGGAGGTTCTACTGCAGTTGTACAAGGCCTTGGTGAAACCGCACCTAGAATATTGTGTGCAGTTTAGGTCCCCTAATCTGAGGAAAGACATTCCTACCATAGAGGGAGTACAGAGAAAGTTCACCAGATTGATTCCTGGGACGGCAGGACTTTCCAATGAAGAAAGACTGGATCGACTAAGCTTATACTCGCTGGAATTTAGAAGATTGAGGGGGGGATCTTATTGAAACATATAAAATTCTAAAGGGATTGTACAGGCTAGATGCAGGAAGATTGTTTCCAATGTTGGGGAAGTCCAGAACGAGGGGTCACAGTTTAAGGATAAAGGGGAAGCCTTTTAGGACCGAGTTGAGGAAAAACTTCTTCTCATAGAGAGTGGTGAATCTGTGGAATTCTCTGCCACAGGAAACAGTTGAGGCCGGTTCATTGACTATATTTAAGAGGAAGTTAGATATGGCCCTTGTGGCTAAAGGGATCAGGGGTATGGAGAGAAAGCAGGTACAGGGTTCTGAGTTGGATGATCAGCCATGATCATACTGAATGGCGGTGCAGGCTCGAAGAGCGGAATGGCCTACTCCTGCACCTATTTTCTATGTTTCTATGTACCTGGCTAAAATCATAATTAGTAATAACATGTTGATGATTTTTATGCCATAAATTGAGACCTAGTAAACCATCTCCAAGTTTTTGGATATTTTAGGCAACATAGAACCATAAAGGAGAAAGTGAACTTTCCTGGAGGTTTTCCATAATTTTGGCAAAGTTATTGGAGAATCCTGAAGAAAAGACCGAACTTTTCCCTGGGTGTCTGTAGCTCTCACATTAGAATTATAATAATGAGTGAAAGGATGATACGGAACTTAACCACTTCACCTTGAAGCATGATTACGTTTCAAACACAGAGAGCACTGTCATCATCTGAGGGTCTGGGGTAGATCTTCTGTTGCTCTGAAGCCAGAGACCACTTGCCCAAGGCAACCCTGTCTTTTCTAGGAATGCCAGCGCACAAGGTTCCATTGTGAAACCAGCTCCCTAAACTTTGGTATGAGTCAGGGCAGCACAGAGGCTGTACCAACCCAGCATGCTGGTATAGTTATTGATGGGTCCCATGGAATTGTAGTTTTACCGAATTCTGCACAGATCTGTCCTTAACTGGATTGGGCCTGAGTGGAAGCTGTGGCAATGCTATCTGCAACCAGCCCAGCACATTAGTTTTTAATTATTTTAATTTTTAAAGACTTTTATATTTTAACATGTCCCAAGATAGTTTGATTGTAAATGCTGACGGCCAGTAAAACAGAGGGTTGAGTCAAAGCCATTCAGACTGTACAGCTGTATACTTGAGCTCAGAGAGTAAAATTCCTGCAGTTCTCTGTGCCCTACTGATGCATCAGAACTGGCCCTCCAGCAGAACTCTTCATCCTTGTCCCAGATGCTAGTAACTGGTGTCCTCAGGAGAGCCAAAGATCTGCCTCAAATCAATGACTCATATTTTCCATTTACACCTAGTATTTATGTATTATTGATCACATGAAATACTTTCCTATAGGTTTTTCTATAGCATTAATCCTGCACCATTATCAGCAACTGTGCATTTGTTTCTATTTCACAAATATCTTACATATAAACAATATCAGAAGCACAGTTCAATATGGTGCTGCTCATTGCCAACATTATACAGAGTAGAATGATGCTCTAAGTAATATAAATATTTCCTACATATAAATGACAGAATACAATATAAAGACAGAAACAAAAATAAGCAATAATACAAAAGGAGATACTTTTGCTGTAATTTTTGTTCAAATGCAACTCTATTACTCGCCATTCACTTATGATGTTCAATACATTAGCACTGCCAGTAGTAATCTGAAAGATTAAATATGTATTTTAATTATTTACTGAGAATTGTTCTCTGTTGTTCCACCAACCATGAAGTAAAAATGGTGATAATTTACTTATGCTAATATTCAGTAATTGTTGTGTTCTAATTAAATAATCCAGCATTACACAGACCAATGCATTTTTCAAGGGCTTTGTAGAATGAAGCTGTGTTGATTAAAAAAAATCTTGAATAGCTGGTGGCAATTTCTACACAATACACCATTACATTTGCGGGTACTTTCTGCTTTCAGGCACCACAGCTTTGTACCTCTTCCTAATTATGCATCCAGCCATCACCAGTAACTTCCCCAACCCAAAGACCTTTGAAGAAGTGCAGTTCTTCAGTGGGAATGCTTATCACAAAGGAATTGACTGGTAAGATAGATCAAGCAAAGGGATTCTTTTCTCATTAATGGTAAGGTCTTTATTAGACTTTGGAGTTCAAAGTGCATTATTGTTGAGAAGTTAATTACTCGTTTTGAAAGGTTGAGGTCTGTGCTGAGCCTTTATGATGATAGAATGCTTTTGCATATTCCAAACATTTTCAACTAAATTCATAAAGAACATTAACATATGAACATATGGTTTTGGAATTCTGGATTAAAATTAAGAACCTTCATTAACTGGACTATCAGAGCTTCCATTATTACTTGAATGACACTCAGTTTCAAAATTGCATGGGACTTATTTAAGAAAAATAAAATTATGCACATTTTATGACATTGCACAGGTCACTGCACAGATTTAAAAAACTAACAACTTTGATAAAATATCCAAACTAGCATCATTACATCAAATAAATAGCTTTCACATTTTTCTCAGCTCCTGGTTTCTGCCGTTAACCTTCTTTTACATGTCGTAAATAGGTTCTTATAATCAGAATCCGGTTTAACATCATCGGCATAAATCATGAAATTTGTTGTTATGTGGCAGCAGTACATAATAATAAACTGTAAATTACAGTAAGAAGTGTGTGTGACTATATATATATGTTAAATAGGTAATGCTCAAAGAAACAAAAAAGTAGTGAGGTAGTGTTCATGGGCTCAATGTCCATTCAGAAATCTGAAGGCATAGGGGAAGAAGCTGTTCATGAATTGTTGAGTGTTTACCTTCAGGCTCCTATACCTCCTTCCTGATGGTATCAGTGAGAAGAAGGCATGTCCTGTGTGATGGGAGTCCTTAAAAGTGGACCTCATTTCTTTTCCTACCTCTGTCATCGGTACCAATATATACCACGACTTCCACTTGTTCACCCTCCACCTTTAGAATGCTGCAGACCAATTCCAGGACATCGCTGACCCTGGCAACAGATCATCCCTGTAAGTCTTTCATGTTCACAGTATCTCTTCCTTGCTCCTCTAACTACGCAATCCTCTTCTCCCCTCTTGCCTTCTGAGCCACTCAGTGGCAGTGACCAGGTTACTGCAGCTTCCCTCTGGAAGGCCATCTGCCCCCCCCCCCCCCCCAAATGTATCTAAAGTGGAATACTTATGATTGAGAGAATGGCTACAGGGCACTGTGTACTGGCTGATTATTCTCTTTCCTCTCCTGACAGTTACCCAGCTATCTGCCTCCTGCAACTTAGGGGTGACTACTTCCCTTTCACTACAATCTATCTCCTGTATGAGCTGAAGATCATTAAGCTCCCATTCCTTATCACAGTCTCTAAGGAGTTGCAGCTCGATATACCTCATGCAGATGTAGACTGGAGGTCTCCCAGAGTTACCTCGTCTCACACAAACAGCATAACACTAACACTGGATCCATTCTCCCTTTACTAGCAATCGACAAAGAAAGATAAAAACTTGACAGAGTCTTACCTTGGCCTTTGCCCCTTTCCGCCCAACTCCTTGGACCAAAACCTGACCACTCTAACAATGCACTTCGCTTCCTTTTATGGGCCTTTGCCAAGTGCCTAATAGACGATGATGATCGAAGCCTGCCAAAAACTCCCGAAGACCCAGAGCTCTTTCTAAACCTTGCATCGCCTCAGCCGAACAACTGAGTGCTTGCAATGATTGAAGCCTCATGAGCAGGTCAGAAAGGCCCCGAGCTTCTTTTAACCCTCGCGCTGCCTCAGCCAAGCAAGAGAATGTTCGCGATGATTGAAGCCTGCCAAAATATTTATTTTTATCTGTGCCCTCTAGCTCTTTGACTCAATGACTCAAATATACAGAGACTAAAACTAAATACAGAGGGAGAAGCTAAAGTCAGATGTATCAGTATTACAGTGGAGTAAAGGGAATTACAGAGGCATGAGAGGGGACCTGGACAAAGGTGATTGGAAGGGAACAGTATCAGGGATAACAGTAGAAGAGCAGTAGCTGGAGTTTTGGGGGGCAATTCGGTAGCTGCAGCATAGATGATCCCAAAGAAGTATTCAAAAGGGGAGGGGGGGGGGGAAATGAGGCAACCATGGCTAACAAAGGAAGTCAAAGACAGCATAAAAGCAAAAGAGAGTGTATATAATATAGCACACGAGTGGGAAGTTAGAAGACTGGCAAGCTTTTATAAACAACAGGAGGCAACTAAAAAGCCATAAGGAGAGAAAATATGAAATATGAAGGTAAGCAGGGCAATAATATGAGCATTTTTTCCAATATGTAAAGAGTAAGAGAGAAATGAGAGTGGACATCAGACCACTGGATTATCACGCTGAAGAGATATTAATGGGAGACAAAGAAGTGGCAGACAAACTTAATGAGTATTTTGTATCAATCTTCACTGTGGAAGATACTAATGGTATGCCAGAAATTCAAGAGGCTTAGGGGGTAACTGTAGTTGTTATTACTAAGAAGAAGATGCTTAGGAATCAGAAGTGCCTGAAGGTACGTAAGTGATCTGGACCAGATGGACCAGACCCCAGGGTTCTGAAAGAGTTAACTAGTTAACTTGTAGTTTGAGTCAATGGTAAGGAAGGCAAATGCAATGTTAGCATTCATTTCAAGAAGACTAGAGTATAAGAGCAGAGATATAATGCAGAGGATTTATAAGGCATTGATCAGACTGCACTTAGAGTATTATGAGTGGTTTTGGACCCGTTATCTAAGAAAGAATGTGTTTGCATTGGAGAGGGTCCAGAAGAAGAGATTCACGAGGATGATTTCAGGAATAAAAGGGTTAATGGATGAGGAGTATTTGATAGCACTGAGCCTGTACTCACTGGAATTTTCAAGAAAGAGGGAGGATTTCATTGAAACAGCAATGAGGAGGGATTTCTTCAGCCTGAGGATGGTGAATCTGTGGAATTCATTGCCATGGATGGCTGAGGAGGCAAGTCATTGAGAATATTTAAAGCAGAGGTTGATAGATTCTTGATTAGTGAAAGGTTATGAGGAGAAGGCAGGAGAATGGGGTTGAGAGGTACACTAAATCAGCCATGATGGAATGGCAGAGCAGACTCAGTGGGCTAAATTGCCTAATTCTACTCCCATGTTTAATGGTCATATGGCTTATTATAAACCAGCCATGATAATTCATGAATAGTCATGTCAATCTCAGCAAAACACCTTGTTCTCTTTGGGACGTTTAAGCACATAAATCGTTACTGTTTGTCTGTTTTTGCATCTGTTGACATGTACAGTTCAAGTAATGAAACCTTACCTCACATTTATTTATGTAGGTACATGAACTTTTTTCCTATGCCTTCCAATGTGACCACAGACTTCTTGTTTGAGAAGAGTGCAAACTACTTTCACTCTGAGGATGCTCCAAAGCGAGCTGCAGCCCTCTTGCCAAAGGTGAAGATAATTACTATTCTCATCAACCCTTCAGATCGGGCTTACTCCTGGTACCAGGTAATCCTGACCATTCAGCTTGCTTAAGCATAAAGTCCTCTGTTTAGTTAGGTTTGCAGGAAACCTACTGGATTCTCTGTTTCTTGTGATGCGCACAGCACCAGCGAGCCCACGAAGATCCAGCAGCTCTACGCTACAGTTTTTATGAGGTGATCACGGCAGGCCGGCGAGCCATCCCTGAGCTTCGGGCCCTTCATAATCGGTGCCTGGTACCTGGTTGGTATGCAGTTCATATCGAGAGGTGGCTAACCTACTACCCTGCAAGTCAGGTGAGCACTTAAACAGACAAAAAAAAACAACTGTTCTAGTAGTTTATACAATGCTTTTAAAGTCTCTGTGCATTTTATTAAGTTTGAGGTAGTTGATTTTTTTCTTGCTCTCTCAAATTGCCCTGGCAGCTAGAAGTGCTGGGATAGTAATACCAGAGCACACCCTTTGACGGCCATCAATCCTGACCTGTGTTTACCTGGGCAGGAAGAGATTTTGGAAGAAGCTGGATGACACTCAGTCTTCCATATCCCGACTGCCTGCCTTCCTTCTTTGATGGGACATTTAGTATGAGGGTGAAGCTTCAGGCCAGATACACTGTTTCCACCTTTGAACTGAACTTGCTGGGGATTTTCACTCAGAGTAAGCATTCGCTCTAGCCCTGCGATGTACATACAGTATCATTCATAGCCCCAATATTTACGGAAAGGCAGAGAGGATGAGGAGAAACCATAAAATTTAGGCACCCAGGATAGTGGGCCCACATGGATCCAACTGCAGTGAGTTGTAGGGACCACACTCTCATTTTTTTGGGTTAGTACTCCTATACTGCAGACAGACTCAGTGGCAACAAGTGAAGTGGGCAGAGGGACATACTGACAGCAGGATCTCATAACCAAGGACATGTACAGACAATGCCCAAAGAGAGCCCCATGGTCAAAGGTGGGCAAGCGAGTTTGGGGCTGGAGGAGTACTATCACTTGTGGAAGAGGTAGGGGAGTGGGAAGTGCAGGCGGGAGGTATTTAGAGGCATCAGGAAAGGGATGATTTTGGAACAGGCTTGGAAACACTGAGTCATTCTTGAGGGGCAGGAGATGAAGTCTTCATGGCACCCAATGTGCTGAAAAGGCCAATCACCTTTTGTGGCCATCAGCAATTACCTCCACCATAAGATGGTTACCTCTGCTGTTACAAGCAATTTTAAATCAGCCTTCCAGATTTCACAGTGGGAGCTGGTTTAAAATATGTCAACTAAGCATTGCTGTTGAGGAAACATTTAAATACACCAATGTCAACCAGGAAAGAAACAGCTGGAGACAAGTGTGGGTGTGCTGCATGTTGGAATATCCTCTCAAGAACAGGCTTAATGTTAGTGATAAGCCTTCCTTTGTATCCAGAGAATTTCTTCTGAACTCTCTCGGACACACGAAGGTTACTAATTTTATAACTGCTACTGCAAGAGAAAACCAAGTGAGATTATATTTACATACTTAGCCCACACTTCTTCAAGGAGTCAAATCAATCCCTGTACATGGCCAGATTGAGATTTGTACAGATACTATCACAGATAATATCACAGAGAGGATTCAGAGGAGGTTCACGAAAATGATTCCAGGATTGAAAGGCTTGCCATATGAGGAGCATTCAATGGCTCTGGGCCTCCACTCACTAGAATCAGAAGAATGAGGGGGATCTTGTTGAAACCTACCGAATGCTGAAAGGCCTAGACAGAGTGGATGTGGAAAGGATGTTTTCTGTGGTGGGAGAGTCTAAGACCAGAGGACACAGCCTCAGAATAGAGGGGCGTCCTTTTGGAATGGAGATATGGAGGAATTTCTTTAGCCAGAGACAAGTGAAACTGTGGAATTCATTGTCATAGGTAGCTGTTGGGGCTAAGACATTGGGTGTATTAAAGGCAGAGGCTGATAGATTCTTGATTAGTCAGTGCATGAAGGGATATGGGGAGAATGTGGGAAACTGGGGCTACGAGGGAAAATGGATCAGCCATGATGAAGTAGTGGAGCAGACTTGATGGGCCGAATGGCCCAATTCTGCTCCTATATCTTATGATCTTACTGTCTTACATTTGCTAATATCAATTATGCAAAAGGAAAGCTGACTTTAACATTTCAAAATAAAAGTTGGCCTGGCAAATCCCATTGATATTTTTCCAGTTGTCGTTTCATGATTTGGGAAGTTTGCATCCCAAGGCCATACCGTGAACCCATATGACAACACACCTTGTCACAGTTAACTGCCACTGTGGTATTTTTACATTAACAACAAACAAAATATACTTTATGTCAAAGGAAAATTAAGAGATGTATCTTGTTAGCAAGGAAGAAAATAGTGCAATAACGATTTTAACAACCTTTGACATCTTTAAGGCAACAATGAAAAATTTCCAAAATGTATGCTGGAATAATTATGGCTGCAACAGCCAGTACATGCCCTTGATAGTCTGCAATGTGGCTTCTTTGAGTGGTGTCTGTTTTTGTAGCGATTTCATAAATTTAAATTAGCTGCTCTTGGCCATCTGGAAAAAAAAGGCTGTCTGGAATTGAGAGCAACTGATTTTTTTTTTTGTCAGACCTGTGGCAATATATCACTGCTGCTTGCCAATGGGAAATCAAACCTACGATAGCATAGCTGCTCAAATCTTAGCACACTCTATCAACTCCCTCACATAGTGTGAGACAGCCCACTAAAAAAGCTACCAAGTGCCAGACAGATCGATGTGGATAGCTGTTTTTTTTTAAATTTTAACTCTTGCTTTGTTTGTGTGCTGAAATCTTTGATGCTATTGTATTTCTTTGTTCTATGGTGAATGCCTGCAAGAAAATGAATCTCGGCGTAGTATATGGTGACATATATGTCTGTACTTTGAAAATAAAGTTTACTTTTAACTTTGAGCTTTATTCTTGTGCTATTGCTTCAGTTGTTCATTGCCTAGTAACAATATCTGATTTAAACTGGTTTTAGTTACACATTATCGATGGGCACAAGCTGAGAACTGACCCTGCTGCTGTAATGGATGAAGTGCAGAAATTCCTTGGTGTTTCCCAGTTCTACAATTATTCTCAAGCTCTGACGTAAGCTTATGATATGTTTGCAACTTTAATAAATAAATATTATATCTATATTGTAGTTTTGATCTTGCACTGCATTGGGTTCCACTTCGCTCACATAATCCTCGGTCAATTCCACTTCACAGAGACACTAAATGCCAGCAAAAAGGATGTATGATATCATTTTTATCTTGTGATTTAATGTCTGGAAAATAAATCATGTTCTTCAGACTAACTTCTCACAGCCCCCACTGATATTTCACCCAATAAAATGGCCACGCAATGAATCATCGGACTGTTTTGCTGAAATTAAAACAGAAAAAATAGAAACCCTCAGCAAGTCAGGCAGCATCAGTGAAAAGTGAAACAGAGTTAGGCCTGAGACCCTTTGACAGCACTGGAAAAGAGGGAAAACAGGTTTGTTTTCCTTAGCAGCGAAGATGGGAGAGGGATGGGTAGAACGTAGGGAATATCTCTGAAAGGGTAAGACCACTTAAATCCGTGCAGTAATCACCAACACATTCTTCTTCTTTGTCTGTATTAATGTGTTCCTGAAAGCAGGGATGTGGGGCATGCCCAGCAAGCATTGAGCATAGAGAAAAACTCAGCTACAATCACAGGTGGATGAGTGGCTCAGATAGCCAGTTATGGTAGAGTGAGGAGGCTATCTAAAGTTGGAAACTTCAGTGTTGAATCTGGAAGTCTGCGCACGATATCCAGAAGATGAGATGATGTTGTCATGCTTGCATTGGGCCATGCTGCAACTCTGCAGCAGTAAATGTACAACATTTACTGAAACTGAATTCTTAAAGCCAAGGTATCATTAAGAAAGATTCAAAGATTTATATGTTCCCTTAGCAAACATTGACAGGAATTACATTTTGCTTCCATGCAATGCTTTATGTGTCTGATCCTTTCAGATCCAAGTGTTCTGCAGGGTCTCATTTTCATCCCTGTCATAAATCTGAGAACAAGGAGTTAGCACTGTCCCAATGAACATCCCTTTTTGCAATTTTTTTCTACCAAAATCATCAGTTTGTAAAGCAAAACCAGTTTCTTTTCAAACCATGATTCCATTGTTAAGTCTTTTCAGCTTGGGTTTTGGATTGAAGTGTGTGTGAGAAGTGTTGTCTGTCCATCAGGCAGTCCATTGAGTTTGATTCCTTATGAACCTGGATGCCAACATATCCAAGGTTAACAACCAGGCTGCCATTAGTTTACACAGAATTAAAGGTGTTACCCTCATCCCACCACATAAAAGAGCAGGGCACACACATGTATTCTAATCTAAATATTACAATGTAAACTCTACCCTAGCTATTGAAGTCCCGCTTGGTGGCGCAATAATATCAGCGCCAGACTCCGGAGCAAAGGTTCCCGAGTTCGAATCCAAGTCGGGTTGAGCATCGAGCTAGCAACTTGGCCTTGTAAAAACAAGAATAGCTTGCTATGGAAACACCGTCATGACAGTACCCCAATAACTCCACTGCTGAGTTAAGGGCTATTCTTCTTCTTCCCAGCTATTGAAATAGTCATCTAAAATTTTGAAGAAGAAAGGGAAATCTTTGGAGAGTAAGCTCTGAAGGAGAATACAGTTTGAAAGATTCAGATTAACAATTAGAAGTGATTTTTAACAGGATGTAAAAATGACGATTAAATATGTGGAGGCATGTTTCTCTGAACATTATAAGTGTGAAGCAACACTTACAAAATACTGGAGGAACTTTGCAAGTTCAGCAACATCTATGGAGGGAAATCAACAGTCAACATTTCTGGCCAAGACCCTTCACCAGGATTGGAAAGGAAGGTGTCAGAAGCCAGAGTAAGGCAGGGGAGGGGAAGGAGTACCAGCTGACAGGTGATAGGTGAAACTGGGTGAGGTCAAAGGTGAGTGAGCGGGGGAGGGTGTACAAAGTAAGAAGTTAGGAGGTGATGGGTGGGAGTGGTAAAGGAATCTGCTAGGAGAGGACATTGGACCATGGAAGAAAGGGAAGGATGAGGGGAGCCAGAGAGAGATGAAGGGCAGGTGAGAAGAGAAAGCGTGAGAGGGTAACCACAATGAGGAATGGAAACAGAAGGAAGGAGAGGGAAGAAATTACTGGAAGCTGGGGAATTCGATATCTGTGCCATCTGGTTACAGGCTACACACACAGAATATGAGGTGTTGCTTGTCCATCCTGAGTGTGGCCTATTGTGGCAGTAGAGGAGGTCATGGACAGACGTGTCAGAATGGGAATGGGAAGTAGAATTGAAATGAGTAGCCACAGGGAGATCCCGCCTTTTGAGACAGACAGAGCAAAGCTGCTTGACAAAGTGGTCCCTCTATCTGAGTCAGCTCTCACCA
This sequence comes from Hemitrygon akajei, assembly GCF_048418815.1. Lineage (NCBI taxonomy): Eukaryota > Metazoa > Chordata > Chondrichthyes > Myliobatiformes > Dasyatidae > Hemitrygon > Hemitrygon akajei. Next base: position 99,624,380 of record NC_133136.1, read on the forward strand.
ATGTAGAGGAGACCACACCAGGTATACCAAAAACAATAGGTGACACCAGCAGACTCACAGGTGAAATGTTGCCTCACCTGTAAGGACTGTTTGGGGCCCTGAATGGTGTTGAGGGAGGAGGTGTAGGGGAAGATATGGCACTCGTCACCTTGCAGGGCTAAGTGCTAGGATGGACCAAATTGTCTAATTCTGCTCCTATGTTTTACAGTGAATGTTTACAGGAATTGTTCATTTTCTACACCATTATTTTCATTTAGAATATTGACATTAAGTACACATGTGGGTCTTGATAAAGTAGAAACAGCCCAGTAAAAGGATTGGAGATTGAAATCATTAAGCAGAACTCTCACTTTTGCAACAGTTAAGTACATTGTGGAGAGAATACTGCCTAAAAAGATTCTTTTCAAAAGAAATGCTTCTTTTGTGTAAATTAAAATGAAATATGAAATGCAGTAAGCAGTGATAGCATATGCCAAATAGAGATTCAATTACCCGTTGTGTTGCTGTTCTTGTCAATAGAGCAATTGTGGACATTCCATGGGTATAATGGTTAAGCAAGTGTCTTATGAATTCCAGGTTTGACCCACAAAAAGGCTTCTGGTGCCAGTTGCTTGAAGGAGGAAAAACAAAGTGCCTGGGTAAAAGCAAAGGCAGGAAATATCCAGCAATGGATGTGGAGGTATTTATTTCTCTCTAAAGAAAATAAAATAGCTGTTGAATCTTAATACAGATTTCACATCACCTTGACTTATTTCACTTTGCTTTTCACACCATGAATCCTCAAGGGGAGATTTTCCAAGTCTTTTCATACTGTGTGCTACTTTTAATACTGCAAACAGTCTTTGAAACATCGCAGCAGGGAATATTGCAATTTTCTGATGCACCATATGTGACGACTGTATAAATCCCTCTTTTTTATCAGCAAATATCCCTTAAGCATTAAAACTGTTATAATCCGCCTTACTTCCTAACTAAAAAAAAGCATAAAGCATATTTCTGCATGCATTAGTATCTACTTCTCTCTAGATTGGTGTTTTTATCCTTAAGAAAATGATTTTGTGCAAAAACTACTCCTGTCATAATGTCTTTTGGTGAACCATACATGAGTTTGCTAATCTAAGCACACTGACTGAGGAGTCTATTCATTTGGCAGGTCTCTCTTTGATTTAACCTTTACATCAGATTATCACTTTATCTTATAAATTCAGCTGTTCAGGTGACTGGATGTTAGGGACCCTTTTCCACCTCACATCATTCTGCAGAAAGGAACAAAACTGAGGATTTGGGATTAGGCAGGAAGAAAAGCCTTAACTGCAAGCTGAATAAACAACATTTAAAAATTAACCAAATTTGAGACCTCAGAACAAGTATAGAAATTTTGGTATTTTGCTAAAATTATGCATGTTCAAGATGCATTTATACTCCGTCTCTTGTTGCTTTGCAAAGATGATAAAGAGGACTGGTGTTGCATTGAAAGCTGACCAATTAAGGATGAAAAGTTTATTTCCCTGTGAGTCAGTTAGATTTTATGAGCAACCTGACTCCTTCAAGGTCACTTCTGTCTGCCACCAATTCATTTTATTTTGAGGCGATGAGTGCTGAGTTAATTGTCAACTTGCATTGGTGGGATTCTAGTTCACATTCTTTGAATCTTTTGTGCCAGGCGTATGAATTATCAGTCTAGTGTTATACGCACTACTCTCTCATGCATCGATAAAGCTTTTCTGAACATGGTCAATGTATCATCATGACAACAGTATTATTTTCAGCATTATTACACAAAAATAAAGAAGCAAACCATGTTAATCCAAGGTAGCACTTTCTTGAATATTCCAGCAGTTTAGGGGCTAATATTCAAAAGGTAGAGAGGATTGCTAAGAACTGTGGTATGAAGATCACCAATAGATATCCACTGAGGCGTTGGGCTGTAGTTAGCTACCATTTGTCACTTTGTGTGTTAGCAATGTCGGAACCCAAGTGCAAAGGAAAGACAGACTCCGATGTAGAGTTTATTCATAAGAATTCCAACAGAACATTGGTGGCTCAGCTGACCGACACTGTGAGACACAACTTTCTTAAAAATAGGACCCTGTGATTAGCGCTAGTCAGGAGTCCACTAAAATAATGTAAGCAACACTGAATCCCTGAGCTTATTAAGATAAACTTAACAAGCTTAAACAGAAAGCACCAGGAAACCAGTACAAAGAGTGAGACACTTGAGAAAAAACACAAGGAACTCTTAAATGATAAATAACATTCATTAAACAGCAAGTAACCAGTCCAGGTGCACAAAAAATCTCAAAGCCCAACATGCCATGGCTTCCTACATGGGTCTGAAGAGCTCAGTACACCACTTAATTTTCAACAGCCAAAGAAACGTGAGATACTACAGTCTTACGACTGGCTTTATGCCAGTATTTCAACTAGTCTTCTTCCAGTTTCTTCCTGTGCAGTCTTCAGACTTTGGTAGTTTACCAAAGTAAAGTAAACATTTTCATAATGATAGCTAGATTTCTCTTTTACAGGAACAGCAATTGTAAGTCATATAGCATCATCTGAGTTTTAGTGTGGTGGTCAAATAAAGCATCTTCAAAACTATTGTGCTCATAACTCTTGTACTAGTGGTCACATTGTAATGGAATGATTATTTTTCTTTGCATCCCTGATTCTGCCAGTCACTTTTGCTGATCTGCTAGTCTCTCATGAAGTGGCTTATCATCTATTATTAGGGTAGGGGATCTGACTGGTAAAAATTGATCAAATATTTTGATTCCTGACTCAATGCCATTGTAATCAATTAGGAGACCTTCACTTGCAAATCTTGTATTCATCAAACACACTTTGTTATTTCTTGCTCCATGTGCATTTAACATTCTTTTTGAATAAGTGAAACACTGGTCTGAGCACTACCACCAAATCTGGAAGGAGCTGTGCGAAATACAGCATCATCCCCTAGAACAACCCAAACTCTGTGATAGTTTCAGACTTTTAGTGCATTTTTGAAGGTCGTTACCATCAATGTTTGAATCAAAGTTCTTGTAAAAATGCATTTACTTCATTTCAACTTCGGATTATGCATATAAAATCATATGAATACTTTGTCCAAACTCAAAAATGGAAATCAACAGATCATCTTGGATATACAGCGAGTGATCCATTATGGCCTGGAAAAGCTTAGGTGAAAACACAACTGCATATGGTAGCTTTGATTATGAGTAAAATTCTGTGTGCTAGGTACCACTAAACCATCATTTCCAACGTTCATTTTTGCATTGTAATTGGAGAGGTCCAATATTTTATGAATATCTTTTTTTCCAGCAAGTCTTGTTTTTAGGTTTTTGCAAAGGGTCGAGTGGATCCATTATGAATGAGTTGCATTTAGTGTGACTGGTTTTTACACCTCTGCACTGTTTGCCTCCCTGAGGCACAGACACAGTTGGCTATAGCTTGCTCACTTTGGTCAATTATCCAAGCACAGCATTTTGTTTGAAGTGATCCAGATTCTTCTCAGCTTGACATTTTATAGGGCACTGGATTGGTATGGCTAAACTTTAGACCAACTATGCAAACGTCCTTTTACAAATGTGTGCATTGTTTGCTGTTTCAGACAAATCGCCGTACCTTTCCAACAATGTATTATTGTACAATTTTAAGAGCATAAGATATAGGAGCAGAATTGGGCCGTTTGGCCCATTGACTCTGCTCTGCCATTTCATCATGGCTGACCCATTTATCCTCTCAGCCCCAATATCCTGTCTTCCACTCATATCCGTTCATGTCCTGACCTGTCAAGAATCTATAGACCTCTGCCTTAAATATACATAAAGACTTGGCCTCCACAGCTGCCTGTGGCAATGAATTCCATAGATTCACTACTCTCTGGACAAAGAAATTTCTCCTCATCTCCGTTCTAAAAGAATACCTCAATTCTGAGGCTGTGACCTTTGTTCCTTGACTCTCACAATAGAAAACACCCTCTCCACATCCACTATATAATTTTGAAGCATTGAAATTGAAAATATTCTTTCAATTTATCTTAGTTGTCTCTCATAAGTACAAATGTGTTCTGTTTGCCATATTATTTGTAAAATCTCATCAGTGCAGGTGAGGTGTAACAGATTTTATATTCTTAGTTTGTGGTCTCCCTCTTTGTGAGGGCCTAAATCAAAGAGATGTGCAGGAACTTCAAGATTTCTTTAATCCAAAACCATTAAAACTAACAGAGAGAAATAAAAACAGCCAAAAGCCATAAGTAGGGCAAGATAATTGGTGAATTAATTGTTTCATATTTTTCTCTGATGGTTCTTGGAAGATAAGTGCCTTAATGTGCAATGAAGCATTTGTAACAGGTTGATTAGTGTGTAACTCAATTATTTTAATTAACACCTCCACTTGAAAATCATTCTACTTGTGGTGTAGACTCCATATGATCCCAGTTCTTCATTGTCAGAAAAACCTGGATAGATAGGGTATCCACTTGCCTTGTGCAAGGTAGGTTATATCTAACCAATCTTACAGAGTTCTTCAAGGAGGTTACAAGGAATGCTGATGGAGGAAAGGCAGTGGATGTACAAAAGTAAGGCCTTTGACAAAGCCCCATATGTGAGGTTGGTCAAGAGGGTTCAGTTGCTTGGGATTCAGGATGAAGTAGTAAATGGATTCCATATTGGCTTAGCAGGAGAAACTAGAGAGTGGTAATAGATGGGTTCCTCTCCGACTGCAGGCTTGTGTCTAGTGTGTACCACAGAGATCAGTGCTGGGTCCACTGTCATCTGCCATCTAATTTAGATGATAATGTGGTAAACTGGATCAGTAAATATGCAGATTGCACCAACATTGGGGCGTAGTCAACAGTGAGGAAGCCTCTCAAAGCTTGCAGCATGACCTGGACCAGTGGGCAAAATGGCAGATGGCAGATACAACTTAATGCAGACAAGCTTGAGGTCAGACACCTTGGAAGGACAAATCAGAGCAGAGCTTACACAGTGAGGCAGTAGGGCACAGAGGACTGCAGTAGAACAGAGGAATCTGGAAATACAGATCCATAATTCCTTGAAAGTGCCATCACAGAGAAATAGGTTTGCAATGGCCTTAGTAAAACAAAGCATTGAGTACAGGACACAAAATGCTGGAGGAACTTAGCAGGCCAGGCAGCATCTATGGAAAAGAGTACAGTTGATATTCCAGATCAAGAACTTCCTTGGTTCTGTTGAAGGGTCCCGGCCCAAAACGTTGACTGTATTCTTTTCCATAGATGCTGCCTGGCCTACTGAGTTCCTCCAACATTTTGTATGTGTTGCTCGGATTTCCAGCATCTGCAGATTTTCTCTTGTTTGTCATTGAGTACGGGAGTTGGGATATTATGTTGAAGTTGTGTAAGATATTGCTGAGGCCAAATTTGGCATGTGGTGTGCTGGTCACCTACCTACAGTAAAGCTATCGATAACATTGAAAAAGTACAGAGAAAATTTTGCCAGGACTTGAGGATCTGAGTTATAGGTTGAATAGGTTAAGACCTTATTCCCTGGAATGAAGAGGAATGAGGGAGGATGTTTTAGAGGTGTACAGAATTATGAGGGGCAGGCTTTTATCTCTAAGGTTGAATCAGAATAGAGCTAGAGATGATATGTTAGAGTGAAAGGTGATATATTTAAAGGGACGCTGAGAGGAATGTCCTCACTCAGAAGGTGGTGTGAGTGGCATGAGCTGGCAGCAGAAGTGATGGATGCGAGTTCGAATGCAAATTTTAAAACAAGTTTGGGTAAGTACATAGATGGGAGGTGTGTAGTGGGCTACACACCAGCTGCAGATCAATGGGACTAAGCAAAGTTATAGTTCAGAGTGAACTAGATGGGCTGAAGGGCCTGTTTCTTGGTTGTAGCGTTTTATGACTCTTTGACAATAACTTACAAGCTATGAGATCCCCTTTTCTGTTGTCAAATTGCCACTGAAATTTTTTTATTGTTTGGTTTGGTATTGGTTTTGCGTGTTCTGAAAATGTGATTTTCTAATTTGCCATGTGGCAGTTTTAAACTGACAAGGATATCATGAATGATCACTATTGCATTGATAGTAAGTGACTAAACTTGTCTCATCAGCTGTCTTCAGGTTCATGTTTGCAACCCAGATCTTGTTTTAGCTCTGTGGTTGTGGGCCACTGCAATTTACCCCTTGCTATTTTAAATATTGTAAGTGTAGAATCAAATATAATTGCCTTGTTCAATGCTTTCATGTACCAATCCACACAGAAACTCAGCTTGCAAAAAACATATTCTGCATAACACATCAAAGCTGCAATGCAAGGATTGATTGTTCCATTCTGCTTCTGGCTACAAGTTCCAAACATAGCAAAGCCTTTCATTGCTAATGGTTTTGGAACAAAGAAATCTTCCAGTTTCTGCAAAACATCTTTAAACAGGTCATTTTCACTATGTCAGTAATCTTTTGTCAAAACTCGGCTTAGATTCTCACGAGCCAAAACCAAACTGCTAGAGTAATTCACCAGGAAATCTACAGATGCTGGAAATTCAAACAACAACACACACAAAATGCTGGTGGAACACAGCAGGCCAGGCAGCGTCTATAGGGAGAAGCACTGTCGACATTTCGGGCCGAGACCCTTCGTCAGGACTCATCTTCGTCAGTCCTGACGAAGGGTCTCGGCCCGAAACGTCGACAGCGCTTCTCCCTATAGACGCTGCCTGGCCTGCTGTGTTCCACCAGCATTTTGTGTGTGTTGCTGGAGTAATTCAGCGAGTCAGGCAGAATTTGTGGAAGCAAAGCGGTGGTTGATGTTTTGGGTCAAGATCCTGCATCAACACTGAGAATAGAGGGGGTGGTAGGTACTGTAATAGGAGAGAGGAGACAAGGTAAAAGCTGGCGGGTGATAAGGTTGGATCAGGGAGAAGAGAATGATGGGCAGATTGAGCAAGTGCAGGAGGAGGAGGAATGGAATTGGGAGACTGTGGGATAGAGAGAGAACAGCTTGAGGGGATTAGATGGAGGCATGTGTGGAGAGGGAAGGGTGGAGGTAGAAACACAAGCTGGAAGGTAATAAGTAGAGGCACACGAGATTGCAAATGCAGGAATCGGATACGTAAGGAAAGCAGTAATCAGAGTCAAATAAGGGATGGAAGGATGGAAACAAAAAGGTGAAGGGATAAGGGGACCCAGGAAGCATAATGTGGCAAATGAAACCATGTGGGGAGGGGAATATAACTAGGTTTAGGAGAGAGGAAGCTGTGAAAACCTGTGTGCATCAGAAGAAGAGAAGATGGAACATTCAGTGAGGGTAAGCTGAAATTGGAAACCTCAGCTCATAAAAACCCGGGTGGAATATTAGGACTTGTCCTTACAGTTTGCATTTGGCCTCACCCTTGGAGTGTGATTAGGAACTGAAGTGGCAGGCAACAGGATGTCAGCATGGCCATTGAGTGTAGGTGCTCCACAAATTGGTCTTGTGCCTATATTTTAGACTCCCACAATATTGTTCACATAGAACACAGCCTTTTTCAGCACCAACATGGCTCAAAGTTGGATTGTCCATTGATAATTCAATTTTACTGTCATTGCAACTATGGTTTACAATGGTATGCATTCTTGTCAGTACATGTGGGACCATTTGATAAGTGGAATTCCATGCAAGTAGCCACAGCAAAACACCAAGAAAATGTGCATTTTTTATCAAGTTCACCTAAAACTTCCCAAGAGACCATTTTCAATATTGTTTAACAATCCTGAATATATATAACAGCAGTCTGTTTCTCATCAGTTTGAGATATCTTCAGAAATTCGTTCATACATATTGTATAGAGATGAAAAAGATAAATATTTATTTGTAGGTCAGAACACTTAATGCATATATGTTGATTTTCTCTCTGCTCTGAATTGAATGTACCAGTCATTGTTATCCTCTACCAAAATACGTACTTTACATTACTCTTGTGTCCACCAGAGTAATGAGTTACAGCATGTCCACTGAAGAGAAACACAACTGAATGGATGCAGTACTCTTTTTGGGGCATTGTTAGATCAGCTTTACATGGTTCCCATTCATATCGCTTTTAATGCATTGATTAATCTTACTGCTAGCCAGGGCCATGTTTGAACCTCTGCAAATTTATCAGATCTTTGCATACTATGCATGAGTTATAAATTTGATTATCCCCATGCTTCTGTAATATTATGAGTGATTTTCATATTTTGTATTGATTGGCAAATTGTTTTATTATTGTCACATGTACCAAAGTGCAGGCCATCTATACAGGTTATTAGAATTATGATATCGAAGGCAGAGCTGTGGTCGATAGATAGTAGAGTATGATCTATGGTTGGAGTACTACCTGCCACTATCCAACCCCTAATCCGTACTGAAGCCTTTGTTTAGGTAATGCATTGCAATTGCCAAGGTTTTCTGGAGCCTTATGACCTAAATAACATTTGATGGAATTGAAGCATTAAAGCTTTTAACTACGTGTAATTCAAATAATACATCTTTAGGTTGGGGATATTTGATTTGAGTGCTTTGTACCTAAAAATAAACGCTGGTTCTGTTTTAATGTACTTAATTGTGTTCTTTTATTCCTCCTTGCAGTCCCGAACATTCCTCTCACGATACTACAAAGACCACAACATTGAACTGTCCAAGCTGTTCTACAAACTGGGTCTGCCATTGCCAACTTGGCTGAGGGAAGAACTTCAAAAAGTGATGAGATAGTTGTTGTTGGAAAACTGGAAGCAATTTTCCTATTATCAGTCTCAACACACTGCATCCAGTACCCCAGTAGTCCTTCCTCCCAAACTTGGAGTGACTGCCAAAAATAAGCAACTTTCTACTATACCTCTACAAACCGAAAATATTCTTTAATCTTTCCATATGCTGGCATGTGGTATTGCAAAGCTGACAGCACATGAGGAAATGTGGGCTAACAGCCTATGGCTGAATTACATGTTTTACTGATAAAGTTTAGTTTGGGCCCCAAACCTGCTCTACCCAACCCTGTCTTAAGATTGAGTGAGTTATTGTAAAGACAGAAAATTGTGACTCATTTTGTAAATGAAACCTGTGCAGTGCTGGTTAACTGTCTGGTATCTGCAGTGAAAAAAAAATTGCACTATGTTACTTTTACTGCCATGCATTTAAATTAATCTAAAATCCATAACTTGGTCATTATAAACTTGTGCTTTTGAAACACTGAAGTGTCCAATCATTTTGGGTTTGGTCATAATGAGAGTTTAAAATGATTATTCACGGCATAGTTCGCTTGCAGAATAGTGTTCTTCCTCAGAAACTGTTTGACATACACTCATATAAACAACTGAGAGGGAAGTGCATCATTACTGTATTCAAATTTCTCATTTGGGAATATTGTTCATTAACACAGACATTAATAAAGATTACTCCCTCCAAACTGAAACTCCCATTAAACATGAGATGACACAAAAGAAGGGTAGACATACAGGCTCCCATGCTGCTTTATTCAATGAAATCTATTCCTTCTCAGTCATAGCAGAAATATTGCTAAGCAAGTGAATACCAAACATGTAACAACAGGATAGGAGCTGCTCTGTTAGACAGGTAATTCTACTGAATGTCCAGGCTCTCTCCATCTTACACACACACACACACACACACACACACACACACACACACACACACACACACACACACACACACACACACACACACACACACACACACACACACACACACACACACACACACACACACACACACACACACACACACACACACACTTACCATCCATTCCATTTGCCCCTACCACGTCTCTTTTACATAAGCGATGTGAGCTTGAGCTCACAGGAAAGCAAAATATTCTGCATAAGAGATTTCTGGTTCACACCAGAAGGATGAAAATATACACAAGAATTTTACTTTGTCCTAAGATTCTTGCTTGCTAAAGTAGGTAGATCAGCTAAGAACAATTGATGTGAAATTAAGTTTATTGGAGGTCATTTGTGCTTGGTGAATTGATTGAGGTCATGCATTTCATTGACCCGAAATAAGCGCTGTATGATCCACACAAATTTCAGAATCAGCTTTTGTTTTGTGTTGGTAGTACTCTGCTCTTTGGACAAGAGGAATGTGAGGTCAAACGCCATTTTGGAACTCAAGCATTGAAAGCTCCCATGGTGCAGTCAGGAAGTCCTCCACTGTCTTTTCAAATGCAGTATTATGTCAAGATCCCTTCTGCACTCTCAGGTGGACTATAAAGGGCTAAATGCACTATTCAAACATGTACTAGGGCAATAGCCTTCCTTTCCTGGCCATTATTTATCTTCAAAATCACTGAAACTAGTCGCCATGTTTCCTCAGTGTACACTTCAAAAATGACTGCAAGGTGCTTTGGAGAAGTTATTAATAGATACAATCCTTTTTCATTTGTTCCCGAGATGCCAATGCACAAGAGAGACATTGAAGAGGAACATCAGGTGGTGCAGCTTATCAGCAAAGGTCAGCAGTAGCAGCTTAGAGGGCAAGTGCAACTAAAAGAAACAACACTGGGAATAACAGTGCTGAACTGCAGCCACATGTGCCTCCAGTTCCAAAAGTCAATCAAAGAGGAATGCACATAAACATTAACCCTAAAGCATAATATAGTTTAAGCCAAGTGCTGCTGCTCCCCACTGAGGAAATGTCCTCCGTTAATCTTTTGTCATCATGTGTGTAGGAACAGGAACTCTCACAGTGACTTCATGGCAGCAACAGTGTTCTGGCTGTTGGAAGTGGTCCTTATGAAAACTGGGAAGTTAAAAGAGGAAACACGAAGAAATCTTCAGATGCTGGAAATTCAAGAAAAATTTAGTTAAAAGAGGAGCTGGCCACTGTGGTTGCTGTACCCTTGAGCGTAAGTGAAACAGGAGCAAAGTAAAATCTACTCCTGTTACTCCTTCTCTGTTACTCTTGTTCAAATTATGATCCAAAGCACTATTCGGTGAGTGCAGACACGGACTGTGATGCCACCTGATTGGTAGCCCTAAGCAATGTTAATGATAAAACAGAGATCCTGTGGCATGACTTTTTGAAGTTACTCTGTTTCTAGCCTCTTATAAACAAACACCAATGGTGAAAGCCACAGGAATAATCAACAGCATTGAAAATAGATGTACACTGAACCGTAGGCACTGAATCCCAATGATACAATGTGCTCTTATGATGTCAGTTATGTACATAATTGATGAGTAAGAGATGTCAAGTTGCAATACTGTTACAGCTTGTGGCATAGGAAAATAACTGCTAAATTAATCTAATTCAGTCTCTAAAATTAGTTTACAAGATGCAACGATTAATAGCACAGAAGCAAATAAGATGAAATCCTTTTCAATTCAAATAAATACGTGTGGACAGTTACTGGGTAAGAAATAGAAGCTACAGTCAAAATGTTACTGAGACAAAAATTGGCTTGTCATTGAAAATAGAAATCCTATTTTATGTTTGTTTACATTGTCCTCACGTGTTCCACACTAGGTACTGGTGCAAGTTTATCTTTTTCTCTGAAGCACTCTTTATTCTGTTATCAAAAGCAATTTTGTGACATTGGCAAAATGTTATAATACATTTGATTAGTGAAGGAATACAATCAACACTTTGTTTATGTTGGTTGTCAAGAACGATTGCTACAAAAAGTCCTCACCTCTTTTAGCATTAGGTCATGTGGCACGTGTTTTCTTGGCTGCAACAATGTTTATAGAGGGATTCTGAGAGCAGTTAGTCACAGTTTGGAGAATCTTTGTCCTCAACTACAGCCAAGATGATTTTTTTTTACACTGATAAGATGGATTCTAGTGATTTTGTACACCGATAAGATGGGGTCTGGATTTACTAAAAATCAAAGTTTAAAATGCCAGGATTTCTTCTGAAGTTGTTTTCTTGCTCTTTTCAAGTCACCAATTTTAAGCATTTGCAATTACATTTTAACATTGAAAACTGGCCATAAACTCCCCACATTTGCAGCTTTTCCAGGTGAATGTTTATCTTTTGCCGGTGCCCAGTGAACACTTGGCATTAAGTGCTGTCCTGCTCCCAATGAGCTCATCCCTGTGTAGCAGCAAGTCCTGGAACCATGGCCGTGCTGTCACATGACAGTGGAAGAGGAGGGGTGGGGCCAGGGGATGATCTTGCCATGAAACAAGTAAAGGAAACTTAATCCAGCTGGTTAAGACTGACTTTTAGTTTAGCCATTATAAGATCTTTCACAAGCTTTCAATAATTCTGGAAATATCAGCCATCCGGATCCACTAAAATACTCAAACAAAATTAATTGTCAGGAGAGAACTGCTGACTTCCATGTTCACATGAGGATCCAAAGCATAATAGCACTGATATGGAAAAATGCCAACAGATAGATGTGGAACTGCTGGCATTTTCCAGCAAGTTCTGGGCCAATAAAAACTCATTAATGGTCATCTTTGACCAGTTCTCTAATCCGCAAAGAGAGTTATAATCCCTGCGGTGGGCATGAGGCACTGATATGCACCAGCTGTAGTAAATTTCACCTGTTAAAAATCCTGATTAAAATGGCATAGAAGTGTTGCTTACAACTTTTCAGCCTTGCAGTGGACAGGGGACTTTGACACTAGAGCAAGGTTATAAAAAAATGATGCCCATTAAATCCAGGTTTAGGAAACACAACAGAATGGAACTACCCTGAGCTGGCAGTGGAGCTTTATTAATATTATCATATTTATTATTGCTTAAGAACTGAGCCTTCTAATTTTTGTCCATCCATTCCTTTTTACACTGTTAATATAATTAATTCAGTTTAATTTGCCACTTCATTCACATTGAATGATTAAGATTTGGAGAATTTTCTCAGGTTTTGAATAATGATAATTGCTAGTTTCACAGTGTGGATCAGTTGATAAATAGGGAGCACTAAAGGAACAGTTTCCATTAGCAGTGAAAATTCATTGTATTTTATTGAAAAAATAGAAATAATTGTTACTGATTGAAGGTCTTACTGCAGCTTACTTTTATATAGTGCCATTGGTGTAAAAATATTACAATGTTCTTAACTAAAGCAGTTTTAGGAGACTCAGTGAAGTGCTGGTAGGAAATACATGGGGAGTGTAATTGCTCTATCTGAACTGCCTTTTTGTGAACATGCCTTCCTGTTTGGCATTTGGCTACCAGAATGAATCCTATTGTTCCCATTTGCATTCTGTCAATCTGATCAGAGAGATAAATCTTCCACCTGGTTACCAGCTCGACCTCTCTCACAATTCAGTGTAAAAGTCCAGCTCATGTGTGCTCTAAAGCTGTTAGCCGCACCTTACGTAATGTGCTGTTGGACACCCCTCCAATGTGTCATTGAACTCTCATGGGAGTCCAACAGGACAATGCGTTTTTGTGAAGATTCTCCATCTCTGGCAGGAAGGTCTCCCTTCTGGCCTTCTGCCAGGCTTAGCTGGTGTAAGTACAGTAGCCCATTGAAATGACTGGGAAGGAATGGCTGCTATGAAAATGGTAAGTGCAGCTTGAGTTTAATTTGCTTAGTTCAAATTTATTTACTTGGTTATAAGTGTGTGGATTTTTGGTATATAAACTTTTTAAATTTTAACAATTTAGATTTTTAAAGATATTTGTCTGTTTAATTCTTCCTGGAAATGTTTGCAAATCTCAAAGGCAAACTATTCAATTTCACTGACAACTTTGATGGCTGGTAAACCCTGGGCAGGGCCTCACCAGATGCTGAGGGCTCTCAGGGAATGTTGCCGACTACTTACATACAGGAAGAGGATCTGTGCTGAGCCACGCCAATCTGATATTCCAGGAGGAGGAAGCTAGTGGTTTCACAGTCACTGGAAAATCTGTGTCCCATTCCAAAATGAGAGCCTTAGTAATGTTACCAAGAGTGAAATGATATATTTCAGCATCACAACATACATTGGTGAGGACTGAGAACAACCTCAATGTTCAATCCTCATTCATGAGCTACTCTTTAAAAGCCTCTGTCCTGGAAATTCAGTGGGATTGGACTGCCAGTTCTTTCTCTCTCTCAATGCCTTTAGACTTGAGTCAGTCACAGATATCAAGCTTCTTCTATTCCTCATCACCACAATATGGCTTTTCTATCCCACCCCCCCCCCCCACCGTCATGCACTCCTCAGTAAGTGAACTAAGTAAGGGTAGCTAACCATTCAGCTCCTCGAGCTTTCTCTGTCATTCCGTTTGATCACTTAGTGCTGTCTTTGAAAGTGGGTGCACATGGATTGATAACAGCCATTCTCAGTCTGGAAATTCAACCAGAAACATTTGGTATGGATCATACTTACACATTCTCTGTGCGTGAAATGAAAGTCACTCTTTGTGCAATGCACATTTTGGGCCATCTGTCGTATGCATATCCAATACCTGACTTCTTAGATACTACATCCCAGTACTCACCTTGTACTCTGAAAAACCTCTGCCTCTCTAACTATCAACTTCACCCTCTTGCCATTCACCGCACCGCTCCCAACACCTCTGGTCCCAAACGTCTGATTGTCCAACATCTTGGTCACTATTCCCTGAATTTTAAACATGTGAAATTCTGCAGATTCTGGAAATCCAAAGCCACACAGACATAAAATGCTGGAGCAACTCAGCAAATCGGGATCAATGGAAATGAATAGATAGTTGGCATTTCGGGCCGACAACCTTCTTCAGGACTAAGAAGGAAGGGAGAAGATCTCTAAATGTTAAAGTGGAGGCAATAGTCCCCATTCACTCCCACAAGCTAAAGATTTGCAGCACTCCTCCACCAACCCATCTCTGTCTAAACCTCCAGAATAACATCCCACCCCAAGTCCTGACTTGAGACTTTGATAGCCAGCTGTCTCTTCCCCGGCCTCAATCACAGATACTGTGGTTTCTCACAGTGGATCCACAGTGTATAAAGGTAAACATGCAAATCTTGTTTAGTATCAGTAATAGGTAGTTGAGTTTGAGCCATTTCCGCCATTCAGTTAAATCATGTCTAGTCTCCAGAGCTGCATTTGTTCCATTTATCTTAGTACCATTACCTAACAGTGTCTTGTTGATCTTTGTAATAAATATTTCATGTAATCTGCCATCTACAGCTTCAGCTTTTCTGTGCAAAAATGTTCTTTGCTTGAAAATGTGCCTCCTGATCTCAACCCGAATGGGCAATCGTTTGATTCAATTATGCTTTCCTATCCTAGATATTTCTTCTTGTGACCTCATATTTTAACAATTCAGACCAATTTCATTAAAATAAATTTTTCTTGTGTCTTCTCCAAGAACAACCTTTCTTTCCGAGGACAAAATACAGCAGCTTTTAGAATTCTAAAATATAGCATACCAAAAAAATCAAAACCTTTTAAGTTTTCAGTAGACTGTGAGACAAGTACTTGCCTTTTCTATTTACATATTCTTCCTGATGTCTAGCACTTAAAGGCAGTACCCAAACTTATGAACGAGGCTTGTACCACTGAGGCATTTCCACCTCAGCCGTGAATACTTTTGGACACTGTTAAAAAGAGCAGTTTATAGAAAAGGAGCTAAATCATGAAGTCTATGATCCAAGCATGTGTTTCAGGTCTGAAGGCTATTAGTGGAAAGAAGTTCAGAGATAGTGATATCCACCATATTTTGGTCCTGGAGTTAACAGGATGCTAAGACACTCCCCATAAGGAATGGCAATTTATGGGATTTCCCAAGAGTTCTCAGGATAAAGCTTTTGAATTGTACGTCTTTAATCTACATGTTCATAATGCAGGGTTTTTAGTTTCAATGTCACAAGGGTTATCCGGGTATCTCACATTTTGTTACTTTTACAAAGTATTTCTTATTTTTACTGAATAAATTTTAATCTACCGTTAGCAAATTGTCTCCTGTGATACACCTTAGTTTAAAATGGCTACAGATATGAAAAATCTCAGGACACTGGGTGACATGATCTGCACATCACCAAACATTGGCCGAAACAGATGTATTCATTTCTAATAGCACAGTTTACTGGTATTGGTATGGCATTTTGAGATAAGTATGAAGCAACCTCCAGGTATAAAATGTCAGAGCTAAATATGAGTGGATACAAAATAACTAGAAGTGGATGATAACTCCTTCTGGTGTAAAAGAAGGGTTAAATTATTTGTCCATCTAACTCTGAAAGCAGAACATAGTTGCTGAGTGCAAATCCATGATTTGAAGCTGCAAATCTTTCTACACATTCCAAACTTAATCATTGTGCGCAAATAATGGAACAATGGACTCAATTCTGTCTCAAATTATTCATGCATACAGGTAGCGGTGTCACACTCATTTTTATAACAGTTACTTACATTTGTTTATTTTTTCAACCCTTTTGAATCCAACCTCATCTGAATCTGAAGAGAAAATAATCCAAAGGAATTGGTATTTTGATTCATCTTTAATTGCTTGTAAATGCCTTATTCTGTTGCTGTCCATTAAAACATTGGACACAATTATTAAACATTTTATTGAACAAATTGATTAATTCCATCACTTTCATTCCCTAAGATTTGTTCCCCAAGTCTACACTTTGCATTTTGTTTGGTTAGAGTATTCTAGCTTTGAGCTATGTCATCAATGTTATCTCAAGGCAGTAGATATTCTGGCATAGTGTTTGATTTACAGAAATGTACTGTATATAAAAATGTGTATTTGCAGTCATGTCTGTGTGCTGGAGGAGTTGGGATAAAATTAAAATGTACTATTGAGACCATCAGTGTAGCACAAATAGGTGTCTATGTACATTAGACTATCTGGAAGTCAATTCTGGTAATCTTGGTTTGTGTACTACAGTTTAATAACCTGTATCTAGTTTGATAAACAGCCTGTGTAAAATAAATAAATCAATGGTTTAATTTGATTCATTGCTTCCTAATTCATCTGCCAGTTTCTTGAAAGGTTTTTACAATGTTGGATTTTCATATCAACATAGCTCGAATGCACATTGTATAATTTGCTTGAATGATGCTATTCCAATCTACAGCTCTCTAATCACCTTGTGGATTTATTTGGTGAAGCATTGAGCATTATCAAGCAGAAACTTCCATCATTAATCTCAGTGCCTCTGATGCTCTGAGGGAAAATTGAACTGGACTCCATTGAATAAGAACCGTTAGAGGCTGTGCTAAGAAACCCTGTGTAATTGAATAGGCTGCTTAAGTCCACTGTATTGTGTTTAATATTCATGTAAAGCCCATAAAAAAGCAAAGCACTGGGACTTAGAGGGAAGGAAAGATGTTCAAAATAAATTTCAAAGTAATTTCATTATCAAATTACATATATGTCACCTTATACAATGCTGCGATTCATTTTCTTGTGGGCATACACAATAAATCCAAGAAACACAATAGAATCAATGAAAGACTGTGCCCAACAGGACAGATAAACAACCAATGTGCCAAAGATAACAAACTGTGCAAATACAAAAGAGAAAATTGTAAATAAATAAGGAATAAATATCAGGAACATGAAGAATCCTTGAAAGCGAGTCCATAGGTTGTGAGAACAGTTCAGTGATGGGGCAAGTGAAGTTATCCTCTTTGGTTCAAGAGCCTGATAGCTGAATGCTAATAACCGTTCCTGAGCCTGGTGGGTCCTGAGACTCTCCTGCCTTCTTCCCATTGGCAGCAGCAAGAAGAGAGCATGGTCTGTATGGTGGGGTCCTTGATGATGGATGCTGCACTCTGTATACATGTGTTCAATGGTGGGGAGGGCTTTACCTGTGATGGACTGGGCCATATTCACTTTGTTCTGTAGGATTCTCCGTTCAAAGGCTTTGGTGTTTCCATACCATGTTGTGATGCAACCAATCAGTCTATTCTCCACCACACGTGCACAGAGGTTTGTCGAGGTTATACATGTCATGCTGAATCTTTGCAAACTTCTAAGGAAGTAGAGGTGTTGCTGAGCGTCTCCACCTCTGATCCCCCAATGAGGACTGGCTCCTGGACCTCAAGTTTTGTTCTCCTGAAGTCAATAATCAGCTTCTTGGTCTTGCTAACATTGAGTGAGAGGTTGTTGTTGTGGCACTACTCAGGCAGATTTACAATTTCCATAAGACTCTTTAAGACATAGGAGCGGAATTAGGACATATAGCCCATATGTCTATTCCGCCATTCAGCCATGGCTGATCCTTTCTTCCCCTCCTTAATCCCATTTCCTGCCCTTCTCCCCTTAACTTTTGATGCCATGTCCAATCAAGAACCTATCAATCTCTGCCTTAAGTACACCCAATGACTTGGCCTCCACAGCTGAAGTGGCAACAAATTTCACAAATTCACCACCTTCTGGCTAAAGAAATTTCTCTGCATCTCTTTTAAATGGATGCCCCTCTATCCTGAGGCTGTACCCTCTTGTCCTAGACTCTCCCACCATTGGAAGCATCCTTTCCACATCTACTCTGTCTGGGCCTTTCAACATTGGAAAGGTTTCAATGAGATTCCCTCTCATCCTTCTGCATTCCAGCAAGTACAGACCCAGAGCCATCAAACGTTCCTCGTATGATAACCCTTTCATTCCTGGACTCATCCTTGTGAACCTCCTCTGGACTCTCTCCAATGCCAGCACATCTTTTCTATGATGAGGAGCCCAAAACTGTACGCAGTATTCAAGGTGAGGCCTCACC
The DNA here is from genome assembly GCF_048418815.1 of Hemitrygon akajei. NCBI lineage: Eukaryota > Metazoa > Chordata > Chondrichthyes > Myliobatiformes > Dasyatidae > Hemitrygon > Hemitrygon akajei. The sequence goes on from NC_133136.1 coordinate 99,643,000, forward strand.
AGTGCCTTATAAAGCCTCAGCATCACATCCTTGCTCCTGTATTCTAGACCTCTTGAAATGAATGCTAACGTGGCATTTGCCTTCCTCACCACTAACTCAACCTGCAAGTTAACCTTCAGGGTGTTCTGCACAGTTTCCCTCCTGTATGGTGATTTGTCACCACCTTTGATTAATGTGTCAAGTAAGATTTGTAACAAATAAAGTTCCCTTGATCTGTCACTTGAGGATGGATCTACAGGCCTAAATAAGTGCAGATAATGGGGATAGTAGTTACAGGAACACCTCTCAGGAATATTTAATCAAGCCATTTTATTAAATGCTAGCTCAGAAAATGACCGAGAGTAAAATGAAGATAACCCTATGGTACATAGAATATCTGGCAATTTGTGACTCGAGCTGTAGGGCAGATGCTGCAACCTTGTTAGCTGAGAGCTGAGGGGAAGCAATTGGAATTGATGGTAAGTAAATATGCAGTGTATGTCGGCATCTTGTGGAACTTCAGGTCAGACTTAATGAGATGCATCTCATTGCTGTACGTCAGTGAAGGGAAGGATTATCTGGATATTTTATTGCAGAAGGCAGTCACTTTGTTTAAATACTGTAGAACTGCTGAGTTAAGTGATAGAATATGACAGCTATGGATGAGACAGGTATAGTATCCAGGATGTAGTGCTCAGCCATAAATAGAAATAGGAGATATGGTTATAAATTGATCAAGCCTGCAAATTAAATAATCCAGGATATTTAACTTTTTGAAGAGATAGACAAAATGAAAGGGGTGTTGGTGTAGCTCTTAAGATAAAGACAGTAGGGAGGAAGGAACTTTGCTCAGAAAATCAAGAAGTGAAAGCAATTTGGGTGCAGCTATTACACAGCATAGGGTAGATATCAATGGTGGGAGTTGTCCACTGTGTTCTGGACAGTATTGGTAAGGTAGAGCTTGGTATTGTTCAGGGAATTAAAGGTTCATATAACAAGGGTAATGTAAAATAATTTCAGACTTCATCCACAGTAAGCTACTGCGAGCTCAGTTTCAACATTTAAAAGAAGTTTGGATAAGTACATGGATGGCAGGTTCGGAAGACTATGGTCCAGATGCAGGTTGATCGGAATAGACAGTTTAAATGGTTCAGCACAGACTAGATCTGTGCTGTACTTCTCTATGATTCCATAACTCTGTACATGGACACATTAAATTAGTAATAGACCAGAGGATGAATTTATCAGGGCTATAAGCAGTGTTCTCTTTAATCCCCATGAGAGGACAAGATATTTTAGATCTTCTGCTATAAAATGAGAAAGGGTCAAATAATGATCTGGTAGTTATGAGGCCTTTATGAAACAGTATTCAAAATATGGCAGAATTTTACATAAAGATTGATAATAATTTAGTTTATTCTGAAACCAGTCTTACATCTGAAGAAAGCAAAATGGAGGCAAGGTAATGTTTAAAGGTTCAATGGTTCTATTTAATATCAGAGAATTTGCACAATGTACAACCTGAAATTCTTACTCTCCACTGGCATTCATGAAACAGAAGAAAAATCACCAAGCATGAAGGACAGAATAAAAACATAAGAACCTCAAAGCCCCTTCCCCACACACCAGCAGCAGCAAAAACATCAACCCCCACCCACCTCCACATACCACAGCACCCACCATTCTCCAAGCAAGCAAAGCAAAGAGACCATGACTTGCAGTTCAACAAAAACTATTGTTCACCTGACAATGTGACTTGCCACAAGCCTTCCACAGTGAGAGGGAGACAAGTAGCTTAATGTTTCGATGTTACAGTCTGATGCACCACTTTTATTTTGAGTTTCCCCAACTTGAGAATGGACAGCAAACTCACACTTGCCATTGAGAGAGAGACTGATCACCCGAGTGCAGAAGCTTTCGACAGCCACATCCGCAGTTTAGATGTCCTGGTCTCCCACTACGTTTTAGTTCACTACACTTGTGAGAAATCGGGTCCTTCAGGATGCTCCTGAGATATCGAAAACGGCCGGTCAGCAAGCTCCAAGAACAGGAACCCACCACCGTGAAGAATCAGTGTTTGAGGGCAGCTGTAGATCACGGACTCCAACAGGACCTCAGCTACCTTGAAGAAGAAAGAAGAGGTATGTAATGGTTAAAATAGTGGTATTTACAGAGCCAATTCAGCCGCTGTCTGCAAGGAGTTTGCATGTTTTCTCCATGACCGTATGGGGTTCCTCTGGCTGCTCTGTTTTTCTCTCACATTCCAAAGACAAGCAGGTTAGAAGAGTAATCGGTGGTACGAGTGTAAATGGGTGGTTGGGCTAATTGGGCCGGGATGGCCTGTTACTGTACTATATCTCTAAACGAAAAATAAATAAATCAATAAATACTACAAAGACATAAGGCACAGGATGGCCAAAGTTTAGGAACTACACTACAAGGTATAACAGTATACCAAAAAATGGCAGACTTTCTAAAGAGCTAATAATAGATTATATAAGTCACTATAAGGAAAAAAATGCAGCACTAAAAGTAGTCCAGTTGTAACTTTCAAGAGGAGTTGAAGACAGATTAGAGTAAAGGAAGAGGTATATAACATAAATTAAAATGCAGTGGGCCAGAGAATTAGGAGAAGTTCAGAATTCAAGAAAGGTGGAGCAAAGCATTGATAAGAAGAGAGCAAATTGAATATGAATGAGAAACACGGTAACAGATTGGAAAAGCTTCTGTGGTTTTGCAGGAAGGGAAAGATTAGTGAACAATGACTTGTGTCCCTTATAGACTGAGATCAGAGAACTTATATTTAGAAAAACTGAAGTTATAAAGGAATTAAGCAAGCTGTTTGTGTCTGTATTCATGGAAAAAATTCAAAATCCCTGCAGTCCTAGGGCTAATGGAGAAGTTCAAAAATGGCATTTGTAGAAATAATTTAGTTTTAGCAAGATCAATAGAACTGAAGATTTTTTTTAAATTCCAGGAATTGATGATTTGATTCATTTTGTTTTGAAAGAGATGCCTCTTGAGATAATGTCATCTGGCAAAATTCTGTACATTTCAGTTGTATCCCACAGATTGCAAGCAAACATAATCCCATATTGAAAAGACATAACGAAAGAAAATGGGAAGGTCTGTGCCACCCAGACTGACATCAGGAATAGGAAGAACATTCAAATCTATTATTAAAGAAGTGGAAACAAACTATTTAGAAAATAATATTTGAATTAAGCAGGAGTAACTTGGAGTTATGCTCAAGAAATAATGATTTAAAAATCTGTTGTAATTTCTTAAATAACTGGTGATTATGGTTTTGTATGTTTGGATTTACTGAAGTTCAGTGAAAGTATTTATCAAATTCAGAGAGCATAGTATTAGGAGTAATAGACTGGCACAGACTGAGGGTTGACTGACAGACAAAACCATGAGTAAGAATACAGCAATTATTTCTGAGTTAGAGCCTATCACTAATGGGATTATGCTGGTTCTTTTGCTGGATGGATCATTTTGATGAGATCAAGTGTAATATATCCAAGTCTGAAGATAATAGAAACTTAAGTTGCAGTGTATGTAATGAGTAGCTTGCTGAGATTTAGAGGCATAGAGTAATATTGCACAGAAACAGGCCAATTCCTCCATGCTGATCAAACTGCCTATCTAAGCTCGTCTTGTTTCCCTGCATTGGTCTATGCAGGAAAATTTGCTTAGTCTTTGCCGATGAATTGATTTAAACTCACTGCAGGAACTTATGTCTGACAGATAATAATGCCAAGATCCTTTGAAATGTTTACATGAGCAATGACAGTCCATCTCAGAGACCTAGAAAATGTGTACTTCTTCTGAGGAATATGCAATCTGGCTTAGTGATTGAGAAGTCAGAAGACTCAGCATATGGCTAAATAAGTGATGGGGCAAGGAAAGGTACTCTAAGGGGCATTAACAGCTAGTACTGGCACAGCTGATGGTAGAGGATTCTTCGTTATGAACGGGAATGGGATATAGATTCATCAGAAAGTGAGATGGCAAAGCCTTGAAGTGGGTAAGAGGTTTACAAGAAGTGAACAATGTGAAAAAATGGAAAGAATAGTACAGAGCAGAATAAATTAAGGGAGGTTATTAAAGGGAAGGGTGCCAGAACTGGGGGTCATCCATCTTGTAAAGACAATGGCAACCATTTCTGTAGAAAAATTTGTCAAGAACAATCATGGTCAAGACCATGATCGCCCATGTTATACGACACCGCATGTATTGACGAGGATGATTAATTGGAAGGTAGTAACTGAAGTTAGAGACAGGAATGTAAAAATAAATTGACAACAGCTATTAAAACCAAATTCCACTGTACATTATACAATGGACTAGAAGTATTATATGTATATTTCAAGGTACACTACAGGTTTCACTACAAATAATTAGGATATTGGCTTACACAATTACGAATAGATAGACAGGGGAAAAGTTGTACTTGTTACAAATAACATAAAAAATGACACTGCCAACACTGAGGCAAATATTGAATCCTAGAGAAGAGAGACAGCACATAAGTAGGAGTTCAGTAATACTGAAAGGGATGGCCTTACTAGACATCCAAAAGTGGATGGGATCTGTAGGAATAAGTTAAATATGTGGTAAGGTTTGCTGTTCTCCAGAATTATTTGACCGGAAGAAATGGAGTGGATTAGCTAGAATGTATTCAGAGTACTTCTAACAAAGTGTGTGAGAATTGCAACAAGGGAGAATTTGGTTCTGAATCTAATAAAGAAGAATGAATCTGAGCAGATAAAAGAGTTGAAAAGATCGAAACATCCAGGCAACAGTGACATTAATATAGCCAGAATCAAAATCAGTATCAGGATTATTTAGTCACATGTGATGTGACTAAATTTATACTGATTGTGAAGTGATGCCATTTTCAGGATTGTTTCTTGTACTTACTGCTTCTGACAACACCACCTTTATAGAAAATTGCAGTCATGTGTAGAGCCCTTAAACACAGCTCATACTGCAATCTGTGTCTTATGTATTTGTCTGCACACCCTACAAATGGATTTTGCTGGATGTTAACTTGTCAATAGAGCACATATGCCACACTGGCAAGTAGGATAGAATGAGAAAGAATCAACAGCAACTAAACATGAGTAAATCATTCTGCATCAGTAAGACAACTTCTCAACCCACTTTTGCATCCTTTCAATGTCCCACTGTAACCTCTGACAGCCCTCCACACTATCCACAACATCTCCAACCTTTGTTTCATCAGTAAATTTACTAACCTATCCCTCCACTTCCTCATCCAGGTCATTTATAAAAATTACAAAGAGTAAGGGTCCCAGAACAGATACCTGAGGCACACCACTGGTCACTGACTTCCATGCAGAATATGACCCATCTACAACCACTCTTTGCCTTCTGTGGGCAAGCCAGTTCTGGATCCACAAAGCAATGTCCCCTTGAACCCCATGCCTCCTTACTTTCTTAGTAAGCCTTGCATGGGGTACCTTATCAAATGCCTTGCTGAAATCCATAAACACTACATCTACTGCTCTACCTTCATCAATGTGTTTAGACACATCCTCAAAAATTTAAAACAATCTCAGAAGGCACGACCTGCCATTGACAAAGCCATGCTGACTATTCCTAATCATATTATGCCTCGCCAAATGTTCATAAATCCTGCCTCTCAGGATCTTCTCCATCAACTTACCAACCATTGAAGTAAGACTCACTGGTCTATAATTTTCTGGGCTATCTCTACTCGCTTTCTTGAATAAGGGAACAACATCTGCAACCCTCCAATCCTCCGGAACCTCTCCCATCCCCTTAAGCTCCTTCCTGCTAGATTTATAATCTTCTAGATCTCTATCATTACCTAGTTTTTTTGAACCTTTCGTAAACTTTTCTTTTCTTCTTGACTCGATTTAGAACAGCCTTTGTACACCATGATTCTCGTACCCTACCACCCTTTCCCTGTCTCATTGGAATGTACCTATGCAGAACTCCACACAAAAATCTACTGAACATTTGCCACATTTCTGCCATACATTTCCCTGAGAACATCTGTACCCAAGTTATGCTTCCAAGTTCCTGCCTGATAGCTTCATATTTCCCTTTACTCCATTTGAACTGCTTTCCTAACTTGTCTGTTCCTATCAGTCTCCAATGCTATGGTAAAGGAGATAGAATTGTGATCACTATCTCCAAAATGCTCTCCCACTGAGAGATCTGACACCTGACCAGGTTCATTTCCCAATACCAGATCAAGTACAGCCCCTCCTCTTGCAGGCTTATCTACATATTGTGTCAACACACCTAACAAACTCAACCCCATCTAAATCTCTTGCTCTAGGGAGATGCCAATCAATATTTGGGAAATTAAAATCTCCTACCATGACAACCCTGTTATTATTGAACCTTTCCAGAATCTGTTCATCTATCTGCTCCTCGATGTCCCTGGTACTATTGGGTGTCTATAAAAAACTCCCAGTAGAGTTTCTGACCCCTTCCTGTTTCTAACTTCCACCCACAGAGACACAGTAGACAATCCCTCCATGACTTTCTCCTTTTCTGCAGCCGTGACACAACCTCTGATCAACAGTGCCATTCCCCCACTTATTTTGCCCCCTTCTCTGTCCTTTCTGAAACATCTAAAGCCTGGCACTCTAAGTAACCTTTCCTGCCCCTGCACCATCCAAGTCTCTGTAGTGGCCACAACATCATAGCTCCAAGTACTGATCCACCCTCTAAGCTCATCTGCTTTGTTCATGATGTTTCTTGCATTAAAATAGACACATCTCAAACTATTGGTCTGAGAGTATCTTTTCACTATCAGCTGCCTATCCTCCCTTTCACACTGTCTCCAAGCTTTCACTATTTGTGAGCCAACCGCCTCTTCGTCTGTTTCTTCAGTTCAGTTCCCAACCCCCAGTTGTTCTAATTTAAACTCTTCCCAATAGCCTTAGTAAACCTCCCGGCCAGTTGATGAAAAGTTAACTCCACATACACCCCTAGATCTGTGTCATGGGCAAATGTTTTTACAACATTATACCCTCAGTGACCACTTTATACGGTACACCTGTACACCCATCCATTGATGCAAATATATAATCAGATAGTCATGTTGCAGAAACCCAATGCAGGCATGGCCACCAGGTTCAGTTGTTCTTCAGAGCAAACATCAGAATGGGAAGAAATGTAATTTAAGTGACTTTGAACATGGAATGATCACTGCGCCAGGTTGAGTATCTCAGAAACAGCTCATCTCCTGGGATTTCCATGCACAATAGTCTCTACAGCTTACAGAGAATGGTGCAGAAAAGAACAAACATCCAATGAGTGGCAGTTAGAACATAGCCAGGAACAGGCCATTCAGCCCGCAACGTTGTACCGAAGCAGCTAAAAAGTAAATCAAAAAACACCCCAGCATTAATCCCTCCTACCTACACAATGTCCATAACCCTCCATCTTCCTCACATCCATGTTCTTATCTAAACATCTCTTAAAAGCCTCTAATGTATTTGCCTCTACCATCATACTGGGCAGCGCATTCCAGGCATCCAACACTCTAAGTCAAAAAATTTACCCTTCACATCCTTCTCACCTTTGATGCATGCCATCTGGTATTAGACATTTGTAACCTGAGAAAAAATACTCCCTGTCTACTATATCTATGCCTCTCATAAACTTATAAACCTCTATCAGATCTCCCCTCAGATTCCATCACTCCAGAGAAAAGAGCCCAAGTTTGTCCGGCCTCTCGTGATAGCACATGCCCTCTAAACCAGGCAGCATCCCTGGTAAACCTTTTCTGCACCCTCTCCAAACCCTCAACATCCTTCCCACAGTGGTGTGACCAGAATTGTCTATGGGTAAAAATGTCTTATTATTGAGAGAGGTCAGAGGAGAATGACCAGACTGGCCCAAGGTGACCATGCATTACACCAGTGGCATCTCTGAACACACAACACATCATACGTTGAACCTACAGTAGCAGAAGAGATCACTGGATTCCACTTCTGAATCTATCAGGTGGCTACTGAGTGTATTCCTCTCATACCAATGCCCACTGCACACAATACTCCAAATTAGGCCTCACCAGCGTCTTGTACAACTTCAACATAACATCCCATTGCTTGGACTCAATACTTTGATATACGAAGGTCAATGTGCCAAAAGCTTTCATAATGACCCTATCTACCTGTGATGCAACTTTCAATGAATTATAAACCTGTATTCGCAGATCACTTTGACCTACCACATTCCTCAGTGTCCCACCATTCACCGTTGGTTCTACCAAAGTGAAACACCTTGCACTTGTCTGCATTGAATTCCAACTGCCATTTTTCCACTGGTCCAGATCCCACTGCAAGCCATGATAGGCTTCCTCGCTGTCTGCTAAACCCCCATTCTTGGTGTCATCTGCAAATTTGCTGATACAGTCAAACATATTATTGTCCATGTTGTAGATATAGATGACAAACAACAATGGACCCAGCACTGATCCCTGTGACATTCCACTAGCCACAGGCTTCCAGCCAGAGAGGCAACCATCTACTACCACTCTCTGGCTTCACTCACAAAGTCAATGTCTGCACTTCCTGCACTAGTGTAAAAAATCATCTGTAAATTCAGTAGGAGGCATTAGCGATTATCAAAATAAAAACAGGACTTGCTGGAAATCTGAAATAAAAACAAAATGAAATGGTGAAATTACTCAGCAGGTCAGAAAAAGAAAGCACTAAAATTTCAAGCTTGATACTCTGTCAGAATTGGGAAAGAATAAAAACAAAATGAGAATTAGGTTCAGAGTTCAAAGTAAATTATTTATCAGCAAAGTACATGCTGTATACGTCACCATTTACTTAACTGAGATCCATTTTCTTGCGAGCATTCACAATAAATACGAAGAAACAGGATAGAATCAATGAACAACTGCACACAAGAATGGACAAACAACCAATGTGCAAAAGGCAACCAGTTGTGTAAATACTAAAAAGAAAATAACAAATTATAATAAATAAATAATATTGAGAATATGGGTTGTAGAGCCCTTGAAAATGCGTCAATAGGTTGTAGAATCAATTCAGTGATGCAGTGAGTGAAGGTATCCACTCTGGTTCAGGAGCCTAATGGCTGAGGGGTAATAACCGTTCCTGAACCTGGTGTGTGGGACCTAGTTCCTACCTGATGGCAGCAGCAAGAAGAGAGCATGCTCTGGACACTGGGGATCCTTGATAATAAATGCTGTTTTCCTGCATCAGTGTTCCATGTAGATGTACTCAGAGGTGGGGAGCCCTTCACCCGTGATGGATTGGGCTATATCCTTTATGTTTTGTAGGTTTTTCCACTCAAGGGCATTGATGTATTCATACTTGGCCATGATGCAACTCTCCACCATGCATCTATCGAAGGTTGTCAAGGCTTTAGATGACATGCTGAATCTTCCGAGACTTCTAAGAAAGTAGAGACACTGCTGGGCCTTCTTTGTAATTGAACATGTGCTGAACCTATGACAAATCCTTTGAAATGATAATGCCCAGGAATTTAAAGTTGCTGACCCTCTCCACGTCTGATCCCCTGATGGGGACTGGCTCGTGGACCTCCAGTTTCCTTGTCCTGAGGTCAATAATCAGCTCTTTGGTTTTGCTGATGTTGAGTGACAGGTTGTTGTTGTGGCACCACTTAAACAGATTTTCAATCTCTCTCCTACATGCTGATTCCTCACCACCTTTGATTCAGCCAATAACTGTGGTGTCACCAGCAAATTAAATATGGCATTGAGGCTGTACTTATCCTCACAGTCATAGTTATAAAGTGAGTAGAGTGCGGGACTAAGCAGACAGCCTTGTGATGCGCCTGTGCTGATTATATGTTATTTTTAATTGACATGTTTTAGATGTTGCAAGTAATAATATATATTTTTAAGTGAACCATGTATGTTTAGAGGAAACACAGGGATCAGGCATTTGTGAGTTAACAGGGAATGTGGGAATGGGGCAAGGTGACTGGAAATGGAAGGTCGGATAGGGGGCTTTATGAGTTAGAAGGGAGTGCAGGAAGCATTCTCAGTGAATAGAGTCATAGAATACTGCTGCACAGAAACAGCCCTTTGGTCTACTTAGTCTGTGACAAATTGTTAATCTGCCTAGTCCCATTGACCTCCATACCCCTCCCCTCCATGTACCTATCCAAATTTCTCTTAAATGTTGAAATTGAACTCATATCCACCATTCCACACTGTCAGCTGATTCTACACTCTTACCATCCTCTGAATGAATATGTTTGCCCTCATCTTCCCCTTAAATATTTTACCTTTCACCCTTAACACACTACCTTTAGTTTTCATCTCATCCAACCTTAGTGGAAAGTGTTTGCTTGCCCTATCTATCTATCTTGCCTTATTTACCCTAGCTATATCCCTGTCGAATCTCCACTCATTCTTCTACGCTCTAGGGAATGAAGTCCTAACCTATTCAACCTTTCCCTATAACTCAGGTCCTGGCAACATACTTGTAAATGTTCTCTTCACTCTTTGAGTCTTATTGATATCCTATGCTTGTCTACATTAAATGCCATTTTTCAGCCCAGTTTTCCATCTGATCCAAATCCCACTGCAAGTGTTGATAGTCTTCCTTGCGGTCCACTACACCACCACTACACCAAATCTGTTGATCCAGTTAACCCCATTATCATCCTGATCATCGATATAGATGACAAACAACACTGCTCCCTGCCGCACTCCACTACTCACAGGCCTCCAGTCAGAAAGGCAACCGTCAACTATCACTCTCTTTTGTGAAGCCAATCTACAAGCTCAGCTTGAATACCGAGCAACTGAAACTTCTTGACCAACTTCCCATGCAGGACCTTGTCAAAGGCCTTGCTAATACCTATGTAATCAGTTTCCACTGCATTGTCTTCATCAACTATTCTAGTAACTTCCTTGAAAAACTCTATGAGATTAGTTAGACATAACCCACCATGCACAAAACTATGTGGACTTTCCCTAATTACTTCCTGTCTATCCAAATACTTATGTATCTTGTCCCTTAGAATAACTTCCCATTACTTGATGTCAGGATTACTGGCCTATCATTTCCTGATTTATTCTTAGAGCCCTTGTTAAGCCATGGAACAACATTAGCTATCCTCCAATCCTCCCCCACCTCACCCACGGCAAAGGGCATTTAAAATATCTCTGCTAGGGCCATTGCAATTTCTACACGGTGTCCAAGGGAACACCTTGTCAGACCCTGGGGAATTAGACAGCAAACACTTCTTCCTCTTTAATCTGTATAGGGTCCATGACCTCTCTGCTTTTTTCCCTCACTTCCGTAGATCGTATCCATTTCCCAAGTAAATACAGATGCAAAAAAAATCCACTTAAGTTCTCCCCCATCTGTTTCGATTCCATGCATAGATTGCCACTCTGATCTTCCAGGGGACCAATTTTGTCCATTGCTATACCTTTACTCTTAATATACAGTATCTGTAGAAGCTCTTGGAATTATCCTTCACCTTGTTTGCTAGAGCAACCTAATGCCTACTTTCAGCCCTCCTAATTTCCTCCTTGTGTTCTCTTGCATTCCTTACACTCCTCAAGTAGCTCATTTGCTCCTTCCTGCCAATACCTGCTATGGACTTCCTCCATCTTCTTAACCAGGGGCTTATTGGAAAGTGAAGGTGGTAAAGTTCACAGGCTCATCATAGGCTGAAGCACCGAGACTTCTGAATCTTTGGACAAAAGATTATCAAAATGTTACTATCTAAGCATCAATATGGATGTTAAAGTGAAATGCTTACTGAGACTACCCATCAGTGCACTGAAACAAGCACAGAAAACATTATTCCTAATGAACAGTTGGGAGGAAACATGGCAAAAAGTTAATTCAGAATCACCCAGAAGTTATAAGGATTTATACAGCATTTGTCAGACTGCATTTGGAATATTATACAGAATTTTGAGTCCCATAGAAAAGATGTGCTGACCCTGGAGACGTGGTTAACAAGTATCATCCCTGGCTTAATGTAGGCGGAGTGTTTGATGTCGAGAGGCAAGGGAGATGAGGGAAATACTTTAAAAAAAATTAAACTACCAAAGAACATACAGTAATCTTTCAAATATTCTACAGTAACATAAATCAATAAAGTAAAATCACGATGAGATTAAAAGTTCCAACAGGTAAAATCCCAGATAATCCCAGTGACAAGGCAGCAATATTAAATAATTATTTTGTTTTGGTATTGTCCAGGAACCTGAATGAGGTTGTCTTGACAGAATTGAGATTAGAAATCGTAGTACAGCATTTCAGCTAAAAAGAAGCACCATATTAAGCAAACATCAAACTAAAAAATGATATAAGTCCCTGGTCTAGGCAGATTGCATCCATACTGTTTAAATGAATCTAAGAAAGAGACTGCAGAGGTTCAACTCCACAAAACAGTTCATTGGAAAAAGCTGAAACATCAGGAGTTAGTTGGATAGTTAATTTTATGTTTATTGTATATTTAAGAAGCAAGTTAAAACTTGTCCACAGTGCAATCAGTTGGACATCAATGAAGTGACAGGAAAGATAATGGAACTACCACAAAATGATAAAATCAGATGAAACACCCTGAAACTTCAAGAAGGAAAGAATTGCTTCATAGACAACTATTTTGTTTAAGTTAGTCTATTACTTGTTCAAAGGTAACACAGCTGCTGCAATATGAGTGGATTTGCAAAAGCTGTCCGGAACTCTAAGTCGGCACAGTCAGACAAAATCATGATCTGCTTATACTGCATCCTTCTGGTAGTGCCCCTTTCCCACCACACTAACCCTTCACTAAAGTAGCACCCAATAAGATTCACTCCACAACCAACTGCTGCAGATGCTTTTTCAAAGGACACTTCACAGTGTCCAAAGTAATTTGCAGCACAAAACCAAATTTCAGGGCCTTGAGAAAGGGAAAACCCCCAATTAATGTTATACAGGATGTGTTGAGGTAGAGTCATGTATAATAATGCATTACTGCTGGCTGCATGGCAAAAGCTCGAGACCACAAAACATCATCAAAATCTGCAAATACTTGAAATCTGAAATAACAGCAGAAATGGTGGAGAGAGAAAATGTTAACATTCAGGTCAAAGAGACTTCATTAGATCCTATTCTGAATAAGAGTATTCAAGCTGAAATATTAAATCTGTTTCCCTCCCCACATAAACTAATCAAAGATGGTGACAAATCGGCATATAGGAATGAGATTGAAACTCTGGCTGGGTGGTGGCACAACAACCTCTCACTCAATGTCAGGGAAACCACGGAGCTAGTTATTGACTGCAGGAGGAGGAATCTGAAGGTCCATGAGCCATTGTTGGGGTATCAGAGGTGAAGAAGTTAGCAATTTTAAATTTCTGTACGTTTCAGAGGATCTGTCCTGAGTCCAGCACATAAGTGTCATTACAACAAAAGCCCAGCAGCACAGACAGACAGACATACTTTATTGATCCCGAGGGAAATTGGGTTTCATTACAGTTGCACCAACCAAGAATAGAGTAGAAATATAGCAAAATAAAACCAGAAGCACCTCTACTTTCTTAGAAGTTTGTGAAGATTCAGCATGCCATCTAAAACTGTGACAGACCTATAGATGAGTGGTTGAGAGTATATTGACTGGTTGCATCACAATCTGATATGGGAACACCATTGCCGTTGAATGGCATGCCTACAAAAGTAATAGATAGAGCCCAGTCCATCATGGGTAACCCCTCCCCACTACTGAGCACAACGATATGGAGTGCTGTCACTGGAAGGCCATATCCATCATCAAGGACCCCCATTATCCAGGCCAAGCTCTCTTCTTGCTGCTACCATCAGAAAGGAGACACAGGAGCCTCAGGATCCATGTCAACTGCTTCAGGAATAGTTCTTAGCCCTCAACCATAAGGCTTTTGAACCATCTCTGAGTCAGGCATTCGACACTTCCTTGATGCTTTATTATCATTATTATTAATATTTCTCTTTTTCTTTCTTTTTGTATTTGCGCAGTTGTTGCTTTTACACATTGGTTGTTGTCTGTCCCATTGATTCTTTAGAGTTTCTTGTATTTATTGTGGATGCCCACAAGAAAAAGAATCTCAGGATTGTATATGGTTTATATATATGTACTTTGATAATAAATTTTCTTTGAACTTTGAATGTTTTGGTCTGATTTGCTGAGTATTTCCAGTATTCTTTGTTTTTATGAGAACAAGACAATTAGGGCTCGATAAGGGAAGCAGACGTGGACAGTCAGAGTAAGTTCTAGAACAGTGCTCTTCAAAAATACAATCATTATTAGAATAACTTTTAGTAAGTCAGTGATTTTAGAGCATAAAATATTCTTCCCTTCATGCATTGAAGGATCAGAGCTCTCAGTAACACACACAAAATGCTGCAGGATCTCAGCAGGTCAGACAGCATCTACGGAAAAGAGCACAGTCGACGTTTCAGGCCGAGACCCTTCATCAGGACTGAAAAAAAAAGTCAGAGTAAGAAGGTGAGGGAAGGGGAGGAAGGGGGTAGAATACCATGGAAGAAAGGGAAGGGAGAGAAGCATCAGAGGGAGTTGATGGGAATGTAAGGAGATAAGAGAGAGAGGGAAATGAGAATAGGGAATAGTGAATGAGAGAGTGGAGCAATTGCCAGAATTTCGAAAAATCAATGTTCATGCTGTCAGGTTGGAGGCTACCCACACAGAATATAAGATGTTGCTCCTGTAACCTGAGCATGGCCTCATCATGGCGATAGAGGAGGTCATGAATTGACATAATGAAATGGAAATGGGAAGTAGAAATGAAATGGGTGATACACCTCAGGTTGTTGTGGGAATTGAGAGAAGAGGTCGCTGGAGCATTAGCTATGATCTTTGAATCCTCTTTGGCTGCAGGGGAAGTGCTGGAGGACTGGAGAATGGCAAATGTAGTTCCCTCGTTTAAAAAAGGTAATAGGGAGAAACCTGGGAACTATAGACCGGTGAGTCTTACATCGGTGGTATGCAAACTACTGGAAAGGATTCTTAAGGATAGGATCTACAAGCATTTGGAGAAGTACTCATGGATAGTCAACATGGCTTTGTGAAAGGAAGATTGTGCCTCACGAGCCTGATTGAGTTTTTTAAAGAGGTAACAAAAGAAATTGATGAGGGTAGGGCAGTGGATGTGGTCTACATGGACTTTAGTAAAGCATTTGACAAGGTCCCTCATGAAAGACTCATCCAGAAAGTCATGAGGCATGGGATAAGTGGAAACTTGGCTGTTTGGATAAAAAATTGGCTTAAAGGAAGAAAGCAGAGGGTAGTTATGGAATGAAAATATTCTGCCTGGAGGCTGGTGACTAGTGCAGTGCCACAGGGATCTGTCCTGGGACCCCTGCTATTTGTGATTTTTATAAATGACCTGGATGTAGAGGTGGAAGGATGGGTGAGTAAGTTTGCGGATGACACGAAGATTGGAGGAGTTGTGGATGGAGCTGCAGGTTGTCGAAGGTTACAAGAGGATATAGACAGGCTGCAGAGTTGGGCAGAAAAATGGCAGATGGAGTTCAATCCGGATGTGTGAGGTGATGCATTTTGGAAGGACAAACCAGAAGACTGAGTACAGGATTAATGGTCAGTTACTTAAGAGTGTGGTTGAACAAAGGGACCTTAGGGTTCAAATCCATACATCCCTCAAGGTCGCTGCACAGGTTGATAGGGTAGTTAAGAAGGCCTATGGGATGCTAGGCTTCATTAACAGGGGGATTGAGTTCAAGAGTAGAGAGGTCATGTTGCAACTCTACAAATCTCTGGTGAGACCGCACTTAGAGTATTGTGTTCAATTCTGGTCACCTCATTATAGGAAGGATGTGGAAGCTATGGAGAGGGTGCAGAGGAGATTTACCAGGATGTTGCCTGGTTTGAAGAACAAGTCATATGAAGCAAGGATAGCAGAGCTGGGACTTTTCTCTTTGGAGCGTAGAAGAATGAGAGGGGACATGATCGAGGTCTACAAGATTATGAGAGGCATAGATAGGGTGGATAGTCAGTACCTGTTTCCCAGGGCACCAATAGCACACACCAGAGGGCATATGTACAAAATTAAGGGAGGGAAGTTTCGGGGAGACATCAGGGTAAGTTTTTTACACAGAGGGTTGTGAGTGCCTGGAAAGACTTGCCAGGGATGGTGGTGGAGGCTAAAACATTAGGGGTATTTAAGAGCCTCTTGGACAGGCACATGGATGAAAGAAAAATGGAGGGTTATGGGGTAGTGTGGGTTTAGTACTTTTTTTTAAGGATTATATGGGTCGCCACAACATGGAGGGCTGAAGGGCCTGTATTGTGCCGTAGTGTTCTATGGTTCTATGGGTGGCCACCAGGAGATCCCATTTTTTCTGGCGGAAAGAATGTAAATGCTCGGCGAAGCAGTCTCCAAATCTACACTGGGTCTTGCCAATATACAGTAATATGACACATGGCCAAGTGAATAAGGCGTCGGTCTAGTGATCTGAAGGTCATTAGTTCGAGCCTTAGCTGAGGTAGCGTGTTGTGTCCTTGAGCAAGGCACTTAACCACACATTGCTCTGCGATGTCACCGGTGCCAAGCTGTATGGGTCCTAGTGCCCTTCTCTTGGACAACATCAGTGGCGTGGAGAGGGGAGACTTGCTGCTCGGGCAACTGCCGGTCTTCCATACAACCCTGCCTCAGTCATCATCGAAAGTCGATGGACAGCCGAAAAAGAAGACTAATATACATGAGGCCACTATGGGAGCAGATAGATCTCTTAATGTTTTGCAGGTAAGGACTTCTAACATTTTTGGGAGAAGCCCAAATATTTAATCCTGACTGTGATGTGTCCATTTGCATCACCATAATATCTATTTGAACTTTGAAGCACTAGCAAGCCTGTTTGTCTGTCTATCTCTTCTTAATAGATTATCTTGGTCCATCCTGCTTCTCCTGTGCATTGTGTAGTGATTGTGCAGCTAGATTCATAATCTGCAAAAGATTCCCAGTGTAAGCTGGGTACTGTGTGTCACTTTGCCAAACGCCTGTGAGTTGCATCATGTGCATGCACTATTTTGAATAGCCTCTGCAAACAAATATGAACCCCCATCGCCTTTCCCTGATAAAATTAGCTGCACCATTGTTTCATAATTCCATTCACAATACTGCTTTTGGATTATTGCACTTTAAATCATAATGCATTCATCTGACTGGTGAAAAGAATTAAAGAAGTGAGGGAAATAATCCCTAAACAGCAGCACAGAGAAAACAATCTTTCTTGAATATGTTAGTAACGGGATATCAATCAGCACTAACTTGATAGTAAACTCTGTAAGAGTAATGTGATGAATTAATCAAGCCTTTTCAAAGTGCACTAACATTTGGGCATCTATATATAAACAGTAATAAGCCTGCAACTTAAATGACACATTTCAACTTTGCCATCTGGGCATAGGTGCATCATTTATAGCGATGAGCTTCATTTCAAGGGTTCATTATGAGCTATAAACCCAATGCCAACAATTTTAGAGCAGAAATCAGTCTTGTAACACTGAAAACATATGCCTGGTAGGATTGAATTTCTGGTCGACTATTCATTTCTATTTTCTGCTGTGATGTAATTTTTAAAACAGCACATGCCTTTTACATCTCTGGAGCAGCACTGCAATACCGGATGGATCATTTACTGCATTGCTGGAGATACAGAACTGACAGGTGACAAACAATGATAGTGTCATGTTGTCAA
Source organism: Hemitrygon akajei (assembly GCF_048418815.1). Classification (NCBI taxonomy): domain Eukaryota; kingdom Metazoa; phylum Chordata; class Chondrichthyes; order Myliobatiformes; family Dasyatidae; genus Hemitrygon; species Hemitrygon akajei. The sequence continues at coordinate 99,660,717 of NC_133136.1, forward strand.
CTGAGGAGGAGGCTCGGAAGTGCAGAGGTGCAGACTTCCAGTCCTCGACGTGGACTCACATTCTTCACAGAAACTGAACTGGCAAATGATGTAATTTATTAAAGCTATTTTCGGAAGAAGCACTGAAGCTACGCAAGGAAAGATTACTATCTTGTGGAGCTTCTCAATCTTCCAAATTGACTGCAAGCCATGTCCAAAGGAAACAAATTAAGAATTTCTTTCCTTTATTGGTCAGAATTCAATACATTCTTAAAATCAATTACAAAGCAGATTGTTACCTATCTATAAAGGTAATTTCACATAGGACTGGATACATAGCGATATATTTATATAATTTCTTTTTTTTTGTAATTTATTTTTTTATTGAAGTTCATCAAACAAACATTTCGATAAGATGTATTTCAGACATTGTACATATTTATCATATAATCTATATATCACAAATCTCCACAAAGTACTTATCTGAGGTTTACACTTATAGAAAAGAGTGGAAAGAAAAAACAAGCAAAAGGAAAGAACTATGTACAAGTAGGGAGTGATCTTTTTTTTTACAACAGATTCATTGATTTGTGAGAATAAAATCAGGCCTATGAGGCATTATGTAGTTAAACCATTTTTCCCAGTATGAATACGTAAATCTACACATCATAATTATCAGCTATTAACCTATTTACAAGTGTGTTTCAGTAGCTAAAATTATACAGTCAGTGGCTATTTTATTAGGTACACCTGTATACCTGCCTGTTAATGCAAATAACAGGCAGCACCTCAGTTCATAGAAGCATGCAGACACGGTCAAGAGGTTCATTTGTTGCTCAGACCAAATGTTAGAATGTGGAAGAAACATGATCTAAGTGACATAGACCATGGAATTATTTAGTTGGTGCCAGATGGGGTGGTTTGAGTGGGTGGTACTTCATCTCCTGGTATTTTCACAAACAACAGTCTATAGATTTTACAGAGAAAGGTGTGAAAAACAAAAAAAAAATCCAGCCAGTGGAAGTTTTATGGGTGAAAATGCCTTAGAGGTCAAAGAAGAATGTCCAGATTAGTTCAAGCTGACAGGTAGGTGACAGTAACTCAGATAACCACACATTACAACAGTAGTGTGCAGAAGAGCATCTCTGAATACACTGCACCTCACACTTTAAAGTGGCTGACCTACATCAGCAGACCATGAACATACGATCAGGGGCCATTTTATTGGCTGCCTCCAATACCTAATAAATTGGCCACTGAGTGAAGGTCAATAGTTAAACTTCAGAAGATAGTAGACAGCTGGTACAACGTGACTAGAAGATTTACCTGAATGAGCACAGCTTGGCCCAGAAAATCTTAAGTGCCTGGAAATGTGTATTGTCTAGGCAGTCAGCAAAGAATTGTATTTATTGAAGTAACACAAATACAGCTTTGCAGCACCATGGCACAATAAACAGTAAGTAAGTCCTCACCTGTAGAGCATGTCAGGAGACCTTCCTTCTCTTTACTTCTTCATTGCAGGGGAAAGCAGTTTGGGTTGTGAACCTGATGAAACTGGTCAGTTGCAGGAAAGAGAGGAACCAAAGTTAGGAAAGAGAGGCAATGGGGAGTGGAGGACTTTGAAGTCATTTCTGAGCATTGAGGTTTGAGAACTTCTGGGAGCGGTCTACATTGTTAGGTTGTAACACACAAAAAGTGCTGGAGGAACTCAACAGGTCAGGTAGAATGTATAGACAGAAATGGAGAGTTGACATTTCGGGGTGACTCCCTTTATTATGAATTCTCACGAAGGGTCTCAGCCTGCACCTGCATTTTCCTGTGTCAGCGTTGTGATTGGTATGGATCCCTGAGGGATAATCACTGTGTGGCTTGAGCTGATATTAAAAAAATACCTAAATGAACAATCTTCCTGATTCTCAGCTGGCAGCTTAGAGGCAAAATGTTTTTGAACATTTGTTAATAGAACGTTTTTTTCTCAAGATGTGAAATGACTGTTTCTTTGAGGTTGGGAGAAAGCAAAAAAAGATGCCAGAACAATATAAATCTGGCCAGATAACAGTGGGAAGGAGCACTTAATCGGAGTGTTATACACTGTGGCTATGTAGTAGATCGACAGAGGAGGCAAGAAAAGGAGGTCCTATCACACTTGTGGGCAGGAACCCATTTCAGTTTTTTCACTCTGCTTTCTGGTCAACACCTAAATGCATGCACACCTGGACAAGTGTCAGGAGGCCAGATGCAAGAATCATTAGCAAGTGAGAGGTTGTCACAGTGTGGTCTGACATCTGGAATAGGATAGGAGCGGGAGGGAAAAGAATCTGCAATTGACAGAAGAAAAGCCTTGGATTTTGATGCACCATCAATAACTCTCGGAGACGTGAGGCGAGATAGTCTTTTATTAGCTGGAAGAGAGCAGTCAGCAGCAAGAGACCACCACACAACATCCTGGAGACTGAGGGAGGAGCAGAGCCTCCAATCGCCTTTATACAGGGGTCTGTGGGAGGAGCCACAGGAGCAGTCAGCAGAGGGGTGTGTCCAGACAGGTATATGTAGTTCACCACAGATTTCCATGTGAGGCTTCGGGGACCACTTGTCAAATGAAACAACTATGTCCATAGCTCTAAGTCAGTAGAACAAGCAATTCTGAGATCATGACTATTATCAACAAGCAGATGTGCTGGTGAAAACAAGGGAGGAGTTTCTATAACAGCTGGAGTGGGGTGTACAGGAAGCTGACCAGATGCAGATGAAATTTTGATTCCTTATCTACCAAATCAAAACTATTGTAATTTGTACTAGTACAGGTAGCTAAAAGTACTTACCATAATATTGAGAATCCATTCAAAAATGACAATAATCATGTTCACTGTTGTCTGTAAGTAACTGGTAATAATTGATAAAATGACCAAACATCCAGTATATATCTGGCATTTATCCTCTCACTGCAGTGTGCTAACATAGCTGTACTCCGCTTCCCCTAAGCCTGTTAAAGCCACTTTTACTGTAAGTTCAGTGCAAGTGAAGGGGAATGAGGTGTATGTGTCTGAAGAAGGCCAACTGGATTTAGTTTGAGGGATGAATAATGGTTGTGTAAGGAATAGCCTGGGCATTATTATCAAGGATCAGCAATCCACACTCACAATTGCTGCTGCCAATTTGCAAAGAAATTTCAGTCTTAGCTAGTGTGGATTTTCAAGTGGTTCAAATAGTTTCATTTACTCTCAGAGAATATATACAATATACAGCCTAAAATTCTTGCACTTCACAGATATCCACAAAAACTGAAGAGTACCCCAAAGAATGAGTGGCAGTAACAACATTGGAAGCTCAAAGCCCCCTCTCCCCCATCCCATGCACATTCAGCAGCAAAGCGTCACCCCTCCCTTCCCCACCCACTTCACTGCCCACCACCCACCAAGCCAGCAGTAGCAAAGTCCCCAAAAGAGAGAGCAGGATTTAGAGTACAACAAAAACTAACCATTCACCTGATAACTTGACATGACACAGGCTCTCTCTCTCTCCCTAATAAAGGGACAGAGAGGTGTCACACAGTGAGAGGGGAGACTATCAAAACAAATCAACTTGCTGATTGCGATGCTAAAGCTTTTATTCAGAGTTTCTCTGACTTGAGAATCGGCAGCAAGCTCTCCCCCACCGTCAAGAGAAGGAGTAAGAACAATTTGAGCACAGACCCTCTGACAGTCGATCCGCAGTGGGCGATGTTTCGTTTTCTCCCATAACGCTTTAGCTGGTGACACCGATGTGGAATCGACTCATCTACAGGAGCACAGAGCCTGAGAACCTGAAGCTGCATTTGTCTTCCAGGCTGCATCCCTGGGGTATCGATAAAGCACCGGCAGTGGGAACCATCACTTTAGAGAGCCGTAGTTTGTAAATCAAGGACTCTGACAGAACCCCATCCACCTTGAAAAGGAAACAAGAGATATTAAAGGGAAGAAATTAAGCTGTTTCTGCAAATGAGCTTGAAGAAGCTACCCACTGGCGCAATCTTAGATCTGGGTACAATGTATTGTTGCAACTCTACCCAGAGTGACAGCTGATCCCAGATGTGGTTCACATGGTGTTTCACATGGACAGAACAATCCCCTGGGTCAAAATAATGTAAAGAATAACGTACACCATTGACTTAACCAGCTGTCAAAACCTTCAAACCACTAGGAACTATTATAAACATATCTAAAACATTCAATAACATTCTAAAGACTATCAACAGTGTTTAAGATTCAGGATTAAAAAGTTCAAGGTCGTTTAATGTCATTTCCTGTACGCTAGTGTAAAGGAGAACAAAATAATTGTTACTCTGGATCTGACGCAGCACAAAAAATATCCAATAAGATAAAGAACACAATAATAAATAACACAATAAATATAAATGCATAAGATAGCTTATGTACGTAAACTATTTGTATATCTATGAAATGGCACTAGGCCTGGGAGTGTCTGTAGACAAGGTGACTGACAGGAAACGATAAAGTCATGGTGGTGGGGGATGTGGAGAGGTATATTAGTGGATGGAGATATTTATCATAGAAACATAGAAAACCTACAGTACAATACAGACCCATCGGCCCACAAAATTGTGTGGAACAAGTCCCTACCTTAGAAATTACTAGGCTTACCTATAGCCCTCTATTTTACTAAGCTCCATGTACCTATCTAAAAGCCTCTTAAAAGACCCTATCGTATCTGCCTCCACCACTGTTGCTGGCATTCCATCTCACGCACTTACCACTCTGAGTAAAAAACTTACCCCTGACATCTCCTCTGTACCTGCTCCCCAGCACCTTAAACCTGTGTCCTCTTGTGGCAACCATTTCAGCCCTGGGAAAAAGCCTCTGTCTATCCACATGATCAATGCCTCTCATCATCTTATACACCTCTATCAGGACACCTCTCATCCTTCATCACTCTAAGGAGAAAAGGCCAAGTTCACTCAACCTATTCTCATAAGGCATGCTCCCCAATCCAGGCAACATCCTTGTAAATCTCCTCTGCATCCTTTCTATGGCTTCCACATCCTTCCTGTAGTGAGGAGACCAGAACTGAGCACAGTACTCCAAGTGGGGTCTGACCAGGGACCTATATAGCTGCAACATTACCTCTTGGCTCCTAAATTCAATCCCACGGTTCATGAAGTCCAATACACCATATGTTTCTTAACCACAGAGTCAACCTGCGCAGCTGCTTTAAGCGTCCCATGGACTCAGACCCCAAGATCCCTCTGATCCTCCACACTGCCAAGAGTCTTATCATTAATACTATATTCTGCCATCATATTTGACTTACCAAAATGAATCACTTCATACTTATCTGGGTTGAACTCCATCTATCACTATCCTCCACACTATCCACAACACCTCCAACCTTTGTGTCATCAGCAAACTTACTAATCCATCCCTCCACTTCCTCATCCAGGTCATTTATAAAAATCACGAAGAGTAGGGGTCCCAGAACAGATCCCTGAGGCACCCCACTGGTGACTGACCTCTATGCAGAATATGACCCGTCCACAACCATTCTTTGCCTTTTGTGGGCAAGCCAGTTTTGGATCCACAAAGCAATGTACCCTTGGATCCCATGACTCCTTACTTTCTCAAGAAGCCTTGCATGGGGTACCTTACCAAATGCCTTGCTGAAATCCATATACACTACATCTACTGCTCTACCTTCATCAATGTGTTTAGTCACATCCTCAAAAAATTCAATCAAGCTCATAAGGCACAACCTGCCCTTGACAAAGCCATGCTGATTATTCCTAATTGTATTATACTTCTCCAAATGTTCATAAATCCTGCCTCTTAGGATCTACTCATTCAACTTACTAACCACTGGGGTAAGACTCACTGGTCTATAATTTCCTGGGCTATATCTACTCTCTTTCTTGCTAAAGGAACAACATCAGCAACCCTCCAATCATTCAAAACTTCTCCCATCCCCATTGATGATACAAAGATCATCGCCAGAGGTTCAGCAATCTCCTCCCTCGCCTCCCACAGTAGCCTGGGGTACATCTCATCCAGTCAATAGACAATAGACAATAGACAATAGGTGCAGAAGTAGACCATTTGGCCCTTCGAGCCTGCACCGCCATTTTGAGATCATGGCTGAACAATTACTATCAATACCCGGTTCCTGCCTTGTCCCCATATCCCTTGATTCCCCTATCCATAAGATACCTATCTAGCTCCTTCTGGAAAGCATCCAGAGAACTGGCCTCCACTACCTTCCGAGGCAGTGCATTCCAGACCCCCACAACTCTCTGGGAGAAGATGTTTTTCCTTAACTCTGTCCTAAATGACCTACCCCTTATTCTCAAACCATGCCCTCTGGTACTGGACTCTCCCAGCATCTGGAACATATTTCCTGCCTCTATCTTGTCCAATCCCTTAATAATCTTATATGTTTCAATCAGATTCCCTCTCAATCTCCTTAATTCCAGCGTGTACAAGCCCAGTCTCTCTAACCTCTCTGCGTAAGACAGTCCAGACACCCCAGGAATTAACCTCGTGAATCTACGCTGCACTTCCTCTACAGCCAGGATGTCCTTCCTTAACCCTGGAGACCAAAACTGTACACAATATTCCAGGTGTGGTCTCACCAGGGCTCTGTACAAATGCAAGAGGATTTCCTTGCTCTTGTACTCAATTCCCTTTGTAATAAAGGCCAACATTCCATTAGCCTTCTTCACTGCCTGCTGCACTTGCTCATTCACCTTCAGTGACTGATGAACAAGGACTCCGAGATCTCTTTGTATTACTCCCTTACCCAACTCTATACCGTTCCGATAATAATCTGCCTTCCTGTTCTTACTCCCAAAGTGGATAACCTCACACTTATTCACATTAAACGCCATCTGCCAAGTATCTGCCCACTCACCCAGCCTATCCAAGTCACCCTGAATTCTCCTATCATCCTCATCACATGTCACACTGCCACCCAGCTTAGTATCATCAGCAAATTTGCTGATGTTATTTTCTATGCCTTCATCCAAATCGTTAACGTAAATGGTAAACAGCTGTGGTCCCAATACCGAGCCCTGTGGCACCCCACTAGTCACCACCTGCCATTCTGAGAAACACCCATTCACCGCTACCCTTTGCTTTCTATCTGCCAGCCAGTTTTCTATCCATGTCAATGCCTTCCCCCCGATGCCCTGAGCTTTGATTTTACCCACCAGTCTTCTATGTGGGACCTTATCAAATGCCTTCTGAAAATCGAGGTACACTACATCCACTGGATCTCCCCCGTCTAACTTCCTGGTTACATCCTCAAAAAATTCCAACAGATTAGTCAAGCATGATTTACCCTTGGTAAATCCATGCTGGCTTGGCCCAATCCTATCACTGCTATCTAGATATGCCACTATTTCATCCTTAGTAATGGACTCTAGCATCTTTCCCACCACCGATGTCAGGCTGACAGGTCGATAGTTCTCTGTTTTCTCCCTCCCTCCTTTCTTAAAAAGTGGGATAACATTAGCCATTCTCCAATCCTCAGGAACTGATCCTGAATCTAAGGAACATTGGAAAATGATTACCAATGCATCCGCAATTTCCAGGGCCACCTCCTTTAGTACCCTAGGATGCAGACCATCTGGACCTGGGGATTTGTCAGCCTTCAGTCCCATCAGTCTTCTGATCACCGTTTCCTTCCGAATGTCAATCTGTTTCATTTCCTCTGTTACCCTATGTCCTTGGCCCATCCATACATCTGGGAGATTGCTTGTGTCTTCCTTAGTGAAAACAGATCTAAAGTACTCATTAAATTCTTCTGCCGTTTCTCTGTTTCCCATAACAATTTCACCCAATTCATTCTTCAAGGGCCCAACATTGTTCTTAACTATCTTCTTTCTTTTCACATACCTAAAAAAGCTTTTGCTATCTTCCTTTATATTCCTGGCTAGCTTGCGTTTGTACCTCATTTTTTCTCCCCGTATTGTCTTTTTAGTTAAGTTCTGTTGTTCCTTAAAAACTTCCCAATCATCTGTCCTCCCACTCACCTTAGCTCTGTCATATTTCCTTTTTTTTAATGCTATGCAGTCTCTGACTTCCTTTGTCAACCACTGAGGCCCCTTTTCCCCCTTTGAACCCTTCCTTCTCTGGGGGATGAACTGATTTTGCACCTTGTGCATTATTCCCAAGAATAACTGCCATTGCTGTTCCACTGTCTTTTCTGCTAGGCTATCCGTCCAGTCTACTTTGGCCAGCTCCTTCCTCATGGCTCCATAGTTTCCCCTGTTCATCTGCAACACTGACACCTCCGAGCTGCCCTTATCCTTCTCAAATTACAGATAAAAGCTTATCATATTGTGATCACTACCTCCTAATGGCTCCTTTACTGTGAGATCGCTTATCAAATCTTGTTCATTACATAACACTAAATCCAGAATAGTCTTGTCCCTGGTCAGCTCTCGTACAAGTTGTTCCAAGAATGCATCCCGTAGGCACTCTACAAACTCCCTATCCTGTGGTCCAGCACCAACCTGATTCTCCCAGTTCACCTGCATGTTGAAATCCCCCATAACTACTGCGACATTACCTTTGCCACATGCCAATGTTAACTCCCTATTCAACTTGCACCCAATATCCATGCTACTGTTTGGTGGCCTGTAGACAACACCCATTTGGGTCCTTTTGCCCTTACTGTTCCTCAGTTCCATCCACACAGACTCTACTTCTCATGACCCTATGTCCCCCCTTGCAAAGGACTGAATCTCATTCCTCACCAACAGGGCCACCCCACCCCCTCTGCCCACATTTCTGTCCCTACAATAGCACGTATACCCTTGTACATTCATTTCCCAGGTCTGATCTCCCTGTAGCCATGTCTCCGTTATCTCAACAACATCATAGTTACCCATTCGCACCTAGGCTTCAAGCTCATCCGCCTTATTCCTGACACTTCGTGCATTCATATATAGAATTTTTAACCCACTTCTCCACTCTCTGTTTGAATCGCTGCCTATTGTGCTTAACCCAGCTCCCCAAACTCCCATCGGGCTATACACCCCTAGAATTTTGTTGTCCTTCCTACATTTACTTATTCTTTCAACACATTTAACTCCATGTTCCGACAGACCATCCCTCTGTACAGGAGTCCTCCTTATCACTTGTTCCGCCCCACCTTCCTCTACTACACACTTAATATTCTGGAACCGTGTAGTCCCCACCTGTCCTTTATTCTTCCTCTCACTATCCTCTCTCACATTCTGGATCCCCGCCCCCTGCAAATTTAGTTTAAACCCCCCCAAGAAGCTCTAGCAAACTTCCCTGCAAGAATGTTAGTACCACTCCAGTTCAGGTGTAAACCGTCCCTTCGGAACAGATCCCACCTTCCCTGGAACAAGGCCCAATTATCTACAAACCTGAAGCCCTCCCTCCTGCACCATCCTCTCAGCCACGTATTAATCTTTATAATCTTCCTGTTCCTTGCCTCACTCGCACGTGGCACAGGTAGCAATCCTGAGATTGTTACCCTGGAGGTCCTGCTCTTCAGCTTCGCACCTAACTCCCTGAACTCCCTACACAGGACCCCCTCACATCCTACCCACGTCATTGGTCCCTACATGGACCACAACATCTGGATTCTTGCCCTCCCTCTCGAGAATAACCTGCACCCGATCTGAGATGTCTCGGACCCCGGCACCAGGGAAGCAACATACCATCCGAGACTCCCGATCTTCCCCACAAAATCTCCTATCCGCCCCCCTGACTATAGAATCCCCTATCACTACCGCTCTCTTCTCTTCCCTCCTCCCTTTCCTAGTCACGGGTCCAACCTCAGTGCCAGAGACAGGATCACTGCAGCTTGTTCCTGGTAGGTCATCCCCACCAACAGTATCCAAAACGGTATACTTATTTTTGATGGGAACGGCCACAGGAGTGCTCTTCTCTCTCTGTCTGCTCCCCCTGCCTCTCTTGACTGTCACCCATTTGCCTACCTCCTGTCTTTTCGGTGTGACTGCCTCCCGATAACTCTTATCTATCTCTGCCTCTGCCTCCTGAATGATCCGTAGTTCATCCAGCTCCTGCTCCAATTCTCTAACTCGGTCTGATAGGAGCTGCAGCTGGATGCACCTATTGCAGGTGTGGTCATCAGGGACAACTGTGTTGACCCTGACCTCCCACATACTGCATACGGAGCACACCACTGCTCTAACCATCTCCCCCATTACCTGATCCCAGATTAGCCAGAATAAATGAAAAGCAGGCTTCTTGCCGAAGTCCTCTTGCGCCGAAGTGACTTATCCAACTTGATGCTTTCCAAAAGCTCCAGCACATCCTCTTTCTTAATATCTACATTTTCAAGCTTTTGTCTGCTGTAAGTCATCACTACAGCCACCAAGATCTTTTTCCATAGTGAATACTGAAGCAAAGTATTCATTATGTACCTCTGCTATTTCCTCCGGTTCCATACACACTTTCCCACTGTCACACTCGATAGGTCCTATTCTTTCATACCTTATCCTTTTGCTCTTCATATATTTGTAGAATGCCTTGAAGTTTTCCTTAATCCAGCCCACCAAGGCCTTCTCATGATCCTTCTGGCTCTCCTAATTTCCTTCTTAAGCTCCTTCCTGTTAGCCTTATGATCTTCTAGATCTCTAACATTACCTAGCTCTCGGAACCTTTTGTAAGCTTTTCTTTTCTTCATGACTAGATTTATTACAGCCTTTGTACACCATGGTTCCTGTACCATACCATAACTTCTCTGTCTCATTGGACGTACCTGTGCAGAACTCCACACAAATATCCCCTGAATTTTTGCCATATTTCTTCCATACTTTTCTCTGAGAACATCTGTTTCCAATTTAAGCTCCCAATTTCCTGCCTGATAGCCTCATGATTCCCTTTATTGCAAATAAACGCTTTTCTAACTTGTCTGTTCCTATCTCTCTCCAATGCTATTGTAAAGGAGATAGAATTATGATCACTATCTCCAAAATGCTCTCCCGCTGAGAGATCTGACACCTGACCAGGTTCATTTCCCAATACCAGATCAAGTACAGCCTCTTCTCTTGTAGGCTTATCTACATATTGTGTCAAGAAACCTTCCTGAACAAACTCCACCCCATCTAAACCTCTTGCTCTAGGGAGACGCCAATCGATATTTTGGAAATTAAAATCTCCCATCACGACAACTCTGTTATTATTACACCTTTCCAGGATCTGTTTCCGTATCTGTTTCTCGATATCCATGTTACTATTGGGAGGCCTATAAAAAGCACCCATTAAAGTTATTGATCCCTTCCTGTTCCTAACCTCCACCCACAGAGACTCCATAGACAATCCCTCCATAGCTAAACACATTGCTTTTAAATAGTGGAGCATCTTTTGATCTAAAAACAACATAGTGATGATGAAAGTCTTTCCCCTTAGGACACTAATACTGACATCAAAGGATTTCATGAGTAAATTTTAACTGTTTTAGCAAAATTCCATGTAATTAGTGATGATTATCTGTCAGAAATATTTCCCAAACACCTCATAAAATAAGAATCATGTCATTGAGAAGTTTCAGAACACGACTGTGGATAGTTAACATATAAGTAGATTTTAGCTTTATCTCATCAAGTTGAAAGTGGAAGGGCTGTGTTTGACTGTGGGCGATTACTGGATTGATTGTAGATTAATTTCAGCTGTGGAAGTATTTAAACGTGTCAAGGACACAAATAAATCAAGGCAATGATTTTCACTAATGTGATAAGCCTGAAGTCAGCCACATGATTTCAAGGAGCATATGAAACATACAGTATATCAACACTGGAATGCCTTCTGGAGCAAACATTACCTACTATTTAATTGTTGGTCTAATGAAATAATTAATGATGAAATTTAAACCATCATTAATTTGTAATAAAACAGAATAAGCAGCACAGCTCTATAATTTCCTGCAATAATACAGCTATACAAACAAAATTAACTTACATTTATATAAATGCAAAACTGACCCTGCTCTGCTCACTTTACACTTACAACTGTATGGTTTAGCACAGCTCCAATCCCATATTTACGTTTACTGATGACACAACTGGGTAAGGCTGAATCAAAGGTGGTGATGAATCGGAATAAAGGAGGAAAATTGAAAATGAGGAGGATGAGGAAGTGGAGGGATGGGTTAGTAAATTTTCTGATGATACAAAAGTTGGAGGTGTTGTGGATAGTGTGGAGGGCTGTCAGAGGTTACAGCGGGACGTTGATAGGATGGAAAACTAGGCTGAGAAGTGGCAGATGGATTTCAACCCAGTTAGGTGTAAAGTGGTTCATTTTGGTAGGTCAAATATGATGGCAGAATATAGTATTAACGATAAGACTCTTGGCGGTGTGGATGATCAGAGGGATCTTGGGGTCCGAGTGCATAGGACGGTCAAAGCAGCTGTGCAGGTTGATTCTGTGGTTAAGAAACGTACGGTGTATTGGCTTTCATCAATCAAAGGATTGAGTTTAGGAGCCGAGAGGTAATGTTGCAGCTATATAGGACCCTGGTCAGACCCCACTTGGAGTACTGTGCTCAGTTCTGGTCGCCTCAGTACAGGAAGGATGTGGAAACCATAGAAAGGGTGCAGAGGAAATTTACAAGGATGTTGCCTGGATTGGAGAGCATGCCTAATGAGAATAGGTTGAGTGAACTCGGCCTTTTTTCCTTGGAGCGACGGAGGATGAGAGGTGACCTGATAGAGTTGTATAAGATGATAAGAGGCATTGATCGTGTGGATAGTCAGAGGCTTTTTCCCAGGGCTGAAGTGGTTGCCACAAGAGGACACAGGGTTAAGGTGCTGGGGAGTAGGTACAGAGGAGATGTCAGGGTTAAGTTTTTTACTCAGAAAGTGGTGAGTGCGTGGAATGGGCTGCCGGCAATGGTGGTGGATGCGGATATGATAGGGTCTTTTAAGAGGCTTTTGGATAGGTACATGGAGCTTAGGAAAATAGAGGGCTATGGGTAACCCTGGTAATTTCTAAGACAGAGACATGTTCGGCACAATTTTGTGAGCCGAAGGGCCTGTATTGTGCTGTAGGTTTTCTATGATTCTATGTTTAAATATTTCTATCTGGCTGAGTGGCTCCATAACAACAACCTCTTACTCAGTGTCAGTGTAACCAAAAATTTATTGCTTATTTATTTATTATTATTTATTTCTTTTTGTATTTACATCGTTTGTTGTCTTTTGCACAGTGGTCGAACGCTCAAGTTGGTGCAGTCTCTCATCGATTCTTTTATTGTCATTATTCTATTATGGATTTATTGAGTACACCCACAAGAAAATGAATCTCAGGGTTGTATATGGTGACATGTATGTACTTTGATAATAAATTTACTTTGAACTATAATATATCAGGGCACCACATGTTTATTAGCAAAGATGGTACTTCATGGTCTAATAAAATGAAATTAGGCAATATAGCCAAAAGGTTGGTCAAAGTTTTAAATACTATATTAAAGCAAATGAAGAGATGACAATGTTTAAGAAGGAAAGCTGAGAACTTGATAACTGAAGACATTGCCATTGGAATGGAACTCGGCATTTCTCTGTAACTCTGTAAAACGGTAGGGGTGGGGAAGGAGGTTAGCTAGAAGGTGATGGGTGAAGCCAGGTGGGTTGGAAAGATAAAGGGCTGGAGGGAAGGAATCTGATAGGAGGAAGGGAAGGAGGATGGGACCCAAGGGGAAGTAATAGCAGGTGAGAAGAGGTAAAAGGCCAGTGTGGGGAACAGAAGAAGAGGGAGGGGGAGTGAAGAACTTTTTTACCAGAAGTAGTCAATATTCATGCCATCAGGTTGGAGGCTACCCAATCGGATTACGAGGTGTTGCTCCTCCACCCTGAGGGTGGCCTCGTCTTGGCACCAGAGGAAGCCATGAACCAACATGTCAGAACGGGAATGGGAATTGGAATTAAAATAGCTGGTCACTGGAAAGTTCTGCCAAATCATAACGGGTCTCATCAGTGCAGACGAGGCTGCAAGTTATACCCAGTTATGTGCTCCTACTTTTTGCCTCCACTATCCATTCCATTTCCTCAAGATACCCCACGATATATTGCCAGCACCCTCTCAGGCTCAGCCCCTCCTTCCTTACTCAATCCCTCCTGTCCTTATCTCACTCCTGTTCTTTTGTTTTCTTCCTTCATCTCCTTCCTTCTATTCCATCTAATGCACAAACTCTCCTTCTCACATCTCTGCTCCCTAGTTGTGACCCAAATCCCATTCTCTAGCCATGAATCCAATCACCCTACAGTACGGGAACATTTTCAAAAGGTGTATCAGACCAGACCAATGTGCTCCAGCAGAAAAGACGCTTTCTGTTTTCCCATTCTTGTCAGAGATTGTGATCAATGTCTTTATCTGCCTGAGAATCAAAACTAAAGAACTAATTGTTAAAAATTGTCACTTTTATTAACCTGCCACCTGTCTGGTGAAATGGAGATACAAAAGTGACTGTAGATGCTAGAATCTGGCAGGTGTAACAATCTTCAGGCCAGTGTTTCGTCCTGGAACGTTGGTAATTTTTTTACCCAAATTTTAGATTCGTGGGTTATGACCAATAAAAAACTGACTGTAGTTGCTTAGCACTTTAATGTAAAGGTGTTTTTGAGGTGCATCAAAAATCAAACTTACAAAAATTAGCAAAAATAGTGAAAAGGAAACTGCCAGTATTCATAAAAAGATATCTACCAGAAAACACAATAATAGCTCCATACTATGTTTGTCCATCGTGAACTCTTGGCACTTTTGAACTCTCTCTGATGATCTCTGTTTATTAGGGAACAGGACATACCATCTTCAGTTACCCACAAAGATAACTTAAGATTACACATGAGTTAAAGTATGATGCACCCCACAATGCAGTTACAATCATATTACAAATTAAACAGAAGTATTGACCTTAAATACAGTGTACATACAACATACATATTTACACTTCCCCATTACTAAAGAAATAGAATATTCCACCGTGTATGGCAAGAAAGTCACCATAAAGCCAAACTGAGCGCATCAACTCTCGTTTTGGACCCATTATGAGAATATAGGCAATGAAGTGTGTGTGTGTGTGTGTGTGTGTGTGTGTGTGTGTGTGTGTGTGTGTGTGTGTGTGTGTGTGTGTGTGTGTGTGTGTGTGTGTGTGTGTGTGTGTGTGTGTGTGTGTGTGTGTGTGTGTGTGTGTGTGTAAGGAGTATGTTTACGGAGCTCTCCCCATCACACCATACAAATGCTGCTCAACCCACTGAGTACCTTCAGAAGTTTGTTTTTCCTCTAGTGCCGTGCTTTGTTTTTGTCCCATAGTTTACTTGCAGTCCAGAGAGTTGTTGACATATCTGCAAGCACCACTATTTGAAATTGCTTACATGACAATGGTCCAGCAGCTTCTAATTTAACTCTGTCTCCTCTCCACTGCCTCGCCCAGAGCAATGTGAAGAGGTGACTGTCATTTCTGCATTATTGCCGATATTGGTTCCACTGTAGTAATGGTAAGGTGGTAAAAAAAATCAACTGTTAAATTGGCTTATTATTGTCACATGGTGAGAAACTTGTCTTGCATACCATTCATACAGATCAATTTGAGGCAATAAAAGGGAAAATGCAGAATAAAATGTTACAGTTACAGAAAAAAATGCAGAGCGGGGAGACAAGAAGGTGTAAAGTCAAACCAAGGTAGATTGTGGAATCAGATTTCATCTTATTGTACTATCTTACAGTGTCTTAAACAGCAAGATTGAAGCTGTCCTCTAGCCGAGTGCTATGTGCTTCAGGCTTCTGTATCTTTTATCCCATGGGAGGAGGGAGAAGAGAGGATATCCAGAGTAGGTGAAGTCTTTGTTCATGCTGGGTGCTTTACCGAAGTAGTGAGAAAAGTTACCGGAGTCCATGGAGGGGAGGCTGGTTTCTGTGAGGCACTGTGCTGTGTCCACAACTCTACAGTTTCAGTGATTACTACACCAATACAAGATGCATCCGCATGGAATCCAAATGAATTGTAATGGCGGATCAATTAAAAATGGTGAGGGTCAAAGGGGAGGTGCCAAATTTCTTCAGCTTCTTAAGGAAGCAGAAGTGCCAGTGGGCTTTCTTAGCTGTGACATCAGTGTGACTGGACCAGGACAGGACACCTAAGAGATTAATTACATATTACATTTACATTTCTTATTATAATACTCTGCAGTACACAGGTTTTATTTTATTAAACATTCTGTTGATTTCACTTTATAAGGCATTCTTTGCTGGTGGATGATTAAAATGTGAATTCATTTGCTTGTTTAAATTATAAATAAGTGTGACTTTTGTTTGTGCTTCTGTTTCACATTAATCTTCAGAATTTAGTTAAGGTGCAGCTTTTCTCAGCTTTTAATTTACATAATAACCATCTTTTAATTGGGCTGCTGATTAGTAACTGATGAAAATATATATTAGTCTGAATATGGGGCCATTCATTATTAACCAAGCTCAATGTGCTTCTATAATGTTCGCCATAACTATCCACCATTTTGGCAGCATGGTGCCAGAAAGATTAAGTACATCTGTCTTAAATGGGTAACTGAAGCACTGAACAGATTGCTAGCCTTGTCTTGAGATTATAAATTGCTGGGCCTAATCCCTGGAAGCCATCTTCTTTCCGAATTTAAAATATAGTTGCTAGTCTAACCTTAAGTGAATTCTGGTCATGCAGTGAGACAGCTTCTGAGTATGTGACAGTCAGCCAAGACCAGTAAATTTAATGTACTCTGTTTACATGGTTTTGTTAGGCTGAATACAAAGATGTGAAGTCAAATACTGAAAAAAAATTTAAACCTAAAATAAGGTTGTTTCATGCAAATTTATGTCTCTATATATGGTCAGACTTGACTTCAGAAAAGGAGCTACATTAGAAGATTCAACTGCCGTTTCAGACAGCTGGGCAAGTGTTGAAATAGACATATCAGTGCAGAACTGAGGGACTGCTGTGCAGTTGAAGATGCTGCTTGTCAAGTAATATGCAAAAAAACGTTCCAATAGTGTTTTTAAAATAATTTCCCTGATGTTTCAAATGTAGTATAACTTTCAAAGAGCATCATTAAGAGATTGTCTGGTCATTAGATTATTCCTTTTTCTGGGATCATAATGAACGCACAGTTGCCACAGTGTTTCTTACATTACAGTAGCGTTTCAAATTCAAGAACAAACTAGCTCATTGTAATGCAACTTTGGATGAAAAATGCCTCCTTTATTTGGATTGATTTAGATACAGAGGAGCTTCACAGGTAGGAGCGGTTTCCTTCAAAATTTACAGTTCAACTTTCAAAGTAAATTTATTATCGAAGTATATACTGTGTATGTTAACATATGCAGCATTGAGATCCATTTCCATGCAGGCGCTTACAGGAAAAATAATAAAATACACCAGAATCTATGACAATAAACATACATAAACGAAGACTGGTAAGCAATGAATGTGCAAAAGAAGACAAACTGTAAATGAAAACAAACTGAGAATGAGTTGTAAAGAGTCTTTGAAAGTGAGTCTGTTGTTCAGAGTTGTGGCGAGTGAAGTTTTTCTTGCTGGTCCAGGAGCCTGATGGTTGGAGGGTAATAGCTGTTCCTAAGCCTGATGGCAGTAGCGAGAGGAGAGCATGGTCTGAATGGTGGGGCCTTTGATGACGGATGCTCCTTGCTTGTGGCAGCACTCCATGTAAATGTAGTCAATGGTGGGGTGTGCTTTGCCTGTAATGAACTGGCCTATATCCATCACTTTTCGTCTCTTTTCCATTTCTGGACATTGATGTTCCCATCCGGATGAGCAACAACCAGGTGGCATTCTCTCCACTGTGCATCTCTAGAAGTTTGTCGAAGCTTTTGGTGGCATGCTGAATATACAGAAACTTCAAGAAAGTGGAAGCACTGTCATGCCTTCCTTATGATGGCATTTATATGTTGATTCCAGGATATATCCAAGGAATTTCAAGCCTCCAACCCTCTCCACCTCCAATCCCCTAGTGAATACCGTTATGAACCTCCAGCTTCTTCTTCCTGTAGCTGATGTAAGGGGTTTCTTCTTTATGTTACTGCGTATGTTAATCAAAATGGCTTCTTTGTTTTGTTAAAAGTAAGAATGTTTCTTTGTTATGCTAACTGGTGAGAGGGTGTTTTCTCTCGAAGCTTGTTTGGGTTAAAATTACTGATAACGAGAATTGCATTCATTTGTTAACCAATTGGGATAGACGTTATTCTCTCTTCTGGGTCTGTAAGCTATTGTTGGCGGACTTTTGGGGGACGGTGCGAGGGGTGGGAGAGAGAGGACACAATGCTCTAAGCTGGGCGATGGAAAGGACCCCAAGCGGGCGTCTGAGGCCAGGATTTTTGGCGAGGAGAGGAGACAAAGACAGACTTAGGGGGTGCTTAGTTGATTACTTCGGGTGGTCCTGAGCTACGAGTTGAGGAGGTTTGAGAGGATCGAATGGTGGCCAGAAGACTTTGTTAATTGAACTCCAACGGTTGTGCACGAAGTGGTTTGGACTTTGATATGTTTGGCGCCTTTTACTTTTCCTTTTATATCGTATCTCTATTAAGTACGTAGTTCCAGTAAGATCTATAAAGTGAACTCACTTAATCACATATGGTGTACTGTCTGTTATTTGGCGTGTTGGGGACATTACACAGCATCCACACAAGCTGATTACCCAGTCTGGCGGGGCCAAAGGCTGCTCCCCCTAGACGGAAGCGAGTTGAGCGAGCCTGAGGCTTACCAGGGGGTTACATTGTAGGGTGCTCGGTCCGGGATTAAATTCTGTGGGATTCTGTGTGATCGCCCTCTTTAAATTATGCATATGCTGCGGGGACGGAATGCTGGTGTGCCTCTGCTGGTTATCACTGCATGTGTGTTGGGTGGGGTGGCTGTTGGTACCCCGGAGTTCGTTATTCGAGTTCAGACTAGCACTGACGAAATGGTAGTGGGACCAAGGGCTGTCTATGCTGTTAAGAAAGTGAGGAAGGACTGGTGGGTATGTTCCAGCTATGGTGGGCTCCGCCGGGTTGTTGGAATAATGTCCAGCCCTAAAGGAGAGGAGGCGTGGGTGGAGCGGACCTCTCAGTTGTTGGGTGAGTGGCAGTGCTTGGCTGAGGGAAAGCGACAGGGATTGGTTGGAAGATTGAGTAGGCGGGCTGGTGACGTTGTTGGAACTGTCTGGTCCAAATACCTTGAAGTGACAGATGCCAGTTATGGGAAAATGCGTTTGGTTCCACTGGAAGTCAAATGCCGCAGCTGGGGGACTTACCATATCCGTGGCAGGAGATTGGTGGAAAGTTTTTAGGGTATCCCTTTTGGCTAGGGGGGCAGATAAATTGCTTGCAGTGCCAGGGGGATCTGTCAAGGGGATCAGCCCCTCCCTCAGTTGTTCAGTTGATCCGAGAGGTGTCGGGAAACTTAGAGGAGGCCCAGTGGGGGAACGGCTTGGGGTCTCTGGGGGAGCACGTTCCCAGCAACGTACTAAGGAACTCCCGAAAGGAACAGACCCTATTCCTGAAGGCTTAGAGAGACCACTCACTTGGGTGTCATTACGGATGGATGGAAGCCACGCTAAAGCAGGTCAAGTTGTTGTTCAGTTCGTTTTACAACCGCTATTTGAAGCATTTACCCTTGATGACATTAAGGGCACTGGAGATTTGGGGTACCAGTGCTGGTGATTATCCAGACGATGGTTATTGGTCAGTGAAACTGCAGTTCTTGGAGGCTAATGTGGGGGTGACTGAGGTTCGTGAATCGTTAATGCTGATGTGTCCGGACACTGTTGAGACGGGCAGCATTTCGATTCTGGAGAAGATCAACACCCCACTGGTGTGGAGGCGCATGGGGGCCTGACAGGAGGAGACAGGGGAGCACTGTTTGGAGACATTGTCTGTGCACCCCGAGAAAGCTGCTTGTGCGGACATGTGTAGCAGCATTGGGCTGGTACTGAATTTAAGTAACAGGCGGTGGTAGTACGGCCTGGGGGAAGTATATGAGGGTGAGACCCTCTTAGTGGATGCTCTGTGTTGCAGTAGAACAGGGGAAACTATGGAGCGATGAGGGAGGAGCTGGCCAAAGTTGACTGGACGGATAGCCTAGCAGAAAAGACAGTGGAACAGCAATGGCAGGTATTCTTGGGAATAATGCACAAGGTGCAAAATCAGTTCATCCCCCAGAGAAGGAAGGGTTCAAAGGGGGGAAAGGGGCCACAGTGGTTGACAAAGGAAGTCAGAGATTGCATAGCATTAAAAAAAAAGGAAATATAACAGAGCTAAGGTGAGTGGGAGGACAGATGATTGGGAAGTTTTTAAGGAACAACAGAACTTAACTAAAAAGACAATACAGGGAGAAAAAATGAGGTACAAACGCAAGCTAGCTAGGAATATAAAGGAAGATAGCAAAAGCTTTTTTAGGTATGTGAAGAGAAAGAAGATAGTTAAGAACAATGTTGGGCCCTTGAAGAATGAATTAGGTGAAATTGTTATGGGAAATAGAGAAATGGCAGAAGAATTTAATGAGTACTTTAGATCTGTTTTCACTAAGGAAGACACAAGCAATCTCCCAGATGTATGGATGGGCCAAGGACATAGGGTAACAGAGGAAATGAAACAGATTGACATTAGGAAGGAAACGGTGTTGAGAAGACTGATGGGACTGAAGGCTGACAAATCCCCAGGTCCAGATGGTCTGCATCCTAGGGTACTAAAGGAGGTGGCCCTGGAAATTGCGGATGCATTGGTAATCATTTTCCAATGTTCCTTAGATTCAGGATCAGTTCCTGAGGATTGGAGAATGGCTAATGTTATCCCACTTTTTAAGAAAGGAGGGAGGGAGAAAACAGAGAACTATCGACCTGTCAGCCTGACATCGGTGGTGGGGAAGATGCTAGAGTCCATTATTAAGGATGAAATAGTGGCATATCTAGATAGCAGTGATAGGATTGGGCCGAGCCAGCATGGATTTACCAAGGTTAAATCATGCTTGCCTAATCTGTTGGAGTTTTTTGAGGATGTAACCAGGAAGTTAGACGGGGGAGATCCAGTGGATGTAGTGTACCTCGATTTTCAGAAGGCATTTGATAAGGTCCCACATAGGAGATTGGTGGGTAAAATCAAAGCTCAGGGCATCGGGGGGAAGACATTGACATGGATAGAAAACTGGTTGGCAGATAGAAAGCAAAGGGTAGCGGTGAATGGGTGTTTCTCGGAATGGCAGGTGGTGACTAGTGGGGTGCCACAGGGCTCGGTATTGAGTCCACAGCTGTTTACAATTTACGTCAACAATTTAGATGAAGGCATCGAGAATAACATCAGCAAATTTGCTGATGATACTAAACTGGGTGGCAGTGTTACATGTGATGAGGATGTTAGGAGAATTCAGGGTGACTTGGATAGGCTGGGTGAGTGGGCAGATACTTGGCAGATGGCGTTTAATGTGAATAAGTGTGAGGTTATCCACTTTGGGAGTAAGAACAGGAAGGCAGATTATTATCTGAACGGTGTAGAGTTTGGTAAGGGAGAAATACGAAGAGATCTAGGAGTCCTTGTTCATCAGTCACTGAAGGTGAATGAGCAAGTGCAGCAGGCGGTGAAGAAGGCTAATGGAATGTTGGCCTTTATTACAAAGGGAATTGAGTACAAGAGCAAGGAAATCCTCTTGCATTTGTACAGAGCCCTGGTGAGACCACACCTGGAGTATTGTGTACAGTTTTGGTCTCCAGGGTTAAGGAAGGACATCCTGGCTGTTGAGGAAGTGCAGCGTAGATTCATGAGGTTAATTCCTGGGATGTCTGGACTGTCTTACGCAGAGAGGTTAGAGAGACTGGGCTTGTACACACTGGAATTAAGGAGATTGAGAGGGGATCTGATTGAAACATATAAGATCATTAAGGGATTGGACAAGATAGAGGCAGGAAATATGTTCCAGATGCTGGGAGAGTCCAGTACCAGAGGGTATGGTTTGAGAATAAGGGGTAGGTCATTTAGGACAGAGTTAAGGAAAATCTTCTTCTCCCAGAGAGTTGTGGGGGTCTGGAATGCACTGACTCGGAAGGTAGTGGAGGCCAATTCTCTGGATGCTTTCAAGAAGGAGCTAGATAGGTATCTTATGGATAGGGGAATCAAGGGATATGGGGACAAGGCAGGAACCGGGTATTGATAGTAGTTGATCAGCCATGATCTCAAAATGGCGGTGCAGGCTCGAAGGGCCGAATGGTCTACTTCTGCACCTATTGTCTATTGTCTATTGAGATACCATGAGGGAGAGGAGTTGACTGCTGAAGACACCTCGGTAAGAGAGAGGTCGCGGCGACTGGCTCCTGCAGCCGTGGAAGACGTAGGCAGTGTGTGTGTGTGGAGTATAGGACTCTGAACAGGCGCACTGTCATTGACCAGAATACGGCCCTGAGGGCCGAAGAGGCGATGGCCTGTCTGAGTGGTGCGAAGTGGTTTAAGGTGCTGGATCTGAGGAGTGGATGTTGCCAGATCCCGATGAGTGAGGCCGACAAGGAAAAGACGGCCGTTATAGGTCCCCTAGGATTCTTCCAGTCCGAAAAGAACCCACAGGGCATATCCGGAGCGCTTGCAACCTTCCTGCAGGGCATGGGGAAGACCATGGGGGATGTGGAGGGGTTTGGAGTTTTGGCGTATGCAGATGATCGTCTACGGTTTGGATTCGCCTTGGGGGACTATGATGAGAGGCAAGTGCCGGAGCCCGGGCGACAAAGAATTAACGAAGTGGAAAACCTGAAAATTGACCTGGAAGAAGTCATTAGGAAAGAAAAGCTGGAGGTAAGTTCAGTGAACACTGAACTGGAGGCTGACCAAACTTTAACGGCTGCTTTTCAGGTCAGGGTGCAAGAAGGGGGTGGAGTAGTTGCGTCCAAAATGGAGATGAACATGAAGCGTGTGTCAGAACTGCTGAGACTGTGGCAAGAGTTGGTGGAGGCAGAGGAAAATCTGACGTCTCGATTGCAGGAGGCTGAAGAGGCTGCAGGAGCAGTCCAGGCCAAATGTTTCCGTTTGGAGAAAATCAAACAGCAGCTACCGATCGCGGAAATGAGAAAGAATACGGATTCGAAGGATGAAGTGCTGGATGTGTGGTACATGCTGCCTTTTGCTAACTTCCCCTTGATTGAGGAAGAGACATTTGGCCCTTCTCCCACTGAGTCAGGTGTAGTGGGGAGGGCTAGCTGTGGGCTGCCTGGGTTACTACAGGACCCTGAAGGAAAAGAAGCGGGGCCCTGGACACGGGACAGGGGGCTCCAAGTTGCAGTGAGAGGTTGAGAGAGGAGTTGGCAAGCAGACCCAAGGTATCCCCAGTTGTGTCCAAGCCTGAAGGGTTTAGGTGAGGGGATACGGAGGTCTCGGAGGGTTAGGAAACTCCCAGTTAAGTTGACCTATGTAGCGCCTGAGGAACAGGGCATGAGGTCTACTGTTTGGGGAGCACGGTCACTGTTTGTACCTGGACAGGGTTCTTGTTTCTGCAGGAAGGTTGGCGAGTTATTTAGCAGTCATGAGGACATGACTTTTGTTGGTGGGGGGAGAGTGTAAGGGGTTTCTTCTTTATGTTACTGCATATGTTAATCAAAATGGCTTCTTTGTTTTGTTAAAAGTAAGAATGCTTCTTTGTTATGCTAACTGGTGAGAGGGTGTTTTCTCTCGAAGCTTGTTTGGGTTAAAATTACTGATAACGAGAATTGTATTCATTTGTTAACCAATTGAGATAGATGTTATTCTCTCTTCTGGGTCTGTAAGCTATTGCTAGCGGGCTTTTGGGGGATGGCGTGAGGGGGTCGGAGAGAGAGGATGCCATGCTGTAAGCTGGGAGACGGAACTGACCCCAAGCGGGCGCTTGAGGCCAGGATTTTCGGCGAGGAGATGAGACAAAGACAGGCGTGCCGGGGGTACTTGGTTGATCACTTTGGGTGGTCCTGAGCTACGAGTCGAGGAGGTTTGAGAGGATCAAATGGTGGCCAGAAGACTTCGTTAATTGAGCTCCAACTGTTGCGCACAAAGTTGTTGGACTTTGTTAAGTTTGGCACCTTTTACTAATATCTCTATTAAGTACATAGTTCCAGTAAGATCTGTAAAGTGTAATCATTAAATCGCATATGGTGTACTGTCTGTTATTTGGCATGTTGGGGGACATCACACAGCATCCACACAAGCTGAATATCCAGTTTGGTGGGGCCTAAGTCTGCTCCCCCTAGACGGAAGCCAGTTGAGTGAGCCTGAGGCTTACCAGAGGGCTACACTGATAATCAGCTCAATGGTTTTGCTGGCATTGACCTAGGGCTGTTGTTGTGGCACCACTTGACCAGACTTTCAATTTGCCTCCTATATTCAGATTTTTCACCACCTTTGATACGGCCAACAATGATGGTGTTACCAGTGAACTTAAATGTTGCAATAAAGCTGTACTTAGCCACACAATTATAATGATAAAGTGAGTAAGCAGGTGGCTAAGCACACAGCCTAGTGGCACACCTATGCTGACAGTGAGTGGGGAGGAGAACCGTACTAACTGAGATCTGCCTGAGGAAACCAAGGATCCAGTTGCACAGGAAGGTATCAAGGCCCGGGACATAGAGCTTAGTGATGTTTCAAGGGAAACTGGTATTGAATGCTGAAATGCATTCAATGAAGACTATCCTGACATATGCACCTTCATTGTCCAGGTGTTCTAGAGCTGAGAGAAGAACCAATGAAATGACATCTGCTTCTGACCTGTTGTGAAATAAGGCAAATTGGAATGGATCCTCACCACTCCTCAGACAGGAATTGATATTGTTACGTACCCCGTAACTGGGTGTCTTACCAGCAAAGATAGAAGTGTCCGTTGGAGTCTGGTGATACTATTTTCAACAATATTTATTAGCAAAAATATACAAAATAATATCAATGCAAATATACCGAGAATATACGTTAGCAATACTAAACCTAAAAGTGCGGGTATAATAATAATCAATAAGAAATAAGCTCTATCGTTGTCTAGGGGATAATGAATTGTCAGATGGAAATATAAAGTTCAGTTCAGTTTGTGCAGGCTGCGGTAGTTGTTGGTTGCTGTGTTGCAATTGTTGGAGAGAGAGAGAGACAACAGTAACAGCTATTGACTTGCCAACTTTCCTTTACAATTTTGATCCATCGATGCGTTGTTGTTGTGGCCATTCACTTATGACCCCTCCGTCCTTTAGCTAGACCGTTCTTCCGTGGAGGACTCGTCACCCAGGCAAGGGTGGACACACACACAAGCCCCCACTGGTCTCGTAGCGTCTCTCCTGGTGCGTCTGAGGGGTGTTCCCCAGACCTCACTTTTATCCCCACTCACGGGGTCTCAGGTGTCAATCAGGTTGAGATGATGTAACCCATCAAACCAGCCCACTCTGGTTGCCCCCTGAGAACAGTACCAAGTACACAATCCTTCTCCAAAAGACAATAGCAGTAATTAATGGTTCCGTTCTGCTTTTGTTAGGAGGAGACATTCCACCTTAGCTGTGCCTCTCTCTCATTAACTTTCATGAGCTGTTATCAATAAGAACTGCCCTGGCAGCTGTCCTGTGTCTCTCTCATTTCCTTGATAACAGCATTGGAATAGTAACGATTTGCGATTCTCCAAAGGGGGGGGGGGGGCATTGGCGATTCTGTACCCTTCTGCCCATCAGAGTTGTTCATCATTTGTAACAATATGTTCATGAACAACTTCTGAAAGCATTTTATTACACTGGATCTAAGTACTACTGGACAATAGTCATTAAGTCAGGTTACTAAATTCTTCTTGGGTACCGGTAAGAGTGCAGCCTGCTGGAAGCAGAGGGTGAAGCACCTTCAGACTGCTGAAGTGAGATGTTGAGAGATGTCTGAAAACATTCCACCCAGTTGATTAGCACGGGTCTTCAGTACCCGCCCAGGTACACCAGTTGAGCCTGATTATTTCTATAGATTCACTCTCCTGGATGATGCTCTCATGTCAGCTTCAGAGACTGAGATCATAGGATCACTGGGGACTGTGGGATTGTGAAGGTGCCTCCACATCAAGGGCATTGAGCTCAGCTGGGAGTGAAAGCTTGTTGTTCTATCTTGCTTGGTTTCTGCTTGTAGATGGTGATGGCATTCAGGCTCTGCCACAGATGTTAAGCATTTCTCTGTGTTTTACGTTTACTTTGCATGTGAGACCACCTTCCAGAAGTCATGCCTGGACCTCTTGTACTTTCCTGGATGGCTAGTCCTGAATGCCACTGATCTAGCCCTCAGCAGATTTTGAATTTCCTGGTTCATCCAGGGCTTCTGGCTGGAGAAGACTCTGAATGATGAGACACGTCCATGAGTGACTTTTGCCTCCCGTGATCTCCTCTTTGTTGTCCTTACAGTTGGTGCCTTGCTCTGTAGTCATTACCTATAAGCAGGTTGGAAGAGGACAGCCAGCTGGTCAGATTTCCCAAAATGTGTTCAAGGGATTGAACAGCAGGGACTCTTGATGGTAGTGTAGCAGCAGTCGAACACGTCGATCCTCCGATGCTGCAGATGGTGGTTGGGCAGAGATTTCTTTAAGCTAGCCTAATTGAAGCCCTAGGTATGAAAGGCATTGGGGAAGGCTGTTTCTTGTTCGTTAATCATGTGACTTAATCCATCAAATGCAAGCATGACTTCTGCCTTGAGCTATATGCAGTGAGGATCATGGCGGGCAACTCTCTCGCCAACAGTCACACAAAGAGTTAATGCAGAAATATAGATTTGCAATCGGTGGGGGGGGGGGGGAGTTTTGCCATTCTTATGCTTTTGTACAATATTAAAAAGATTATCCAACATTTTTCCTTAAGTAATTATTATTAAATAGTTCAAGCTAAAAATGTGCTTCCACACCATTCACAGTTTTCATACAGAAGTCTCACAGTTACTCAGAAAGTTTATGATAAGTAGTTGAGGCTAGGAAACCCTGGGAATAAACAAACCTCATTGCTTATACCATAGTGTCACACAGTTTTAAGGTTATTTTTAGGAGTATGCTCTGGAAGTCAGACCAACTCTAGCTTAGTTTGATGTTGCAGTGTTTGTTAAGCTTGGCAATTTAGCTTGCAGTCATTTCATCACCAGTCGAGGTGACATCCCCAGTGCGCAGTTGGTGCTTCGCTCTGGGAGTGGTCACATTTATACAGACCCCCATTTGTTTGCCTTAGTCCTGATTGACTACCTCTTTAGTTGACCTTTGGATTCTATTCAGCCATGCTTCTTTGGCTCTTAGGCATTCGTAGACAGTGCCAAGTACAGCAAACACCACACGATCAAATGCCCCACCCCGAGCCACCACTTACATTTGTGTCTGGTAATTGCGGTTGGAAGAATACATGACTAGGATTAACTGTATGTCCTCATCCACCACAATCATTCTGTTGGAATGACTACAGGTGCGAGGTTTCCTCGTCCAGTCACCGACTCATTCATGAAACCATTTCTCGGCAATTCAGTACTGAGATGAACCTGAAGTTTACTGGACCACCCCTGCTCCATTTTTCCAGTGTTGTAGCCCATACTACCTGTCCACTTTGAGTGGAAAGGGAACTGCTGTCTCACAGCCCCAAAAGAGCTTGGCTCAGTCCTGAGCACTGCTGCTCCATGCAATTTCTCTGAGACTGCTGGGTCTCTTTCTGTGGCTTTAGTTTCCTTCCAAAACACAAAGACGTTTAAAAGTGCTGGAGAAATTTGACAAGTCTGCAAGCAACTGTGTAGGGGAAGAAATGATCAATGTTTTGTGCTGAGACCCTCCCAGCATCTTAACACATCCCTCTCTCCAGCACCTAGTCTCACCTATCGCCTGTAACTTGCACCCATTTTCCTCTGCCCTCCTTCCTATTCTCTCTTCCTGTCCACTCCTAATGAAGGGTCTCAGCCTAAAACACCAACTCACCAATTACCC
Organism: Hemitrygon akajei; assembly: GCF_048418815.1. Taxonomy (NCBI): domain Eukaryota; kingdom Metazoa; phylum Chordata; class Chondrichthyes; order Myliobatiformes; family Dasyatidae; genus Hemitrygon; species Hemitrygon akajei. The sequence goes on from NC_133136.1 coordinate 99,688,602, forward strand.
TCCACGGATGCTGCCCGACTTGCTGAGTTCCTCCTGTATTTTGTGTGCATTGCTTAAGATTTCCAACATCTGCAGAACCTCATCCATTTGTTACCAGGACATCTAGCTTGGTAGTTTAATTAGCCACTGTAAATTTAGTGCATAGAGTGAGAGGAAAAAATGAGGGGAGTTGTGGGGATAATAAAAAATCAGAATAGCGTAAGACTATGTAAATGAGTAGCTGATGCCACAGCATGATGACCCAGGTGCACAGGATGGCACGATAAACACTGGCACTGACTTGACCCAGGTGTGGAGGAACAGCAGGCTCCCCATGAAGAGGTTAGACATTGGAATACCAACAGGCACAACCAAATGACACTGCAAGTCAAAGCATTCTTCAAAACACACAGAAAGACTCCACAGCTCTCTCTCTCTCTCCTCGTCTTGTTTTACGGCAGTTGGCACCCAGCTTAATAGTGCATTACCCCCTCCTTCTGTTCCAGAGTATGCGATGGACTCACATTCTAAATCCCTTCACCCAATTGCACACATACACATACCCTAACCTACACTTTATCCTCCCCATCCTAGTACCCTATTTCTGTTTATCCATCATATCCTATAAAAAGCCCCTGTACCCCTTAAGAAAGCTAAAAAAAATACCGTGACCTGTGTTCTCTCACCCATGCCCAGCAACCCTTTTAATGTGAATTCCTGCACCCCCAATTCCCTTAGATTAATTCTCATCATCTCTCTCTGTATCCCATACTTCTTGCAGCTCAGAACTACATGTTCTACTGACTCCTCTTCCTGACATTCCGCACACAATCCTGTCTGGTGCTTCCCTATCAATTTCAATGTTTGGTTTAGTGCACAGTGCCCCAGCCTTAACCTAGTCCACACAATTTCCTCTCTTCTGTATCTACTTCCTACCCTAGTACCTGCAACACTTTTTTGTATTTGATATAAATGCCTCCCTTTCCCCTCACTGTCCCATCTTTCTTGCCACATTTGGTTAATTTTTTCCCAGATTACACACTTAACCTCTGCTTTACTGATACTAATGTGCATTTCTATATTTTTTTCTTTATTGCCCTCTTTGCCAACTCATCCACCCTTTCATTGCCCTTCACCCCTACATGAGCTGGAACCCATAGAAATTTAACCTGACCTCCCTGATTTGCAACTCTTGTGACTGACTGAAGGACTTCATGAAGTACATCTTGCCGGCTGTTTGAGTGAGAAGACATTAAACTTGCTAGTACTGAAGATGAATCTGAGCATATCAACGCTTTGACTAGTTTAGTTTTCTCCACCCAACGCAACGCAACCAACACTGCCATCATCTCCACTGTATATACCGCTAACTTATCAGATGTTTTTCTGCTGATTGCAATTGCTTTTGCTGGTATAACCACCCGAAACCCTATCACTCCTGTCTCAGGTTCCTTAGCACCATCTGTATAGACCTGAGTATAATCACTATACTTTTCCATCACATAACAGTTAAATGCACTTACCAAATCAGTTTTATACTTTCCTTTCCTTTTTACCTCTAACAAATGCCAGTCTACGTCAGGCCATACCAGCTTCCATGGAGCTACAACCGGATAAACTACTGAAGGACTTATCCTTAGATCAAACACTCCACATGATCTAGCAATATCATTCCCTACCCGACTAAAGTTTTCCCTCTGAAACCTCCCATTTTCCCAAGACTCCTGCAACACTCCTTTAGCAGGGTGAGAATCATTGTGTCCCTGCAAATTAACCCAGTAGTTTGCCATCAATTGCATCCTTAATTCCAAAGGCATTATTCCCATTTCTATCTGCAGGGCTGATACTGGTGATGTTTTAAAAGCCCCACTGCACATTCTCTAAACCTGAGCCTGAATCACATCCAATTTCCTTATAAGAGACCTAGCTGCTGATCCATATGCTACACTTCCATAATCCAACACAGATCTTACTAAAGCCATATACATTCTCTTTAATGCTGAACAACTTGCTCCCCATTACCTAACAGTCAAACATCTCATCACGTTTATTACTTTTTTACATTTCTCCTCAACTTTCCTGTTATGGTCTGCCCATGTTAATCGTGAATCAAATATAACTCCCAGAAATTTAAATGATCCAACCCTTTCTAACTCAATCCCATACATCCTTAACTTCTTCCCTACTTCAATTCTTTTCTTAGTGAAAAATACAGTTTGAGTTTTTTCCACTGAAAATCTACATCCCCAATCATAACCCCACTCTACCACTTCATCAATTGCTCCTTGTAGTTTCCTGATTATATGCTCCGTGTTCCTGCCTCTTTTCCACAAGGCCCCATCATCCGCAAACAGTGACCTACCTATATCCACTGGTACCTTTGTGAAGACATCATTGATCATAATGATGAAAAGAAACAGGCTAATCACACTACCCTGAGGTGTGCCATTTCCCACTATGTACTGTTTTGATAATTCTGATCCAATCCGAACTTGAATTTTTCTACCAAACAAAAAATCTTTAATCCAATTAAAAACTCTCCTCCCAACCCCCATCTTGTGCAGTTTAATTAATAATCCTTCCTTCCACATCATATCATAGGCTTTTTCAATGACAAAAAACACTGCAGCTACTGATTCTTTGCCTGGGCCTTTCTTATTTCAGTCTCTAACCTTATCACTGAGTCCATGGAATTCCTTCCCTTCCTAAAACCACTCTGATAACTTGCCAGCATTCCTCTCTTCTCAAGATCATATGATAACCTTTCAGTTATCATCCTTTCCATTACCTTACATATATTTGATGTTAGTACTATTGGCCTGTAGCTAGTGGCTTTTGACAGATCCTTGCCAGGTTTCCTTATTGGAATTACTACTGCTTCTTTCCATGCACTTGGTAATCTTCCCTCCTCCCACACTCTGTTGTAAAAATGCAGTAACTTCAAGAGCGCTCCTTCTCCTAGATTTTTTAGCATAACGTAGCATATTAGATCTTTCCCTGGGGAGGTTGGTCTCAATCTCTTTATTGCTCTCACCATTTCTGCCAAAGTAAATGGATCATCAATTATATCATCTGTTTCTTTCCTCCTGTTTAACACACCTGGGTATTGACTCATTGTTCTTTCCCTTCTCCTTCTCCCTTCTTCAGACAAATTTTCTGAACTATGTATCTTTACAAATGACTTGGCCATGATCTCAGCCTTATCCCTGCTGCAGACTGCTGTTTCCTCCTCAGATATCATTACTGGATTCTCCCAATCCCTTCTATCTCCCCCCTTCCTCTTAATCATTCCCCATACCTCTCCCACAGGTGTTGTTCTTCCTATTTTGTTGCAAAAACTCCTCCAACTTGCCCTTTTAGCTTGACGTATAGTTCTTCTCACCACTGACTGTGCCTTCTTATATTGAATCAAATGCTGCATATTATGGGTTCTTTTAACTAGCCTGAATGCTCTATTTCTGTTTTGTACAGCCTGACAACATTCCTCTGTCCACCATGGCACTATTTTTCTATTCATCCTATCTTTACTCCTGGGTATAGATCCTTCTGCTGCCATAATAATTGCTGAAGTCACCTGACTGTTTAATTCATCTATATCTCCAGAAATGTCAATCTTTGTCAATGCTTCTTCACTTAACTTCTGGAACTTACCCCAATCTGCTTTTCCAAACACCCACTTTGGGACTCCCCCACCTGGCCTTATTTCAAGTCTTTCACCCACTGAACATAAAACTGGGTAGTGATCACTGCCTACTGTTGAAGCAGTCCAAACTCCCCAGTTACTGATGCCACCCAAGACATTAGACACTAATGTAATATCTAATACCGACTCAGTTCCTGTTGTTATGTTTATCCTTGTTCCTCTACCATCATTCATACATACCAAATCCCTTTCTTCCATCAAATCTTCAATTACCTTTCCATTTGAATCTGTAATCGGATCCCCCCATATTGTGCTGTGAGCATTGAAATCTGCACACCACACTACTTTATGTCTATTTTGACCTTGTATCCTTAGTAGGCTGTCCAAATCCAACCTTTTACATGGATTGTAGTAGTTAATTATAACCACTCCCTCCCCTCTCTCCCATATTTCCACCACCAAGTATTCCTGATCATCTCCTTTTTCCAGTGCTCTATACGGTATACCTTGCTTGATTAACATAGCACAACCTCCTCCTCCCTCTAGATTTCTATCTTTCCTTATCATTGTATACCCATGTACCACAAAGTCTAAAGCTGGTTTCAACCAAGTTTCCTGAATACACACTACATCCGGTTATACAACCATTTCCTTAATAAAATCCTTAAATTCCTGGCCATTGGCCAGTAAACTCCTTGCATTCCATTGCAAAAGAATCACCATAATGAGTACTAACCAACCTATGACACTTCCTGGCTTGACTGATTAGTGAGGTTCTCCCTCACTTCTTCCCATGTCAGTCCTACTAACCCTAAATGGTTTACTGCTGCTTTGACCACCAGCTGAATTTTGTCACTTTTTGACTTTATCTCTGCCGTACTATTAATGACTCCTGCAATGAATGTTATTAGAGCTTTTTTTTCCACATAAATCCTGTCATTTACTCTTCGCTGCATCTCTTGCATCCCTATTGCTCTCTGGTCATTAGGAGCATTATTCTGTTCTGTTCTTACAGCTTCTGCATAAGTGATCTTTCTTTTCACTCTTATTTCTTGAATTTTATTCTCCCGTCTCATAACCTCACACCCACTATATGCCACATTATGAGCTCCTCCACAATTACAGCATTTTGGTTGCACTCCTGTTCCGCACTTTCCATATTCATGATCATCCCCACATCTAGCACATCTCCTCTGCCTTTTACAGTTTTTAGCTATGTGTCCAAACCTTTGACAATTATAGCACCTAAATGGCTTTGGCACATATACCCTTACTGGGTAACTCATGAAACCCAGGAACATTTTCCTTGGCACTCTTTCTTCTTCAGATTCAATCAATACTGTTTCACTTTCCTTTTTCATTCCCTCCTTTGTTGTTTTCAGTCTTAGCACATTAATTACTTTCCCCCCTTTGATATTCCTCTTCAACTCCTCCATGTTTATACTCACTGGTACACCCGTGATCACTCCTTTACAACACCCATTTCGTGCTCCCACCCTCCCTGTATATTCCACCTTGCATTTTCCTATCTCTTTTAGCTTGAGTGCTTTCTCAAGTTGTTCCTCATTCGCACATCTTACCAATAGATTGCCATCATTAAGGACTTTTTCAAATACTATTTCCCCTTTCTTATTTGCCAGAGTTGTTGTTAGTACAAACGGGTTAATTTTCTTCATGTGTCCTTGCGCCTTCTCATTAAACCTAATTATGACAACACCTCCTCTCTGAACTTGTTCATCTTCCTCACTTTCAGAACTCTCTCCATTGTCATTTCTTATTCTTTTATTCCCTTTGTCTCGGTTTTCATTCATCCATCCCCTCACTATCTCCTTATTCCCTTTATTTCTCCCTTCACAATAATCCATTTCTCCCCAGCTGCCTACCTCTAATCCCAAATCCCTATCCCGCTCCTTCTCCACTCTTTCCCTCAGCCCCTCCTCTCCCCTTGTCTGCCATTACCAGACCCAGACAACCCCCTCCCAGCAATTCCCACTCCTTCCCCACTCTCTTTCCCTCAACAAGTTCCAAACCACATTCACACATGCATCCACTCCACTCCACTCCACTCCACTCCACTCCACTCCACTCCACTCCACTCCACTCCACTCCACTCCACTCCACTCCACTCCACTCCACCCCTTTCCCTGCTCAACCTTCCAGACTCCACAGCTAGAGCACAGTCCTCTTTAAATACTCATAGAATCTGGGAAACGTGCTGATCGCAAATAACTTGACAAAATTAAACTGAAAGCAGCTGGTCGTAACAATTAGTAAATACAGGTGCTGGAGAAACCCTGAAGCCCGATGCTCTACTGAAAGCAGCAGGGCTCGTGGCAGATCGACAGTCAGTGCAAACTTGGTCTGTTCTGTATGATTCTATTGCTCTATGATCCATAGTCATCCAAATGGACAAAAGCCTCCGACAGTGTGAATTCAGAGGATTAACCCTTCATTGTCCAGGCTCAGCTTTCCCCATCCAATTTTCCCTGAATGATTGCTGGTACCATAATACCCACATTCCCAATCGGCTCTTCTGGTCTACATATGACAGCTGCACAGTGATGGTGTTCATACCTAATGATACAGGAAATGCAGAATTCTGCACAGCATAAGCCGGTGTTAGTGCTGGGAATGAGGAATTCCTCTGAGAAACACGGGCCATTCTCCTTTGGGAGAGGAGAGTATTAATCAGCAAACAGAAAGTTCAACCACCACCATTTAAACTGACAGCAGTTCTAACAGCCTCCAAAGTCATGCTTAAAAGTGTAATTGAGGAAAACATACTTCTTCCTTCCTTAAGACACAGGGTGACTGACAGTTCAGATATATTTAGGTGCCATATAAACAATTAGTCATTTTATCCTGGTGATTCAATAAACTATTTATAAATTTCCTGAAGAATTTGATGCAGGACATGTGCTTCAGGTTGATTTCAAGATGTGCTTTGGATAATTTTTCATATTTAATGTTTGTTAGGATTCTATGCCTTAATTTTTCAAAGATCTTGGCTGCCACTGCCTGACAATTGCTTTCTACTTAGTTTGTTTTGTCCTCTCCTTGAAACACATTGAGCAAAAAATAATTATTATCCCTTTTCCAGTCTCAAACAGTTAAGAGTCATGAGAAAATTTACTTGGGTGAGATGTAATGGCTAAAATTCAGTTTCAGTAAAAATGGACCTTATTGTCCTTATTATATTACTGCTCTCTGTGGTCAAAGTTACTGTTTTACTGCCATGACAACAATGACAAAAGCACTTTATTGCTTATGGTAAGATTTATGGTGCTTCAAGGTCATGTAAAATGCAAAATTAATGTAAATTTTGTTCTTGTCTAATTTTTGAATAAATGACATATTTTAGGTGGTATGTGTTCAAGGTGGCGATCAGGGTAAAAATAATTCAATCAGGCAGTTTTAGATTTTGGCCAAGAATGTATATATTTTCATTCATCTTCAGGAACTTGGCATCAGTAATACGGTTTGCTTTTATTGCCTATACTTAGTGAGTAGCTTTCTTCAATCATTGATTTCCTGCCACTGAAAGCACATCAACAGTTTTGATCATTGTGGAGTTTAGGACTTAGGGTCATGGAAACAAGCTCTTCACCCAACTCACCCATGCTGACCATGGTAATAGTCCCATTTGCCTGTCCCTCTAAACTCCAACAAATCATGTACTTATCAAAATGTTTGTTAAATGTTGCTATTCTAGAAACATAGAAAACCTACAGCACAATACAGACTCTTTGGCCCACAAACATGTCCTTACCTTAGAAACTACCTCAGGTTACCCATAGCCCTCTATTTTTCTAAGCTCCTATCCAGGAGTCTCTTAAAAGACCCTCTTGTATCCGCCTCCACCATCGTCGCCAGCAGCCCATTCCATGCACTCACCACTCTCTGCGTAAAAAACTTACCCCGGACATCTCCTCTGTACCTACATCCAAGCACCTTAAAACTATGCCCTCTCGTGCTAGCCTTTTCAGCCCTGGGAAAAAGCCTCTGACTAACCACACAATCAATGGCTATCATCATCTTATACACCTCTATCAGGTCACCTCTCATCCTCTGTCGCTCCAAGGAAAAAAGGCCGAGTTCACTCAACCTTTTCTCATCTAAATCCCTCGCTCCAGGGACATGCCAATTGATATTTGGGAAATTAAAATCTCCCACCATGACAACCCTGTTACTATTACACCTTTCCAGAATCTGTCTCCCTATCTGCTCCTTGTTACTATTGGGTGGTCTATAAAAAATACCCAGTAGAGTTATTGACCCCTTCCTGTTCCTAACTTCCACCCACAGAGACTCCGTAGACAATCCCTCCATGTCTTCCTCCTTCTCTGCATCCATGACACTATCTCTGTTCAACAGTGCCATGCCCCCATCTTGTTTGTCTCCCTCCCTGTCTTTTCTGAAACATCTAAAGCCTGGCACTCAAAGTAACCATTCCTGCCCCTGTGCCATCCAAGTCTCTGTAATGGCCACAACATCACAGCTCCAGGTACTGATCGACGCTCTCTCATCTGCTTTGTTCATAATACTCCTTGCATTAAAATAGACACATCTCAAACTACTGGTCTCAGCACATCCCTTCTCTATCACCTGCCTATCCTCCCTCTTGCACTGTCTCCAAACTTTCTCTATTTGTGAGCAAACTGCCTCTTCCTCTGTCTCTTCAGTTTGGTTCCCAACCCCTAGTAATTCTAGTTTAAACTCTCCCCAACAGCGTTAGCAAACCTTCCTGCCAGGATATTGGTCCTTCTTGGATTCAAATGCAACCCATTCTTATTGTACAGGTCACTCCTGCCCCAAAAGAGGTCCCAATGGTCCAGAAATCTGAATCCCTGCCCCCTGCTCCAATCCCTCAGCCACATATTATCCTCCACCTCACTCTATCCCTATACTCACTGTCACGTGGCACAGGCAGTAATCCTGAGATTACTACCTTTGCGGTCCTGCTTCTCAACTTCCTTCCTAACTCTCTGTATTCTGTTTTCAGGACCTCCTCCCTTTTCCTACCTATGTCATTGGTACCAATATGTACCACGACTTCTGGCTGTTCACCTTCCTACTTCAGGATATTGTAGACTCAATCAGAAACATCCCGAACCCTGGCACCCTGGTACTGGGACAGGAGAGAACTGTTCCGGAGGGACGGGCTTCACCTGAACCGGGCTGGGGTTAGTGTCCTGGCGAATCATATAACTAGGGCTGCAGAGAGGTCTTTAAACTAACTAGTGGGGGGTAGGATTCTAGAGAGCAAATAATTAAAAAGACAATGGAGAAGGTAATGGATGTAGGTAAAAGTGGAGGAATAAAAAGACAGAGTGTGTCAGGAGGGGAAAGAATGTACGGAGATAAGCGTAAAGTTGTACGAAAGGAAAAGTTAGGAAATAAGTGTCAAACATATTTGAAAGTCCTTTATTTGAATGCACATAGTATTAGGAATAAAATTGATGAGTTGACGGTACAAATAATTACGTATGGTTATGATATTGTGGCAATTACGGAAACATGGCTGCAGGGTGACCAGGACTGGGAATTAAACATACAAGGGTATTCGACAATTAGGAGAGACAGGCAAGAACGAAAAGGAGGTGGGGTGGCTATGTTAATAAAGCAAGAAATCACTGCAATAAAGCGAAATGATATTGGCTCAAAGGATCAGGATAACAAAACAATTTGGGTAGAAATAAGAAATAGTAAAGGGAAAAAAGCAGTGGTGGGAGTAGTCTATAGGCCTCCAAACAGCTGTAACTCAGTTGGTCGGAGCATAAATCAGGAAATAGTTGGGGCTTGTAATAAGGGAACAGCTATAATTATGGGGGATTTTAACTTTCATATTGACTGGACTAATCAAGTCGGACACGGCAGCCTTGAAGAAGAGTTTATTGAGTGTATTTGGGATGGGTTCCTTGAACAATACGTTACTGAGCCGACAAGGGGGCAAGCAGTCTTAGATCTGGTCCTGTGTAATGAGACAGGACTAATAAAAAATGTCCTAGTAAAGGATCCTCTTGGAATGAGTGACCATAACATGGTCTAGTTCCATATTCAATTAGAGGATGAGAGGGTTGGATCTCAGACAAGCGTACTGAGCTTAAATAAAGGAGACTATGATGGTATGAGAGTGGAATTGCTTAAGATGGATTGGGAAAATAGATTAAAGGGTAGATCGGTACTTGATCAGTGGTGTATATTTAAGGAGTTATTTTACAACTATCAAGAAAAATATATTCCACTGAAGAAAAAAGGGTGTAAAATAAAAAATAGTTATCCGTGGCTAAGTAAAGAAATAAAGCAAAGTATACGACTAAAAAGAAAGTTATATAAGGTAGCTAAATCTAGTGGGAAGATTGAAGATCGAGAAGCTTTTAAAGATCAGCAGCAAATAACAAAAAGATTGATTAAGAAGGGGAAGATAGATTATGAAAGTAAATTGGCGAAAAACATAAAAGCAGATAGTAAGAGTTTTTATAGTTACATAAATAGAAAAAGGGTGGCTAAAGTAAATGTTGGTCCCCTAGAAGATGAGACCGGGAAATTAATGCTAGGGGACATGGAGATGGCGGAAACGCTGAACAAATATTTTGTATCAGTTTTTACAGTAGAGGACACTCAAAATATCCCAACACTGGATAAACAGGGGGCTCTAGGGGGAGAGAAGCTAACTACGATTCAAATCACCAAGGAAATGGTACTTGATAAATTAATGGGACTGAAGGCGGATAAATCCCCTGGACCGGATGGCTTGCATCCTAGGGTCTTAAGGGAAGTGGCGGTCGGGATTGTGGATGCATTAGTGATAATTTTTCAAAACTCGCTGGACTCGGCAATGGTCCCGGCAGATTGGAAAAATGCTAATGTAACTCCTTTATTTAAAAAGGGCAATAGACAGAAGGCTGGGAATTATAGGCCAGTTAGCCTAACATCTGTGGTTGGCAAAATGTTGGAATCGATAATTAAGGAAACAGTAACAGGGCATTTGGATAAACATAGCTTAATAGGACAAAGTCAGCATGGCTTTACAAAAGGGAAGTCATGTTTGACAAATTTGTTGGAGTTCTTTGACGACATAAGATATAGGGTAGTTAAAGGGGAACCAGTGGATGTGGTGTATTTGGACTTCCAAAAGGCATTTGACAAGGTGCCACACCAAAGATTATTACTTAAAGTAAAAAATCATGGGATTGGGGATAATATTCTGGCATGGGTGGAGGATTGCCTTTCTAACAGAAAACAGAGAGTTGGGATAAATGGTTTATTCTCAGACTGGCAGTTGGTGACTAGTGGTGTTCCGCAGGGGTCGGTGTTGGGACCCCAACTCTTTACAATGTATATTAATGATTTGGAGAAAGGGACTAAGTGCAACATATCGAAGTTTGCTGATGACACAAAGATGGGAGGGAGTGTAATGAGTGCGGAGGACATTGAAACCCTGCAGGGGGACATAGATAGGCTGAGTGATTGGGCAGACATTTGGCAGATGAAATATAATACTGACAAGTGTGAGGTCTTGCACTTTGGCAGGAAAAATAATAGAGCAAGTTATTATCTAAATGGAGAGAAACTGGAAAGTGCTTCTGTGCAAAGGGATCTGGGGGTCCTGGTGCAGGAAACACAAAAAGTTAGTATGCAAGTGCAGCAGGTGGTCAAGAAGGCCAATGGAATGCTGGCTTTTATTGCTAGGGGGATGGAGTATAAGAACAGGGAGGTCTTACTGCAGTTGTACCGGGTATTGGTGAGACCACACCTGGAGTACTGCATGCAGTTCTGGTGTCCATATTTAAGAAAGGACATACTGGCTCTCGAGGCAGTGCAGAGAAGGTTCACTAGGTTAATTCCGGGGATGGGTGGGTTGATGTATGATGAGAGGTTGAGTAGATTGGGACTCTACTCATTGGAGTTCCGAAGAATGAGAGGCGATCTTATTGAAACATATAAGATTGTGAAGGGGCTTGATCGGGTGGATGCGGTGAGAATGTTCCCAATGATGGGTGAAACTAGGACTAGGGGGCATAATCTTAAAATAAGGGGATGCCGTTCCAGGACTGAGATGCGGAGAAATTTCTTCACTCAGAGGGTAATGGGGCTGTGGGATTTACTGCTCCAGAGAGCTGTGGAAGCTACTACACTCAATAAATTCAAAACGGAGATAGACATTTTCCTGGATAAAAATGGCATTAGGGGATACAGTGAGCGAGCAGGTAAGTGGACATGAGGCTAGGTTTAGATCAGCCATGTGATCTCCTGGACCAGTTTTCGATAGCCTGGATGGGTCGGAGAGGAATTTTCCAGATTTTTTCTCCTCAATTGGCAACTCGGTTTTTTTTTCCCCGGGTGATCACATGGGTTTGGGCGGGATGAATAATAAAATAAAATGGGCGGCATGGTGCCCTGTTGGTTGGCACTGTTGCCTTGTGGGATTTGGTGAAAACTAGAGTTAAGATTAGATCAGCCATGATCTTGTTGAATGGCGGAGCAGGCTTGAGGGGCCGATTGGCCTACTCCTGCTCCTATCTCTTATGTTCTTATGTACCTGGGAGGCAAACTACCATCCATTTTTCTATCATCTGAGTTTCTTTCCTGCGTCCACAGAATTGCCTGCCTGACCCCAAACTACAGAGTCCCCTACTACTACTGCCTTCTTCCTTTCCCCACCTTTCTGAGCCACAGGGCCAGACTCTGTGCCAGAGGCACGGCCACTGTTGCGTCCCCCAGCAGGCCACCCCCCCCAACAGTACTCAAACAGGAGTACTTATTGTTACATGGGATAGCCACAGGAATGCTTTCTAGTATCTGACTCTTACCCTTCCGTCTCCTGTGTTACCCACTTATCTGTCTCCCAAGGCCCAAGTGTGGGTACTTGCCTATAGCTCCTCTCTATCACCTCCTTACCTTCCCTGACCAGGTCCCTAAGGAGCTGCATCTCGACACACCAGGCGCAGATGTGGCCGTCCAGGAGGCTGGGAGACTCCCAAACTTCCCACACTTGACACCCAGCACAGAACACTGGCCTCACAGACATACTTCCTGTTTAAATTCCTCACAGGTATCTTACCTCACCTTGACCCATTATCGCCAAAAACCAAATGAGCCAAAGCCCTACCACTCTGCCTCAGGTCACTCCGTCGATGGCTGCTCCTTTGATGACCACTCTGCTAGGCAGTGTCTCCCTTTTATGCCTGAAAACTTCCCTGCTATCTAACTCACAACTGGTGCTCTGATGATAGCCACTGATAGGCCACGTGCAATGGACAAATGCTCTCGAATCTCCCTTTTTAAATAACTGCTGACATGCGAGAAATCCCTCTTGTTGACACTGCTGATTGCTAAACACTTTCTTTGGCAATTTATTCCATGTACACATCACTCTTGGTATGAACTAATTGCCCCCATGTCCGTTTCAAATCTCACCTTAAGCCTGTGCCTTCTAGTTTATAGTTCCTCTTCCATAGTGAAAAGACTATGTACATTCACCCTATTTATATCCTTTATGATTTTATACACCTCTATAAGGTCACCATCACTCCTATGTTTCAAGAAATAAAGACCTACCTCAACCATCTTTCCCTAAAACTGAGGCCCTCAAGTCCTGGCAGCATATTTGTAAATCTTCTCTGCACTCGTTCCAGTTTATAACAGGATGAGCAAGACTGTACACAGTACTCCAAGTGCTAGCTCACCAACGTCTCGTATGCTCTGTGCACTTGCAGTGCTACGTAACTGAACTCCTAGGTCTGTTTCACTGCACTCTCCCGGACGTGACCACTTACTGTCAGGTTCACCTCATACCATCGTTTTGCCATCCTGATTTCCCTCTTATGTGTACTCCTACATGCACTTGTTCCTGGTGCCTAAACTTCTTTTTCCTTATCAGAGCCTATATATTTCTTGTCAGCCAGGATTCCCTAAACTCTTCAGCCCAGCCCTTCACCCGATCAAGACCAATCAAGCATGAATAAACGTGACTCTGCAGCTGTTGATGCTCCTATGTGCCTGTTAGAGTTGTCCTTGTTGTAGGGCACTTTGTGGATGATATAAACAGCAGCCATGGTAGGGGAACAATTATGGTAGGATGGTGATGATCTGCTAATCTCATGGGCTGATTTTCTTGGATACTATCCAGCTTCTTGGAGTTCCGGTCAGTCAAGCTTGTGAAAAGTATTCAAGACATTTACCTTTGAAATTGAGGAGAGGTTTTGCATGTTATGTGAGTCAGTCTCTGTTGGACACCCAGCTTCTGATCTGTCTTGTTCTCAGTTCATGATACTCATGTGATTTGTCCAGATTCAGATCAATGTTACCCCCTAGCATATTGATGGGGGAAGAAATGACTCTGTGATGGTGATGCTGATGAATGCCAATTCATTCCTATTGAATAAGGCTTGCGTATACTCGGTTTAATGATCAAAACTTTTTACTCACTTGAATAAGTCTGTAATAATGAAATCCAATTTAGCATTCTATGGAAGGAAAAAAGAAAGATTGAAGCTTTACATTATGAAAAGTGCTTTTCAATGCAATTTGTGTAAAAGATTCAATAGAGCAATTATAAAATCCTGCCTGCAAAGCAGAATTACATATAATAAATTGCAATTGGATCCCAAGAAACTGAAACAACTGACCCATTAACAAGGGATAAGTGTTTGTTCACTTGAGCTGGAGATGAGGTAAGGAGCCTGACATGCACAAAACTAATTCAGGAAGTTCTGATCCTGGAATGTCAGGACAAGGCATTTGGAATTGTGCCAGTGTAGAACTGCTATTAATCTCAAATCAACTGACTCAAGTCAAAGAAAACTCTCCTGTTTTAAAGTCCAATGACACAAGGCAATTGTAAGTTCCAAAAAATGATCAGTTTATTCTTTCACAATATGTACCATATTCTCTTCACGTACTGTTTTATAATATCCAGACAGTAAGCCTAAAAAGTACAGAGTTAGAGGCCCTTCAGCCCACCTAATCAGTGCTGACCCACTTACATTAATTGTGCATTAAACCCAAAATGATAGGAAGAGCTATAGACTGGATGAGAGGAAGTGCATTTTAAAAAAATGAACAGATTAGAAACATAGAAACATTGAAAACCTACTACACAATATAGGCCTTTCAGCCCACAAAGCTGTGCCAAACAAGTCTTTACCTTAGAAATTACCTAGGGTTACCCATAGCCCTCTATTTTTCTGAGCTCCATGTACCTGGCCAGGGGTCTCTTAGAAGACCCTATTGTACCTGCCTCTACCACTGTCACCAGCAGCCCATTCCACGCACTCACCGCTCTCTGTGTAAAAAAACTTACCCCTGACATCTCCTCTATACCTACTTCCTAACACCTTAAAGCTGTGCCCTCGGGTTTTTCAAGATGGCGACACAGTGAAAGGTCTGCTTTGCTGAGTTCAGCACCGCAGCACTGCTAATTTCACATATAAACCGATCCTTTTCAACTTTTTTTAAATGCCCAAGGGTCGTATTTAATGACATGAACATTGACGAGTATCTTTTTTTTGAGCTGCTTCAACACCACGCCGTCGAAAGGTACTAAAAAGGCAGCCCAGATGGACTGCGCAGAGTGCTGGCCCAGGGCTGGGGAGCTCGCTGCTGCTGCTAGCTGTGCTAACACGTTGGACCCTGCTCTTCGTCAAGTAATTCAGGAAGTTACGGAGAACATATCCAAAATGATGGACAAGAAGCTGGGTCCACTCTCTCTAACACTCCAGAACCACACATTGGAGCTTAAAAATCTTGATACAAGAACGACTGAGGCCATGGGCCTAGTCTCCACAGTAGAGACTGTAGCTGATCAGGCCCAAAGCCACATCCAGGCACTAGAAAAACAAGTTCAAAGCCTATCAGATCATATCGATGATCTCGAGAACATATCGATCATTGGTCTACCTGAAGGTATGGAAGGCAGCCAGTCAGCGAAGTTTTTTGAGGGCTGGCTGCCTAATTTCCTTGATTTGGAAACCAAGGCTGGATGCATTAAAGTGGAAAGAGCTCACCGTACGCTGGCTCCAAAACTGGGCCCAGGCCAACACCCTCGACCTGTCCTCGTGCGGTTCCATAATTTCGGTGATAAGCAAAGAGTAATGGAGGCTTCGAAGCACTGTGAGACTGATGCCCAGGCTTTAACATATATGAGGGATCCAGGCTTATGTTTTTTCAAAATTTTTCGGCAGCCATTATTCAAAACTGCAAGGAATTTGACCAGGTAAAGAAGTGGTTGAGAGAATCCGGAATCCAGAACTTTATGCTATACCCAGCGGCGCTGAAAATCACCTACAACAGGACCATGAAGATATTAGATTCTCCTGGAAAAGCTAAAACTTTTGTGGACACGTTGGGCTAAAGAATGTATACAGTATACTGTGTAGCCCTGGTTATGGACGGTAAAATGCTCGATGGTCGCTTTATTTTACCTCTTCATTACTCGACAACAAGATATCTTATAGGATGGGTAACGTGGTTGTTTTGATTAATACAGTTTCATTATTTGTTTAAATTAGCAGTGCTGCTCCAGCCTGAAGGAGTTTAAACATGATGGTAACAAATTGGTGGAATGAAAAATTATGCCATTTTTATTTTCGACTATGTTAAATGCCATATTGACAGTGGGGCAGAATATGGGGTGCTAGAAGGTTCAGATATCCCCTTTAAGTGTGGGGTAGGTCCTCTTGTTCAGCACAGTTGGCGCTTTGTTTTTGTGTGTGTTTTTTTATTCACTTACTGCTGCTCAGCTGATCTTGTCGGGTTTCTTCTCCTCCGGAGTCACATGATTGTTATAAAGGGTTATGACCAGTAATATGTTGACAGTGTGCACTTGGAACATTAAGGGGAGTCATTCACCAATCAAGAGAAAGAAAATCCTACTAAAACCTGAGAAAGGAAGGGGTGGATAGAGCCTTATTGCAGGAGACACATTTAAATGATAAAGAACATCTAAAACTGCAACAGAGTGGATTTGATCAAGTCTATTTTTCATCTTTTAATACCAGGAGTTGGGGGGGATGGCCATTTTAATTAGGAAGAACTTACCTTTTAATTTATTAGACTGCAATAAGGATAAGTATGGGAGATTTGTGATTGTTAAGGCTTCAATATATGGAGAGGAATATGGTATTCTCAATGTTTACTCCCCTCCAGCTCATCCTCTCAAATTCCTAATAGATGCTTTTTCTAAACTTACAAGTTTTTCAATACAAAACATTATTGTAGGTGGGGATTTTAATTGTCTCATGAACCCATTGATGGACAGAGTGCCCCATTACTCTCCTCACAGTCCAAACAAATCATGGGCTTATGTGGAGAACTAGGACTTGTGGATGTCTGGAGGTTGTTACATCCCTCAGACAAAGACTTCACATTTTTTTCTAATCCACACAAGTGTTACACCAGAACAGACTTTTCTCTAACCCCCAAAACACTCCTAGACTTAATTGTGTCCTGCACAATAGGAAATATTGCTATTTCTGACCATGCAGCAGTATATTTAAATATTAAGGCCAAAGATAATTCAGCATGATCTAGACATTAGAGGCTGAATCCTTTTATTCTAAAAGATAATAAATTTATAGACTACTTTACTTCTGAATTCAAAACTTTCCTATCTATTAATTCCAAATCAGCTAGTAGTCCATCAATGCTCTGGGAAACCGCTAAGGCCTATGCAAGGGGATTAATTATCTCCTACTCTGCTAGTAAGAAGCGACAAGCTGCAGAACAGCAGCGCCGAGTGGAAGCAAGGCTTGTGGCAGCTGAAAAGGATTACCGTAGATTCCGGACTACAGAGCGCACCTGATTAAAAGCCGCAGGCTCTAATTTTAGAAATAAAATCAATTTTTTAATTGTAAAGGCCGCACCGGATTTTAGGCTGCACCGCTACTTTTAAATATACATACGTATCGGTAACACAAATTACGTTGCATATACTTTTTTACTGAACAGCACGAACAACATTCCAATATCTCCTAGCGACTGGTAAAAATATATATACTGCAGCCTACCAGGAAAAGTTATTGATCGACTTTAACTTAAAAGCAGCGTTTTCGCTCGGGTCTGACGCGCTTGCGTAACGCGATCGGGTCTAATCGGGTCTGACGCGCTTGCGTAACGCGATCGGGTCTAATCGGGTCTGATGCGCTCGGGTCTGACGCGCTTGCGTAACGCGATCGGGTCTAATCGGGTCTGACGCGCTTGCGTAACGCGATCGGGTCTAATCGGGTCTGACGCGCTCGGGTCTTGCTTTTCTTCGAGTATTTTCCATGTTGATGAGGGTGAGTACAAATGACTGATTTACAATAATTTAATTGTGAAAGTGCGCTTGATTTATCGTACAATTTCATTGGACCTCTGTGAACTACTCACCAATTTTATTGGTCTACTGTTACGAGGCAAAATGTTTACAAGGCGGCATGAAAAAAAACCATGTATTAGCCGCTCTGGATTATAGGCCGCAGAGTTCAAAGCTGTTCAAAATGTGGGAAAAAAGTAGCGGCTTATAATCCGGAATCTACGGTATATTAGTAAGCCTTCTACAGCCAAGTTACAGAATATCACAGCCCTACACTGTACACTAAACTCTTTACTTACACAAACAGCCAAAAGAAAATTGACATTTACTTAACAACGATTGTTTGAACATGGTGAAAAACCAAATAGGTATTTGGCTTATTTAGCTATAAAGAAAAATGCCTCTCAGACTATTGCTTCAATTAGGGATGGGACAGGAGCCCTCACTAGTAATTCTAAAATGATGAATGTGTTTAAGAATTTTTATTCTAAATTGTATCAATCTGAGCAATGTAATGATGGACAATCTAGGATGGAGTCCTTTTTCAGGAATTTAGATCTCCTAGGCATTTTTTCTGAACAAGAGCTCCTCCTCAGTGCTCCCTTATCTATACATGAGATACAGGAAGCTATGAGACAACTCCAAAATGGGAAGGCCCCTGGTCCTGATGGACTCACTAGTTAATTCTATAAAGAGTTCACAGGGATATTATCAGAGCCTATGCTAGACATGTTCAATCATGCATTTAATTGTGGTCTCCTCCCACCATCATTGAGGGAAGCTAATACTGGAACTTTCACCCACTGTCTTTGGACTTGTCCCAAACTTCAGGCATACTGGAGTGATATTTTAGATGAAATGGAAAAGATTCTGAAGATGGAGCTTGAACTGGACCCAGTGTCTTTTCTCTTAGGCTTACCCAGCAGTCGTATTGTTAATGCACATCAGAAAAAACTTTTTAACATCCTGACTTTTTGTGCAAGGAAGAACATTTTACTTTGTTGGATATCCAATAAAGCCCTTGGACTTTTTGGTTGGCGCAAATTAATCATGGAATACATTCCTTCGGACTTTTTGACATGTATGGTACACTCAAAAGCAAATAGCTTTCATAAAACACGGCAACCTTTTCTGCAGTATGTAGGTGTAAACCTGTCTGCTATACTAATAAGGGCTTTTGTATAGGATGCTGTGATGCCTATATTTTGATGGAAGTGTTCTGATAGCTGATATCTGTGAGGGGAAGAAATATAAATGTAAATGTATCTGGAAATCGTAAGTTTTGTTATGCTGAGCAAAATATATATATATAAAACGGTGCCCTCTTGTGCTAGCCATTTCAACCCTGGTGAAAAGCCTTTGACTATCCACATGATCAATGCCTCTCATCATCTTATACACCTCCATCAGGTCACCTCTCATCCTCCGTCACTCCAAGGAGAAAAGGCCAAGTTCACTCAATCTATTCTCATAAAGCATGCTTCCCAATCCAGGCAACATTCTTGTAAATCTCCTCTGCACCCTTCCAAGGATATGGTTTCCACATCCTTCCTGTAGTGAGGTGACCAGAACTGAGCACAGTACTCCAAGTGGGGTCTGACCAGGGTCCTATATAGCTGCAACATTACTTCTTGGCTCCTAAATTCAATTCCATGATTGATGAAGGCCAATACACCATACATTTCTTAACCACAGAGTTAACCTGCGCAGCTGCTTTGAGCGTCCTATGGACTTGGACCCCAAGATCCCTCTGATCCTCCACACTGCCAAGAGTCTTACCATTAATACTATATTCTGCCATCATATTTGACCTACCAAAATGAACCACCTGACACTTATCTGGGTTGAACTCCATCTGCCACTTCTAAGCCCAGATTTGCATCCTATCAATGTCCTTCTGTAACCTCTGACAGCCCTCCACACTATCCACAACACCTCTAACCGTTGTGTCATCAGCAAATTTACTAATCTATCTCTCCACTTCCTCATCCAGGTCATTTATAAAAATCACAAAGAGTAGGGGTCCCAGAACAGATCCCTGAGGCACACCACTGGTCACCGGCCTCCATGCAGAATATGATCCATCTACAACTACTCTTTGCCTTCTGTGGGCAAGCCACTTCTGGATCCACAAAGCAATGTCCCTTTGGATCTCATGCCTCCTTACTTTCTCAAGAAGCCTTGCATGGGGTACCTTATCAAATGCCTTGCTGAAATCCATAAACACTACATGTTACTGCTCCACCTTCATCAATGAGTTTAGTCACATCCTCAAAAATTTAAAACAGGCTCAGAAGGCATGATCTGCCATTGACAAAGCCATGCTGACTATTCTTAATCATACTATACCTCTCCAAATGTTCATAAATCCTGCCTCTCAGTATCTTCTCCATCAACATACCAACCACTGAAGTGAGACTCACTGGTCTATAATTTCCTGGGCTATCTCTACTCCCTTTCTTGAATAAAGGAACAACATCTGCAACCTTCCAATCCTCTGGAGCCTTTCCCATCCCCATTGATGATGCAAAGATCATTGCCAGAGGCTCAGCAATCTCCTCCCTCACCTCCCACAGTAGCCTGGAGTACATCTCATCCAGTCCCATTGACTTATCCAACTTGATGCTTTCCAAAAGCTCCAGCACATCCTCATTCTTAATATCTACATGCTCAAGTTTTTCAGTCCGCTGTAACTCATCCCTATAATTGCCAAGATCCTTTTTCGTAATGAATGCTGAAGCAAAGTTCTGATTATGTACCTCTGCTATCTCCTCCGGTTCCATACACACTTTTCCACTGTCACACTTGATTGGTCCTAATCTCTCACATCTTATCCTCTTGCTCTTCACATACTTGTAAAATGCCTTGAGGTTTTCCTTAATCCTGCCCACCAAGGTCTTCTCATGGCTCCTTCTGGCTCTCCTAATTTCTTTCCTAATCTCCTTCATGCTAGCCTTATAATCTTCTATATCTCTATCATTACCTGGTTTTTTGAACCTTTCGTAAGCTCTTCTTTTCTTCTTGACTAGATTTAGAACAAACTTTGTACACCACGGTTCTCGTACCCTACCATCCTTTCCCAGTCTCACTGGAACGTACCTATGCAGAACTCCATGCAAATATCCCTTGAACATTTGCTACATTTCTTCCGTACACTTCCCTGAGAACATTTATTCCCAATTTATGCTTCCAAGTTCCTGGCTGATAGCCTCATATCTCCCCTTACTCCAATAAAATGCTTTCTTAACTTGTCTGTTCCTATTGCTCTCCAATGCTATAGTAAAGGAGATAGAACTATGATCACTAGCTCCAAAATGCTCTCCCACTGAGAGATCTGACACCTGACCAGGTTCATTTCCCAATACCAGATCAAGTACAGCCCCTCCTTTTGCAGGCTTATCTACATATTGTATCAAGAAACCTTCCTGAACACACCTAACAAAATCCACCCTATCTAAACCCCTCGCTCTAGGGAGATGCCCATTGATATTTGGGAATTTAAAATCTCCACCCATGACAACTCTGTTATTATTACACCTTTCCAGAATCTGTCTCCCTATCTGCTCCTTGATGTCCCTGTTACTATTGGGTGATCTATAAAAACACCCAATAGAGTTATTGATCCCTTCCTGTTCCTAACTTCCACACACAAAGACTCCTCACCAGTTTATGAACTGCAGTTTGCAGGAAGCACAACCGAACAGGTTTTCAAATGAAATATAAGGAGAAATGCCAGAAACACTCAGTGAGTCAGACAGCACTTTAAAAAGAGAAACAGGTAATATTTCAGGTTTTAAGACTTTTCCGCCTCCAAGAGGAACACACTTGTCATGGTTTGGAGACGTCTGCCTCAGTGACCTGGAGAGCTAAGTTGGCTGGAGTCAGGGCTTTGTGCTTTGGCTCTTGGTATGGTCACCCATACCAAACAGATCAAAGGCCAGACTAAGAGCTGTCTACTGGATCTCCTAGTTCAGGGGTTCACCTCAGGGCTAACAACCCTGACTGGTAAAACTAAACTGTTACGGAAACAGCAATCAAGGATCCTTCTACATCTGAGTGCGATGGTATTCCTGAGTCTCCACCTGGGATCTGCACGACTGCCAGTAGTGAAATCTGAGAGGAAGCTATGGACATGGCAAATGAAGCCCTGCACATGACCAGAGATGGAGGACCTTCATTCCTAAACACCAGTGACATAAAGGGCAGTAATAATAAGACCTTTTAACAAAACTATAGGGATAAGGGAAAATAATTTGCAGAATTTTAGGGAAAGAGTGAGGAGATTTAATGGATTGCTCCAAAAGCAGCTGGCACAAATTTGATGGGCTGAATGATCTCCTGAACTATCTAGAACATACTTAGAACAGTACAGCAAAAGCACAGGCCATTAGGTCCATGAAGCTTGTGCCAACCATGATACTAATTTAAACTCATTCCATCTGCCTCAGTTTATTTCCTGTTTGTGAGCTTGTCTAAATCCTTCTTAAGCATTGTGATCAAACCTAATACTACCACTTCTCTTGGCAACCATTTCAGGCACCTTCCTTTGCTTGTGTCAAAAATACCTCCCTTGTAAATCTCTGTTAAACTTCCCCAGCTTCAATTCTAATTCCAATTCCCCCTTCACCTTAAGGAATGCCATCTAGTATTTGAGATCTCCTCTCCATGAGTGAAAGAAACTCCACCTGCACTATCTTTGCCTCTCATAATCTTACATAATTCTATCAGCCTGCACACTCCAATGAAAACAGTTAAAGTTTATTTAACCTCTCCTTATTGATTTTGTTTCTCTCCACGACTAGTGGTGTGCCAAGTGGCGACCTTGCCATTTTCTTAGCATTTGTGTTTTATGAAGCTGAGTTGCAAGCTCAGCACGCAATCCTGCACAGATGGAAAGTGTGTAAGGAGCTGGCTGGATTTGAAGCCGAGCCAACTCGCCTTGAAGTCCGGTGCAGATGCCACTACACCATCAGCCAGCTGTCTCCTTACAGGTGATATACTCCAACAAGGCACCTTCCTGGTGAATTTCTGTTTGAACTTCTCCAAAGTCTCCATATCGTCCTTGTAATGTGATAGAGAAAACTGCACACGATAGTCCAAATGTGGGCTTACCAAAAGCTTATAAAATGTGGCCTTACCAGAGTTTATAAAAGCTAGCAACATTACATGCCAGGTTTTATACTCAGCAACCCAACTAATGAAAGCAAAGACACCATACCCTTTCTTCACCACCCTGTCTACCTGTTTTGCCACTTTCAGGAAACTGAAGACTAATACCCTAAGATCGATGTTCCAAAGGGGTCTGCTGTTTATTGTATTCTTTCTTATTTGATTTACCACCCAAAGTGAAACACCCCACACTTGTAAACTCCCCTCTCTTGCCTTTTTCAATAACTTGGAATAGATCCCACTAGGACCTGGGGACTTACCCACCTCAATGGTCTTCAATACTTCCTCCTTTTTACAATCAGCATACGCTTTCCCTGACTAGGCAAAACATGGAAAGATATGGACTGAAAGCAGGAAAGTAGGATTAGTGGAAGTGGAAAAAACTTCAGCACAGATATAGTGAGCCAGAGGGCCTACTTCCATGCAGTTTGACTCCAACTCAGAGTTCTGACTTGGTGCATGAAAGAACAAACAATTAACGTTTTCAGATCACTGTAAAACCAACTGCCAGTGGATGTCATTTACAGATATAGCTCAAAGCCAACGACACAGCTGACCAAGAGAAAGGGAATCAGAAGGTTGAGAAGTAGATGGATCATGGGTCATGCTCTGAACAGTGTGGCTGATTGTGGGTTGTATATGATATGTACACACATTTAATTGGGTTTTTATGTCACTGCGCTACTTCCTCCCTCTTCCTGTCACTTCCTGAGAATCAAACTTTCTTGTCAGACTTTTATGTACCATCTTACAGAATTCACAGAATTGTCAAATTTTAGAATCATAGAAATCAGTGTTTATCATGGTTGACTTAGACATAAGGAGAATGAGTGGAGAAGTCTTGAAGAACATTTGTATTAATAGGGTAGAGGTATTTGCAGCTTTACAATGTCTTAAGGTGGATAAATGTTCAGGGCATCACCAAATAAAACCTTGGACATTATGAAAACATAGAAACATAGATAAACTACAGCACAATCCAGGCCCTTCGGCCCACAATGCTGTGCCGAACACGTACTTACTTTAGAAATTACCTAGGGTTATCCATAGCCCTCTATTTTGCTAAGATTCATGTACCTATCCAGGAGTCTCTTTAAAGACCCTATCGTATCCGCCTCCAACACCGTTGCTGGCAGCCCATTCCACGCACTTACCACTCTCTGAGTAAAAAACTTACCCCTGACATCTCCTCTGTACCTACTCCCCAGCACCTTAAACCTGTGTCCTCTTGTGGCAACCATTTCAGGCCTGGGAAAAAGCCTCTGCCTATCCACATGATCAATGCCTCTCATCATCTTATACACCTCTATCAGGTCACCTCTCATCCTTCATCACTCTAAGGAGAAAAGGCCAAGTTCACTCGAACTATTCTCATAAGGAATGCACCCCAATCCAGGCAACATCCTTGTAAGTCTCCTCTGCGCCCTTTCTACAGTTTCCACATCCTTCCTGTAGTGGGGTGACCAGAACTGAGCACAGTACTCCAAGTGGGGTCTGGCCGGGGTACTATACAGTTGTAACATTACCTCTTGGCTCTTGAACTCAATCCCACGGTTCATGAAGGCCAATACACCATATGCCTTCTTAACCACACAGTCAACCTGTGCAGCTGCTTTGAGGCACTCAAAGGGCACCTCTGGACTCGGACCCCAAGATCCCTCTGATCCTCCACATTGTCAAGAGTCTTACCATTAATTCTGTATTCTGCCATCATATCTGACCTACCAAAATGAACCACCTCATACTTATCTGGGTTGAACTCCATCTGCCACTTCTCAGTCCAGTTCTGCATCCTATCAATGTCCTGCTGTAACCTCTGACAGCCCTCCACACTATCAACAACACCTCCAACCTTTGTGTCATCAGCAGACTTACTAATCCATCCCTCCACTTCCTCATCCAGGTCATTTATAAAAATCACGAAGAGAAGGGATTTAGAACACTACTGGTCACCGACCTCCATGCAGAATATGACCCGTCTAAAACCACTCTTTGCCTTCTGTGGGCAAGCCAGTTCTGGATCCCTTGGATCTCATGCCTCCTTACCTTCTTAGTAAGCCTTGCATGGGGTACCTTATCAAATGCCTTGCTGAAATCCATATACACTACACCTACTGCTCTACCATCATCAACGTGTTTAGTTAATGTGAAAGTTAGAGAAGAAATTGTGGCGGGCCTTGTTGAAGTTTCTTGCTTTATTATCAGCCACTGGTGAAGTTCCTGAGAAATGGAATGTGGCTAATATGGTTCCAGTATCGGAGGCTGATATGGAAAGTTGGAATCAAGGAATGCAGGAAGAGCTAACTAGGTGCATTTAAAATTGGCTCAGAGATAAAAAGCGAAGGGTGTTGATTAAAAGTCGTCTATCATAATGGAGAATGGTGATTAGAGGTATGCCTCTGAGGTTGGAGTTGGGACCTTTGTTATTTGCTATTTTTATAAATGATTTGGCTATGAATGGTCAAAGCCGAGCAGTAGCAAATAGATTTCAATATAGATGCATTTTGGAAAGTCAAACCTGCATAGGACTTATATTATGAATAGAATACAAGAGTAAGTTAATGGAACAGAGGGACTTAGAGTAGGAGTGTACAGTACATTGAAAGTGGTGTTACAGGTAGATGGGGTGGTGTAAAGGATGTTTATCATGCAGATCTTCATCATTCAGGGCAATGAGTGTAGGAGCTGGGCCATGATATTGTAATTACACTATCAAGAACTCTTCCTGTGCCAAACCACACCCACATTTTGGGAAATCCAGTCATCTGGTTATACTTCTACTCCCAGGATACAGGCAGAGACTAAAGACCACAGCATCAGTGGTGAGGACGAAGAAGGTATGGTCAAAGGAGGTGGAGGAAAGCTTACAGGATTGCTTTGAGTTGGTGGACTTGACAACATGCAGGGAATGAACAAATACACCACAGTTGTCACTGACTTCATCAAGACCTGTGTGGGTGAGTGCGTGCTTTCGAGAACCAAGAGCCGTGAATGAACCAGGAGATTTGTATCTGTTGAGGGCTAGATCCGTGGTGTTTAAGACTGATGAGGCAGAAATATACAAGAAGTATGACTCTATGACTCTAAGTCCAGGTATGACCTACAGAGGCTATTTAAAAGGCAAGAAAACATTTCCAATTGTGGACATATCAGCTCTGGTTGCTTCTTCCTACAAAGCGAAGCCTACAGTCTTGAACGGTTGTGTGCTTCAATTCCAGATGAGCTCAACGTTTTTTATGCATGCTTTGAAAGAGAATAAACTACCCCTGTGCGGATTCTTGCAGCATTGAGTAACCTGGTGATCTGTGTCTTAGAGGCCGATGTCAGAACATCTTGTAGGCGGATGAACTCTCATGAGGCCCTGATGGTGTACCTGATGAGGCTCTGCAAACCTGTGCCAACCAATTGGCTGGAATGCTCAAGGACATCTTCAATCTCTCACTGCTGCAGTTGGAGGTTCCCACTTGGCTCATACAATCATACCAGTGCCCAAGAAGAGCAGGATGAGCTACCTCAATGACTATCACACAGACATCTACTGTGATGAAGTGCTTTGAGAGGTTGTCATGGCCAGAATCAATGCCTGCCAAAGCAAGGATCCGGACCCGTTGCAATTTTCTTATCACCACAAGGGGTCTACAGTGGATGTGATCTCATTGGCTCTCCACTTGGCCTTGGATCACGTGGACAATAGCAGTACCTATGTTAGCAGCTATTTATTGATAACAGCTTAAACGTTCAACACAATCATATCCACAGTTCTGATCAAAACATGGGCCTCTGTAACTGGATCCTTGACTTCCTTGCAGTCTGTGTGGATTGGAAATAACATCAGCTCCTCAGTGACTAACAACACTGGTGCACCTCAAGGATGTGTGCTTAGCCCACGGCTCTACTCTCTTAACACCCATGACTGTGTGGCTAGGCACAGATCAAATGCCATCTATAAAATTTGCCATTGACACAACCATTGCTGGCAGAATTTTAGATGATGGTGAGGTGGAATACAGAAGCTAGTTGGATCAGTTGGGTGAGTGGTGTTGCAGCAACAATCTTGCACTCAAAGTCAATATGACCAAGGAATTGATTGTAAATTCAGGAAAGGGAAGTTGGGGAACAGTCACGAGTCCTCACTGAGTGATCAGAAGTGGAAAGGGTGAATAGTTTCAAATTCCTGGGTGTCAACATCTCTGAGGATCTATCCTGGGCCCAATATATTGATGCACTTAGAAAGAAAGCATAGCAGCAGTTACATTTCATTAGGAGTTTCAGGAGAATTGATATGTCATCTCACAAATTTATACAGATGTACCATGGAGAGCATTCTAATGGATTGCATCACCATCTGGCATGGAGGACACACTGCACAGGATTGAAAAAAGCTGCAGAACGTTTTAAACTCTGCCATTATGGGCACTAACCATCCCGGCATTCAGAAAGCAATGCCCCAAAAAGGCAGTGTCCATCATTAAAGACCCCCATCACTCAGGACATGCCCTCTGCTTATTGCTACCATCAAGGAGGAGGCACAGGAGCCTGAAGTCATACACTCAATATTTTAGGAACAGCTTCCTCCCCTCCACCATCAGATTTCTGAGTGGACTATGATCCATGAATACTACCTGGGGACTTCCTCTTTTTGCACTACTTACTTAACTTAATTTGCTTTTTTATATATAGAGTATACTTCTTATTGTAATTTATAGTTTTATTATTATGTACGTTGTTGTCGCGTGAATGAAATCCCCAGAGAAAACTACTGGTAGATACAAAGCAGCTTCTTTATTTGACAAAACAAGGTACAGCGGCCATCGTATGGAGACGTTTTTGGTGGAAAGGTCTGCTGGCCCAATGTGGGGCTCCATATTTTATGAGTCAAACATCAAAGGACAACTCAATATTTACAATGCCTTCTTTGAAACTACATACAAACTTCACAGCTCTTGATTCACATCCACACCACAGACATCAAAATGAATTTTAATCAGCGTTGTCTGGACTGGAATTCACAGTTTTTAGGAACCCATTGTTCAGAGCTGCACTCCAAATTAAATGCACAATACATTGTCAGACCGTGAAGGCTGGTAGCCAAAGTCAATTGTTAAATGTATATGTCCTAAACCCCAAAATCACTCTAACATATGCATTGTACTGCTGCAGCTAACCAACAAATTTCATGACACATGCCAACGATAGTGAGTGAGGCCGCATTTGGAGAACTTTGCACAATTTTGGTCATCCTGTTATAGGAAAGATGTAGTTTAATTGGAAAGAATGCAGAAAAGATTTGCAAGGATGTTGCCATGTCTAGGGGGCCCAAGTTTAATGAAGAGGCTGGCCAAGCTAGTCTTTATTCCTTGGAATTTAGGACAATGAGGGGTGACCTTACAGAGCTGTTTAAAATTGTGAGAGATATAGATAAGGCGAACACTAATACTCTAGGGTAAGAGAATCCAAAGCTAGCGGGTATAAATTTAGGTGAGAGGGTAGTAGGGAACTGAGGGGCAACAGAAGCTGTCCGGCTGCCAGAGGGAGTGATTGAGGCAGGTACAATAGTATCATTTTTAAGAAACCCTTGAATACTTAGAGGTGAGGGTCCTGGAGAGATATCAGTAGAATGCAGGAAATTAGGACTAGCTTGATGGAAAAAATATTTGGCATGGACTTGTTGGACTAAAGAGCCTGTATTCATGTTGTATTCTCTATGACTCAATGATTCAAAATGAGCAGGCCCCGTCAGTTCACCTTATCAATTGCCGATTATGTTGCTGATCTGTTAATCTTTTTCACCCTCGTTAGGCCAGTAACCCTCTTTGCTTTTCCTATCCAAATGCATTTGAAGTATAATAATCGTATCTGCTTTCACAACCTCCTCTTTCCAGATATTCACCAAACTCTGTGTGGAAAAACTTGGCTCCCCTTTAATTTTCTCCCTTCACTTAAACCTCAGTGTTGTGACTCTCCTGACCTGGGAAATAAATCTCTAACGATGTATTTTATCCATGTCCCTGGAGAATTTCATGAACCTCAATATGATCATGCCTCAGTCTCCTGCATTCAAGTGAGAATAAGCCCAATCTTTCCATTCTCTCCTCATAACTATTCCAGGCAACTTCCTGATCAAGTTCTTCTACACTCTCTCCATCCTTCCTGTAGCATACGAACTAGAACTATGTTCTGCACTCTAAGTGTGGTATAAGCAATATTTTGCATAGTTACAACATGACTTCCCAGCTCATTTAGTCAATGACTCAGCCTATGAAAGCAATCATACCAAATGCTTTCCCACTCCCTATCCATCTGTGTCTCTCTTTCAGTCTGCTTAATGGTTTTCTCTGCCTGAGAAGCATGGGGAACACCACAACTCATGATTAAAACACAAAACTCATTGAATGGAGAGGGTGCAGAAGAGGTTCACCAGGATGTTGTCTGGTTTAAGGGGGATGTGCTATCATGACAGGCTGGACAAACTTGGGTTGTTTTATCTGGAGCGTCAGAGACTGGGGTGGGGGGAGATCTGATAGAGATTTATAAGATTATGAGAGGCATAGTAGAGTAGTGATATGGACATTGTGTAGGTAGGAGGGATTAGTTTCTGAGGGTTTTTGATTTACTTTTTAGCTGGTTCAGCACAATATCGCCTTATCTATATCTCTCACAATTTTAAACAGCCCAAAGTAATTACTACACAGGGCCTCTTTCCTGTGCTGTACTGTTCTAAGGCCAATGGCTTTATCCCCCTGATCACATCAAATGCTTTGGAGCCAGATATCACCAGATGGAAATGCAGTACTTCAATGAAATCTTTGTACAGCCCAAGCAGGGTTGTGCGAACTAGGATTTTCTTCCCTGGAATGTAGAAGATTGACGGGTGACCTGATAGAGGTATGTAAGATTATGAGGAGCATAAACAAGCTGAAAACACATAGATGTAAAATGAAAGATTGTGATGGCAAGGTTCGAGAAGTTTGGATGACAAGAGACTATTTTAAATATAGTCAAAAAAGAAAAGAAAAAGATGGAGCTTAATCTGAATGTGAGGTGGTGCATTTTGAGGGATCAAATACAAGAGGAAAATACACAGTAAATGGCAGGACCCTTGGAAATATTGATGTACAGATAGATCTTAGGGTGTAACTCTATATTTCCCTAGAATAGAGGCACAAATAGATAGGGTGGAAAAGGCAGCGTATGGCATGCTTGCCTTATATGTTTGGGATATTGAGTATAGAAATTGGTAAGTCATGTTGTAGCCGTATAAAACATTGGTTAGGCAAAACTTGGAATAGTGCATGCAATTCTGGTTGCTGCATTACTCAAAGAATGTGAAGGTTCTGGAGAGGGTGCAGCCAAAGATGTTGCCTGGATTAAAGAGTATTGGTATAAGGAGAGGTTGGAGAGAATAGAATTGTTTTCTCTGGAGCACTAGAGACTGAGGGTTGATCTGTTAGAAATATATAACATTATGAGAGGGTTACTATCGATGCAATGCTCCTCAGACAGGATGAAGAGGTCAATACTCCCCAATGCCATTAGGCTTTACAATTCAACCGCCAGGACTTAAGAACTTTTTAAAAGCTATTATTAATGCTTTTTGAGATAGTGATTTAGATGCATATCATATTTTTTACTGAGTTAAGTATTGTATGTAATTATTTTTGCTACAACAAGTGTATGGGACATTGGAAAAAAAGTTGAATTTCCCCATGGGGATGAATAAAGTATCTATCTATCTATCTATCTATCTATCTATAGTCATTTCCAGGATGGAAATAACAAATATTGGGAAGCCGAGAAGAGTGCAGAGATTTGTGGCAGGACCAGTTGGATTGAGTTATGAGGAGGTGCTGAACCACTTGAGATTTAGGAGAATAAGGGGCAATCTTAGACAGGTGTATAAAATGATGAGGGCATAGACAGGGTGAACGTACAGTCTTTTTCCCAGACATGGGGAATCAAGAACTAGAGGACATAGGTTTTAAGTGAGTGAAGAGAAAGATTTAATTGAAACCTGAGGGGCAGCATTTTCATACAGAGGGTTGTCAGAATGCGGAATGATCTGCCAGAGGAAGTGGTTCGAGCAGGTACAGTAACAACATTTTAAGAGATACTAAGGCAGATACGTGGATTGGAAAGGTTCAGTGTGCTTCAGACCAATTGTGGAAAAATGAGACTAGCTTAGATGGGGATCTTCATTAGTTTAAACCAGTTGAGACAACTGTCTGTTTCCATGTTGCAAGACACTATAACTCTAAGCATAGAGAGCAGGTGAAAGTTTAAAGAAGATCTGTGAGGTAAGATTTTACAAGGAGGATGTTAGAAGCCTGGAATATGCTGTGAAGGGAAGTGGTAGAAGCATTCTTCTATTCTCACTTCTTCCCTTTTCCATCAGGCAGAAGAAACAAAAACCTGAAAGCACAAACCACGAGGCACAAGGGCAGCTTCTACCCTGCTGTTAGAAGTCTATTGAATGGTTCAAGATTCGAGATTGTTTAATGTCATTTCCCACACACTTGTAAAGGAGAACAAAGTAATTACTACACCTGCTCCCGTGCAGCAGAAACAAAATCATAATAAGATAAAGAACATAATAAAAAAAGCACAATAAACATAAATATATAAGATAGATTATATGTCCATAAGACCCAGGAGTGTCTACATAAGGTGACTGACAGGAAGTGATAAAGTAGTGGTGGTTGGGGTATGGAAGGGAGGTTGATGTGTGGAGGTGTTGATCAGCCTTACTGCTTAGGGAAACTAACTGTATTTGAGTCTAATACTCCTGGCATGGACACTATGTTGCCTCCTCCCTGATGGGAGCAGGGCAAACAGTCCATGAGCCGGTGGGTGGGATCCTCATGATGCCACTGGCCCTTTTTCCAGTACTGTGTAAATAGATCCTTGATGGTGGTTAGACTGACGCCAGTGACGCATTGAGCAGTTTTGACTACCTATTGTAGAGGCTTCCTGTTTGCCGTAGTGTAGTTTCCATACCATGTAGTGATACAGCTTGTTAGGATGCTCTCTACTGTGTATCTGTAGAATGATGTGGGTACTGATGTGATAGTCCAACCTCTTCAGAAAGTCGAAGCATTGGTGAGCTTTCCTGGTTGTGTAGGATGTGTTCTGGGACCATGAGAGGTTGTGTGAGGTGTGCACTCCCAGGAGTTTGAAACTGCTCATAGTTTCCACTGACAATGCAAAGGGGGGTGTGAGCTCTTCTCAAGTTCCCTTTGATGATAATACGGAATCTTGATTTCTCAATCTACCTCATAATGACTTTGCTCCTTACTGATTACCTGCCCTGCACTTTCTCCACAGATGTTGCACTTTATTTTGTTTTGTCTTGTTCTACCTTTATACTGTGTACTGACCTGTTCTGTATAAACAGTATGCAAGGCAAGCTGTTCAGTACATGTGACAATAATAAACCATTTCCAAAGCAGATATGATTGCAATGCTGAGAGAAACATTTAGATTGACACATGAATAGGCAGGGAATGAAGGGCTACGGATCTTCTGCAGCAAATGGAATTAGTTTGGTCAGCACATCCATTGTAGGCTGAAGTGGCTCTTCCGGTACAGTTCTGTTCTCTATTCTATGTGGTAATTGAGTAAGTGGAAAAAATAGATTCACTTGGCTGAAGGATTTAGTGATGCATTTGTTTTAAATAACAATCCAACAAATTCTATTGCCATTTTTCCAATACTACCTCACACTTTTATTGAATTCACTACCTTAGGGTTACTAGCCCTGTATTAAAAGTATTACACTGCATCACCAAATTTTTACAGGCTGCTTAAATCCATTTTTAACTTGCCATATTTCATTTGTTCAGCTGTGGTGTGATGCGTACTGAATTAGCTCAATATAAATGGATATTGAACTGTTGGCTGCTTCTTTCTCCATCAAACTCATGACGAAGACAGCTGGATGACGACAGCTGAGAAAGCATAATTATAGCAAGCAGTTTAAAAACAAGTTTACACAGATTTTCATTTAATCAACAATACTTCAGGGCTAGCAAGACTGAATACCCCAGTTCATGTTGGTTCCCAAATTTTTGTCCATTCCAATTTGTGCTTTCAGTTAAACTGAAAACAATGAAACCTTATAAAAGCTAGTGCAATTCTCACAAGTTAGTTTGGATAGAAACGCTGTTACCATTGTATGAAAAGGGAGTATTAACACTGTTCTACAACTCCCCCGTTTACCTGTTGACTTAGAGCCTGGATGAAGTGATCTTTATAAGAAAGGTAAGTTTTGTGCATACTGAGTGTGCTTGTCCTAGCACAGCTGACACGATGCATCTGTATCCCACAACAGGGCACCACTGAATGGCCAAAACATGAAGGAGTATAAATAAACAAGTATTTTCAACAGAGTTCCTAGTCCAGCAGAATAGAAACCGCTAGATCAGAAAGAAATTCAAAATGTCTCTGCATTTTATATTGTGCAAAATATTTGCAGCAAGATCAAATCTCCTATAAGATGCTTCAGCCCTTTAAATGATGGACAGAATTACCATCGTTTTCTCCAATTCTGTTATTGCTCGGTAACTTATGGAAGTACCACATTGAGGTTGTTTCTCTTGGTCCTTGAATTCCTGAAATACCCCTTTTGCTAGAGAGTGAATCTGTAGGGTTCCTTCACAGGGAAGGAGATGGAGAACAAGGGATGTGTGATGCTCCTTCAGCAGTCTGCGCCAGTCTTCTGATCCCAACTCCTTATAGGTTAGTCATACGTTCAATCCAAGGCACAAAAGCAGAGACTCTGGTGTAGACACCTGGGGTTTCCTTTATACCACAGCCATGTCCCCAAGAGGTCACACCAAACACTACCCAGCGACCTCCTGCTCTCTCACACATCAGTGGTCCGCCACTATCTCCTTGACAGCTGTCTACTCGTTTGTGGTCCAGTAAGTTTCCGGCACAGAGCATCCTGCCAGTGAACCTCTGCCTGTAGCGCCCCTCACAATGCCTTTTGGGAAGCAATGGGATGGCAGCCTGCTGCAGGGTCTTTGAATACGCTCTTCCTGCAGCAGAGACAGAAAGTCGTTATTGCTCTTGTGAAATTTTTGATACACCACTCTACAATTTAATGCAATGTCTGAACACACCTACCATGCAAGATAAAAGGAAGCCATTTGGCCCATTTAATATATAAAACCTACAACTTGTAGAGGCGTGAAAAGAAATAGCATTTTGAATTCACAATTTTCAATAATATCTAAAGCATGGAGCTGCACGCTCAAATCTCCAATAACTAACAACAAAGCAGAACAGCCAGTCTAAGCTCACATATGAAGGGGCCTGGTTACTTTAGTTATATTGTTATATAACAGATTGCAGTGAACTTCCTTGCTCATGTGAAGCTCACAAACAGTATATGTTGCAATAATAAATAAAACAATAAATGGAGAAACAAGTACAATTGCAACAGGGTGTAAAGCAGTGTAAAAAATGCAAACATACAATGAGCCAGCAATGTTTGCACATATTTTCCAGCTGGAATGATAAAGGCTAATATAAGCAGGTGTTTGGGGCTTTCACCTCAAATAGGCAGAAGTGAAAGTTGGGAACAACAGTATCTTTTTCTGCACTCTTACCTAAAATTAGAATGCCCTAAATACAGTTGACCCCAAGCTGTTTTCAGGATAATCAAGGTTTAAAGGTTCAAACCTTTAAACCTTTAAAGGTTCAAATGCTGAAGCTCTTTAAAAAAAAGGATGTGCTACCAAAATTTTCCATGAAAGCTACACAATTGCAAGTAGGGATGACAGAATGAATTATGTTTGAGTTCCATTACATGTGCTAAGGTTTGGATAAAGTCCTTGTCTGATCAATTTCTTTTCTACCCAATTGCTTCTAATGTATTTGCCTGGATCTTTTTTTGGAGCCTCTGCATGCAATGTAACAGTGTCAAATTTAAATCTTTTTCACTGGTGAGCACTCTGGCGTTCAGATAAATAAGGTCCCATGACTGAGTTGGGCCCAGTTGTACCAGTACTGGGGTCAATTCCTATATCTATCTGGCAAGTGCACATGTAATCCAAATTCACCCCCACAGTGCGTGAATATTCATCTTTTACCAAGGATGAGCCACGGTCAGTGGGAGGAGCCACAGGAGCAGTCAGCAAGGGGGGCGTGTCCAGACAGGTATACGTAGTTCACCACAGCACTACCTGCTCCCCCACCTATCCTCCTATTGTCTGCAAACTTGGCTACAAAGCCATCATTTCTGCAATCCAAATCATTGACATATAACATAGAAAGACTCAGTCCCAACGTAAACTCCTGTGAATACCACTAGTCAGCAACAGCCAACCAGAAAAGGCTCCCTTTATTCTCATTCTATGACCACAGTCTATCAAACAACGCTTTATCCATGTGAATATATCTCCTGTAATACTGTGGGTTCTTTGTTTGTTAAGTAGCCTCACGTGTGGCCCCTTGTCAAAGGCCTTCTGAAAATCCAAGCACAGAACATCTGCCGATGGAGACTGATGGAGATGCTGTTGCCAATCCAAACTGATTGGTTCTGCAAGTAGGGAAATTAAGGATCCAACTGCAGAAAGAGATATTGAGATCAAGGTCTTGAAGCTTATTGATTTGTTTTGAGGGGTGATAATATTGAATGCTGAGCTGTAGGCAATAAAGAGCAATTTGATGTTTGCATCTTTGCTGTTCAGATTTTCCAGTAAAGAGCCAAAACAGCATTTAGACATGGATAAAAATGATTAGACCCAACCATCGTTTCTTTGATACCCCTCAAACTAAATTGGCAATTTTGTCCACATGTTACTATAAATTCTATTCCAGAAGTATATTTGATAATCTAGTTCATACAACTCATTTACATATTAGAGACTGAGCAAGTGCATAATGATTTATGAGTTTTGCAGTACTATGAATATACACAAGTTCAGAGTGTAAACCAACATTAATATTAGTCAAAGAGAATGTACTTTTGCAAGAGTGATTAGAAGACATGGCATACACTCAGTGACCACTTTATTAGGTACATAGGGTACTTAATAAAGTGACAACTAAGTGAATATACAAATACGTCACTGAATGATTTGAGTATACATGAGTATATGCTTAATACACGTATTATTGCAATGTACTTATTAGTGTTTGTGTGAATACGTTTCTTCTCCAGTTAAATCAGTAACTGTGAAGAAGTATTCGATAAAGTATTGTGCTGACAACATGAAATGGGATGGTCCGAACCATCAGACTAAGAATGCAATGGAGAACAATAACTAAAATGATGACAGTGAATAAAAGGAATAAAATGAAAGTGTGTTGGATTGAGGCAGGAATCACAGGTATAAACATGTTTGTGGTCCAACCTGAATTTTACACAGGCATGTATTGATCTTCTGACCCCATGCATCACAAACTTCACCAACCAATTTGCTGATCTAATGTGAGTCCCCTACAACCACCAACCCCCAACTAACAACCTGACCCAAACTACTACTGATGTGCCCAGAACCCCATCTATTCCCAACAATAACACCTGAACTCTCTAATTACCCATCAGCATTGACACTTCCATTCTGATTATAAATTTCCCAGCCTTCACTTCTCTATGAAATCCTGGACACAACCATGACTCAGGCATTAAACATACAGTATATATGATAAATCATAATGCAGTATGCCATCAACGTATGTCTGTAATTTGTCCAGCTTCACACCAATATACCTCATTGAACCAAAGAAATGCCTCTGGCCCTGGGTAGGAGAGGATTTTTTTAATGTAGTAAACACCATGGCAACAGCAACCCTTCCCTCCGAAGTTATATATGCAAAATGCTGGGGTCTAGCTACATCTATGGAAAGGGATAAAGAATTGAATTTTTTGAGGCAAAACCCTTTGTCAGTTCAGGGAATGAAAGAGAAAGAAGCCAGAATAAGAAGCTGGGGGGAGAGATTACAGGCTAGAAGATGATAGGCAAAACCAGGGAATGGGGGAGGAAGAATGAAGTGAGAAACTGGGAGGGATAGGTGGAAAAGGTAAAGAGCTGAAGAAGGAGGAATCTGATAAGAGAGAAGAGTAGACAATGGAAAAAAAGGGAAGAAAGAGGGGCACCAAGGGAAGGTAATAAGCAGGTGAGGAGAAGAGAAGAGGTAATGGGGGGCCACAGTCAGGACTGGAAAAAGAGGGAAGGGGGTGGGGGAAAACTTCCTTGTGGGGAAAATTTACTTGAAGTTAGAGAAATTGATTTTCATGCCATCAGGTTGGAGGCTACCAGATGAAATATGGTGTTGTTCCTCCAACTTGAGAGTGACCTCATTGTGGCAGTAGAGGAGGGCATGGACCAACATGTCAGAATGGGAATAGTGATCGGAATTAGAATGGTTGGCCACTGGGATATTCTGCATTTTGTGGACGAAGCTAAGATGCGTGACAAAGCAGTCCCCCAATCTCTGTCAGGTCTCAACGATGTAGAGGAGGTCACATCAGGATCACTGAATACAGTAGATGACCCTAACAGACTTACAGGTGAGTTGTTCCCTCATCTGGAAGAACTGTTTAGAGTCCTGAATGGAGGTGAGGGAAGAGGTGAAAGGGCAGGTGTAGCACTTCTTCTGCTTGCAGGGATAATTTCCAGGAGGGAGATTTATGGGGAGGGATGAATGGACAAGGGCATCACAGAGAGAGTGATCCCTGTGGATAGTGGAGTGCGGGGGAGAGGTAAAGATGTTTTTGTCGGTAGCATTCCAGTGAAGATGGTGGATGTCTTGCAGAACAATGTGCTGGATGCAGATGCTCATGGGGTGGAGGTCAGGGCAAGAGTAAATCTATTCCTGTGAAGGTGGGGGGAAGATAGGGTGAGGACAGATGCCCGGGAAATGGAGAAGAAGTGGGGAGCATCCTCCCGCCAATTTACTTATAAAGCAGGTAAAATGGGAAGAAGCCGAAAATTCCATGATTGATCTCTAAATTATAGTTTTGTGCATCTATGTACATGAGTGGTCAGCCATTAACTTCTGCATCATTGTCAATTGGAAGAGGTCATTTGGTTGGTGTTTCACATTTAATAAACCTTGGGAACAAGTAACAGGAGCTCTCAGGTGCAGATGAACTTGGTAGCAGTCATTATTTTCTGCTCATTAAATTCCCAACATGTGCTCCTGATTCATGGGTCTCTCTGCAGCAAATGATCACCCCAGAGTTTAGCCTAAGGATTTCACTTTACTAACGGTGCAGAACTTTTTGCCAGGTAGAGATTTGCAATGAAGTTGGAGGAAATTTTAAGAAGTTAAGACTGTGAACATCAACTTTTAAAAAAGACACCAAAACTGCAGTCCTTCAATAATCCATTTTGTCCCACATTAATATTAATTCAATGCATCATTTTCACTATCTATTGTCAAGTTCTGTTTTCTAGAAGATACCAAATGAAGCATGGCAATTGGATAAATTCACAATGTGGTTACACAATGCTCTAAAGCTCAAAAGATGAAAAACTTCAGGGAAGGTAGTGAGTGAGTCAGTTAATTATCACTCCAGTGAAATCACCAGCAAAGCTGTCAAGTATCCCTGTCTCAGATCTAAAAAGTTAAATAGGGGTACGATTTTAAAGAGGTATTCCAGTAATTTTATCCATATAATTAAACATTACTGATTGATCGATTAGCCATTGAAGTGATTATCCTGTGCAAAAGAAGAAGCAATTAGTAAAATTCTCTTTGTCTATTATTATTTATAGTGTTACAGATTTCAGTCAGGGAGATGTCATTTGGCCCATCATGCCTCTGCCAGTCATTTAAAAAAGCTGTTCAGAGCTAGGCTGTTCATGTTTCTCTAGAAGTCTGTCCTGTTCCCGTTCATAGGTTGCCCTAATCTAATATCCTTTTAGATTGTGCATTCCGGGTCAGTGCTGATGTCCTGAGCTAGGTGGTTTCTTTTGTCAGGCATTTGTTGACCTCCACTGATGTCAGCAAGAGTGTTGCCTTTGAATAAAGTAGTATTAGTGAAGAGGAAACAATTGGACATTCATTTAATAACGAGAATATAGTTTGCTTTTAAAGCCATTCAATTTGACCTCATTTTATCCTCTGCTTTGATTTTATGTGATTATTTTCATTTATTTATATTAAAAAGAGCTTTGACCAGTGACCAATCTGGACATTGAAGTTTTGGAAGGAGGGGATTTCACTGCCTGAGTAGAAAAGGAAGCAGCAGGTTGTTTGAGTGTAAAAGAGCTTTGACAAGTGACCAATCAGCATTTAGGATTGATTAGCAAGAGCAAATTAAAGGAAGGCATGGGCAAGTGCGGCAGTCATCATCACTGTGAGTGGACAGAGTCGAGGCTTCAGTCAGAGAAAGCAAAAGAAATAAAAGAGCGAGGTTAAGCTTTTTTTTCCTCCCCTTAATATCTGCTCGGCTGGGACAGTAGAGATGGAAGGCAGGATAGTGGAATGTTTCCCCTTGCAGGATGTGGGAAGGCAGGCAGACCTCAGGTGTCCCTGATGACTACAACTGCGAGAAGTGCATCCAGTTGCAGCTTCTAACAATCTGTGTTAAGGAGTTGGAGTTGGAACTGGATGAACACTGGATCATTTGGGAAGCTGAGGGGGTAATAGGACATACAGAGAGGTAGTTGCACTCAAGGTGCAGGACACAGGAAACTGGGTGACAGTCAGGAAGTGGAAAGGGGTTAAGAAGGCAGTACAGAGCCATTCCTCCAAAAAAACAAGTATATCACTGCTGGGAGGGTTGACCTAACACAGGAAGTCACAGTGGTTGGGTTTCTGGCACACAGTCTGGCTCTGTGACTCAGAAGTGAAGGGATGGGGGGAAGGAGAGGTACACTGTGGTGATAGAGGATTTGTTAGCTAGGAGAACGGACAGGAGGTTCTTTGGCCGAGAACAAGATTCCCTGATGGAAAGTTGCCTCCCAGGTGCCAGGGTTTGTGATATTTCAGCTCGAATCCGCAGCCTTTTTAAGTGGGAGGGTGAACAGCCAGAAGTCATGGTCCATGTGGGTACCAATGAATGATGAGGTTCTGCAAAGGGAGTTCAGGGAGTTAGGTGCTAAGTTAAAGGGCAGGACATCCAATGTTGTGATCTCAGGATTGCTATCCATGCCACGTGCTAGTGAGGCCAGAACTAGGAAGACTACACATGGCTAAGGAGTTGATGTAGGAGGGAGGGCATGAGATTTTTGCATCATTGGGCTCTCTTCCAGGAAAGGTCAGAACTGTTCGGAAGGAATGGTTTGCACCTGAACTGGAGGGGAACTAGTATCCTAATGGGAAGGTTTGTTCATGTTGCACAGTGGGGCTTAAACTAGTGTACAATGTCCTGTGTATGTTACTCAAAATGGCTTCTTTGGTTTGTTAAGAGTAGGAATGCTTCTTTGTCTGATAAGTGTTTCTCTCGCAGTTGTTTAGCTTTAGACTTGCTGATATGGGGATTGTATTCATTTGTTAACCAATGGGGAATTTTATTTTGTCTTGTGAGGCTGGAAGCTTGGGGGTTTTCGCGGTTTTTTCAGGAGAGTTGGGAAGAAGATGCCGAGGAAGGTGGACATGCGCTGCACTGCTCGGTCGACCACCGGGGGTGGTCCCAGGTGCAAGGACGTGGAGGTCGGAGGAAAGTGACGAGGGGTCGAATGGTTCGATGGTTGAGCTCCAACAATGTGCACTAAACTGACTGAACTTTGATAAGTTGGTGCCTTTTACTTTTTCTTTTCTTTCATATATATTGTATTGCATAGTACTCTTTTAGTTTTAGTAAAATCTTTAAAGTGTATTTCATAACGATATTTGGTGTGAGTTTGATATTCTGTGTGTACGCGTGGCATAAACTTGATTCTCACAGCACCTGCGTGTACGGGAGGTGGGGTTGGTGAGTGGCTGGATCTCCTTTTTCCCAGACATATACCAGCCTGTTGGGTAAGTGTTACATTTGTGGGGGCTCGTCTGGGATTGGGATTTTCAGGGGCTGTGGAATCGCGCAGGCAGCAATGCGGAGATGGACAGAGATAAGATTGTTAGCTGGTGCGAGTTGGAAGATGTACCGGTGCAGTATGCCTGTGCAGTGAGCGGAGTGGATTTTCAAGTTTCGGGAGATGCGTTACTGCGGGGGTTAAGTTTGGTAAAAGGTATTGGGCAGGTAGAATTAGTAGCTAGACGGTGTGGTAAAGAGGTAGAGTCTAGTTGGGTGATGGTTCGTACGAGTGCTGACATCATGACGTTGGAACTGCCAGCGATGGTCAGTGTTCCGGGGGAGGCGGGGCCGTGGGGGCTCCACATCCTCTCCGAGGATGAGGATGACGAGACACTGGAGGAGGAGCTAGAGCTAGAGGCGGCCCCCAGAGAGATGCCCGTCACTAGTAAAGGGAGGTCGGAGGTGGGAGGCATGACTAGGTCCCGCCCCCCAGGTAGGGGGGAAGCCTCAGAGCTGGCAGCCGCACTTAACTCCCTGGTGGGGGTGGCCGAGAGGCCACAGCTGAAGCTGGGGGTGTTCTCCAGAGCCAAGCCTACTCCAGACAGGGAGGTGGACTTTGAGACCCGGATCGAGCATACGTCTTTGATGTTAGAGGAGTGGCCAGGCTCGGAGGAGGAGAAGAGGCAGTGATTGGTGGGAAGTTTGAGGGGTTCGGCAGCCAAAACAGTCCAGGAGTTGAAAGCTGAAAAGCCTGGGGCTTCAGTGGAGGAATGCATAGAAGTTTTGGAGGGAGCATTTGGGTTGTCAGGGGAACCCTGGCTGCTTTTAGCAGAGTTCCAATGCCTGGAACAACGGAGAGGGGAAAAGCTCTCTGAATACATATTTAGGATGGAGGGGATGCTCTCGGGGCTGCGGCGCCGGGGGGTAGTGAAGGTGCCTGATGTGGCTAGCATGAGGATGAGTCAGTTATTCAGTGGCTCTCTGGAGGGGGACAAGGTGGCATGGACTATCCGGCAGGCTTATAGGAAGGGCTCCCCTCCATCTGATTAGAGAGGTGCGGGAGGAAGAGAGAGCGTTGTGGCGGAAAAGCGGCTCGGGCCTCCGGGAGCGATCCTCAGCGATACAGGAAGTGGTGGCTGGGTGGAGGACTGACAACCCCCAGGGGAGTAGGGACCCCCCTCTGGAGGGGAAGGACAGGGGAGGTACCCACTCCCGGGGACGGCCAGTGCAGTGGGTTGGGAGCGGGAGCCGTCCTGGGAGAGGAGGGGCGGTAGGCAGTGTGAGCTTTAACTGTGGGAAAGAGGGGCATTTCAGGTGGGACTGTGGGCGGCCGAGGGTGTGCTATAGCTGTGGAGAGGAGGGACACTTTTGGTGGGATTGTGAGAGACAAGGAGTCCCGCGGAGGGCAAGCCCCCGGGCGACTAAGAAGGGGGAGGTGTCGGGAAACTTAGGAGAGGCTCAGTGAGGGAATGGACTGGAGCCTCTGGAGGAACACGTTCCCAGAGATCAGCCAGGGGACCACCGGGTGCCCACGCCTCTATTCCAGATCGGCTGGTAGGACCCTGTGCCAGTGTGTGTCTACGGATAGAGGGAGTTTACGCGAAAGCCGTTCTTGATACGGGATCGCAGGTGACCTTATTGTACCGGTCGTTCTACAACCAATATCTAAAGCATTTGCCCGAAACCCCATTTGACGCCTTGCAGATTTGGGGTGTTGAGCGAGGGTGACTACCTGTACGATGGGTACCTATCGGTGAGATTGGAGTTCTCGGAGGGCGATGTGGGAGTGTCCGAAGCTATTGAGACGTTGGTGTTGGTGTGTCCTGAACCGGTGGAAATCGGTGGTGCTGCCCTCCTAGTGGGGACTAACTCCCCAGCTGTGCGATGGCTCCTGGGAGTTTGTAAGGAGAAAGGGGGGAACACTTTCTGGAGACCCTCTCGGTGCATCCAGTGTTTCGAGTGGTATTCGAAGAAGGGGTTGCCTCCCAAGGGCTGGACCCGGAGTGTAAACGAGGGACGGTGTGGTGTACGCAGGCGAGGCCCAAGATGATCCGACCAGGGGAGGTAGCACTCGTGATGGGGACCCCCAGATTCCCAGCAGTGCCGACGGGCGAAGCCCTGTTAGTAGACGCCCCGGACGATCTTGAAGAGGAGACACGATTTCCGGCGGGGGCGCTGGTGAGGGTCTGTCAGGTAGACCTGGGGTGTCCGAGGCAGAGGGTTCGCAGGTGAAGAGGGAGCCCAGTGAGGTGGAAGGGGCGGCAGAAGGGGTAAGGAGATCTCAGAGGAGTAGGCGCCCCCCTGGAGCGGTTGACATATGTGGTGCCGGGAGAACCAAGTGTGATTTCTACTGCTCTGGGTAGTTATGTCGCTGCTTTCTGCACCTGGGTTGGGTTTTGTGTGTTGCAAGAAGCTTTGGGGAACTCTGGTAATGTTATGAGGGCATGACATTTGCTGGTGGGGGGGAGAATGTACAATGTACTGTGTATGTTACTCAAAATGGCTTCTTTGGTTTGTTAAGAGTAGGAATGCTTCTTTGTCTGATAAGTGTTTCTCTCGCAG
This sequence comes from Hemitrygon akajei, assembly GCF_048418815.1. NCBI lineage: Eukaryota > Metazoa > Chordata > Chondrichthyes > Myliobatiformes > Dasyatidae > Hemitrygon > Hemitrygon akajei. The sequence goes on from NC_133136.1 coordinate 99,732,165, forward strand.
TTGTTTAGCTTTAGACTTGCTGATATGGGGATTGTATTCATTTGTTAACCAATGGGGAATGTTATTTTGTCTGGTGAGGCTGGGAGCTTGGGGGGTTTTCGCGGTTTTTTCAGGGGAGGAGGAAGGAGATGCCGAGGAAGGTGGACATGCGCTGCACTGCTCAGTCGACCACCCGGGTGGTCCCAGGTGCGAGGACGTGGAGGTCGGAGGAAAGTGACGAGGGGTCGCATGGTTCGATGGTTGAGCTCCAATGATCTGCACTAAACTGACTGAACTTTGATAAGTTGGCGCCTTTTACTTTTTCTTTTCTTTCATATATATTGTATTGCATAGTACTCTTTTAGTTTTAGTAAAATCTTGAAAGGGCATTTCATAATGGTATCTGGTGTGAGTTTGATATGGTGTGTGTGCGCGCGGCATAAACTTGATTCTCACAGCACCTGCGTGTACGGGAGGTGGGGTTGGTGTGTGGCTGGATCTCCTTTCCCCCTAGACATATACCAGCCTGTTGGGTAAGTGTTACACTAGATTTGCAGGGGGGATGGGAACCAGAATACCAGAACAATTAGTGGTGAGTTGTAGAGTGGATGTAGGTAAGACCTCAGACAAAGCTAGGAATCTAAAAGTTGAGCATGGTGTGACTAGTGTTCAACGCCAGAAGTTTTGTAGGAAAGGTGGATGGTGCTGAAGATGAAATAGCTGGTTTACAAACAGAGGCATGGTGTAATGAGGAGAGGCCACTGAAGGGGCAAAATTGCAGTCAGCAGGATGAATTGCAATGTAAAACACGGGCAAAATCCAAAACGGTGAATGCAGGACTGAAGGTGTTTTACTTGAATGCACACAGTATACTGAATAAGGTAGAAGAACTTGTACCACAGTTGCAGATTGGCATGTATGATGTTGTAGGCATCACTGAATCGTTGCTGAATGAAGATTATAGCGGGGATCTGAATGTCGAAGCATACACATTGTATCGAAAGGATAGGCTGGAAGGCAGAGGGAGTGGAGTTTCTCTGTTGGTAAAAAATGATATCAGATCATTAGAAGAGGTGACATCAGAAGGTGTTGTATCATTGTGGATAGAGCTAAGGAACTGCAAGGGTAAAAAGACCCTGATGGGAGTTGTAGACAGACCCTCAAACAGTAGTAAGGATGCAGTCTACAAATTTCAACAGGAGATAGAAAATGCATGTCAAAAGGGCAATGTTACAATGGTTATGGGGCATTTTAATATGCAGGTTGATTGGCAAAATCAGCTTGGCGCTGGATTCCAGGAGGGGCAATTTCTAGAGTGCTTTCGGATGGCTTTTCAGAACGGCTCATGGTTGAGCCCCCTAGGGAATCAGCTATACAGGATTAGGTGTTGTGCAATGAACCAGAATTGATTAGAGAGTGTAAGGTAAAAGAACCCATAAGGGCAAGTGATCATAATATGATTGAATTCACCCTGAAATTTGAGAAGGAGAAGCTAAAGTCAGATGTAACAGTATTACAATGGAGTAAAGGGAATTACAGAGGCTTGACAGAGGAGCTGGCCAGAAAAGAACACTGGCAGGGATGATCGCAAATCAGCAATGGCTGGAATTTTTGGAAGCAATTTGTAAGGCACAGGCTATATACATCACAAAGAGGAAGAAGTGTTCTAAAGGGAAGATGACACAACCATGGCTAACAAGAGAATCAAAGCCAACATAAAAGCCAAAGAGAGGGCATATAATAGAGCAAAAATTAGTAGGAAGTTAAGAGGATTGAGAAGCTTTTAAAACCAAAATAAGGCAACTAAACAACCATTAAGAAGGTAAAGATGGAACACAAAAGCAAGCTAGCCAATAATATTAAAGAGAATACCAAAGTTTTTTCAGATACATAAAGTGTAAAAGAGAGACGACAGTGGATATCGGACAGCCAGAAAACAATGCTGGAGAAGTAGTAATGGGGACAAGGAAATAGTGGATGAAGTGAATAAGTATTTTGCATCAGTCTTCACTGTGGAAGACACTAGCAGTATGGTGGAAGTTCCATGTGACAGGGGTCATGAAGTGTGTTAAGTTACCATTACCAGGGAGAACGGTCTTGGGAATCTGAAAGGTCTGAAGGTAGATAAGTCACCTGGACCAGATGGTGTACACCCTAGGGTTCTGAAGAGATCATGGAGGCATTAGAAATGATCTTTCAAGAATCACTAGTTTCTGGAACGGTTCCAGAAGAATGGAGAATTGCAAATGTCACTCCTCTCATCAAGAAGGGAGAAGGGCAGAGGAAAAGAAAGTATAGGCTAGTAATTTTGACCTCAGTGGGTGGGAAGATGTTGGAGTCAATCATTAAACATAAAGTCTCAGGGTACTTGGAGGCTTATGATAAAATAGACTGTAGTCAGCTTGGTTTCCTCAAGGGAAAATCTTGACTGATAAATCAATTGGAATTCTTTGAAGAAGTAACAAACAGGACAGATAAAGGAGAATCAGTTGACATTGTGTACTTGGATTTTCAGAAGGCCTTTGACAAGGTGCCACACATGAGGCTGCTTAACCAGCTATGAGCCTATGGTATTACAGGAAAGACTCTCATATGGATAAAGCAGTGGCTGATTGGCAGCAGGTAAAGATTGGGAATAAAGAGAGCATTTCCTGGTTGGTTGCCAGTAACTAGCAGTGTTTCACGGGGGTCTTTTTTGGGCCTGACTATTTTTACGTTATATATATCAATGATTTGGATGATGAAATTGATGGCTTTGTTGCAAAGTTAGCTGACAATGTGAATAAAGGTGGAGGGGTAGGTAGTTTTGAGGGAGTAGAGGAACTACAGAAGGACGTAGACAGATTAGGAGAATGGGCAAACAAGTGGGAGATTGAAACTTACCCCTGACATCTCCTCTGTACCTACTCCTCAGCACCTTAAACCTGTGTCCTCTTGTGACAACCATTTCAGCCCTGGGAAAAAGCCTCTGTCTATCCACACGATCAATGCCTCTCATCATCTTATACACCTCTATCAGGTCACCTCTCATCCTCCGTCGCTCCAAGGAAAAAAGGCCGAGTTCACTCAACCTATTCTCATAAGGCATGCTCCCCAATCCAGGCAATATCCTTGTAAATCTCCTGTAGCCCTTTCTATGGTTTCCACATCCTTCCTGTAGTGAGGCAATCAGAACTGAGCACAGTACTCCAAGTGGGGTCTGACTAGGGTCCTATATATCTGCAACATTACCTCTCGGCTCCTAAATTCAATTCCACGATTGATGAAGGCCAATACACCACACGTCTTCTTAAACACAGAGTCAACCTGCGCAGTTGCTTTGCGTGCCCTATGGACTCGGACCCCAAGACCCCTCTGATCCTCCACACTGCCAAGAGTCTTACCATTAATACTATATTCTGCTATCTTATTTGACCTACCAAAATGAACCACTTCACACTTATTTGGGTTGAACTCCATCTGCCACTTCTCAGCCTAGTTTTGCATTCTATCAATGTCCTGCTGTAACCTCTGACAGCCCTCCACACTATCCACAACACCCCTAACCGTTGTGTCATCAGCAAACTTACTAACCCATCCCTCCACTTCCTCAGCCTGGTCATTTATAAAAATCATGAAGAGTAAGGGTCTGGACTATATCTTATAGGAATAGGCCCTTCTGGCTGTTCGAGCCATGCTGTCCTTCAACCCCTGACTTAACCCAAGTCTCATCATGGGACAATTTACAATGACCAATCAACTTACCAAATGGACATCTTTGGACTGTGGGAGGAAACCAGAGCACTCAGAAGAAACCCACGTATACACGCCTTACAGACAGTGGCAAAAATTGAACCCAGGTCGCTGGTACTATAAAGTTTGTGCTAACCACTACGCTACCTTGCTTGCATTACTTAGGAAGTAAATATTTCCTTGTGCATGGGCTGAGGAAATGGCAAAAGTAAACCAGCAAGATGTGAAATGGGGTATAACAGTGCCTGCTTAGCCAGCCATAGTCCAGGCTGCATTTCACACTGACACATTCTACCATGATATTACTTAATATCTGACGTAGAATCTTAATTACATTTCGGGTTGGTTAGAAAAATAGGAATAGAGCTCAGAAATCTAAGGAATATCAACTCTGATGTTGACGAGAAGATGAAATTATAGTGCAATATAATTATGATAAATAGCTTATATTACAAATGTGGACGTAAAATGAATAATTCTAACCATCAATGTTATGTAGTTATGTATAAGTAGGTAATTTCCAAATCCAATCATATCTCATCTCCAATCTATCTACTTGCGCAATTCTAATAAAGCTGAGTCAAGGGGTACACTTAATACAAGGTGTCAGATATAAAATTACCCCTCTTCTCACTCACTCTTCATTCTCTTTTTCACTTGGATTAAATATTAGATTTATATTGATAAGAAAAATGTGACCAGCCACACTTATATCAATATAGTTACTGCAACAGAGTAAAACTTTGAAGGTAGCATATCCTGATAAGAAGTGATATATTGGACTGGTGTTTACAATGCTACTCACATAAGAAGACCATAAGATATAGGAGCATAATTAGGTAATTTGGCTCATTGAATCTGATCCGCCATTTCATCATGTCTGATCCATTTCCCTTCAAATCCCAATCTTCTGCTTTCTCCCCGTATCCCTTTGTGATATGTCACATAACGTTCCAAATTTTAACTTGACAGTTGCACACCAAAGAGTCTGAAGTCCAAGCAAGTACTCTGATAGGGGCAGGTTCATAACAAAAAATAAAAAAAAGTACCTGTTGATTAATGTTTCTATGTCCACAGACCTCACCTGAAACTTTATGTTGATCTTACTGTCATTGACAAGTCAATGGGTGCTAACTAAAAATGCTGTCATTCATCATCGGCCAGGTCTCTAAGTGACCCTGGAAGCTAAAAGCTCCCACTCACTCCTTTATCATGTCTGAGTTGGACAGGGTGCCTGCCCCATCTCATAACAGCCAGTTATTAAATTTCACAGCTAGGTAATGGACTAACCACTGGAAGCTCCAAGAGACTCTACTGGAAGTTGCAGTGGAGTCCATTAGAGTTGCCAGAGATCTTTGGCTCTAGTAGTTTTAACTTACTCTCAGTAGGTTGAATGGAGTAAGAATCATAAACTAGTTTTAGGGCATGGGACAAGAGATTCAAAGGGGATTTGAACGGGACCTTTATCACCTGGAGAGTGGTGAGTACATGGAATGCGCTTCAGGAGTGGCGGAAGCAGAGCTGCTGACAGCAGTAACGAGCTGCCTGGTTGATCACTTCAATCAGCTAGGCATTAAAGGATTAAGCAAAACTCAGTGAATCAAGCAGCACCTGTGGGGCTGGAGGGAGGGAGGAAAGGATCACCAACGCTTTGTGCCGATACTCTGCAATAGGACTGAAAGCGGAGAGGGAAGATAGTATAAAGATGAGAGGGGGGAGAAGTGAAACAGGGGCCAGTAGGTGAAAGGTGAACCAATGAGGGGTGAGGGATGAGTGACAGATGAGGGAGAAGGTAGATGGGCCAAGTGCTGGAAGGGATGGGATTAACACATTTGGAATGCTCATTGGTGTAGATGTTGTGAGATTGCTGGACTGTTTCCATGCTCTATTACTCTGTGATTCTGTGTCTTTGAACTTAGTGTTGTCACCACAAGTGAGTAGTAATTTGTTGCTTAAAACACAAAGCAAGAAAAAGAAAGGTAAAGATCAATAACATACTGCATTATGTCATAGTGTTTAATGATTCAAATATGGGGTCATATGATTTGGAGCACAACCTGCATCTGATCAATATTTCAAGAAGACAAAATAAATCAAAAAATCATGATAACCCTAGTCTTACACTTACAGTCTATTTGAACACTCAAATTTCTGTTGGTGGCTATGAAGGCTCCAGTGAATGGTAACAATGATTCTTTATAGTGCTAGATTAATTTATCGTGATGCTTTAAATTAATGCATAAATAATTTAACAAATGCTCCAATAATTAAATTCACCATTTTATCAACCATGAAGAAAAATTATACTAAATTTTGGATATTACATTTGGGTACTAACCAAGATCTAGAATTATTTAGCTTCAAAGAATGATAGCTACACTTTACTCTCCTTAGCTGCATATTGGGATATCAGTTCACAGTATTCATTATTACCTGTGTCACCCCATCCAGTAATGTAGCAGTTTGAGCTGCTTCTCTGTATACGTTCTCTCCTGTGTGGCAAACATGCTGGAAGGACATGGGCATTAAATTTGATGCAACGTTCCTGGTCTCCTTCAAGCTTTACCAATGCAATGTCATAGTCATTAGCATCAGGCTTATAGTCTTTGTGGATGACAATGGTCTGCACTTCAAGATTCTCCTCAAATTCCTCAGATACTAATGTGTGGTAATCACCAACACGCACAACATAGTTCTTTGTGCTGTTGCCATACCTATCAAAGAGAAGGAATAAATTTAAGAAAGAAGTTTTATTTAATAGAACACACAGCATAAAAGAGCTCCAATTAAATGAATTACAATGACCTAGGGTTCATTTGATTAAAAGCATAATGGCCTGCACTAAATGTTTGCTTCAATTGATTGAACTTTGGAATAGGAGTACAGCACTCTTGACATTACTAGCTAGTGCATTCAAAGTCACTGATCAGCAACAAATTTCTAGGCATAATGGAGTATGACAGTGGGAAAGAAAACCACTGTGTTGTGTTGGTTAAGTGAACCACTTAGGAGAGTATTACTAAATCAAGATAAGAGAAAATAAAAAAATTGTAAAGCAAAAATTGTTTGATAAAAGATGCTTGCTGTTTACTATTTATAACAAAGGTATAAGTTTGAATGAAATATGTAATTATAGTTTTGTTTAAATATCAAACAGCAGAAATCAACATCCCTGGCTCTCTAATGTCAATGATCCTTTTTAATATTTGAGAGGAAATTGGAATGATCCTTTCATCCTTCAGTAGTTAAGCATCAGATGAAACTGAGTTAGAATATCAAAGAAAATGTAGAGTTTATCACTTATTTAAAGTTAGCATCTTTGACATAATAGTGTACAAAAGAGCATCATGCAAAATAATTATCATTTTCCCTTTTAATGGCAGATTCTTTTCCATTTTAAAGACAGAGAAACTACTAGAATTTGTACTAGAAAACTGACAGTAACTTTGGAATTTCTGTGCAAGTGTAGTTTAACATAGATATCCCAAAGATTTAAATTGATAGATAGGGAAACTGGTTAATTATTGTTATATGTACCGAGGTACAGCATGAAACTTCTCCTGCATACCATTCATAAAGATTAATTCATTACCACAGAGTAATAATGCAGAATAACATTAAAAATAACATGACAAATGCAGAATAAAATATTACAGTTGCAGTGAAAGTGCAGTTTAGGTAGTCAGCTTGGTGCAAGGTCATAAGGAGATAGGTAGTGAGGTCATGAGTCCACTTTATTGTACTAAAGAGCTGTTCAATAGTCAGGATAGGAGCTGTCTTTGTGCTTGGTGGTCTGTGCTGTCAAGCTTTTGTTTCTTTTACAGGATGAGAGGAGGGAGAAGAGAGAAGGTCCAGTGTAGATCGGATCATTGATAATGTTGGCTGCTTTATAAGGCAGCAAGAAATGTCGACAGAGTCCATATAGAGGAGCTGGGTTCTGTATAATGCTGAGCTGTGTCGACATCTCTTTGCAGTTCTTTGCGGCAATGGGAACAGCAGATGCCATATGGAAGATGAGCGGAGGGTGAGAGGTGTCCTGAAGAGGTGTATAAGATAATGAGAGGCAATGATCATGTGAATATCCAGAGGCTTTTTCCCAGGACTGCAATGGCTAATACGAGGCGGCATAGTTTTAAGGTGCTTGGAAGTAGGTTCAGAGGGGATGTCAGGGTTAAGTTTTTCATACAGAGTGGTGGGTGCATGGAATGCACAGCCAGCAAAGGTGGTAGAGGTGGATACAATAGGGTCTTTTAAGAGACTCTTAGATAGGTACATAGAGCTTAGTAAAATAGAAGGCTATGCGGTAGGGTAATTCTAAGCAGATTCTAGAGTAGGTTACATAGTTGGGACAACATTGTGGGCCAAAGGGCAGTAATGTGCTGTAGACTTCTATGTTCTTGGTTCTATTAAGTCATGAAGCACCTGAATAGGATGTTTCCTATGGTGTATCGATAAAATTGGTGAGGTTCAAAGAGGACCAGCCAAAGGTCTACAGCATCCTGAGGAGATAAAAGTTTTGTGTGAGCTTTCTGGCCATGACTGATGTCAATTACTTTGCTTATATTGCTCTGCATTCTCCATCATCATTATAAAGGAAAATAAGTTGAGTTGACACAAATTTCTCATACTTGTTGACTAATTGTGGTGCTGAAATATTCTGAAATAGTACTCTGAAATAATCTGAACACAACATTTTGTCGAGAAAATTACCACTGGACTAGACATGCCCAGGCATCATCCCTGACGAAGTTGGCAAAGTTTGTCATTAAAACATCGGTTATAATGGATACCTGTACCCAGCTGGAAGTCCAAGAGGAGTTTATTCATTGACAAGAACAATTTATTCACCTGTTTCATGATACATTCTAAGTAAGGTTTGTTTGGAAAGTGACAAGTTGTGGAGAGCTAAGTAAAAACAATATCAAAATATGGGAGAAGAGGAAAACAACTTGTTTTACTTCCATTGATGTTTTCTATGTGTCAGTACGTGACAGTAATGTGCACCAAATTATAGACAAAGCATTTTTGTTCTATGCATTTGTCCTGGTTTGAAAGCTTCTTGTAGGAGCGTACAACATAAATATAGCTGCTCATCTATAGTAATTTGTTTCCTCCACTGTACGTTGTCACTGAAGAACAGAGTGAAATTGTGAATTTGCCTTGTGATGAGTGCCTTTCATTAACCTTTACTGAAAAGCAACACTGTGATTTATTAACTACAAAACAGCTCATATCTTGCCATTGCCTAGCTTGAAGGAAGAATTCCCCATTGTTCTACCATATGTGCACTGTGCATGTTTATAATTGTGGTTTCTAAAAGGAAATCTGATCATGGCTAACTATTCCTTAGACCTATAATCCATAAAGCACATGTTGCCTGCAATATAATCTAGTCAAACCAGGTATGACTTGCAGAGGGCTACTTCAGGAGCTCTGGAACAACTCCAAGGAGTTTGGCGGCAACTCTGGCAGGGTTTGCAGGTCATTACTTTCTACAAAGCGAAACCCAACATCATGAATGGCAGTGATGGTTCTCTCTCAGACAAGTTCAATGACCTTTATACTCACTTTGAAAGGGAGAATAAAACTACAGCTATGAGCACCCGGTGACCCTGTGATTTCTGTCATGGAGGCTGACATCAGGCTCTCTTTCAGGCAACAGGCCCCAATGGATTACCTGGTAAGACTCTGAAAATCTGTGCTAACCAACTGGTGGGAGTCTTCAAAGACATTTTCAGTCTCATATTGCTACAGTTGGAAGTTGCCAGCTGCTTCAAAAGGGCAACAATTATACCAGTGCCCAAGAAGAGCAGTTGGAGATGCCCTAATACTATTCAGTAGCATTCATGTCTACGGTAATGAAGTGCTTTGAGAGGTTGGTCATGGCTAGAATCAACTCATGTGCCACAGGAAGGACCTGGTTCCACAGCAATTTGTCTATTCTCACAATAGGTCTACAGCAGACGTGATCTCATTGGCTCTCCATGCAGCCTTGGATCACCTGGACAATACAAAAAGACATGTCAGGATGTTGTTTATTGACTACAGCGTTTAGCACCGTCACTCCTGCAATTCTGATTGAAAAGCTACAGAACCTGGGCTTCTGTACCTCCTCTGCAACTGGATCCTCAAATTCCTAACTGGAAGACCGCAATCTCCACCTCGCTGACAATCAACACTGGCTTACAGATGTGTGCTTAGCACACTGCTCTACTCTCTCAACAGCCATGACTGTGTGGCTATGCATAGCTCAAAGGTTATCCATAAGTTTGATATACCTGCTAGTGGAGTGGTGTCGCAGCAACAGCCTTGCACTCAACGTCAGTAAGATGAAAGGGCTTATTGTGGACCCCAGAAAGAGTAAGACGCTCTGTCCTCAGAGAGGAATCAGAAGTGATGAATGTGAGCAATTTCTAGTTCCTGGGTGTTAATGTCTCTGAAGACGTAACCTGGTCCAAGCATATTGATGAAGCTATAAAGAAGGCAAGCCAGTGGTGATATTTCGTTAGGAGCTTGAGAAGATTTGGTATGTCAGCTAAAACACTCAAAGATTTCTACAGATGTACCATGGACAGCATTCTAACTGGTTGCATCATGGTCTGGTATTGGGGGAGCGGGCTACTGCACAGGAGTTAAGTAAGTTGCAGAGAGTTGTAAAATTAGTCAGCTCCATCACGGGTACTAGCCTCCGTAACATCCAAGACATCTTCAAGAAGCATTACCTCAAAAAGACAATGTCTATCATTAAGGATGCCCACCATCCAGGACATGTCCACTTCTCTTTGTTATCATCAGAGGGGAGGTACAGAAGCCTGAAAGCACAAACTCAATGATTCCAGAATAGCTTCTTCTCCCCTACCATCTGTTTTTGAATTGACATTGAACCCATGAACACTACCTCACTACTTTTTAATTTCTATTTTTGCTCTACTTATTGAATTTATCTATTTAATATATATATTTATTTACTGTAATTCTCAGTTTTTTAATATATTATCATGTATTGCATTGTACTGCTGTTGCACAGTTAAGAAATTTCACAAGATAGGCTGGTGACATTAAAACTGATTCTGATTCTGAACTCAGATAAATTTTAACACGGACTTTTCTGGGACCAAGTCCGCCAGAAATTCATATACTTGTGGAACAATTTGTGTCTTATGCAGAATTAGAGAAAAATAAGATGCATATTTCATATTCTGCATTAAGGAATAACAATTAAAAGAAAGAAGAATATTATTTTTTCATTTGTTAATTGTAATGTTTACTTATATTTTCTTTAACAACATTTCATTTTTGAAAGTAGTTAAAATTGTAGTTGCTTAGTTGAAATAAATGCAATGGATGACTTTGAGATCTCCTTCAGGAGCTCATCAACTAATATGGATTCTTGAAATATTGTTTAGCCTACATTTAGTGCATGGAACCATTTTGATAATGAAAATCAAACACGTTATAAAGAGCTTCTGGAAACCATTAATGGGTTCAAAAACCATTCAGAAAGCATGTTATTGCTCTTTAATGAAGCTGCACTACAGTTTAGTGCTGAGCATTTGACCCACTGCCCTTGCTTAATTACCTCAACATGATTGGAAGTAAATGTCATTGCCTAGCATTGTGAATGCTACTTAAAGCTATTGGTGCTGCTGGATATTGAAAGAATCACTGTGGGACACTATCTGGGATACTTCACCAACACTCAATGTCAACAATTAGCTTACATTATTAAACATATAAATGAAAAGCATGTCAACATGAATACAAACATCAACTAATAACAGCTGTGCATTCCTTTAATGCCTATACTGAATGACCTATTTTATTTCAATGCATTTCACACACAGGTAACCTAATAGGATAGAAGGAACCAGCACTTAATATTCAAAGGAGAACAAGATTATCTTGCAATGCATTAATGTAGATGACTTGGGAACACTAATGCTGTTGATTTGATTAGACTCTCTTGTTGAGACGGGCATTGCCTGTCACTTTGCAACATGAATATTACTACCCACACATTAGCCCATGCGTGTTTGCTGTTTAGGTCTTGCTGCAGACAAGCATGGAATGACCTTTCTTGCTAAGGAATTGCAAATGGAATTGAACACTGTGCGAACAACCGCAATGCCCAACTATAATACTTTGATGGAATAGGTGGAAGTATCTATACCTATGACCCTATCTCAGAAACACCTGCTTTGATGTCTTGGGGCTGGAGTGGTTGACTTACATCTTCCTTTGCCTGACATAATTTTCTAGCAGCTTAGTCCCAGTGACAGTGTGTGACTGGTTGAAGGATGATGACTTTCAGTGGAGAAATTGAAACTGTAAGACGGCAGTCAGCTACACATTGAAGACCCAGCATTGGACTGCATGTACCCAACAGGAACTGGAGCAGTCTGTGCTAGTTGACAGATTACACCATGTCCTGGTAAAGGGGCTGCCATTATGAGAGTGGACAGCAGATCCACGCTCCACAGTGCTGCCACTATTCCCCTCCAGATGTCCTTCAGCAGCTTTAGTAATCTCTCCATTTCTGCAACACCCAGGAAACTCCTTGAATGCTGGTATCTGCACCCATGATGATAGATGCCTGAGCTTGAATCTTGGAAGTAAATGCAGCATAAGATTTTATTTGTGCTTTGCATGTGCTACAATGAAACTTGTGACACTGGCTATCTGAAGCTGGTGGGCTCTACGTACAAGTGGAAGCAGTAGCCCACCAGTTTCATATTGAGAAGCACATCTGCAGCCTTTTCTAATCTGCTACATTTCATGATCTGGCATCTACACTATTTCCCTTCCCCTGCAGGCCACCTATGCTTGGTGTCTTACCATTTGTAAATCCCTTCTCTAACGTAACCTCTATAACTGTCAGTGCCTGAGCTATTAGATAGGGATTAAAAATAGAGTGTTTTTCAACTTCACTCTTTCCCGTATAGCCAGACTGCACTTCCTGACTATCTTAGAGAGGAAAAGCACTCTGTTAATGGTGGAGAATGGTAATGGGCAGGGGTCTGATGCTGTAGTGGCAATGTAAGAGCTGCATGTGAGATTGTGGTTGGGAGGTGGATAACACAGAGAGGAAAGTGGAAGAAGAAAACAAAAGGAGAACAAGATGTGAGGACACCATCAACTTCTGTGGTTTCCCTCTACCATTGGCCACAATCTCATTTCTGGCCCCTCATGAGGTTAGGTGTGAATGCTGATTGACAGATTGCTGGTAGATGAGTGCTCTGGTTGTGGTACTTGGAAAAGAGTCTGTGTCTATTGGTGCAGCTGATGGCATATGGAACTTCATGTTATAATTACAGAACTTGACCACACCCTAATTGAACTTCTCACTCTTCATCCACGTCTTGTAACATAACACCTGCCCCTGATCAGAATCAGAATCAGGTTTCATACCACTGGCATAAGTCATGAAATTTATGTTTTGTAGCAGCAGTACTGTGCAATACTTAATAATAAAAAGCTATCAATTACAGTAAGAAGTATACTCTACATATAAAAAGGAAAATTCAATTCAATACGTGGTGCAAAAAAGAGGACAAAAATATTGAGGTACTGTTTATTCAGTAATCTGATGGCAGAGGGGAAGAAGTTGTTCCTGAAACATTGAGTATTGGTCTTCAGACTCCTGTATCTCCTCCTTGATGGTAGCATTGAGAAGCGGGTATGTCCTGGATGATGGGGGGCCTTAATGATGAATGACGGCTTTCTGAAGCGTTGCCTTTTGAAGATGTCCTGGATGCTGGGGAGGCATCCATACACAATGGAGCTAGCAGAGTTTACAACATCTTATAGACTTTTTCAATCCTGTGCAGTGGCCCCTCCATACCAGTTGGCGAAGTAACAAGTTAGAATGTTCTCCATGGTACGTCTGTAGAAATTTGCTCCAATCTATAATGACGTACCAGTTCCTCTCAAAATCCTAGTGAAAAACAGCTGGTGTCATGCCTTCTTTGTAATTGCATCATTGTATTGGGCCCAGGATAGATCCTGACAGATGTTGACACCCAGGAATTTGGAACTGCTCATGTCTCCACTGCTGATCCCTTGATGAGGACTGGTGTGTGTTTCCTCGACTTCCCCTTCCTGAAGTCTGAATCAACTCCATGGTCTTACTGACATTGACTATAAGGTTGTTGCTGCAACACTATTCAACCAGCTGATCTATCTTGCTTCTGCACACCTCCTCACCTCCATCTGAAATTCTACAAACAATAGTTGTGCCATCAATAAATTTATAGATGCCGTTTGAGTTGTGCCTAGCCACACAATCGTGGATGTAGAGAGTGTAGAGCAGTGGACTAAACATGCATCCTGAGCTGTGGCAGTATTGACTGTCAACAAGGAGGAGATGTTATTTATGATCCATACAGACTATGGTCTCCCAGTGAGGAAGTCAAGGATCCAGTTGCAGAGGGAGGTACAGAGGCCCAGGTTTTGAAGCCTGTTGATTAGAACTGAGGGTATGATTGTGTTGAACGCTGAGTTGTAATTAATAAACAGCAACAGTATGTATTGCTATTGTCTAGATGATCCAAGGCCAGTGAGATTGTGTCCGCTATAGACCTATTGTGATGACAGGCTAATTGCAGCGGGTCCAAGTCCTTGCTTAGGCAGGAGTTGTTTACTGCCATGACCAACCCCTCAAGCACTTCATCACAGCAGATGTGAGTGCCACTGGGTGATAGTCATTGAGGCAGCTCACACTGCTCAGAAGAGCAGGTTGGGCACTGGTATGATTGTCAAACTATCACAGCTCTCTTTGTATTGTTAATTAATAGCATGTTTACATCAATGGCAAAGTCAGCAACTATTCCACATTTTTAATTGTCCTTGAGACGGTGAAGGACAGCCACTTTCTTGAACAGGTGTTGTGAGTGGTGGTAATGAGTTCCAGGATTTTGATACAGTCACAATATAAGAACAGTAATATTTTTCCAAGTCAGGATGGTGTGTAATGTGGAGGTGGTCTTGAAAATGATGGTGTTTCCTAAATGATGTGCCTTTATCCTTCTAGATGACAGTGGTCACGCTTGAGAGGAGCTGCCACAGTATACCAGTAATGGTGTTTAATAGAATGGTCTTTATCCATTCCTGTGTAATGGATAGAGCACCAATCAAGCAAATGGCTTTACTCAGGAAGTTCTGAGTTTTGTGATTGTTGGTAGAGTTAAATGCTCCCAGATAAATGGAAGGCATTGCATCATGTCTTCAGTTTGTTGATGTAGAATAAATTTGGGGTGTCAAAAGTTGAGTCATTCACTACAGATCATCCAGTTTATTTTTCCTCACTATTATTCTCTCAGCATCTGCTGCAGAACTTGACTGTCACCTGTGCCCTCAGGACTCAGTAAGAGGTGGTGTACTGAGCTACCCTTGGTGATATTCTACTGCCAGAGTACATTTTGTACCCTTGGTCTCCACAGTGCTTCTTCCTATTACAAAATAATCCATTCCACCTAAAAATGAATTGGAGCCAAAACATTTTAAAGAAGTCTTTGCTGCAAACAAGGAGTCTTTCCAACTGATGTGATTCTTTCAACAGGAACTCTATTAATTCTGAGTAATTTGACACATATATAGACTAACACCTGCCTTCCATCAAGCCATTCAAAGCCAATTGCTGCAAATTATACCAGCCTACCATAGTCCTCCAGAGAGAAAGATCATTATTTCCTTTTAATTATGCTGATTAAATTATTTCAATTAGAAGACTGACCTTTTAAAGCAGTGAGCTGCAGTCAGGACCCAACAGCTGCCAATGAGAGTGGCACCGCACAGCAGTCTCCCTTCTCCATGGTACGCTCTCAGTCGGATGGCTGCCTGCCAAGGCCACCCGCCCCTGTGTAAGGCAGGAAGCCAAACATTAATCATCAGGGGCCCAGCAAACACAACAGAAAGGCCAGCACATGGATTTTGTCACCCACACTGACAGAAAATCTAACCCTTGCAGGTGTGTCACGAGATCTCATCTGTTGCTGCTTTGCTAGCTTGCATAAGGAATTAAATGTGTGTTTCCACTGCATTTTCATTATCTACCAAACTGAAGATCTGAATCCAAGTGGAATCCAGGTCTATTATTTGACTTATTATTATTCTTCTCTCCATCTGTTTATAATTGCAGAAGTATTTTTCATTATGCTAAATTGCAGTGTATAAAAGTGCCGGTCCTTTCTGTAATGCATTTCTATCATTCCTTTTCATACCTTAGACTATCCCAAAGCACCTTTCAGTCACTGAATTACTGTATCACTTGTATTATTTATGTCATTGCTATCATTGGTATCACTCTCTAGTACAAGAAAACACACTTCCTTACACTTAGGTGTGTCAATTTGTACAGTAAGTTCTACAAATGACAAAGAAACCAGGGAATTACTTTTTGATAATATTGTTTGAGAAATAGTCTTGGACATAGAGATGAAGCACTCTTCATCTTACTAAAGCAGTACCTTGGCTCTTTTATGTCCTTAAGGAGCAAGTGAGACCACAATTTAGTCTTTTATCTGAAGCACTGGACCTGCAAAAATGCTACACTTTCTGAATTTGATTAGTCTTATTCATGTTCTCAAATATCTGGGGTGCAGCTTGAACCTTCTTTGAACTCTAGCCTAATGTCAAAACAACAATTTTAAACCCCAAACAAGAGAAAGTCTGTAGATGCTGCAAGTCCAAGCAACACACACAAAATGCTGGAAGAACTCAGCAGGCCAGACAGCATCTATGGAAAACAGTACAATCGACGTTTCGGGCTGAGACCCTTTGGCAGGACTTCTTTTTTTCTCCATTTCTGCTGAAGGGTCTCGGCCTGAAATATTGACTGTACCTTTTTCCAGAGTTGCTTTGAGCTCCTCCAGCATTTTGTGTGTGTTGCCTTGAACAAATTTACACATTGTGCTTGCTACTTATATCACTGGTCACAGAGGCTCAAAATGTTCCTGAGTATTGGAAGCTGTTCAGTACAGACCAACATCTTTCCAGTTCTGATTAGTTTCATTAAGCTCTTAGTCTATTGATGGATCTGGAGTTTATTAGCAACCATTTCTATTTAACCATTGCCAGCAGTCTAAAACCATCACTTGAGGTGGTGTTCCGGGCGATTGAAGCAACACTCGGCCATGACTGAAAGCAGAGCTAAGTCAGTTCATATTTTCACTCAATGACAGCAGGTGCATACAGATCAGACGTTGTCACTGTGATCAGCAGCAGGAACCTGGCTAGCTACTCCATTCCCAGCAGTTCCAGACACCTGCTTTTCTCCTGACCTTGGGTGCTGTCTGTGTGAAGTTCATAATGAAGTTTACATTAATGTAAATTACCCCTATTGTAAATCAAGCTGAACATCTATATGATAGCTTTTCTGATCCCATAGCCATTCATTAAGAATTGTTTAGCTCAATACTCAGTGTCATACTAAATCCACACCAGTATCAAATCAAATGAGACTAACCAGCCTAAGAAACTTGCATCTGTGTTAATTCTCTCAAATACTGTGACAGACCTTTCTGTAAATCTTTAATGTATTTGCTTTAGCATACTGACAGAAGCAACAAGACAATCATTTTCACATATATTTTGACAATCTGATTTAGGAATGTTACATTAGATATACAGAAAATTACCGATATAAGGATTTCCTAGAGATATTTCCTTTATGCAATAATTTATTTACTGACCTTAAAGATTTTTTCCCACCAATGATTCGTTTTTGCCGTTGGTTTAACAATCGTAAGCCACAGAGAGAATTCATGGAGCCTAAAAGTTTAAAAGCAATGATGCTCAGAGTTATTTATATTGGAATTTTTTTTTACAGAAGCTTTAAACATTGAAGGGAAAACATTCAATTTCTACATTATAATGAATGCTTGTTTACAATGTCAGAAATAGAATAATTTCTCTGTACAAATTATTGAGCTAATTACTGAGTTAATGGCTTTTTATCTAAACATTTTCCAAGCTTCTTCCCATTTCACCTCATTCAACTGTTCATATCTTTCATTGCTTCCTTAGCACCTACAGATTATCATAAACTTTAGATCCAACTGTAATTGAAAACATTAGTTTAGATATATCTTATTAATCTGTTTGCTGGGCTGGAGAGAATATTCATTCAGGATAGAATGAGCATACCAGGCTTACGTTCCCAAGAATTTAGAAGAATGAAAGGCCATCTCACTGAAACGTAAACAATTCAGAAACCAATAGATGATGGAAGAATGTATCCACTGGCTGGTAAAGCTCAGTCTCAGAATGAGAAGACAGCAATTTAGAAAGCAGATGTGAGGAGGTTTCTTCATTAGACAGTTTCAGGATGACAGCGTTTACAAGCCCTCAGTAAAAATGCCTGTAGCACCACAAGATGCATTCCCACTGAAAGCAGATCCTCAACGGGACCATGGAATTGTCAAAAGCAATTCATAATAAAGCCTATTTACGAAGAGCATGATCCATGGATCACATTGCCAGTTAGGCACATTTTATCATGTATATATGTGATTTACATCTAAGTTTTGGTGTCCTAAATTTCTGCTGGAGTTTGCTACATACCTACTGGAAATGTTAGTGCACAATTGCTAAATTCTCCCAAAACAATGTTGTGTATTGTAGAATATTTTCTTTATTGCCTTTTCTACATTTGGGCCACCAATCTCCCAAGAAACTTGCAACAGGAAATCAGACCATTTTCAGTGACTTTGAGAAGGTGTATGCAAGATAAAATGAAACCATCATTTTTCAAACAGTTTCAAAGTATAGATGCTGCCTAGAAAATCAGTCATTGGGTGCTTTGAAATATGAACAGAGGAGAAGGTAGTTGGACATATTTTCCTCTGATAGTGCCAGCTGGTAAATGACTACAAGTGCAGAGTATATAGGGAAGAAGAATTGCATATATGTAATAGAGCCTATCTAATTTTCCTCCACATGACTGAATTTCTTCCATTTGTTTCACACATATGATTGCTTATGCTTGAGAGTCACAAACAGAAGAAAACCACCTCAGCATTGATGTAGCCGATGGCTCTGCCAGCAACTGGCTCCTGTTTTGCTAGGGTAAGATCTTTCTATACTCCTGCTAGCTATACTGTTAGAAATAAATGGGAGTCCTGACTTAACCCAAACTCACAACTGAAAAGAAGTAGTTGTGAGTCAGATATCTGCGTTGTCCAATTTTGTACTCTACAGGCCATAGAAATACAATTAATTCTTTTTTTGAATATTACTCAAGTTAATATTTGGTGGGATTGATGTCACATACTTACAAACTATTTTAAAAATCTGCATGATTTAAAACCTGTTTTTGTACAGAATAATCTACTAGCAATTCTCTGCTACTTGCATCACAAAAATTCAGGAATCTCACAGCCTGTAAAAATACACAAATTGTATGTGCATCTTGATAGTAATGTTCTCATGCCAGCAGGCTGGTAATTATAAAGCTCTTTGTCCCAATCATTACAATGAAGTACAGAGAACTCCTTCCGATTTCTCTACTGTGCACCATCAATCATTCAGCACAAAAGCAAAATGCTGTGCATACTAGAAATATGAAAAAAACATTAAGTGCTATGGGTACTTAACAAAGCAGGTACCATCTGTGTAGAGACATCAGACCAAAGGGTCACTGACTGAAACATTAACAAAACTAGCTATTTAGCGCTGCGCCAATGATTGAAAACAGTCAGGTGAATCCTCTCCACATGACCATTTTTTCTGCCTTTTCATTCTAAGGTCATGTACTATTGTCTGGTGCTAGTGTGCTATTCCTTCAGTTCTGACAGCAGGACCAGGTTGCATTGGCTGTGGGTTTCTTCAGGCTCCTAATGTTTGATTAATGGGCATTGTGTTTCTGGTCCTACAGTGTTTCTTTTACCCTGCACACCTTGCCATCTGCTTGGAGTATTCATAAACCCGGTTCAGTGCAGCAGCTACACTTAAGTGTCAGCTGAATCACAGTGACTGCTTTTTGACAAGAGCATACATAGTCAGGGAATGGGTCGGGGTGGGGGCATGAATGAAATAGACAGTCACCACAAATTCTGATGCTCTTTTCCTAGTGATAATATCTAACTAATAACCTTTACTATTCATGCTTCCAAACCTTATGTTGCAATAGTATGTGATAGAAAAATAAATCCAAATACTTAGGGAGCAACAGTACCATAGTTTATTTAATTTTATTCCTCTATTTCACACCCAGTAACCTATCAGATTGAAGGATTAACTTAGTAGATCCATTTAGAGCAATCAAAAATTGTAGCAAATACTCTGCAGTACCTGTAGAGAGGGTAACAAGAAGGGAAACTTCAGGTTAAACTCAATTTTCCAGCAAATGCATTATTTTGCTTATTACTTATTTACAATATTTAAAAATAAACAGAGAATAACAGAAATACTCAAGTAGTTATCTGTGGAGGGATATACAGAGCTAACAAATCAAGTCAATGTCGTTCTGATGAAAATCCACAAACTTAACAAACTAACTTGGTTTCTCCCCACTGAGTTTTTTTCAGAACTTTGTTTTTGTCTCAGATTTCTATCATCTCCTTTATTTTATTTTTTCCTCTCTACTTGGCTAAACATCCTATTTTAAAAAAAGTGACTGATATTCACCTCTGTTGCCTATGCTTGCTGCTGATTTATCACTATAGTCACAGATCACTCCTGCATCCTCACTGTGTCGACAGTTATGTGTTCCAATATCCTGTTTGTGGCAATCTTCCAGTGACTCTTCACTCCCAGTGCATTTCACATTATCCATGTGTATTGGACCCACACCATCTCCAAAATAAGCCAGTGATCTTGCCTTGGCTATGCCCCTTAGAAAAAAATGCAACAGTTAGAAGACATCAGACTTGTATTAGTTTCTTTTTATTATTAACACATTTTCAGCCTTGCTCTTTTCCATGGAAGTGTCATAGTGTTTAAATGATGTTTAACGTTAGCACGCACTGGCCATTCTTCACTGACTGACTACTTTGAAGTCCATGTGCTGACCATAAAAGTTACACGTTTATGCAATTCTACAGTGTAACAAAATGTAGGATTTATGTGCTCCATTCAATCAGATGTCATCTTCATCAATTTGCACTTACTATTCTAGTCTTAAGACATTCCATTGTAATTTTCTCACTGCTGTAGTATATTGCTTGTACAGCTCTCCTCAAGATTAATGATTCAAGGAAGGCTGGAGAGTCTAAGGACTATGATCCCCAAGCATCATTACTTGATCAGACAGGCTAGATCAGTCATTAGATTCATGTCCCTTTTTTTTTGTATGCTCATATCTAGAAATGAGGGCTTACAAATCTGGACAACTAGAGTAAAGGCAAACCTTGCCAAATTCAGAAACACTATCCCCACAGTCTAATTGAATTTGCTTGTTATTAAGCCACTGCTAGTCTGTTCAACATGGTTGCCAGCCTTGGGCTGAGGTAGGGAATCCAGGATCCAATGCCAGAGAGTGGGTAGGGAAGGGTGGGGAAACGAGAATGGAGGTCAGACAGAGCAAAGCCTGGTAAGATTAATCTCAGAGTTAAACTCCCTCCAGGACATGTCCTCTTCTTGTTAGTGCCATGAGGAGGAGCTACAGGGGCTACACTCAACAATTCAAGAGAAACTTCTACCCCTCTGCCATCAGAATTCTGAATGGGCCTGAACCTATGAACACTGTTTTGTTGTTTTGCATTATTTTCTTTTATAATTTATTGCAATTTTACATCTTTGACCTGTACTGCTGCTACAAAACAGATTTCATAACTTACAAGTCACAGGTAATAAACCTGATCCTGACATCAGAAAAACTCTGTGCAACTGGAAAGACAGGGAGAGATTAGGAATGCCTAAAGACATCCGAAAGTCAAGAGGAGATTGAAGAATTCAGCTGGGGATTATAGATGTGGCTGAAAGAGATCAAAAAGAGCCACTTAATAGGTGGATTGGGTGAGGGTGGTGGGGAGGAGGTGTCAGTGGTTGGGAGGGTTAAAAATTGTTTCTTGACCATGAGAATGTTTTACGGATGAGCTGGTGGACTAGATGGATGAACTTCTGCTGATTCTGGGCTACAAGCTGTCCTCAATTTGTTTTAGTTGAAGAGTTTGTAGAAGGAACCTGACTAAGCGGGAATAAACTGAAATGTCAAACAGGAGCAGTACATAGCCTCATCAGAACACTTACATGAGACTGCTGGCTCCAGAGAACAGCTCAATCACCTGCTCCCCCTCTCCCAGTCCCATATAGAGCACTGAGTCTGCACTCTACTTTGAACAACACTTGTGTAAGCCGATGAGTTCTGACATTGCACGTCTTCTTTAAACTCAGTACTTATGTACACTGTTAGCCTTGAATGCTGCTTTACCAGTAGAACCATTGTTTTCCTAGTATCCAAGGGAAGTGAACTGCTTTGATAGATCAATGACAGTCTTAAAATGGAGGGGAACGAGAACTTCGTAAGTCCAGTCAGAGGGAAGGTGGAAACAACTACACATACCAAGTAGCCCACTTATCTTTGCTGCAGGATCCACAACACTAGATATGGGCAACCCACAAACCTGAAAAGGCCTTGTATTCTCATTAAGCCTAATATCTACACAGTTCTGCCATAGGAACAGAACATCATGGCTGTGGTTAACATTTTGTTCAATGCTGCGCCCTTCATAATCAGCACTACTGACACTTGTTGCATCAGGAATCCCTCCAACCCTCCACAAAGAGTTTACTCCCAAACATTCCACCACCACTCCCTACATTGTCAGATCTCTATGGCATCTTGGAATAAATAAAGACTTGCATTTCAATCAGGTGCAAAGTCTGCTAGACTGGATAAAGAGATTCACCATGCCTTCATTTTGATATAGTCCTGGCCTCTTCTGTCAGTCCATTGCCTAGATACAAAACCAAAAGAAGGAAGGCTGGATGTAGCTTTCCAAAGGTAAAGATCTTTAGGCATTCTGAACCCTGACCTCAGGCAGTATAAGCTTTTTTAAATACTGTAAGAAACAAATTCACATTAAACTGATACATCCACTTCCAATGGGTTATGTGTGAATTCACACAGCTACCAGATGAGAAGGTGAAGGAGTTCAAGCAACTTTTGAAACTAAGTAGATTTGTACAAGCTCCATTTCCAGTTTGGCACCATTACATCTGGGTTGTAGAGCCTAATACAGAGACTGGAGAAAGTAATTCAACTAACAAGCACCAACACCGTCACCTTCGGGGCTAAAAAATAAATCAACTGAAAATTCAAAATCTGTGGATGGTGTACTGTCTATAAAAGGATCTTGCTATGAAGTTTAGAGACCTTTGCTTATGGTGCAACCGAGCTTCTATCTGCGAAATGCTGCCCAGAGCAGAGCTTTTTACAGTATTGATAGTAGTCTGAGATTTATCTGAAGAGGCAAAGCTGAGTTCTGCAAAAAGTTGAAATAAAAGCTAAAGAAAAGTTCAGTAAAAGCAGAAATAATTGTGGCATATTTCAGTTCATTTCTGGAGCAGCTGTGATTACCCAACAGTAACCTAATTCTGCTAAAAGCCAGTGGAATTTCCTGCTGTGGGCCTATTTAAAACATTGTTACCAATTTTATTCAAAATAAAATAGTAATTCCTGAGCAGGAAGTAAGAACTCCCAAGAGTACAATTGCTAATAATAGATTCCTTACAAGTCATGAAGTGGTCAGTGAGGCTAGTTATTTATGAATGGTTGACATTTACAGGTTTTGGAACTGTTTGGCAAAAAAGGAACAAGGGACCAGATTATTATAAATATCTCAAGTAAAGTTAGATTCATTTCTGAAAGATTAGGGAATTGAAGGTGATGGTACAGGCTGCAGGACCTCTGTAATTTTCGATCCATGGTTTCTTTTAGGAGTTCAAGAATAAGCAAGAAACTTTGATTTTCATGATCATTTATTTTAAAGTTTATAAAAGATTATAAAAGAGTCTAGCATTTGAATCTAAGTGAGAAGCAAAGCAGAGATTCGTGATTCAATGACAAGAAGGTTGCACCTTTAAAAATCCATTACCTTTATATTTGAGATAACAAAAAATCCTTAGATAACAGAATCTAATCAAAAGATTGTATAATTTAAAAAAACTAGAACACATACTTAATTTGCTAATACTTACCCATTTAAAAAATGAAAAGGTTTATGTAACTGCTATAATGCTTCCTGCTAGTAAGTGGGGACGAATACATCACTAGGGGTGGTTTTGCTGCGTTTGGAAGCCATGATGCACTTTACGGTAATATTTTTGAAAGAAAATTAAACAGAGAGATAACACTACTACACTCAAGGGACACGCGATACACGAGATTGGTTATGTCCGCTACGTCACGCTCTCTGATCGGGTCTACGGACGTATATGCGATCAGACGTTGTCTGAATGGACATTAAGCGGCGCACACTTGTATTCATATTCATTGGTGGGGTAGACATAGTCTTGTGTCCTTCTTTTGATTTTGTCTATGGTTCTGCCCACCAAATTCAGTGCAATGAGACTGTCTTGGAGCTTGTTTTTTCATAAACCTGGTGTCAGATTGTATTTAATTTTCAGGTACAGTACCTATGTCTGTGTGCAATAATGGCTTTTGTTGTGCTCTTCATTTATTTCTATTTTCCCTTCTCGTTATCTTTTTGATGACTTTGATATGCCGCTAATGTGGAGAGGAGGATGGGTACTTCTGTGGATTTCCCTCCCTAGCATCGTTGAAATGCTTCAGCTCATGACAGGCCAAGGTATTGTTACACTGTGTCTTACACCTGGTCATATCAGAATTCTGTCTCTTCCGCTTGCAAGTCACATGGCACCATGGTTTGAGAGCGGTGCAATTTGTTGTTCAACGACTGGCTATATCACAACATGAAATTTACATGCCTCTTATACATTCTGCACTGCACAAGGAAACAGGCAAGGTGGACAGTTTGAATGCCAGCATGATTTCAAGATGTCCAGTATGTCCTATGCACAGAAGCCATCAGCTTTTGTGTTTTCCACTGGATCACAGCATTTCCTTGAATGCAAGGATTTCAGTGTGGGACACCTAGGGAACTTCATGTCAACTACCTATTTCATAAAGGGAAATGATTTATCATTGACATAAGTGACTTTGAGCACACAAAAAAGCACAAAAAATGTAGAAGAAAGCCAAGAAGAAAATAAAGGGGAATTATCCAACATGGTTGTGTCTGAAGACAAGTTTAGCCGCAAATTATTCTTCTCTGCAATGAGTTAGGGCATTTCTTTGGTGTTGTGCTGTTTGCTTTCCTTGATGCTGTTAAAGTTAAACAGACTTTTGTCATTATCGTGTTTTTCTCCTCAGCTCTTTGTAAGTCATTGTTAGAATTGTTTCCACTTCATCAGTTGACCCACTGATGATATACAGTTGTAAGGATTTGGCTTTACCAATAATTTTAGCTGGGCTCCAAGTTTTCATCATATCTTCTACATACACTGCTTGACCTCTCCAAATGTAAGTAAAGATTTGGCATGATTATTGCTGAGTTGGCTCCCTTCAACCTCTGCATCTTGTGGAAAATGCATCTTGCTTTAGAGGATTGTGTTGTATTTCTGGCAGACTGCACATTTTGCTTTAGTAGATGCCAACACAGAAAATAGCTAATCTAGCTTTCAGCTTGTATTTCTGTTTCCCCAGGGGCCTTCATATATCATCTAAAATAACTTTCTTTGTATCTAATGCGTTTAATGATTCTTTTCATAAAAAAGAGAGAAGTGATGATATACTGTGTGGCACTCTCATATCCAGCTTTAGCTTTAGATTAATAGCTGTGGATTTCTTTAATGCACTTTTAAATGCATTTGTTTGAGTCAATTTCATTTTCCTAATGCTTGCCATGCTTATTTATTTATTTATTTATTTATTAATTCAGATACAACGCAGAACAGGCCCTTCTGGTTCTTTGGGCCACACTGCCCAACAATACCTGATTTAACCCGCACCGAATCATGGGACAATTTACAATGACCAATTAACCTACTAGCCAGTACGTCTGTGGGAGGAAACCCAAGCGGTCACAGGGACAAAGTTCAAACTCCTTACAAGCCGCATCGGGAATTGAATGCGTATCGCTGGAACTGTAAAACATTGTGCTTACCACTATGCTACCGCGCCGCCCTAAAAATGAAACTCAAAATGATCACGGAGAATCATCCCAATCTGGGTTCGCAAGACTTTACTTCAGATTGCCAATTACTGCATTATAATTATTGTCAATGACTGCCAATTTGTAACTTTTCTGAATACTTCCGACAATGTTGTTGGTATCCTAGCTCAAGGAGGGCTGAAATCACGTATACTTATGATACAGACATTCACCACACTTCATTGAACTCTGCTTGTGGAAGTTAGATTTTTTTTCTCACTATTGATCTTACCAGTCCCCCACGCTAAATCTTGTGTTAGATTTCCAGTCTTGGATCGGTGGCTCAGCGGCATGTTTAATCTTCCAGACCCCCTTACCACATGGTGACAGAGCGACACAGTACATATGATGTACACAGAATATAGGTAGTTCACCAGTTAATGCAGTCAAAAATTATATAGTACTATCATAATGTCAGAAAAGAGCAAACTATATGTGCACAGCAAAATAAACAGTAATGTGGTCTCATTTTCTACCTGGTAGAACACCTAAACTCACAAAGAGAATTCTGCCATTGAAAATTTTCTCTGTGTTTTATTAATTTACAAATTTAATGGTTGAGTCATGTTGCAACAACAACCTCACACTCAATGTCAGCAAAACTAAGTAATTGATTATGGGTTCAAGGAAGGGAGAGCATGTACCTGTCTTCATTGAATGGTCAGTGGTCAACAGCTTTGAGTTCCAAGGCATTAGCATCTTGGAGGATCTTTCCTGGGTTCACCACATTGATGCAATTACAAAGAAGACACACAGGCAGCTCCATTTTGATAGGAGCTTGAGGAGATCTGGTATGTCACCAAGGATCCTTTCAAATTTTCATAGATGTACAGAATGGTGGAAAGTATTCTGACTGGTTGCATAGCATAGAATCACAAGATGATGCAGAGTGTTGTAGGCACAACACCCCCACCATCAAGGACATCTTTAAAAGGCAGTGCCTGGAGAAGATGGCATCCATCATTAAAGGACCATAACCATCCAGACATGCCCTCTTCTCATTATTTCCATAAGAAAGGAGCTACAGGAGCCTGAAAACCCAACCTCAGTGATACAGAAACCATGTCTACCCCATCACCATCAGTTTTCTGAATGGTCCATGAAACTGTAAATTATTATTCCTTTCTTGCACTATTTATTTACAGTACATTGTAATTTAAAGCAAAAATATTTTAGAGTTACGGCACAGTAACAGGCTCTCCAGGTCCAATGAGCCTGCAGCACCCAAATATACCCATGTGACTAATTAACCTAGTAATCTGTACATCTTTGGATTGTGGGAGGAATCCAGAGCACACGGAGGAAATGCAAGTGGTCACGGGGAGAATGTACAAACTCGTTACAGGACAGTGGAGGAACTTATGACATTACATAGACCTGCTGCCACAAAACAACAAATTTCACTTCATGTAAGACAATGTACGGAATGTGATTTTGTTTCTGATTTAAATAGCCACAAATGATGTAATTTTTTTGGCTTAAACAATACGGCAAAGACTAAATAAACTTCTCCAGGAGAGTTGGTGAAAGAATGATTGATGACCAGAATACCAGGCATACTTCCACTTTTCTTCTTCAAAATGGTGCCACATGATCTTTAATATTTAGCTTACAGAGCAGATGTTGCATCAACCAAAAGACAGCATTGTACTCCCAGAATGTACTCTTGTGGTAAACTCTGGAATGACATTTGGATGCAAAGCCTCCAGAGGAAAAATAAGGTTGAGTCACTGAACAACAGCTGGCACATATAGATGCTAATTTCCTAGGGATTTAGTTAATGTTTTGCTGAAGATATGTTGAATTATCAGGAAAATCCCCATGGAAAATCCAAGTTCTGATTTTTTAAATTTCCTCTTTCATTTTTATGCATTGAATTTTATTGTTTTGATGTTTATGCATGTTTCAAAATAAAGAAGAATTTAAGAAACACTAGGTTGCACATTATTTTGGTTTCATTTTCTATCTGTTTGAAAATTAAAATCACAACAGGAGTTCTAGAAGAAAATTCAATGCCTCTTAAAAATTTCTCTGGCTATCATGGGCAAAAATGATGTAACTTTTTTGCTTAAACAATTAGCTGGGAAAATGTTTTAGGTTAGTCTGAATGGCTCCCTTGACATTTACAGCAACTGTCTCTGATCTTGCTGTTACTTACTTGTATCCCAACTGACGGCAGACCACAGCAGCATCCTTGTCAGTCCATCCATCATCACAAATGGTTCCCCACTGGCCATTGATAAAAATTTCAACACGTCCTTCTTTCTTATTCTCACCATCCATCAGTCTGATAGGAGGACCTGTAAGACAGCAAGTGCATAAATGAGCCAAGATTTAAAAACAGCATGAGCCTGAAACTCCGACTGAATCTTAAACATGTTTCTGGTGGAATTGCCAAGTGAGGATCACAGAAGTGTTTGGTGAAATAATGGTCATTTTCCACAGCCACTGTGGGGGCCTAGATAATGATATGAAGATGGGGAGAGAGCAGGGGCAGCATATATTCCATGATTAGCAACTTTCAGTTACAATTCTCACTATCTGAAGGATGATGTTCAAGTCTCCTTTAAGGACACAGAATTTTTACAGAAAGCATAATTATTTCAAGCCAAGATAAATCAGTTAAACCAGAGTTCTATGTGAGAAACCTTCAAGATGTTCACCATCACAGATTCAGCCACACCAACCTGCTATCTGCAGTAGCCAGGCCTCCATCAGAAGGGCATGGGCACAAGCTACCAAAAGAAGTCAAACTTTGGGGCAGAGTCTGGATCTGTTCCTTTCTGCTTCACTCCCACCAACTCAATGCAAAATGTCCCACCTGATTATATCTGGAATTATGCTCACCACTCAGAGTCTTGTGCACAGGCAAAAGTATTACCCAACATTTCCAGAGCAAATTAACATTCACAGAAAATGTATCATAGGAAATTAGTCAAAAAGTCCTGAGGTAAGGAAATTGTAAGTTAAAGTGACCTTACCTCAATAAAGAGAATATAACCAATTATCATCCTCAAATATTTTACATATCTCCATGACAACAATAGAAAACCTTAGTTTGTGGATAAACTGTTTACTAAAGACATTCCCTTAGGGGGTGATGTCTCTGAAGATCACTTGGAGTATTGTGTAACTCATTGACCAGAATCTGCATGACCTTTTCATTGCTCCTACTGCACTCTCTGTTTGCTTCATGGCTATAGGAATGTGTGTATAAGTGAGTTTGCCTTTAAGAGCTAACTTCTCTCTCTGCTGCCTAGGGAGCAATGTAACAGGAAGTCCTGTCGGTATTCTTGGAGATCTATTTTAACGCTTGCTTCTGAGTCTAAATCACCTGAATGTCATTTCTGAAGTAGATCAACAGTTGATTGAGAATTGGAGAAAAAGATGGACCATGAGAGTAAACATAAAAGTAGATGCAAGTATGTAATAAGGAAAAAAAAGATTAATGAGGGCAAATACAGGTCTCTTCCAGTTAGAAACATAAGAATGCAAGGGCAACAAACAAATTCAAAGTTCAAATTAAAATTTATTATCAGAGTACATACATGTCACCACATACAACCCTGAGATTCATTTTCTGCAGGCATACTTAGCAAATCTATAAACTGTAACTGTAAACTATAAACGTCAGGTACTGTTAACTGTAGACAAACTGTACAAATGCAGATATAAATAAACAGCAATAAATAACAAACATGAAATAGCAAAAAATAGCCATTAAATGAGTATAGCTAACCCGTTTTGTTCAAGATCCTGATGGTTGAGGTGTAGTAAAAGTTCTTGAACCTGATGGTGCAAGTCCTGAGGCTCTTGTACTTCTGCCTGATGGCAGCAGCACGAAAAGAGCATGGCCTGGTAGAGAACTTAAACAAATACCTTGGTTCTATCTACCCAAAAAACAATTCCATAATTCATTGGGAGATTATTTGTGTTTAAGTGTGTAATAAACAAAATAGAATGTCATGATTAGTTTAAAAACTGCTGAAAAACACAATGCCAATAAATCCAAAGAATGTGACAAACTACATCTAGAACACTAAAGGATGTAACCAGGAAGAGCTCAAAGCTCTCTGTTTCTTTCTGGACACCAGACCCAATCAGTTCCCTTTCACCTGCGCCTAGTTGAACTTGTCCTCACTCTAAATAATTTCTCCTTTGGCTCCTCCCACTTCCTTCAAACAAAAGGTGTAGCCATGGGCACTCACATGGGTCCGAGCTATGCCTGCCTGTTTGTCGGCTACATGGATCAGTCTATGTTCCGAGCCCACAGTGGTGACTGTCCCGCACTTTTCCTACGCTACATCAACGACTGCATTGGTGCTGCTTCCTGCACCCATACTGAACTTGTCGATTTCATCCTCTTTGCCTCCAACTTAAACTCTGCCCTCAAATTCACCTGATCCATTTCCGACACTTCCCTTCCCTTTCTTGATTTCATTGTCTCTATCTCTGGAGACAGCTTATCTGTCAGGGTCTATTATAAACCAATGGACTCTCACAAATACCTGGACTATAACTCATTCCACCCTGCTACTTGTAAAAATGTCATCCTCTTCTCTCAATTCCTCTGTCTCCACCGCATCTGCTCTCAGGATGAGACTTTTCATTCTAGAATGAAGGAGATATCCTCCTTTTCCAAAGAAAGGGTCCTCCCTTCCTCCACCATCAATGCTGCCCTCAGCTCTACCTCTTCCTTATCACGCACGTTTGCTGTCACCCCATTTCCTCGCCACCGTATCGGGGATCATGATCCTTTTATCCTCACCTAACACCCCAAAACTTCCGCTACCTCCAACTGGATCCCACCATCAAACACATCTTTCCTCCCCCCCGCCCCCTCACTTTCTGCTTTCCACAGGCATCGCTCCTTACACGACTCACTTGTCCATTCATCCATCCCCACAGATCTCATTCCTGGCACTTACCTTTGCAAGTGGAACAAGTGCTACACCTGCCCCATGCCTCCTCCCTCACTACCATTCAGGGTCCCAAACAGTTCTTCCAGGTGAGGTGACAATTCACCTGTGAGTCTGTTGGGGTCATGTACTGTGTTCACTGCTCCTGGTGTGACCTCCTGTATAATGGTGAGACCTGACGTAGGTTGAGAGACCACTTCACTGAGCATCTACCCTCCGTCCGCCAGAACAAGTGAGATTTCCCAGTGGCCACCCATTTTAATTCCACTTCCCATTCCGTCCGGTATGTTCATCCATGGCCTCCTCCATTGTTGTGTTAAGGCCACACTTACAGGTCGGAGGAACAACATCTTATATCTCGTTTGGGTAGCCTCCAACTTGACGGCATGAACACCAATTTCTCAAACTTCCAGTAATGCCTCTCCCACTTCACCATTTCCCATCCCCTTTCCCCTCTCTCATGTTATCTCCTTGCCTGCCCCTCGTCTCCCTCTGGTGCTCCTCCCCCCTTTTTCTTTCTGCTATGGCCTTCTGTCTCTTTCACCAATCAACTTCTTAGCTCTTTGCTTCATCCCTCCCCCCCAAGTTTCACTATCTCCTGGTCTCCTGGTGTTTCTCCCACCCCCCCCCCCCCCCACTTTTCAATTCTACTCCTCAGCTTTTTTTCTACAGTCCTACCAAAGGGTTTCAGCCTGAAATGTTGACTGTGCTATTTTCCATAGATGTTGCCTGGTCTGCTAAGTTCCTCCAGCATTTTGTGAGTGTTGTTGGAATGAATTCTAGTTTTTCTTTCTGTCATTCTCCTTGTCATTCCTAACAATCCCTAATGCTTACTAACATTTATACAGTTTTGCTACAAATTAACAGTATGCTTTCAAATTCATCTGGTCCATTTCCATCACCTCCCTCCCCTTTCTCGATCTCTCTATCTCTAGAGACAGTTTATCTACTGATGTCTAGTACAAAGCCACATAGTCTCACAACTACCTGGACTATTCCTCTTTCCACCCTGTTACTTGTAAAAATGCTATCCCCTTCTCTTAATTCCTCCATCTCCAATGCATCTGCTCTCAGGATGAGGCTTTTCATTCGAGAATGAAGGAGATGTCCTTCTTCAAAGAAAGAGGCTTTCCTTCCTCCACCATCAACACTGCCCTCAACCGCATCTCTTCCACTTCACACATGTCTGCTGTCAACCCATCCTTCCACCACCCCTCCAGGGATAAGGTTTCTCTTGTCCTCATCTACCACCCCACCAGCCTCTGTGACAAGCACATAGTTCTCCGTAACTTCCGCCCCCTCCAACGGGATCCCACCACCAAGCACTTCTTACCCTTCCACCTGCCCCCTACCCATTTTCTGCTTTCCACAAGGATTGCTCCCTAAGCGACTCCCTTGTCCATTTGTCCCTCCCTAGTGATCTTCCTCCTGGCACTTATCCTTGCAAACGGAACAAGTGCCCCTACACCGCCTCCCTCACTACCATTCAGGGCCCTGAACAGTTCTTCCAGGTGAGGCAACACTTCACCCGTGAATCTGTTGTGGTCATATAGTGTGTTCAGTATTCCTGGTGGGGCCGCCTGTATATCAGCAATACCCAATGTACATTGGGAGACTGTTTCATCGAGCACTTATGCTCTATCTGCCAGAAAAAGCAGGATCTCCCACCCATTTTAATTCCACTTCCCATTCCCATTCCAATATGTCTATCCATGGCTTCCTCCACTATTGTGATGAGGCCCCTCTTAGGTTGGAGGAACAACACCTTACATTCCACCTTGGTAGCCTCCAACCTGAAGGTATGAACATCAATTTCTTGAACTTCCGGTAATGCCCACTACCCCTTCACCATTCCCCATCCCCTTTTCCCTCTCTTGCCTTATCTCCTTACCTGTCCATTACCTGCCTCTGGTTCTCCTCCCCATTTTTCTTTCTTCCATGGCCTTTTGTCCTCTTCTATCACACTCCACCTTCGCCAGCCCAGTATCTCTTTCACCAATCAACTTCCCAGCTCTTTACTTCATCCCTCCCCCTTCAGGTTGCACCTGTAACCTTGTGTTTCTCTCTCCCCTCTCCCACCTCTTAAATCTACTCCTCAGCTACTTTTCTCCAGTCCTGCATGAGACGTTGACTGTGCTCTTTTCCATAGATGCTGCCTGGTTTGCTGAGTTCCTGCGGTATTTTGTGTGTGTTGCTAAGATTTCCAGCATCTGTAGATTTTCTCTTGTTTAACCATGGAAATGAAAGTATTGATTGCCATCATCCAACAAGCAATAGATATGGAATTGTTCCTGCAGAATAGAGGCTCCCAAGTTTTATCCCATTGTTTAATAAAGGAGTTAAGTATATATACTTAACTTATTTACTAAACCCCTTTATATGTATTTACTTATTGTAATTTAGTTTTTTTAAATATTTATCATGTATTGCATTTTACTGTTGCCATAAAGTTAACAAATTTCATGACATATTCTGGTGACATTAAACCTGATTCTGAAATACAGTGAAGAAAACGGTAGCAGGAATATTGTTAATAGTCTACCATTATAAAGGAAATTGTAACAGAACTCTGGCCACATTATTTATGGGATTAGAAAAAGTCATCAAAGATTTATGAAAAGGCTATCATGTTTGAGAAACCTACTGGAATTTCTTTGAGGATGTGTGGTGAACTACATATACCTGTCTGGACACGCCCCCCCGCTGACTGCTCCTGAGGCTCCTCCCACTGACCGTGGCTCCTCCCACAGACCCCGGTATAAAGGCGATTGGGGCCTGAGCCCTGCCTCTCAGTCTCCAGGATGTAGCATGGTGGTCAATTGCTGCTTGTTCTTTCTTCCAGTCAATAAAAGCCGATATCTCGCCTCATGTCTCAGAGAGTTATTGATGGTGCATCAGGATGTGACTGGTAAAATTAATAAAGGAGAAAGAGAGTAAGTGGTATATTTGGATTTTCAGAAATCTTTTGGAAAGATCCCTCATAGAAATGTGAGTAAAATTAAAGCACATTTGATTCAGGGTAAGATACTGGTTTGGACTAAATACTAGCAGATGGTCAAGTATAAGTGGATCTTCCTCAGGGTGGTGAGCATGAACAACTTATGGGATAGCACAGTGACCATTGCTTGGGCTTCAATTATTGACGGTGTACATCAGTGATTTGGCAGAGGAAAATGAATGTAATATTTCTAAAATCGCCAATTGATAGTTCTGTGGAGCAGTACAGTTAACAGTTACTGTCAGTGGGGTTGTTAGAAATCAAGGAAATAGGAAAAGGTGTAGGCCTAATAATCCCTGAACCAGCGCACCATCAAATACAAAGCCAGCTGATCCCCAAACTCATTCAAACTGATTCCATATCCCACCCAATCCTCATATTCATTAATTCCTTAGTCTTGGTCTTGAATATATTCAACATCTTTCACCTAAAATATACAATCCTTGTGATAATTTTTTGTTACCTTAGTCCAAAATAAATCCCATGTCTTTTATTGAGGAATGAAACATTTACTGGTGTGTAAACTGAAACATTTTGTGGTGCTGCAAGAAATACACAGAAAATGGGGTTATTGTCCTTGGAACTTCTGAGTCAAGCTGTCAATTGTAGAACTGTAAACAGTGCTGAGACTCTCCTAAGCAATGCTCACCAAAGGGGATTTCCTGGATGTCGTTTGCAGCAGTGAATGTGCAGATGACAGTTACGTCCTCTTGGTGACCGCAGTCATGTTGACCCCAATCATTTCTAGGGCACAAAATTAGTGATGACTCCTGACCAGAACAATTGACATCATCCAGGTGAATAGGTCCAGAACCACGTTCAAATTGACCCACCAGAGGCTTCTGTGCATACCTGTGAAAGCAGGAAGACATAACTGCATCACTGCAAGCTTGTTGAGAAGTTGAGATTTTGGAGGATCTTGGGTCAGTTTCCAAATGCCGAACCATAAGGAAACCACATCCATTTGAAGCTTATCCTGGCAACCCGGGAACACAGCTTTAAGAATGGGCCAGTTGTGTGAGGCTTTTAAATGGCAGAATCAAATCAGAAGGTAAATCACATACTACGTTCACTGCAATATTAATGAAAGATGATCAGATACTTTCATATCAGTTGATTAAATCAGTTAGAAGTTGAGCAGTCTAGACAAAGAAGGCCTTGTTTTCCATTCTGGCCTCTTTTGAGTTACCCAGTCTTGCCTGATGTGCAACAAATGGCCTTAGTGCAATGTATGTGCCAAAGAATATAAACTGTTTTTTATTCCTGTACAGTACCTGAAAACTTTTCCGCCAATTTTGCATGCAAACCTGACAGTCAGTCTAATGTGCTGATATTTACAATCAATCGATTATTGATGTGAACTGTCAGTCACATATCGTTAAAGTCCACTCAGAGATGACACTGGAAGATGGCTAGCATCCTTAAAACTATCTGCTAGTAATGCTTTAGCCAATTAGCATTAAATCCTGCTCACCTGACCTGAAACATCTAGCAGTTGAGTATCATCCATTTTATCTGCCGGAAGTGTTTTTCACCATCATCCTGGTAGTGGTGTACATTCTGCCACTGGCCAACGTCAGGCAGACACTGGGGAAGCTGAGCACCACGAACAGCAGTCACAAAACAGTGTACACTAATGTGGAGGATTTCAACCACGCAACTTGAGAGAGTCTCTGACCAACTATCACCAACATATCACCTGTGGAACCAGAGGAGCCAATAAAATTGACTACTGTTACACCACCATCAAGAATGTTGTTGGTAGAATTTCAGGTGGTGACAAGAGGGCATACAGGAGTGAGATATGCCAACTAGTGGAATGGTGCCGCAGCAACAACCTGGCACTCAATGTCAGTAAGACAAAAGAGCTGATTGTGGAATTCAGGAAGGGTAAGATGAAGGAGCACACACCAATCCTCATAGAGGGATCAGAAGTGGAGAGAGTGAGCAGCTTCAAGTTCCTCAGTGTCAAGATCTCTGAGGATCTAACCTGGTCCCAACATATCAATGTAGTCATAAAGAAGGCAAGACAGTGGCTATACTATATTAGGAGTTTGAAGAGATTTGGCATGTCAACAAATACACTCAAAAACTTCTATAGTTGTACCGTGGAGAGCATTCTGACAGGCTGCATCACTGTCTGGTATGGAGGGGCTACTGCACAGGACCAAAAGAAGCTGCAGAAGGTTATAAATGTAGTTAGCTCCATCTTGGGCACTAGCCTACAAAGTATCCAGGACATCTTCAGGGAGCGGTGCCTCAGAAAGGCAGCGTCCATTATTAAGGACGTCTAGCACCCAGGGACTGCCTTTTTCTCACTGATACCAACAGGCATGAGGTACAGAAGCCTGAAGGCAGACACTCAGCAATTCAGGAACAGCTTCTTCCCCTCTGCCATCTGATTCCTGAATGGACATTGAAGCTTTGGACACTACCTCACTTTTTTTTAATATACAGTATTTCTGTTTTTTTGCACATTTAAAAAAATCTATTCAATACACATAATTGATTTACTTGTTTATTTATTATTATGTTTTATTTATTATTATTTCTCTCTGCTAGATTATGTATTGTATTGAACTGCTGCTGCTAGGTTTCACATCACATGCCTGTGACAATAAACCTGATTCTGATACTGATCCTGAATGCTTACTGTGCCATCCAATGCCCGTACTTGGGAAGGTTCAATCACCTGGTTGTACTTTTACTTCCAGTATACAGACAGAGACTGAGAACCGCTTGAGGAGCACCAAGGGGATTTGGAGGAGTGCTTACAGGATTGCTTTGAGTCAGTGGTCCGGACAATATTCATCTTTGAATTTGAATGACCATGCCACAGATGCCACTGACTTAATCAAGAACTGAGTGGATGAGTGTGTGCCTTCAAGAACGTACCGGACTTACTCAAGCCAAAACCAGGGTGAACAAAGAAATTCACAGTCTGCTGTGGGGTAAATCTGTGCCGATCAAGACCGCTGATCCAGAACTATAACAGAAATCCAGCTACAACCTACAGAAAGCTATTTTAAGAGTGAAAGAACAATTCTGATTTAATGCAAACATGAGGAAATCTGCAGACGCTGGAAATTCAAGCAACACACACAAAATGCTGGTGGAACGCATTTTCCGATTGAAATTAGATTGGGGAAGGAAACTATGAATGAACAACTTCTAACTAGTGTCAGTCGAATACACTCGATGCCACGTCATTCTTAGTGTGAACAATTTTCAAACAGCATCAGTTGTGTGTGATCAAGAAGTGATGATCTTTGTCACTGATAGCTGGCAAGAAATAAGCAGTAAGACAATTCAGAACTGTTTTGCTCACTGCTGTTTCAAGCATTCAAGCTTGGAGATTCCAGAAATGACCAGGAGTGAAATTAAAATTATTTCAGTACCTCAACAAGTTAGGAGTTATGAAGAATTTGAAGGTATTGACAGCCATAGTGAAGGTTACAATGAGGATGAAGGTTTGGAGGGTGTAATTATCGACAGCATTATCTGAACTGGTTTTCTTCTGGGCTGATGTTGTTCATTGCACACACTGGATGAATTTCTCAGTTGATAACTATTAGGAACTAATACATAGAGTTATAGTACTACAGTACTATTAGTAGTGTTCTAATTTGTTTTGTATTCCTTTAAATACATAATTTGTTAGTCAATTTGTCTTTTTTATACCCTCTTGACTATTTCCACGAAACTTCAGCTAACTGGTACAGCCGCTTAACTGGGCCAAAATATACTGGAGCTGCCATGTCCAATTAACCAGAATCCATTGTATATATTTCTTAATGTAATTTACAGTATTTTAGAATTATGTATTGCACTGTATTGCTACAGTAAAGCAACACTGTACTACATATGCCAGGGATATCAAACCTGATTCTGAGAATTAGAAAGAGTGAAAAGGATGTAGCATAAAAATTCAGCAAGCAATGGGTGTGGGACATAATATTCCTTGAGACTCTTCAGCCACTCACCAGGTTCATTAACTCCACTTTCCTGGACAGCAGCTTGGTTCACTTGATATCCAAAATTCCATTAACCATTTATCAAAGTAGAGTCATAGTGTAATACAGAATTGAAGGAGGCTCTTCTGTCAATCGTCCATGCCAACAAGAATGCCTATTGAAGTTGGTCTCAGATGCCTATATCCCTCACATCTATCTAAAGCTTTTCTATCAAGTACATGTCCAAATATATTGTATGTTCTAATTGTACATGCCTCTGTAACCTTCTTCAGCAGCTCATTTCAAATACCTACCATCTTCTGTGTGAAGAAACTGCTCTCTGAAATCTTTCCCCTCCTCCCTTAAATCTGTGCCCTTTAGTTTTAAGTACCCCTACTCTGGAGGAAAAGACTGTAAACATTCACTTATCTATACCCCTCATGATTTTATCTACCTCTAATAGTTCACCCCTCAGCTTTCTACACTGCAGGGAAAAAGGGTCCCAGCAAATCAAACCTCTCCACATAACTCCAATCCCAGCAACATCCTTGTGAATCTTTTTTGTACCCTTTCCTAGTTAGTGGTATTCATTATGCTAACGAGAACTGTGCACAATACTCTATGTCATTATCATCATCATCACTATGTGCTGTGTTGTATGCCATTGGCGATCATGGTCTTTAATCTGCGAGGGATCATGGACCTCTTCCACACTATTGTTCTTATTCTTTTCTCTATCCCTGCCCATGACTGTTCTTGGCAAAATTATTCTACAGAAGTAGTTTGCCATTGTCTTCTTTTGGGCAGTGTCTTTACAAGATGGGTAACCCCAGCCATTATCAACACTCTTCAGAGATTGTTTGCCTGGTGTCAGTGGTTGCATAACCAGGACTTGTGATATGCACCAGCTGCTCATACGGCCATCCACCATCTGCTCTCATGGCTTCACGTGACCCTGAGTGGCTAAGCATTTGTTACACCTTGGCAAGAGTGACCTGCAGGCTAGTGCCTTACATCCTAATGTATCCTAAAATACTGCATGTAGGTTCACCAATAAGTTGTACATTTGCAACAAGACATCCCAATTCCTGTACTCAATACCTTGACTGATGAAATGCCAATTGTCTTCCCTACCTCCCTTCTACGTGTGTCTGTGTATCTGTAGACTTGGTTCTCTCTGTACTGAAACACAGTCCAGGGCATAACTCCTACCGCAGTATATCTTTCCAAAATGTAGTTTGAGTTAAATTCCATCTGCTATTCCTTAGTCCATCCACTTCCTCAATGGATTTAATTCTTGTTGTAATCCTAGAAAACCTTTCTCTCTGTCCACACACTATCATTTTTGGTGTCATCTGCAAACCATGTTAATGACATTGTCATCCAGATCATTAATATAGATGACAAACAACGGGGGACCTAGCATATCCTTTTGGCATATCTCTAAACATAGGCCTCTAATCTTCTACGACCATCCTCTGTTTCCTACCAGTTACCAACAGAGGCAGTACGGTAGCAGAGCATCAGCATTTGTGGTTCAGTTCCCACCACTGTCTGTAAGAAGCCTGTATGTTCTCCCTGTAACCATATGGGTTCCTCCATGTGCTCTGGATTCCTCCCAAAGACAATTGAGTTAGTATGTTGTGGACATGCTATGTTGGCGCATGGTGGCACTTGTGGGCACATCCTCAGATCGTTGATCCTTGATGCAAATGGTGTATTTCACTGAAAGTTTCAATGTTTTTATGTACATGTGACAGATAAAGCTAGTCTTTAAGCCAATTTTGTATTCAATTGAGCATCTCACCCTGAATCCCATCTGATCTAACCTTGTAAACAATCTCATGAAAAGATGCCCTGCCTCTGAATGAAAAAAATACTCATCTTGGTCCAAGATAGACAGTCCAACTTCTTTACTTCCCATCCAGGGAAAACCTCTCAGAAGCTATCCTGCTTTATGCATTCTAGTAAGATAGCATAATTTTCTAAACCAGATGATATAATCCCTTCTTACTCAATGTTTTTTTTTTCATAAGGACAACCTTCTTATCACATTCATCAGGTCTGGCAGCATCTTTTAAAAGAGTTAGCTTTTCAGGTCAAAGAGGCCTCATTGGCACCGATTTCACACTGATCTAACTGAAAAAATAATAGACATCCTCATTGCTTTGATGAAGATTTTTTTAAATCTAAAATATCAAATCTATTTTTCTTTCCATAGATACTTCCTGAGTGCTTCCAGCATTTTCTATTTTCATTTCATAATTCCAGCATTTTTATTATTTTAACTCAAAAATTAGTTCTTTATTCCTACATTATGTTTTCAGTCAATTAGCTAATCTACAATTTATAATACTACATTATCTTCAATTCCATGCAGCCTAATGTTGTGCTGCACTGCATCAAGCACCTCTTGAAAATTCAAGTTTTCCTCTTGTTAGGTTTTGTAATTCTTAATGACAATTATGGACCATAAAATATTTGCCTACATCACCTGCTAACCACAGTTAAAAATAGCATTTCTAATTAAATTTAATTGAGCAACCTTATCTATTAACTTGCTGTAATATTCACGGTTCATTCAAATCTAGCATTCCTGTTGTGTGATTCCCCACGTGAAGCCTTTGACTATATTATATGCAGGAAAGCAAAAGGCATTTTCACACTGAAATAATTAAACAAACAAAATGATGCCACATCCTCAGTATGGTTTTAATTTTCTATCTAACTCTCAGCTTTCTATTTTCTTTTCATTTGATGGGAAAACTCCTGGAGTACCTGAATCCCAGTTGCTGGCAAACTACTTGGGCATTCTGCTCTGTCCAGCCATCATCACAGACCGTTCCCCACTGGCCACTATAAAATACCTCAAGCCGTCCTTCGTGGCTGCCCCCTCCTCCGACCAGGCGTAGTGCACCGTCTGAACAAGACAACAAAAGCCAAGAATGAGGATACATGGCTGACAATAAAAGTGGCAAAGCACTGTTATGTAATGGCATTAATATGATTTCCAGCATCAACTGGAATATAATCATGCCATTACAGCAACTGAAAGATTTATTTTACAAAATGTACTAATAGTCAAGGAAAACTGGTTAGGTATCATCTTTAATACTGAGTCCTACGAATAAATTCACTGGGGGCTTGCAGTTTTAAAGCTGTAGTTTTCTCCTCTGGAAAATCAGATTTGTTACAATTGATGCATTTCATTCACTCTATTCAAGAGGTCTCTAAGTGACCATTGGAAACAGATGTTGTATACATATGTGAGGCTATCTGTTACATTCACGAACTTTTATTGCCTAATACATGGACAAAGGATTCCTTTATGTATTTGATAAATACAAAAGAAATTAATCTTTCTCTTTCCACAATGAATTCACAAGACAGAAATTAAGAACAACAGCAACCCTTCAGGGCATTTCATATTCGACATTGTTAGAGATAATCTCACATTCTGTACTGGAATTGAAATACACCCACATGTTAATGCTCTCCAACTGCTGCTGTGGGATGTTTCTTTTCAGAATTCTGTGCCAATTTATCACAATCTGCTCTTTTCTATCAAAAGTGAAAAATCCAGGAACTAAACATGGTATACAAAACACCACCCTGGAATCATTTGTGTTTACCTAGTCCTAGGCCTAGAACACATGTTTTTCTCCTACCATAACCACAGGGACTTACCATCATACCATTTTAAAAATGATTTTATACTATATATGTACAGAAAATAAAACAGAATTTAATTTAAACTGTACAACAATTTACATGCTGAAAAATAACTTGTAAACCTCCATTCAATATATGGCCATCCATTTTTCTAAATACTGTATAATTATAATTGTATTATTTTGGTGTAATACCTACCCCTCAGAGGATTGCAGGTTACACCTGCATCTTCCTTGTGCCCACAGTTGTGCTCTCCCCACAAACTCTTGGGACACTGGTCTATAGACAGTTCATTGCCTGTACACTGTACATCATCCAGCAATATTGGACCAGATCCTTCTCCAAAAAATGCTAATGTGTGCGCCTTGGCTGGAGTACTGTGGTGGTAGAGATACAAATAGCAAATAAATATTCAAAATATGCAATATGGTTCCATTATTTTTCTTACTTTAGCTATCAGATATCCTGAGAGATATCCCTACAGTGCTTCAATGTTACAGTGGCTAAAACATTACCACTGTCTTTTAATCTAATCCTAAATTGTTGGCACCAAGCAAGAGGTTACGGTCTCTCTTTGACAGAGAACTATCATAACTTGGATCAGTACAGAAAAAAATCAGTGACAAAATTTCATTCTGTCCTTTTTCTATCCTATCCTGATCTTGTCAAGCCTGCACAGGTAGGCACCTCTCAGTCTCCACCCAGCTAACAGGAATCACCTGACACATCACCTGCAGCCTATTTAAACCCAGTTCTCATCCACAGCTCCTGTTCACTCATCAAATCAGCCTTTCTCAACGAGTTACTCCAAGTCTTCAGTTATTTTGTTGCATGTGGTGTTTAGTATCTATTCTCTCTTATTTTGTGGTCCCTTGTGGCTTGTTATCCTGCAGATAATTATTTAAGTTATTGTTCATCACGGAGTTGTCTCTGCTGCTCTGCATTTGGGTCAAGCCTCCAGTAAAGTTCCTGACAGAATCAGTGAGCCCTCGATTGACCCAGCAGAGGTTGCTTGCCTAAAGGAACCCATCTGTTGACATAAGTACATGATCCAGGAGCAGGAATACAATGACCATCTACTTGTCACTTTCTTGATACAGCAACCCCGTGAAGTCACCCTCCTCCCTCAGAGTGCTGGATTCTGGTCCCTGATCATGTTGACGGATCCCCAACCCAATGCCATAACTTCCTGTGCATCTTGCATTTTGAGCTTCATCCATCTCTGTATCTTACGTACTGAGTTAAGATTAACCTGATCATCCTCTCTTGACTGGGTAAGCTCTCACCTGGGCAGCTGCTAAGTGGGACAAGAAGATTCCCCACAACAAATATGAGGATTTCACCTCTGAGATGTGCTTGGTTTTCAACCCACTGGAAAGTGGAAGGGAGGTAGCAAATCAGAGATTTTGCCTGTATCAAAACTTGGTGCTAAATTACACCATGGAATTCAGCACTCTCGCTGGAATGAAGAAGTGCTCTTGGCCCATTACCATCTGCAGCTTGGACTTCTGACCAAGCCTATCTCTAACCCTTTCTACATCACGGGGATGTCTCTTGGGATCTGGGATGGTCAGAGCCCTCATATGGCCTGTGCACTGAGAATCAGAGAGTACCGTGAATTCATCAAATTCCTCCTGATTGACTTGCGCAACATTCCTCTCATCTTGGGTTACCTCTGGTTCTCCACTCACAACCCTCACTTCACCTGGTCATCTGCTTCACTGCTGAGTAGGGGCGCCATCTCTACCTGAGGGGGTCTGGTCTCCCTTTCCCCTTCTGAGAATCAAGTCTTGAATGACTACATTGCTGAAGCACTATGGCATAGCTTCATTTGAGCATCTCAGTCCCCAGCCAATGTAGGATTCTTCTGTGACAAAAAGAAAGATGGGGTTCTCTGTTTCTGC
This sequence comes from Hemitrygon akajei, assembly GCF_048418815.1. Taxonomy (NCBI): domain Eukaryota; kingdom Metazoa; phylum Chordata; class Chondrichthyes; order Myliobatiformes; family Dasyatidae; genus Hemitrygon; species Hemitrygon akajei. The sequence continues at coordinate 99,775,494 of NC_133136.1, forward strand.
ATCAACTGCCACTGACTCAACAAAATCACCATTAAGAACTGCTACCCCACTCCCCTTGATTCAAAACTCCCAATGGATCCAGATCGTCACCAAACTGGATCGACCAAGTGGGTACAACCTGATTTGCATCCACCAGGGGATGAGTGAAAGATGGCATTTATAACTCCGAATGCCAGTTGAATTTTCCAACAGTCCAGTCATTTTTCATGCCTTCATTAACAAAGTCTTTCAAGACATGCTACCCAGGTATGTGTTCATCTACCTTAATGACATCCTTATCTTCTCCAAAGATTTCCAAGAACACATTTGTTACATCTATTTTTAGTCTTTCAGCATCTCCTTGAAAACCAACTGTATTGTAAGTTAGAAAAATGCCAGTGTCACAGCCCAGTCATTTCCTTCCTGGGTTAAACCCTTTCACCCCAAGGCTTAACCATGGACCCAGAGAAAGTGTGTGCTGTCACTGAATGGACCTGACCACGTTAGCTCAAACAACTAGAGCACTTGTTGAGTTTCTGCAAATTCTACTGCTGTTTCATCTGAAACTACAGCCAAATCGCCATTCCTCTCATCTCCCTGACCAAGCCACTGACCTCACAAATAACATGGTCTGCTATTGTAGAGTGCTGCACCCATTCCCCACCCTTCTGGACCCTTTGTGGTAGAGGTGGATGTATGTGATGTGGGTGCTGGGGCCATCCTCTCCCAATGAGGACCGTATGGGAAGACACCCTTGTGCCTTCTCGAGCAAGTTCAACTGTACACAATGCTGTCATGGAGTAGGAGAGAGGGAGTTACTTACCATTAAATGGGCCCTGGAGGATTGCAGACATTGGCGATTGCAGACATTGGCTGATGGGGAAACACCAAGTCCTTCCTGATCTGGACTGATCACCAGGACCTCATATCCTTACAAAAGACCCACCAACTCATCCTACATTAGGCTCATTTGGGTCCTTTTCTTTGAACAATTCAACTTCACCATTTCCTACCAAACTAGCTCCAAGAACACCAAGACGGATGCCCTATCACAACATTTCGACCCAGCTGAAATGGAGATAGACCCTCAGTTCATCATTCCATCCCTCAGGATCCTTGCACTGATCATCTGGGACCTTGAGATCCAGAACCGCCAGGCCAGACAGCATGAGCCTGCTCCAGCTGATACCCTTTTCAAGTGCCCGTATGTGCCAACAGCTGTGCACACTGAGATACTCCACTGGGCCCACTCCTTACCCCTTCTGTCCAGCCAGATGCATGCTGGACTCTGCATTTTCTGCAAAGCTGGTTCTATTGGCCCACCATCATTACTGTCTGCCCTCAATGTGCCCAGTCCAATTCTTCCAATCAGTGGTACTCTGGGCTCCTGTCTGCCCATCAGTCACTCGACACCTGTGTTCTACCAGCACCAAAGATTTCATCACTGTTTAGCCACCTTCTGAAGGGGCTATGATGACCCTAGCTGTCAACCATGCTTACTGCCACCAGACCAACCACCAGTGGCACCCAGCCACACTACTCCAGGCTGTGGACCATGTCTGACTCTCTACCCAACCCCTGCCCAGTGCACCAACTCCCGCAAGCTCCAGTCTCCACTCATTTCCAACTCATCCCCTGCAGCCTATTCAAACCCAGCTCTCATCCATAGCCCTCATTTGGTCATCCAACCAACCAGCCTCAACCAGTTGCTCCTATCCTTCAGTTAGCTGATTGCCTGTTGTGCTTAATACCTACTCTCTCTAGTTTTGTGGTCTCTCATGGTCTGTTATTTTACAGTTGATTATTAAAGTTATTGCTCTGCTGCTTTTGAGTCACGCCTCCGCTACATTTCCCAACAGATTTAAAGGGAAAAAAAATTCCGGTGACGCAGAAGGACAAGAATTTCCTATGCATTTTTTATAACTCTGCCCACTCCTATTAAGCCAACTGCTCATTCTGGTGTAATTCTTCTTTTACTCTGAAGAATTCCATCAGTTCTGCTGGGCAAATAGTACAGTCAGCCTTGCCACACAAGTGGATTCCTCAAATTTACATTAAAGAGATTGGATGTTTTTAATAAACAATATAACTGTACACATAAACTTCCACTTTCTAAAATTACTACTAAATTTATGTGGCCAGAATTTTCCATCAAGGCTTCTGTAACTTCTAAGCCACAAAATCTCACTCACTGAGGCAATTTAAATTGAGCCAATATTTCATTATAGGGGATGCAGTTGGGCAGTACATCATAGTGATTGTGAAAGTTTGTTGTTATGGTTGTGCATCAGGGATTTCTTCAGAAGCAGACAAAATGCACTTTATGGAAGACATAATTAAAAATAAAAAAGTTTGAGATGCTTGAGATTCTCAGTGTCCAATTATTCAGGTAATCATCACTTTCCCTCATCCGATCCATTCTTAGCATATATAAGGGTCTCTTCCTGGACATGCTGAGACACTGGGAGATCACCTTTGAATATCAGTATTAAAATTTCTAGAAACATTGACAATTTGGAATATTGTTCTTTCAAACAGTAATTTATTGCCTACAGGGCCCTTCAATCCTCAGCTCCTCTGGATCTGTAAGGTGTATAATATGCCTTGTAAACTTGTTTGCTGCCATCATGTGGCCTTGTTGATAATTTACGAGGAAGTTTTGATGATTATCCATGTTCAACACCTGCTGAGGGATAGTGATGTCAAATTATTCACTAAATCTGTTCAGAAAGGATTTGCTGAGTTTTTCCATGACCTTTGCAAAATATTATTATGCATACATAAAGTTATATGAACTTCTGTGCAATGTGCTTGGTTAGAGTGTTCTTGGACAGTAACGTGAGTAAGACTCAGATTAGATTACAAATTGCCTTTAAATATTATGTGAATATGGACAATGCTCAATATTAGAAACTGGACAGAAGGAATATTTCAAAATTCCAAGATTTTCAGGCAGATGCTTTTTCCCCTCAGCCATCCAATTTCTGAATGGACATTAAATCCATGAACACTACCTCACTTCTTTTTAATTTTCTATTTTGCACTACTTGTTTAACAACTTTATATATGTAGATATAAACACATATACGTACTCATATACTGTCAGTTGAATTTTCTTCTCTATTATTATGTATTGCATTGCACAATCCAAATACATTGTGATGACAAAAAAAATGCCACAACATATACCAGTAATATTAAACCTGATCCTCTGATTCTGATTTTGGTTCTGATTCATTCAAATAATTCCAAATTTATGTGGTTGTTGTTTTATATTCATATGGAAGTATTTAGCTCTTACAGAGAATGCCGAAATGTCTATGAATTTATGCAGAAATTAATAAGAAGTTGAATGTGTTGGGTTCTCAGCAGGAAAAAAGTCATGCCTGACCTTGCTGTTTTCATTACCTATTTTGCTTAGTTGCTTAGTACTGCTTATGTGTGAAGTCCAGCCCTTCACGGGATCCCAACTAACTTTAGTGAGTCCATTGCTGCCAAAGGAAAAAAGTTCAATCTTAAAGGAGGCAGAACTATTTTTAAATGTTATTAAAGCTTGGCAAGGCTTTCCATGGGTCAGATTACTTAAATATTAATTAAATGCACAGAAAGTGTAAGGTCACATTCTTCCTTCCTCCAGTTTCCACAGGAGTGAGGCTTCCACATTATTTCAGGATACAAGTGTTTCCTATCCTGTTAGTCTTTGGGGAATGGCTGCAGGGAGAAAGAGAAATTAGGTATGCCCATGATATCCATGTGCCGGTCATTAGAGGATGGGCAAACTATGAGCCTGTAGGTGGTAGGAAAGAGGAATCCAAGCTGACTATGCTAAAGGCTAATCCTCTTGATATGATGTTTCATGCAGAGGGAAATCCTTATTAGTTTGTTACTGGACTCAAGTGGTTCTCAACAAAGAACAGTAAAAAGAGTTGCGGTAAAGTCTTTTCCAAAGTATTTGAAGTGTCCATAAAATGTCAAAACAATAAAGTATGAGATGATGGATGTCAGCATTATTTTGATTTTGATTAACTTTGGAGTGTATTACATAAAATTAAATAAGACAGGGATAATTAGGAGATCTATAATGAATCTGTGAAGGATAGGTTCTGTGTGATTAGCTATACCTGTTTTATTCTTTTGAGAAAATCAAAAAGGTACACACAAGAGATTCTGCAATTGCTGGAAATCCAGAGCAACATACAGAAAATGCTGCAGGAACTCAGTACGCCAGGCAGCATCAGGTCCTGATGAAGGCTCTTCGTCTGAAATGTCAACTGTTTTTTCCCCTCCATAGATGCTGCCTAATCTGCTGAGTTTCTCCAACATTTTGTGTGTGTTAATCAAAAGAGTACGTTTTGACCTTGTATGATGTTGTGAAGCTGATGTCAGTGAGTCAGCAGCCTTCTTCCACTCTATCATTTATTAATTTAATTTAAATCACTGGGGATAAAAATTGATAAATATAAAACAGACCAACAGCTTGTTCTCACTCACTTTATACAACTCCACAAGCAAACTCTATCCCAAACTAATCCACAGATAAAGGGCACACAATTCTACATTGTAATGCAAGAGTTTACATGCTTTGTGAAAAAACACCCAATTATTTTCCATGAACTTTCCTTTTCCCCAGTATCCCACTCCAGTCATTTCCTAACCCTTCACGAGCTTTCCATCACCATCCCATAACCCTATATTCTTCCTGTGCTGCTCCAGTCTTTAATCCAGCCCAGTTTTGCTCTACCTTTCACTGTTTCTCATGTGATCCTCCCCTCTACACAGAGCTCCATCTTCTTCAGAAATCATTTCCCACCAACTCCCCGAACCTTATCAACACTTTCTGCTGTGACAAGGGATTATAAATGAAGACTTCTGAGCACATTTCTATAGGCAGTATCTAATTTTGTCTGCTGTCTTTGCCAGCTTGTTTTGTCTTGGGCTTCATGGGCAACCTGGAGACCAGCAACATTACAGCTGACCAACATTTGACACTTACAGCAGTGTCATTTTAACGTTTTTTAACGTACTTTAGAATTTCTAGTTGAAAGAATATAGGTGGGGTTTTAAGAGGTAATTTGATAGATTATTACATAAAAGGCTTGAAGCTGGAATTTCCTGTGGAGCCCGAACTATTTTGTAAAAAAAACTTAAACGTACAAGAAAGGTACTCACTGGGAAGTACTCAGACATTCAGTATACCTACTTTTCCTTTAAGAAAATAATTTTCCAGGGATCGTTAACTGCCTTTCTGAATACGTAGATGGAAAATTGGACAATAAAACAGTATTTTCATGGTCATAATTATTTATTTTAGTAAAAAATGTTAGTTGGCACAAGGATGACAATATTTCAGCATGATGTTTATGTTTTTTTACATTACCCAGTATCTAAAATTTCCATTGATGTCTTACATTCAAGTCTAGAGACCTATATGAAGGTTTTTTTTAAAATCTCTGGCTGGCCAACTGGGGACAGATTAAGCTGTCAGTAATATTCTTTTCTCAGTATATACAGGATTTGGACATCAGGCCTGGTGATTGAAAAAAACAATTCTTTAGTTCATTCTGCCAGAAATGTTCCCTCCTACTGCTAAGGGGAATGAAGAGTTTCAGTTCACAAATGCAATTATTGGAATTCTATTATTTGCAAGGAGCTTGCTTCTGAGAAGTTCCCTTCTTAAACTGCTTCCCCAAAATGAGAAGCATCCCTATCATTTGTAGTGCTCCAGTTAATAGGCTAACTGGGAAATGGTAAATATCTCTACCAAAGATATTTAAGATCAGCATCGTTGTTTTGGTAATCATTATTGAATCAGTACAACTTGCACCCTATGTATGAGGATTTCAGCAACATCCAGCAGTAGCAGGCAGCTGAAACATGGATTGAGCAGATAGTTCATCCATTGTTCTCAGCTGGGTGCTGCCATGATGAGCGGGAGAATGTTTTTGTTTGACAAGGGTGGAGCAGAATTATAGATATTTGGCATCTGGACATGCCAACAATTATGGTCTATCACTAATGTGCAGGACTGGAATTGACTTTCTGCTAGTTTGTTTTGCCAACATCCAGGTCATCCTGGAACTCCAATAACTGATGACTAATCTCCAGACAGAGGTAAATGCATCCCAGGTGAAAATGATTTTTAATAAAATTGCATTTAGTCTTCCATTTTCTTCAAATTCATTATTGTTCAGAAAATGCCACTGATGAGGTCGAGAAGACTACTTCATTAACAAGTCAAAATTGATCCAAATGGGTAACAAAGCATTTCTTTTCCCTTTGAATTGGCTAGATGAAGGAAGGTAAACCAATGACAATGAAGTTAGGTGATAAAATCTCCAAGACTAACCTACTTTAAATAAATACTCCAAGTAGCAAGTATATTTTCATCTGAAATATGAATTCAACAATTGATTTACATGCAATCTTCTTGATACACCAGTAGAATAATATTTATCACAAATAAGGGTATTTTCAGAGTAAGAGCTTACTTTGCCTTTGTAATGATGGGAAAAGCCCGGTATAAAGGAGATTTTATTTCTGCTTGGCTAACAATTTGCAAAACTTTGCTATTGTTCTATCAGCTTCTTCTGACTAAACCCTCTGTGGGTACGTCCGTTGAGATTTTGTGTTGCTGACATAAAAATGGCTAAGGATAAGGAAGGTCTATGGTAAGAAGTACAGTCAGGCCAAATCTCTAGGTTTCCGAATGCTCTGGACTTAGTAGAGAATCATTCAAATTATTAGCAACATAAACATGAAAATTCTGCAGATACTGGAAATCCAAAGCAACACACACAAAATGCTGGAGGAACTCAGCAGGTCAGGCAGCATCCATGGAAGTGAATAAACAGTTGACATTTCAGGCTGATCCCCTTCTTCAGGATTATTATTCTTTGATGGCCTTGAATAATGAAACTGGATAGAAGAGAAGGGTAGGATTTCTTTACAAAGATCAGAATAATTAAGTCTTTTGAAGTTATTCATTGTTACCATGTTTGAGGCCTCCTGCTGCTGCAGCCCATCTATATCAAGATTCAAAGTGTTGTGTGTTCAGAGATGGTTTTCTGCAGATAACTGGTGTAATGCCTGGTTATCTGAGTTACTGTCACCTTCTTGCCAGCTTGAACCTATTCTGCTCTGACTTCTCTCATTACTGAGGCATTAATGGCCACAAAACTGCTGCTTACCGGATGTTTTTGTTCCTCACAGCATTCTCTGTAAACGCTAGAGATTGTTGTGCATAAAAATCCCAAGGGATCAGCGGTTTCTGAGATATTCAAATCACCCTATCTTACACCAACAATCATTCCAAGGTCAAAGTCACTTAGATCACATTTCTTCCCCATGGGTGAAATGTACTCCAGGAAATTAATATAACTTTGAATAATGTCCAAATAATTGCAGAAAATAGGTAATTTTAAAAATTCCATATACTGTATTGAAATAATGCTGTTCAATTTTTGCATTTAGGATTCCAATGAAATTCTTTTGGCTAATAGGTTCAAAAGATTTTGTATTCTATAAGTCAAAGGAATTTTATTTAAATCTACTCGTGTTTCTTATTTATCACACAGAATTTTCCATCCTTTTCTTCTGATAGAGACTTATAATAAAAGCCAAGTTCATAGACTTCAAATAAATTAGTTCACAATCTTCATACAATCTCTCTGATACTCCAGCAGAATCATATTTCACAAAACAAATTACTTCCAGAGTGACCGTTCATTGTGTTATTGTGATAAAGGAAACAATTCAATATGAAGGTAACTATGACATTTTATTTTTGCCTTAAGGTGAAACTGTTCTTTTCATTCTTCAATATCTTAATGTACCTTTATCAATGCATGTTGTTACGTTGCAATCTTGTGAAGGGCACACTGTAATGCAGGAAAATGAGTAGTAAACAGCAAAACTGCAAGCAAGTATATCTTTGTGGCGACCCACATTCTGCGCAGGCGAACCGGCTCACAAATAGCCAGTGCGCGGGGGGAGACTTTCGTAATACACCTCTGATGTCATTTCCACCCATAGAGGGCGGGCGCCAGGGATTAAATGCTAGCGCCACGAAGTTTGAATAAACTAGTCTCGAAACGACTTACCAACTGCGTGTCGTCTCTAGCTCTGTATGTAGTACATCGCTACATTGGTGACCCTGACGGTCCAAACGGGATTTGGACCAAAGATGACCGACTTTTCATCTGTTCACGCAGTTTCGCTAAAACTGCCAACTTTCTGGACGCTGCGACCACGCGTGTGGTTTAGCCAAGCAGAAGCCTAGTTCCAGATTCGGCAGATATCTTCTGATTCCACGCATTACTATCACATGGTGAGCGCCCTTGACCAGGAGACGGCTGCCCAGATTGTGGATTTCATACAGTCGCCCCCGGAAGAAGGCAAATATGAAGCATTCAAAGCGCTGCTCATTGGGACCTTTGGCCTCTCACGGCGTGAGCGGGGTGCCCGCCTGCTTCACCTGGACGGTTTGGGAGGCAGACTGCCATCAGCATTGATGAATGAGATGCTGTCCCTGGCTGACGGGCACAAGCCCTGCCTCATGTTCGAGCAAGCATTCCTAGAGCAACTGCCCGAGGACATACATCTGCTGTTGGCCGACGCAGATTTCAGCAACCCCGGGAAGGTGGCGGCCCGGGCAGACATACTGTGGAAAGCCAAGAGGGAGAGCGTAGCGTCCGTCGGTCAGATTACCAAGCCACGCGCCCAACAGCGGACCAGACCAGGCCCAGCAGGGGGGCGCTCACAACACAGAGGCAGGAGTGAGGAGGCCAGTGAACAGTGATGTTTCTACCACCAGCGGTGGGGCACAAAAGCCCGCTGTTGTCGCCCGCCCTCAAGGGCCAGGGCCAGGGCCAGCTGCCGCTAATGACTATGGCAGCTGGCCACCAGGACAGCCTCTTGTACGTCTGGGACAAACAGTCGGGACGCCACTTCTTGGTTGACACCAGAGCGGAAATCAGTGTCTTGCCCCCGACAGGGTATGACACCCGCAGCAGGAAGCCAGGACCCACCCTGAGGGCCGCAGACGGCAGCAAGATATGGACCTACGGCACCCGCACAGTGCAGCTGCAGTTCGGCGCCAGCCGGTTCACATGGGACTTCACACTGGCCGCGGTGGCCCAACCACTCCTGGGGGCGGACTTCTTGCGAGCTCACAGCCTGCTGGTCGACTTGCAAGGGAAAAGACTGGTACATGCCGAGACTTTCCAGAAGTTCTCCCTGGGTGAAGCCAAGCTGCCGGCCCCACACCTGGACTCCATCACGCTGTCGGACAACGAATTCACCAGAATCCTGGCGGACTTTCCATCGATTCTGGCACCGCAGTTCACGGCAGCCATGCCCAGACATGGGGTAAAGCACCACATCCCGACCTAGGGACCACCCCTCCATGCCCGCGCACGAAGGCCCACCCCCCCCGGAAAAGCTCCACCTGGGAAAGGGGGATTTCAAGAGGATGGAGGAATTGGGGATCGTACGGAGATCTGACAGCCCATGGGCCTCCCCCCTGCACATGGTGCCCAAAGCAGCCGGGGGTTGGAGACCATGCAGCGACTACCGCAGACTGAACGAGGCTACAACTCCAGACCGCTACTCCGTGCCACACATACAGGACTTTGCAGCAAACCTGCATGGGGCAAGAATCTTTTCCAAAGTAGACCTCGTCCGAGGATACCATCAAATCCCGGTGCACCCTGAAGACATCCCCAAAACAGCACTCATCGCCCCATTTGGCCTGTTCGAGTTCCTCGGAATGCCGTTCAGCCTGAAGAATGCTGCACAGACGTTCCAGCAGCTAATGGATGCGGTGGGACGCGACCTGGACTTTGCGTTCATCTGTTTGGACGACATCCTTATAGCCAGCAGTAGTGGTCAGGAGCATCTGTCCCAACTCCGCCAGCTCTACTCCCGCCTGAGTGATTTCAGCCTCACGATCAACCCGGCCAAATGCCAGTTCAGTCTCGATACCATCGACTTTCTGGGCCACAGGATTACCAAAGACGGGGCAATACCTCTGCTCGCCAAGGTAGACGCTATCCGCCACTTTGCCCAGCCCAACACAGTCAAAGGCCTGCAGGAGTTCGTTAGTATGGTGAACTTCTACCTCTGTTTCCTCCCCTCAGCAGCCCGTATCATGCACCCTTTGTACACCCTGATGTCGGGTAAAGGCAAGGACATTACTTGGGACGAGGAGGCCGTGGCCGCTTTCGTTAAAGCCAAGAAAACCTTGGCAGATGCCGCGATGCTGGTGCACCCCAGAACGGACGTTCCCACCGCACTCACGGTGGACGCATCCGACACAGCAGTCGGCGGGGTGCTGGACCAGCTCATCGAGGGGCGCTGGCAACCCTGGCGTTCTTCAGCAAGCACCTACGACCACCCAAACTCAAGTACAGTGCTTTCGACCGGGAACTGTTGGCACTGTATCTGGCAATCCGGCATTTCAGGTACTTCTTAGAAGGCAGGCCGTTCAGCGCGTTCACGGACCACAAAACGTTGACCTTCGCATTCACGAAGGTGTCTGATCCCTGGTCGGCTCGCCAGCAGCGACATCTGTCCTACATCTCCGAGTACACGACAGACATCCAGCATGTCTCGGGAAAGGACAACGTCGTGGTGGACGCACTCTCCAGACCAGCTGTCCAGGCCCTGTCCCTGGGGGTGGACTATGCAGCACTGGCGGAGGTGCAGCAGGCAGATGACGAGATGCCCAGCTACAGGACCGCAGTCTCGGGTTTGCAGCTGCAGGACTTTCTCGTAGGCCCAGGTGAGAGGACCCTCCTGTGCGACATGGCTACCAGCCAACCTCGCCCCATCGTCCCGGCAGCCTGGAGGCGTCGAGGTTTCGACTCCATACACGGTTTGACTCACCCATCTATCAGGACAACCGTCCGGCTGGTCTCCAGCAAGTTCGCGTGGCACGGACTTCGCAAGCAGGTCAGTGAATGGGCCAGAACGTGCGCACAGTGCCAAACAGCCAAGGTGCAGCGGCACACTAAAGCCCCGCTGCAGTAGTTCGAACCCACCCACCGGAGGTTCGACCACATTCATGTGGATATCATGGGCCCCCTACCAGTGTTCCGAGGAGCGCGGTACCTCCTAACTATGGTAGACCGGTTCACGAGGTGGCCAGAGGTGGTCCCGCTCACCAACACATCTGCCGATTCCTGCGCCCGAGCACTGATTGCAACCTGGGTAGCTCGCTTCGGGATACCGGCCCACATTACCTCCGACAGAGGTGCCCAGTTCACCTCCAGCCTGTGGTCGGTTGTGGCCAGCCTGTTGGGAACGCAGCTACACCACACAACTGCCTAGCACCCACAGTCGAACGGACTAGTGGAACGCTTCCACCATCACTTGAAGTCGGCTCTCATGGCCTGCCTGAGAGGACCTAACTGGGTGGACGAGCTTCCCTGGGTCCTGCTTGGAATTCGCACAGCGCCCAAAGAGGATCTGCACGCCTCGTCGGCCGAGTTGTTGTACGACGCACCCCTGGCCGTCCCGGGAGAGTTCATACCAGCCCCAAGGGGGCAAGAGGAAGAACCCGCAGCAGTACTGGACAGGCTACACGAAAGGCTCGGCAACCTGGCCCCTGTACCGACTTCACAGCACGGACAACCCCGACCCATGTACCCAAAGACCTGCAGAACTGTAAGTTTGTGTTTGTACGAAGGGGCGGACACCGGGCACCGCTACAGCGACCGTACGAGGGGCCGTTCAAGGTGATCAACAACAACGGGTCCACGTACGTTCTGGACATTGGGGGGAAAGAGGAGGTTTTCATGGTGGGCCGACTCAAACCAGTCCATGTGGACTTGGCGCAGCCGGTCGAGGTTCAGGCACCGCGGCGCAGAGGCAGACCTCCCCAAACAGAGGCTGATCCAGACTGTGGATATTGGGGGGTGTATCGCCGGTTCTGGAGGGGCGTTATGTGGTGACCCACTTTCTGCGCAGGCGAACCGGCTCACAAATAGCCAGCGCGTGGGGAAAGACTTTGGTAATGCACCTCTGACATCATTTCTGCCCGGAGAGGGTGGGCTCTAGGGATTAAGTGCCAGCGCTGTGAAGTTTGAATAAACTAGTCTCGAAACAACTTACCAACTGCATGTCATTGTCTCTAGCTTGTATGTAGTACATCGCTACATCTTTTTAATTTAAGAAGCTAACACCTCAATTAACTGTGAACTTTGGGTGAACCGTTCGGCAAATGAAAAAAAGTAGCATACATTAAAATGTTTGGAATGTTCATATAATATGAAACAACTTCAGTTATTTCTACTTTAAATATATAAGCACATCTAAAAATGTTCATGCATTAAAACAAGTGAGAATTTAATCTGGACAAGATTTTTTTGACAGACATTCTTTACACACATTGTGTTACTTCAAATGAACAGCAAAGAAACAAACTATTTTGCCCATCTAGGTCTTCAGCAACTTCAGGAGTCACCTTCTCTACCACAACATACTTCCACCCTGTCCAGCTTCCTCAATACTGTCTGTTTCAATCAAGAATCAAGATGAATGGTCACCAGTAGAATGTTTACAGGTAGCACATTTCTCTCAGTTTCTCTCAGCAGCAGTAGCTACACGAAAATTCCAGGACAAAGTGTTTGCCAAGATATGTTCCTTTGTTATCAAAGCTGATCATGCCTGTTACCCACATTGTACAAACAACCAGCATTTTCAAAATAGTGTTCAAATGACCAAATCCCAACTCTGACCAAAAAAGAAAGCATTCCCCCCTTCAATGGGCTGAATCTTTAAACTTTTACATGATAAACTCTGAGCTTGCTTTGGTGAAACCACATAGCAGGTCAAAATTATTGAAGTGACTTTGCAAAGTCAGGTAGGTAACCTGACAAACAATCAATACGTTCTCAGTCTAGCAATTTGTATCTGTCCTTTGTATTAACAAGAAACATAGGAGTAAATGTTCTTTAAACACAAATTTTTACACAAAAGTACATTAGAAAAGTGCCCCTGCACTTACTTAAAGGATTGCATTTCAAGGAGGAGAAAGAGGTAGATAAGTAGAGAGGTTAATGGAAGACATTCCAGAATTTGGTGAGGCAATAGAAAGGTTATCCTTCAACAGTGGAGGGGGAAACAACGGAAACTGTACAAGACATTAGATCTGAAGGACTGCAGACATCTCAAGTAGCTGTAGAAAGTAGCATAGAAAGAGTAGCATAGAAAGCAACAAATCAGTACGCATGGGTAATTTAGCAGTCAATAATTAGTGCAAAGGTGGGGTCATTGCACTAAAAGAAATCGATCTATACACTACAGTTTCCTTCTTAGACAACAGATCCTTGACTGCACAGTATCAAGCAGCAGCTTCCCATACCATTTGGAGATCCAGAAAGCGTCCTTCTTAGACAACAGGATCTTGACTGTACAGTATCGAGAACTGGATAATAAAAACAAAACTTGCTCAATTTTAGGCTGCATCCTAGAAAAAATTATTTATTTCTGACAGTTATGTCAGGATTGGAGAGTGAGCAATGGGGAAGGACAGGCAGAAAGAGAATAGAGGATGAAAGAGATTGAAGGAAGGGGATGTAATACCCTGGGAAAGGTTTCACTGCTGTTGTAATGGTTGTTCTGTAGCAGCAGTGTTTGGGTTATGAGTGAAGATAACTGGAGCTTTGGAATGTGCGCTGTCCAATGAAGGGAGTGCTTTTTTTTGTTGTGTGTCTGAGAGCGAATTATTCTAGGTCTTCTGTTTGGCGGAAGATGAAGAGAGACGATGCCTGAAAGGAGTGGACTTGGAGTGGGGCTGGGAGTTGATGAAACCCGGTGAAATCGATGGAGAACCACCGAAAGGGAAACCATGAGCTCCAACGTGCTCATTAGACTGTTTCATTAAAACGGGCCCTTTTCCTTTTGTTTCTGTTTACTAATCCTACAGTCAAATTAAGAATTATAAAGCTAAATCATTTACTTGCATATGGTGTACTGTCTGTTATTGTGTGGTACTCAATTGTAACAGGGGAACACATCACGCAGCCTCTGCACAAACAAGAGGTTTTGCCCCTCAGATCTCACACGTTTGGCAGGGCCAAAGACTGTCTTCCCTAGACTAATGCCGCTGGCCGAACTGAGGGTTACAGGGAGAATAGGGAACAAGGAAAGAGCAGGGGAGAGGATGGAGAAGGGAAGAGAAAGACCAGAGTGGGAACGAGTGTAGAAGAATGCAGATGGGAGGAAGTGAAAGAGAATTACCTTGGTAGGAAAGACCAGTTGTAAGAGGGGTTTGGTGACAGTGGCTGCGGAAAGCAGTAAGTCCAAGGGCAGGTATCTCTGTGTTCACCTATAGATGCTTCAATTTGTGTAAGGACAGGTTATTTGTAACATATGTTAGGAAAGCAGGCACCAACTGAATAGTTAAAGCTAATTGGGAATAGGAGACAAGTAAGACCAAGATGAGAAGCTGAGTGGGTGAAGATGAATGTACTAACATGATGTTGAATTATACAGTACGTAAATTATGATAAACCTATGCTGCAACTGTAAGATAGAAATGACGTGCACTATTTTTGAAAAAATACTTAATACATATAGTATTTAGTGATAATCTGCTGTAGATATTAAATTAAATGGGATAATGCTTGATAGCAAATGTACAGTCTCTGGAGAACAAGACTGAGGGGCTAAGGGCGAGGTTACTGTATTCGAGGGAAATGAGGGTTGTTGCCTTCTGTGTTTCACAGAGACATGGCTATCTCAAGACATGCTAAGACTGTTAAGACCCAGTGGCTTCTCGATCACCTGGATGGACCAGACTTCTGATTCAGAGAAGGCAAAAGGTGGGGGGTATGCGTTTCATAATGAACTCTTTGTGGTGCTCAGGTGCAGTGGTCTTGTATTCTTGCTCCCCCCCCCCCCCACCCCCTGACCTGGAACATCTAATAATTAAGTGTTGACTGTTCTAATCACCAAGAGAGTTCTCTGTGATCCTGATTGCAGTTTATATACCAGCAAAGGCCAATGTTAAGCAGGCACTTGAGGTGCTGAGCGCCACCATCAGCAAACAAGGACCAGCCTACAGGAATGTCCTTCAAAGTACTGTTGGGGACTTCAATTCGGCTCGTTTGAAGAAATCCCAACTACTGCTATACTACATAAGGAAATGCCTGTCCTTTGATCCCTAGACTACATTTGGGAAGTCTTATCATTTACGTGTCCTTCTCCTACCCGCATACAGGCAGAGGCTACAAGGTAAGGCTCCAGAGATAAGGACAATAAAGAGGTGGTCACGGCAAGTGTGGAGCAGCTACAGGATTGTTTTGAGTCAGTGGACTGGACTGTGTTCAAGGACTCATCAGAGGTGTTGAACGAATGCACCATGGTTGTAAAGGACATTATTAAAAAATGTTGAAGATGAGTGTGTCTCCACAAAATCACTCAGCGTCTTCCACAACCAAAAACCCTAGATGAACCATGAAATCCGCTATCAGCTGAGTACCAGATCAGAGGCTTTCCAATATGATGACCAAGAAAGCTACAGGAGGTCCAGGTATGATCTCAGGAAAGCCATCTCACATGCCAAGTGGCAATTCTGGACCAAACTTGAATCATAGAAGGATGCTCGACAACTGTTGTAAGGCTTGAATGCTATCAGCTCCTACAAAGTGAAACCAAGCAACAAGGCTCTGCTGCCAGATAAGCTCAAATCCTTTTATGTTCACTTTGACCATCGAAAATTGGAAGCACTTTCACAAATTCCCACAGCCTCTGTGATTTTAGTCTCTGAGGCCAATGTGAGATCATCCTTCAACAGGCTGAACCCACAGAGATCATCTGGCCCAGACAGGGTGCCTGGCCTAGTACTAAACAGCCAGAGTGTTCACCGAGATCTTTAACCTCTCACTCCAAAAGTCTGAGGTACCCACATGCTTCAATTATACCTGTGCCTAAGAGAGGTAGGTGATGAAACATATCAACTACTGCCTGGGAATTTCCATGGATCCGCTCCAATTTGTCTACCAGAGCAACTGGTCCACAGGTGATGCTATCTCACTGGCTCTTCACTCAACCCTGGAATACCCAGACAGTGAAGATGCATACATCAGAATGCTCTTCATTGACAACAACTTGACAATCAATATCATCATCCTTTCAAAACTAATCAATAAACTTCAAGACCTAGGCCACAATACATCCTTGTGCAACTGGATCCTCAATTTCTTCACTTGCAGACCCCGATCATTATGAATTGGCAGCAACATCTCCTCCATAATCACCATCTGTCAGGAGGGGCCGGATGGACCCAAACGCAGGACGCAGACACTGAAGTACTAGGGGGAGGACAGGATGGGGATGCCATGGCACTTAAGGGTAGAGCTGGGATTCAGGCAGGCGGAGTGGAGCGGGCTCCCGAAGTTCAGGCAGGCGGAGTGGAGCGGCTCCTGAAGTTCAGGCAGGTAGGTCCCCGGGGTTCAGGCAGGCAGGTCCCCGGGGTTCAGGCAGGTAGGTCCCCGGGGTTTAGGCAGACAGGTCCCCGGGGTTCAGGCAGGTAGGTCCCCAGGGTTCAGGCAGGTAGGTCCCCGGGGTTCAGGCAGGCAGGTCCCCAGGGTTCAGGTGGGCAGGTCCCCGGGGTTCAGACAGGCAGGTCCCCGGGTTCAGGCAGGTAGGTCCCCGGGTTCAGGCAGGTAGGTCCCCGGGGTTCAGACAGACAGGTCCCCGGGGTTCAGACAGGCAGGTCCCCGGGTTCAGGCAGACAGGTCTCCAGGGTTCAGACAGGCAGGTCCCCGGGTTCAGGCAGGTAGGTCCCCGGGGTTCAGGCAGACAGGTCCCCGGGGTTCAGACAGACAGGTCCCCAGGGTTCAGACAGGCAGGTCCCCGGGTTCAGGCAGGTAGGTCCCCGGGGTTCAGGCAGGTAGGTCCCCGGGGTTCAGGCAGACAGACAGGTCCCCGGGGTTCAGGCAGACAGGTCCCCGGGGTTCAGGCAGACAGGTCCCCGGGTTCAGGCAGTCAGGTCCCCGGGGTTCAGGCAGGTAGGTCCCCGGGGTTCAGGCAGTCAGGTCCCCGGGGTTCAGGCAGGCAGGTCCCCGGGGTTCAGGCAGGTAGGTCCCCGGGTTCAGGCAGACAGGTCCCCGGGGTTCAGGCGGGCAGGTCCCCGGGGTTCAGGCGGGCAGGTCCCCAGGGTTCAGGCAGGCAGGTCCCCAGGGTTCAGGCAGACAGGTCCCCGGGGTTCAGGCGGGCAGGTCCCCGGGGTTCAGGCGGGCAGGTCCCCGGGGTTCAGGCAGACAGGTCCCCAGGGTTCAGGCAGGCAGGTCCCCGTGGTTCAGGCAGGCAGGGTCCCCAGGGTTCAGGCAGGTAGGTCCCCAGGGTTCAGGCGGGCAGGTCCCCAGGGTTCAGGCAGTCAGGTCCCCAGGGTTCAGGCAGGCAGGTCCCCAGGGTTCAGGCAGTCAGGTCCCCGGGTTCAGGCAGTCAGGTCCCCAGGGTTCAGGCAGGCAGGTCCCCGGGGTTCAGGCAGGCAGGCAGGTCCCCGGGTTCAGGCAGGTAGGTCCCCGGGATTCAGACAGGCAGGTCCCCGGGGTTCAGACAGGCAGGTCCCCGGGATTCAGGCAGGTAGGTCCCCGGGGTTCAGGTGGGCAGGTCCCCGGGGTTCAGGCAGGCAGTTCCCCGGGGTTCAGACAGGCAGGTCCCCGGGATTCAGGCAGGTAGGTCCCCGGGGTTCAGGCGGGCAGGTCCCCGGGGTTCAGGCAGGCAGGTCCCCAGGGTTCAGGCGGGCAGGTCCCCGGGGTTCAGGCGGGCAGGTCCCCGGGGTTCAGGCAGGCAGGTCCCCGGGGTTCAGGCAGACAGGTCCCCGGGGTTCAGACAGGCAGGTCCCCGGGGTTCAGGCAGACAGGTCCCCGGGGTTCAGGCGGGCAGGTCCCCGGGGTTCAGGCAGGCAGGTCCCCGGGGTTCAGACAGGCAGGTCCCCAGGGTTCAGGCGGGCAGGTCCTCAGGGTTCAGGCGGGCAGGTCCCCGGGGTTCAGACGGGCAGGTCCCCGGGGTTCAGGTAGACAGGTCCCCGAGGTTCAGACGGGCAGGTCTCCGGGGTTCAGGCGGGCAGGTCCCCGGGGTTCAGGCAGACAAGTCCCTTTTACTCACTTTACACTTATGACTGTGTAGCTAAGCACAGCTCCAAAGCCGTATTCAAGTTTCCCCAGGGTTCAGGCAGACAGGTCCCCGGGGTTCAGTCGGGCAGGTCCCCAGGGTTCAGGCAGACAGGTCCCCGGGGTTCAGGCAGACAGGTCCCCGGGGTTCAGGCGGGCAGGTCCCCAGGGTTCAGGCAGGTAGGTCCCCGGGGTTCAGGCGGGTAGGTCCCCGGGGTTCAGGCAGACAGGTCCCCGGGGTTCAGGCGGGCAGGTCCCCGGGGTTCAGGTGGGCAGGTCCCCAGGGTTCAGGCAGGTAGGTCCCCGGGGTTCAGGTGGGCAGGTCCCCAGGGTTCAGGCGGGCAGGTCCCCGGGGTTCAGGCAGGCAGGTCCCCGGGGTTCAGGCAGGCAGACAGACAGGTCTAGGTGGCGATAGGCTAGCGGAGAGCCCTCCCTGGGTGGGCCGCATGTATCCCGGGTAGGGTCGCCTCCCAGGCGGAAACACCGGAGGCCTGGGCACAATGCGGAGTGGATCTGAGCCCGGGCAGGATAACAGAACGCAGAGATGAGTTCGGAGTCGGCGGAGAAAAAGGAAACAGAACAAAACAACCACCCGTCTGGTCCCAGTCCCAAGGCCCCTTATAAACACCTGCAGCTCAATGAGTTACAGGTGTGACTCCTTGAACCAGGAGGGTCCTAACTAGATCACGGGTGACGGGAGGGACAACTGCAGGACCCGGAGTCCGGAGCCCCCGGACTGGATCAAAACCCGGAACGCGGTTCTGGATCGGACCCTGACACCATCAGCACAGGTACACCACAAGGCTGTGTGCTTAGATCCCTGCTTTACTCACTTTACACTTATGACTGTGTAGCTAAGCACAGCTCCAAAGCCGTATTCAAGTTTGCTGATGACACCACTGCCACTGGCCCAATCAAAGGTGGTGAGGAATCAGCATACAGGAGAGAGACTGAAAATCTGGCTGAGTGGTGCCACAGCAACGACCTCTCACTCAGTGTCAGCAAGACCAAAGAGCTGATTATTGACTTCAAGAGGAAGAAGCCAGAGATCATTGAGCCAGTCATCATCAGGGGATCAGAGGTGGAGAGGGTCAGTAACTTTAAATTCCTCAGTGTTATCATTTCAGAGGTTCTGTCCTGGGACCAGCACATAAGTGTCATTATGAAGAAACCACAGCAGCACCTCTACTTTCTTAGGAGCTTGCAAAGATTTGGCATGTCATCTAAAACTTTGACAGACTTCTTTAGATGTGTGGTGACTAGCTGCATCATGGCCTGGTATGAAAATACCAATGCTCTTGAATGAAAAAGCCTATGAAAATTAATGGATACAGCTCAGTAAAGCCCTCCCCACTACTGAGCACAGCTACATGGAGTGCCATCTCGGGAAAACAACATCCACCACCTAGGTCCCCACCACCCAGACCACGCTGTCTTCTCACTGCTGCCATCAAGAAGGTGGTACAGGAGCCTCAGGACTCACACACCAGGGTCAAGAACATTCGTTATCCCTCAACCATCAGATTCTTGAACCAGAGGGGATAATTTCACCTACTACATCACTGAACTCTTCCCACAACCTGCAGACTCACTTTCAAGGACTCTTCATCTCATGTTTTTGATAGTTATTACCTATTAATTTATTTACTTATTTTCTTCTTTCTTTTTGTATTTGCACAGCTTATTGTCTTTGCAGATAGTTTGTCTGTCTTTCATTGATTTGATTGAGTTTCTTGTATTTACTGTGAATGCCCACAAGAAAATGAATCTACGTGTTGTACATAGTGACATATATGTACTTTTACGATAAATTTACTTTGAACTTTTTTAACTTTGCAGAGAAAATTTACTATGATCACATTAAATGTTTACGTAAGTATGGTATTAATCATAATTTTTGCCTTTTAAGTGCAGCTTATTTCAAGCTGTTAGTAAGTGTCGACCAGTTTTCATATACATGCGCACAGGGACAATATCAATGCCAGGTAGTTAAGTGTACACGTCACCAGAGCCAGCAAATGTGGCAGAAAATCATTGCTGCTTTAATGAAATATTCAAATACACAGAAGAATTTGATTTATCCTGATTATGGTTGCTCCAGCTGAACCCATGCCGTATCATAACCCATCACTATGTTATAAGCAGCCTATTAAATTGGGGCAGCCTGTTCCTTCAAATAATTGCTGTTTGTAGCCAGAGCTGCAAAACATTGACTTGAGCTGTCAACATCTCTCAGAGAAGAATATGGTGCTTAATAGTAGGCAGCAGGGAAGAGGTTCAGGAGGGCAAGCATGGGTGTATATTTTAAATCCACAGAGG
Source organism: Hemitrygon akajei (assembly GCF_048418815.1). Taxonomy (NCBI): domain Eukaryota; kingdom Metazoa; phylum Chordata; class Chondrichthyes; order Myliobatiformes; family Dasyatidae; genus Hemitrygon; species Hemitrygon akajei. The sequence continues at coordinate 99,795,914 of NC_133136.1, forward strand.
AGATCATGTGGACCAGCACGGGAGAAAGCACAAGTGTGATTTTGGTTATGGAGGGACTAAAGGAATTGATAATGGGGGTCTGCATTTGCTGTAAAAACATTGTTTTAAAATCCTTCTTTTATTGCAACATGGTGCAACCCTTATCCCTTTTTACTTTAAGATATCCAGAACTGGGGGCTTTCTCAACCTGTGATGAAGAGATGCTGGTGATTTGCTCTCATTGCTGCAACTATTCAGACAGTTTGGAAGCTAGGATGCCTGAGGAATGTATATTTAATGTTAAGAGGCAGGAAAGGTGACAAAATTAGCATATTTGACAACTAACTGGGTGGCAGGGTGGAGATGCATCTTTACCAAAGAAGATGCAAGGCACTTCCATCCGCTAGGCTGCAGGTCACCTTTGGGCAAGGTGTAGCACCTGCTTAGCCCCCCAGTCATTGTCAGATAAAGCCATGGGAGCAGGTGGCAGTTGGACATATGAGCAGCTGGTGCATATCACAAATCCTGGTATGTGACCACTGACACCAGGCAGACAATTTCTGAAGAGTATTCATAATGGCTGGGGTCACCTATCTTGTAAAGACACTGCCCAGAAGAAGACAAAGGCTTGTTGAAAAATTTGCTAAGAACAATCTTGTTGAAAAGACCATGATCGCCCATGTCATACGACATGGCACAAAACAAACAAATGACAACTAACTAAAGGATGAGATGTTTCTGATATCTACAGCAAGACTTGGAAGGAACTAAAATACAGCAATTATGATTTGCAACCAACTTGACAGTCATAGGGCATTCTGCATTTCCCTTAACTTGGGATTAAATATGACTGGCCCCAGCTGACAGATTTCAGTTTTGATTTATTTGTAAATCAAAGACTTCATCCAAATTGTTCAATACTGAAGCTGCAATAACTTTATTACTCCTTATACACCCTAAATGGATTTAACCTCCTGCTAAGGCTACTCCACCTCCCCATCTCTCCCTAGCAGCTTGTCCTGCTCTCTATGCCTTCTCTTTGTCCTCCCAGTCATGCTCTGTTTCAAAAGGAAGCCCTGCCAGGCCACTCATGTTTGGAAGCAAATTGTTTCAGTACAAGCAAAAGTACTTCAGCACAAGCTAAGCCATTCCCTGCAGACCTTTTGAAATTTTAGTTGACTATTGGAAAGCTCCGAGTACGTTAACAATTGCACTGGGAGTGAGAAGAAACAATCTAGCAAATAGCCTATAATAGTTTCCTTTAAATGGTGTTGGTAGTTTTACTGTGATATTGTTTGCTGAGAGGCAGTGAGGTGTTTCATTATATTTAACATCTTGCTCACCTCTGCTGGGGTTAAAAGAGCCATAGGCTGGAATGCTCTGGTTGAAAATAGTAGTGGTGAGAGTGATTTATATCACAATGCATAAGAATCTTTAAAAGTGGATGCTTATTCATTTCCATAGATGCTGCCTGATCTGCTGAGTTCCTCCGACATTTTTTATGTGTATCTTTAAAGGTGTTGCTTATTGACTGATGCATGAAACAAAGCCTCCGGCCCCCATTTCTCATGTGGGCAGAGAAGTTTAGTTCTTATGACATTTTCTCAAAGAAGAGCAGAGGAGTTATCCATGGTTTCCTAACAAATGTTAATCCTTGCGTAATTCAATTACTAAAAACTCATTATTTGGTCATTTTAATATAATTGCATGTGGGAAACATATTGTTGAAGTTTCCTATGTTAAAGTAAGAACCAACTTTGGTGTGTTATGACCTCAGCCCCCTCCTTTGTGAGAATCGCGAGAGAGAGAGAGAGCCTTACGGTTTGGAATGTGGGCTGGTCGCTCAACAAGACAAAAGCCTTGGACATAGCCATTGTCTTGGGAGACACCTTTGTGGAATAAGGAACTGGCCTACATGCAGACCCTCAGGGCAAGGTGAGATGGGTGATGGGGGAAAGATTGCCTCACCCCCCCGACCCTGATGGACATCGACAACCCTGCCAGTCCAGATAAAAGGTGGGCTGCCGAGGCGGGGCCTCAGACGCACCAGAAGACACGCTAGAAATCCTGCGACAGCGTTTTGATAGCGACAGCCGGTGGTGGGGTTCGTGTGCGTCTTTTCCTTGCCTGGGATTGGCGACCTCACCACGGAAGAACGGCTTAGCTACAGGGGAGGCCACAGATGAGAGTCCATTCCCCAACGAGACTTCCGACGAACCGAACTCCTACAGGTTGGAAAACCTGTCGGGTAACTGTTTCATTCAATCTCTCTCTCTTTCTAACAAAAGTGCACCAACGCGACACCACAACAGACGGCAGCTGGTGGAACTGCAGTGGCCGCAAGAGACTTTCAGATATACAGCGAACAATATATACATTACCCCTAGACAACGATAGAGCTTATTTCTGATTGATTATTACTATACCTGTGCTTTAAATTGAGTATTGACGACGTATATGATCTGAATGTTTTGTATTAACCATACGTTTGTGCCCCTTTATAAATAAAAACGTTTGAAAATAGTAGCACCAGGCTTCAGCGGACCTATCTATCTTTGCTGGTAAGTCACCCGGTTACTGGGGAACGTAACAGGTGGTATAAACAGAAAATGTTGGAAATGTTGGTAGAACCTGTAGAAAGAGATATAAGAGTTAATGTTTCTGGCCAGAGACCTACAGCATTTTCTATTTTTAATTCAATTTTCTAGCATCTACAGTTTCTAAATTTCATCTGCACTTTATTGATATAGTCATATTTAATTAGTCTAATTGTAGATTTTCCTATTTGTAATAGATGGAAATGAAGTGGGATAATGACTGCAACCACACAGTATGTTGACACACACTTTAAATTTTATCAGTAGTTAACATCACTGATTTTAATCCTTATATTCATGTATCAAGATTTCAGAATTTGATAAGTAAAGGTTTTGCTTTGTTCGAGTAGGGATAATACATTCCCATAGATAAGGAAAACTGAGTTATTTAAAGTTTTTTCAAAGAAATGCCATAACTACCCTGAGAACACATTCAGTGTAGTCTCAGTGTGTTCAAACACATTTTATTAGAGACTAAATGTGAAGTTTAACTGGCAGCAGAGAAGCCTGTTAGGCCATGACTATTCTCAAGAGTAAGCAAGGTTCTATAAATAGGTCATAACTTTTACTGGTCTAGAGTAGATATTAAAAAAAATATGTGACACTACAGTTTTGAACTAATGAACAATTTCAGCTGTTGGCACCAAAATGACATTGAATGAGAGAAGTGAGTTCAAATGACACAGATCAAACTCTAAAACTGGTTGCTTGGTGTCACTGAAGGAAGACTGGCAGGATGGATGTAGTAGAAGTTTGTAGCCCCCAACCATCCAAGCAGCATTGGCCTGGCATCCTGTAGCATCCAAAATACAAGAGCAGGAAGGTCATAATTGATACCCATTCACAGGGCATTGAATGCCCAAAATGGAAATGCTAAGACTCAATGTGATAGCATCCAATCACACTCACACAGGGGCACTGCACATTTATGGCTAGTCATTTCTGAAGCATTGGATTTTAGTTACTCTTAATCATTATCTTTGTGACCCATTGTCTAAAAGGTAAATAGACTTACAGCATAAAGATTAGGTACTGAAGACAGGTTTCAATGGACCTGCACTCCACCCTAATTTAATAGCTATTACAATTCATGAAGTGCATTGAACAGTGAAATTATATTAATTCTTCTTAAGTAAAAGAAATTATTTAAATTCAACTTATAAGTATATTTGCGGTGATCAAGGCCTTTCTTTTTAATTACTTCCATAATTTGGCATGTGTTAAGAAAAAGCATTAGCACTGCCAAAATTAAATATTTACACATGTCTACCCATGCATTATTGCCATTAAATTATTCACTTTGTTTACTGATTTGAAAACAAATAAACAACTTAAGAACCAACTACAGATTATTATTTAAATGATCAGTAGAAATATTTAGGAAATACATGTTGAAAATAGTTGAAGTTTTGAAATTATGGGCTGGTAGCCCTGGTATTTCAACACAGTTGGGAATAAAAATCCTTTGATTACAGCTCACTTTCAAATCGGAGATTGTAAGATCTACTTCTATTTTTTGGCATTGTAAATTTTCTTAATGTTGGATTGCATACTCCACACTTGGAGTAGCAGTAGTTCCTTAAAACAATCACTAAACATATCAGTGCCTCATTTTAAAGTTCATTTTCTGAATGTAATGTATTTCTGTGGGACTTCATGAAAAAGTGATTGACGGTCATTGGAAATTACCATTCACACAGTGATTTCACTTTTCTTTTAGAAGGAACTGTAAGATTGTATACCTTTTACCGCATTAACAGCATTAGAAAGGAAATATGCAAGATGTTTTGTGAAATAATTCTGACTGTAGTGCAACAGCAACATCTATTAAAAATGTCATCATCTACAGTATACTCTTTGACAACTATCAAACACCCAATTATCTATTTGAAACTTCATTGTAGTTGTAAATTTGATACTAATATTATATGGAAGTGTGTTTTATAATATAAACTCTTCAATAATTCCATCATGACAAAATTTGCAGGCTTTTTGTTTCTGGGCAGTAATCTGACAGTGATTGTACATTAATCATAGAGCTTCAAACAGAGAATGCAGCAGAACTCTGAGACGATTTGGAGGGCTCACAAAAGAGAATAAACTGCTGAAAGAGGGATGAAAAGGGATCCCAGAGGAAATCACATCTGCAAAGAACATTCATGAGCAATTCTCCTGCCTGAAGCTCAGTGAAGAGCAAAATGAGGGATGCTTTCATTTCTCCATGGAGACCTGCATTGGAATCTAACCATTCATCACAGACACAACCACACTTTCAGAGCTGGACTGCAGCTCTATTGCCAATGTCTTTATCAATTATCACAAAAGCAAAGTACTACAAATGCTGGAAACTGAAAAACAAAAGGAAAATGCTAGAGGCACTCAGCAGAGTAGGCAGCATCCATTGTGAGAGGAACAAAGTTATATTTCAGGCCAATGATCATTTGTCAAAACTGATCTTTAGAAGTGGCCGTGGTCATTGCCTACTTCTACACTCAGGCTGCAGATTTTGATAACATCTTCCCAATAGGATAAATTATTAGGTCTCTTTATTTAAAATGGAGTTAATGCCCTTTCATTTCTTCTCATCAAAAAACCCCCCAGAAAGGATAAACATTTACCAGACTAGCCCACTCCAGATTTGCAGTACTTGCTCCCATTCCAATGAGGACGCCACATGCCAAATCTCCCATGTTGTGGAAGTGAAAGGGCTTTCTCCATCTCAGAATCTAACCAGTATGCTTCTATAGGAAAATGACCAAGAACCTGCCTTCATCCTGTGACAAAAATAATGGAAATACATAGGGAGACTACTGTATTGGCGGTGAGGGCCACCTATTTGATACTTGAAATGGATCCTGAAGTTGGTTGAGTCATTTCAAGTCCTAATGCTGGTGCTGACTGCAGTTGCAATCAGCACACGCACAGACAGCATGGACCTAAAGGGTATCATGCTGGCCAGGGCAATGTTATTCAACAGGTGACTGATTTACTGAAAAAAGAGGAGAACCCTGCACTGAATGACTGAGCATGATCCAAGATTAGTGGAACTCATTTGCGTATTGCATAGCGCTGAGTCACAATGCATGGCTCAATGTCATAACTTCCTGCCTTCAGCTATCAGGTGTGATGGTACAGAATGGAAGAACAAGAAATGGAAAGGGAACAACAAGAAAGTAGGTGAAAGGAGAAGAGAATGCAGAAGAAGAACAAGCAAAAAATAAAAGAGCAGCTCTTTTTCTGATAAAGCTTTACAGGAAAGGATCATTCAATAGCAATAACCTAAACCTAGTTCACCAGCCATGAAATGTACCATTCTTCTTCTCTTTCCTTTGACATTGTGTAAAATGCAAAAGTAAATGCCAACGTTAATTGAGGAACAGTATATTTATACTATCCTTCAATAATTACATTTTCAATCTATAAGTTATTGCTATAATGCCAGTGATTCTTTGAACTACATGATTTTGATTTAGGAGGTAATTTTTCACTATCACAAACAGAATTCCACTCAGATAAATATATCTACAATTCATTTCACCCAACTTCTTCCATAAGACTGTAAGATATAGGAGCAGAATTAGGCCATTTGGCTCATCAAGTCTGCTCTGCCATTTCATTTTGGCTGATCCGATTTTCCTCTCAGCCCATATCTCCTGCCTTCTCCCCATATCCCTTCATGCCCTAATCAAACAAGAATCTATCAATCTTTGCCTTAAGTATACATAAAGACTTGGCCTCCACAGTTGCCTGTGGCAAAGAATTCCATAGATTTACCATTATCTGGCTAAGGAAATTCATCCTCATCTCCATTTGAAAAGGACACCCCTCCATTCTGAGACTGTGTCCTCTGGTCTTAAACTCTCCCATCACAGGATACATCCTCTCCGACTCCATTCTACCAAAGCCTTTCACCATTCGATAGGTTTCAATTGGGTCACCCCTCATTCTTCTGAATTCTAGTTAATACAGGCCCAGAGCCATCAAACGCTCTTCATATGACAAACCATTCAATCCTGGAATCATTTTCATAAACCACCTTTAAACCCGCTCCAGTTTCAGCTCATCTTTTCTATTAAAAAGGGCCCAAAACTGCTTAAAATACTCCAAGTGCTGCCTCACCAGTGCTTTATAAAGTCTTAACATTACATCCTTATATTTATATTCGTCCTCTTGAAATGAATGTAAACATTGCATTTGCCTTCCTCACCACAGACTCAACTTGCAAATTAACCTTCAGTTTTTTTCAATCTTTTCATTTCTTCTACCAAAGTCCATGACCATACACTTCCTGACACTATATTCCATTTGCATTTCTTTGACCATTCTCCTAATATGTCTACGTCCTTCTGTAGCCTCTCTACTTCCTCAAAAACTATCTGCCCCTCCACCTATCTTTGTACTGTCTGCAAACTTTGCAACAAAGCCATCAATCATCATCCAAATATAACATAAAAAGAATCTGTCCCAACACAGACCCCTTTGGAACACCACTAGTCACAAGCAGTCAACCAGAAAAGGCTCCCTTTATTCCCACTCTTTACCTCCTGCAAATCAGCTACTGCTTTATCCATGCTAGAATCTTTCCTGTAATACCATGGGCTCATAGCTTGTTAAGTAGTCTCATGTGTGGCACCTTGTCAAAGGCCTTCTGAAAATCCAAGAACACAATATCAACTGATTCTCTATTGTCGATCCTGCTTGTTATTTCTTCAAAGAATTCCAATAGATTTGTCAGGCAAGATTTTCCCTTGAGGAAAATAGGCTGTCTGCAGCCTATTTTATCATGTGCCAAGTATCCTGAGACCTCATCCTTAATAATTGACTCCAATATCTTTCCAATCACTGAGGTCAGACTAACTGGCTTATAGTTTTCATTCTTCTGCCTCTCTCCCTTCTTGAAGAGTGGGGTGACATTTGCAATTGTCCAGTCTTCCAGAACCATTGAAGAATCTGTAATTCTTGAAAGATCATTACCAATGCCTTCACAATCTCTTTAGCCATCTCTTTCAGAACCCTAGGGTGTACACCATCTGGTCCAGGTGACTTATCTTCAGACCTTTCATTTTCCCAAGAACCTTCTCCCTATTAATGGTAACTTCACACACATCATTACGCCTAACACCTGGAACTTTCACTGTCCTGCTAGAGTCTTCCACAATGAAGACCGATGTAAAATACTTATTCAGTTTGTCCGCCATTTCATTGTCTCCCATTATTACCTCTCCAGCATCGTTTTCCAGCGGTCTGATATCCACTCTCAGCTGTCTTTTACACTTTCTGTATCTGAAGAAACTTCTGGTATTCTTTTTAATGTTATTGCCTAACTTACTTTTGTATTCCATCTTTACCTTCCTAATAACTGTTTTAGTTGCCCTCTATTGGTTTTTAAAAGTTTCTCAATCCTCTAACTTCCCACTAATTTTTGCTCTGTTAGAAGCCCACTCTTTGGCTTTTATGTTGATTTTGAATTCTCTTGTTAGCCATGGTTGTGTTATCTTGCCTTTAGAATATGTCTCCTCTTTGGGATGTATATATCCTGTGCTTTCCGAATTGCTTCCAGAAATTGCAGCCATTGCTGCTCTGCTGCCTTTCCTGCCGGTGTTCTTTTCAAATTCTGGTCAACTCCTCTCTCATGCCTCTGCAACTCCCTTTGCTCCACTATAATGCTGATACATCAGACATTAGTTCTTCTTTCTCAAATGTCAGGGTGAATTTGATCATATTATGATTACTTGTGCCTAAGGGTTCTGGTTCATTACACAATACCCAATCCAGAATAGCTGATCCCCTAGTGGGCTCAACTATGAACTGCTCTAAAAATCCATCTCGTAGGCATTCTAGAAAACTCCCCTCCTGGAATCCAGCACCAACCCGATTTTCCCAATCTACCTGCACATTGAAATCCCCCATGACTATTGTAACATTGCCCTTTTGACATGCAACTTACAAAATTAAATTTTCAACTTACAAAATTTAATTTAATGCAACATTCAAGTTATAAATTCATATTAATCAATCTTGTTCCCAAATATTAGGACTGTTTTAGTTTCTTAGAGTCATAGATTTACAAAGCACGGTATCAGCTCCTTTGGTCCTGCTCATCCACGTCATCTAAAGTGCCTTTCTCAGCATTTGCCTGTATTCGGCCATATCTCTGAAATTATTTCTATCCACGCAACTCTCTACAAGACTCTTGATACTGGAAATATGGATCAATGCACACAAAATGCTGATCTGGAAAAGAAGAGATCAGAAGTCAAAATAATAGGGTAGGAGGAGGACCAAGAGCTGGCAGATGTATTTCCTCTGGCTGCCTAAAGTTCTTTATAAATCTTTCTCCTCTCACTATTTCCTCTAGTTTTAGATCCCTCTTCCCCTTGCTCACCCTGAAAAAAGTCTGTAGCCATCTAGCTTATCTACACTCTCACAACTTTATATACTGTTTCTCTATCCAAATGCATGAATCTGTTGAAATTTTTTTGAAATATGGTAATTTTACTTGCCACCACTTTCTTTAGCATGCATTCCATCTACTCACCATCCTCTATGTGAAAATTTGCCCCTCAGATCACCTTTAAATCTTTCCCCTCTCACCTTAAGTTTTTGCCCCCTGGTTTTAGAAACCTCTCCCCTACCCTAAGAAAAGAATGCAACCATTTACCTTAATGGTGCCCCTCATGATTATATAACTCTCTGGAGTGGTACCCGAACAGCTCTTATATGATTCCTGAATCAATCTGTTAATTTACTTATTGTGTGACAGTGCGTAATAGGCCTTTCTGGCCCTTCGAGCCGTGTTGCCGAGCAATCCCCCATTTAATGCAAGCCTAATCACAGGACAATTTACAGTGTCCAATTAACCTACAATGATACGTCTTTGGACTGTGGGAGGAAACCGGAGCACCCGGAGGAAACCCACGCAATCGCAAGGAGACCGTACAAACTCCTTACAGGCAGTGTTAGCAATTGAACCCGGTTCCCCTGTACTATAAAACAATGTACTAACCACTATGCTACTGTGCCGCTCCATAAGGGAAATTAAAATTATTATGGAGAATCATCCCAACAAGGTCTGGGTTCTGAAGACTTTGCTTCAGAATTCATTATTGTCAACATGGTGGTGTGGACCAGACAGGTTGCTAGAATTTCAAGTTGCAGAAATTCCCTTCATTCCCTTCATCCTGAGAAAAGCCAGCAGGATTATGCTTCATGGAGCCACTGCCTTTCCCCTAGAACACCATCTCTATAATCTCAGTCAAACTGGTGCAATGATGACGGCAGCAGACCGAACTAGCATGTCTGCAAGTTAACCTTCTATAAAAGTAGTCAGAGCTGCCAGCTGGCTGACCCTGGATGCTTCAGAATGGTCGTCTGTAGCTGCCATCTCCGTCCCACCAGCTCAGCCAGCAGAAACCTATGCTCACCTTACAGAATCAGAATCAGGTTTATATCTTGTCATGGGATTTGTTGCTTTTCAGCAGTAGTACACATTGGTATGTGCTCTCCCTACTTCCCTTTTCTGAAGTCCACAATCAACTCTTGGTCCTGATCTATATTACTCCTCTATTCCTCCTCTTCGCTGTCTGAGATTCTGGTGTTTGAGCTGTGCCTAGCCCCACAATCATGAGTGTAGACAGAGTACAGTAATGGGCTAAGAACATATCCTTGAGTGCACTGGTGTTGATTGTCAGTGAGGTGGAGATGGTATAACCAATCAATACCAAAAATGAAGGTCTCCCAACAATGAAGTTAAGGATCCAGATACAGAGGGAGTTACAAAGGCCCAAGCTTTGACGTTTGTTGATAAATACTGAGAAGATGAATAAGTCAAGGTCCCCTCACAAAAGACTTTCAGCAGAACTCTAGCCAAAATGCCACACTACACCTTTAGGTGATGCAGGCTAGATTTAAGCAATGCTAGGAAGCATTGACTTTTAGTTCCATAGTTTTGGGAATGGAAACAATAAATAGCAGAGTGATTGTGCCTGAATGGAAACCTACAGTATAATATATCCATGCTCATTTCCCGCATAAGACTATGAGACACAGAAGCCGATTTGGGCCATTTTGGCTCATCGAGTCTGCTCCGCCATTCAATCATGGCCGATCCTTTTTTCCCCTCCTCAGCCCCACTCCCTGGTCTTCTCCCCATAACATTTGTTGCAGTGTCCAATCAAGAACCTATCAAACTCTGCCTTAAATACACCCAAAGACCTGGCCTCCACAGCTGCATGTGGTAACAAATTCCACAAATTCAACATCCTTTGGCTAAAGAATTTCGATGCATCTGTTTTAAATGGATGCCCATCTACCCTGAGGCTTGTCCTAGACTCCCACACCATTGGAAACATCCTTTCCACATCTACTCTGTCTAGGCATTTCAATGAGATCCCCCTTCATTCTTTTAAATTCCAGCAAGTACAGACACAGAACCATCAAACATTCCTCATATGATAACCCTTGTGAATCTCCTCTGAACCCTCTCCAATGCCATCACATCTTTCCTTAGTTGAGGAGTCCAAAACCTTTCACAATACTTAAGGTGAGGCCACACCAGTGCCTCAGCATCACATCCCTGCTCTTGTAATTCAAGACCTCTTGAAATGAATGCTAACATTGCATTTGCCTTCCTCACCATGACTCAACCTGCAAGTTAACCTTTAGGGCAGTGGTCCCCAACCACTGGGTCGCGGACTAGTACCGGGCCACAAAGCATGTGTATCCGGGCTGCGAGGAAACGATATGATTTGAAGATATGTAACGATATGAGTAAGCTGCACCTTTCCTCAGTCGAATGTTCGTGGGGAACCCAGTGCTAAAATATTCGCAGACGACCTAATTCGGGCTCAGGGTTTCGTAAGTAGCAGAGCAGCTACCTTGCTGCGATCTACTGAAAATCATCCCTCGAGTCATACTTTGGTCAGCCGATAAATCCTACCTATCTACAAGGGGGGCGGGTGCATGCCCTGTCACATTCCTCGCTCGGTCGGTTGCTCTCACCGGACTGCGACCGCCACGGCCCTGACATGGGGACCTCCGGCCCTTACTTTGTCCTCTCACTGGTGTGTTGCAATGATTTTATATGTTCATACGAGGAAAGTACACACTATATGTTTAATATCCAAATGTTACTTAAAATGTTATGATGCTATTGACTTATAAATGAGTTATAATTGAATTTGTTAGATAAACCCTTTTAGAAACAAAATTGAGTGTATTAGCCACTTATAAGTGACTTATAGTTGACTTATCACCGATATTCCGGTCATGATTGACACCCCACCCACCTCTCCCCCCACTCCTGTTGGCCAGTTCATAAGAATATTGTTAATATACTGGTCCATGGTGCAAGATAGGTTGGTGACCCCTGCTTTAGGGTATTCTGCACGTTACTGTTAGTAGCATCGGTTACAAAAAAATTGTATTTAGATTAAGTCTTCAAGACAAAAAAGTATCCCAAACTGTTTCACAGAGCTATAATTTATAAGACTCCAGACTAAAAAGTAGGTCTTAGGTGGAATAACACAAAACACAAGACAAAAAGTATTTAATCTTGTGAAGTCTTAAAGGAAATGAGGACTGTGGAAAGTAAAGGGGTTGTAGGGAGAAGGACTGCATGGATGAAGACACAGGTGGCACTGGTAGGATTAATAGGGTGGTGAGGGAGTGGGTGGAAGTAGAGAAACATGTCAGAGATCCCCAGAAGCAGGAATTATGGTATCAAGGAAAGAGGATGAACCTGAGGACAAAATTTGACATTTGGAGCAGGCAGAATGAGTTGAATAAAAGAAAGTAATGTTGAGAGCCAGTAGCTAATGCTGCAGATAAAGAACTGAAACCTTGGAAGTATTGAAAGCAATTTAGTACGGCTTGTCATTTTAAACGATAATGAAATCATGAAATGTGACAACAAAGGTACCTTTTCATGACTGGTTGTTGATAACGTTCAGTTACACTGAGTGAAAGGAAAAACTCTGGGGTTGAATTCACTGCAGCAGAGAAATAAGGAAATCATCAGAATCAGAGGATTTGGAGAATAGATCTTAAATACTATTAGTTAGAATCAGAATCAGGTATAATATTGTAGGGAAACGTAAGTGGGAGAAGTGTCCATAATTCACAACCACTGACATTGAGTTGGGATTTCACTTTTAAGAGGCTGGTCTGAGGTAATGACGTTATTAAGTAAAAGGTTTTTTAGGGCGCCTTTGTTGTGTAGGTTTTGGAGTTCAATAAAGTGTGCTCTGGATTTCGTTAAACATAAAATTCCTCACTACGTTTCATTTACAGTAACCTACATTGGTGAGCGTTACTCTTTGATGATTCCAGAGCTATTGAATATGTCAGCCAATACAGCTGGTTTGAAACTGCTGGAGGTTTGGGAGCAAACTGCCGTCGCTTGGTCTGTGCAACCTGAGGCCCAGTTCACTCTGAGAGAAATCTCTGCTGACAACACCAAATATTTCTATGTGGCAGTGTCGCTCAGCAATTCCACCGCTGTGAGGCTGGTGAGGGAGTCTGCCTGAACACCCACCTGAACATGATAAAATACTGATCGCTGTAAAGTCATCTTTTACAGACTTCTGGACTATCGGAGTCTGAGCACGCCAAGCGATTGCTCTCCTTGCCCAGCCTTCAGAGCTAATGGACAGCTAATGCTGTCTCCCCTGGGAAATCACTATCTCTGTTTTATTTTTAAAGAACTCTTCGTACAGCAAATGCCTGATCCAGTTCACGTAGCCCTGCCTTTCCCCCATAACCCTTAATTCCCCTACTATGCAAAAATTTATCCAACCTTGTCTTAAATATATTTATTGAGGTAGCCTCCACTGCTTCATTGGGCAGAGAATTCCACAGATTCACCACTTTTTGGAAAAGCAGTTCCTCCTCATCTCGGTCCTAAATTTACTTCCCCAAATCTTGAGGCTATGTTCCCTACTTCTAGTCTCACCTACCAGTGGAAACAACTTGCCAGCCTCGATCTGATCTATCCCTTTCATAATTTTATATGTTTATGTAAGATCTCCTCTCATCCTTCTGAATTCCATTGAGTACAGTCCCAGGAAACCCAATCTCTCCTCGTAGTCTAACCCCCTCATCTCTGGAATCAACCTGATGAACATGCTCTGCACTGCCTCCAAAGCCAGTATATCCTTCAAGTAAGGAGACCAGAACTGCATTCAGTATTCTAGATGCGGCCTCACCAGTACCCTGTACAGTTGCAGCATAATCTCCCTGCTCTTGAATTCAATCCCTCTAGCAACGAAGGCCAGCATTCCATCTGCCTTCCTGCTGCACCTGCAAACCAACCTTTTGTGATTCATGCACAAGCACTCCCAAGTTCCTCTGCACAGCAGCATGCTGCAATCTTTTACAGACAGACAGACACACTTTATTGATCCCGAGGAAACTGGGTTTTGTTACAGCCGTGCCAACCAAGAATAGTGTAGAAATATAACAATATAACACCATAAATAATTAAATAATAACAAGTTAATCATGCCAAGTGGAAATAAGTCCAGGACCAGCCTATTGGCTCAGGGCTTCTGACACTCCGAGGGAGGAGTTGTAAAGTTTGATGGCCACAGGTAGGAATGACTTCCTATGATGCTCAGTGTTGCATCTCGGTGCAATGAGTCTCTTGCCGAATGTACTCCTGTTCCTAACCAGTACATTATGGAGTGGATGGGAGTCATTGTCCAAGATGGCATGCAACTTGGACAGCATCCTCTTTTCAGACACCATCGTCAAAGAGTCCAGTTCCACCCCCACAACATACTGGCCTTACGAATGAGTTTGTTGATTCTGTTGGTGTCTGCTACCCTCAGCCTGCTGCCCCAGTACATAACAGCAAAATGATAGCACTGGCCACCACAGCCTCGTAGAACATCCTCAGCATCGTCCGGCAGATGTTAAAGGGCCTCAGTCTCCTCAGGTATCCCCAGATATTTGTAATCCTCCACCATGTCCACACTGACCCCTTAAATAATAATCTGATCTTCCATTTTTCCTTCCAAAGTGGATGACCTCGCATTTACCAATTTGTACTCCATCTGCCAGATCCTTGCCCACTCAAACTATCTATATCTCTCTGCAGACTCTCCGTATCCTCTGCACAATTTGTTTTTCCATTCAATTTAGTATCATCGGCAAACTTAGACACACTACACTTGGTCCCCTCTTCCAGATTGTTAATCTATATCATGAACAGTTGTGGGCCCAGCACCGACCCCTGTGGCACACCACTCACCACTCATTGCCAGAGAAATGCCCATGTATCCCAACTCCCTGCTTTCTAGTAGTTAGCCAATCCTCTATCCATGCTAACATATTACCCTCAACTCTATACATCCTTTATCTTATGGATAAGTCCTTTATGTGGCACCTTATCAAACACCTTCTGGAAATCCAAGTAAGTAACATTCATCTGTTCCCCTCTATCCACTGCACTCGTTACATCCTCAAAGAACTTCAGTAAGTCTGTCAAACAGGACCTGCCTTTTCTGAATCCATGTGGTGTCTGCCTGATGGATCCATTTCTTTCTAGATGTCTCGCTATTTCTTTTTTAATGATACCTTCAAGCATTTTCTCAACTACAGATGTTAAATCATCTGGCCTAAAGTTACCTGCCTTTTGCCTACATCTTTTTTTGAACTATGGTGTGACACTCGCCTTCTTCCAATCCGCAGGAACTTGCCCGTAGTCTAGAGAATTTTGATAAATTATCACCAAAGCCTCTGCTATAACCTTTGCCATTTCTTTCATTACCCTGGGATGCATTCCATCAGGACCAGGGAACTTGTCTATCTTTAGGCCCACAAGTTTGCTCAGCACTACCTCTGTAGTGATAGCTATTGTATCGAGGTCCTCACTTCCCATCGCATGCATATCAACTCTCTTCGGCATGTTAGATGTGCGGTCCACCGTGAAGACTGACACAAAATAGTCATTTAAAGCCTCAGCCATTTCCTCATTACCCAATATCAATTCCCTCTTCTTGTCCCCCAAGGGACCTATGTTCACTTTAGCCACACTTTTCTGTTTTATATCATTATAAAAACTTTTACTATCCATTTTTATATTTTGTGCTAGTTTATTTTCATAATCTAGCTTCCCTTTCTTTATTGCTTGCTGTGTGGTTCTTTGTTGTTTTTTTAAAGTCTTCCCAATCTTCCAGTTTCCCACTACTCTTGGCGATTTTGTACGCATGGACTTTCAGTTTGATGCCTTCTTTTATTTCCTTAGTTATCCATGTCCGTCTCTCCCCACCCTATTGTTCTTGCTTTTAACTCAAATATACTTTTGTTTAGCACCATGAAAAATCTCTTTGAAAGTCTTCCGCTGATCCTCAACTGTCCCATCACATAGCCTGTGTTCCCAGTCTACCCTGTCCTACTCCTCCATCATCCCATTGTAGTCTCCATTGTTTAGGCATAATACACTGATTTAGATCAAACTATTGCAACCTCCATTTGTTTGAGAAACTCAGTCATACTGTGATCACTCTTTCCAAGAGGATCCCTGACTACAAGATCACTAATTTTACCTGTCTCATTGCACAGGACCAGATGCAAGATAGCATGTTTCCTTATAGGTTCAGTAACATGCTGTTCAAGAAAGCTATCACATATGCATTCTATGAAGTCCTCCTCAAGACTGCCTCAACCAACTTGTCTTACCCAATCTATGTGCAAGTTAATGTCCCCCATGATAACTGCTGTCTCATTCTTGCATGCCTCAGGTATTTCTCTGTTTATTGCCTGTGCCAGTGCAATGTTAATATTTGGTGGCCTATAGACAACTCACACCAGTGATTTTTTCCCTTCACTTTTCCTAATTTCTATCCAGATGGATTCAACATTCTGCTCCTTATATCGTCTCTTACTGTTTGTTGCCCTGTTGCGCTACCCCACCTCCCTTTACTCCCTGCCTATCCTTACGTTATACCTGATATCCTTGGATATTTAATCCCCAATGCTCTCCACCCCGCAACCACGTTTCTGTAATGGCCACTAAATCATACCCCTGTAGCGGTGTGCTACACGCAGCGCTGCAATAATGACACGGAGTTGGTGAGCTGCAGTTGCAAAAGCAGTTTATTCAAACTTTGCAGCCTCGCTTTAAAGCCTTCCTGATCCTGCCCTACCCGGGCGGGAATGCTGTAGGGGGTAAATGCGTATTCACAGTCCCGTCCCACGTGCAGGGTTTTCCCCTTGCTGGTGAAGCAGGCTTGGCGCCCTCTTTGGGACTGGCCTCAATGCCAGCGCGCGCCGCTTTGTGAGCCGGTTCGAGTGCGCTGGGAAGTGGGTCGCCACATAACCACCCCCCCCCCCCCCCCCAGAACTGGCGATACAGTCTGCCTCTGCGCCACGGTGCCGGAATCTCAACCGGCTGCGCCAAGTCCACATGGGCCAGTTTGAGTCGGTCCACCGTGAAAACCTCCTCTTTCCCCCCAATGTCCAGCACGAATGTGGACCCATTGTTTCTGATCACCGTAAACAGCCCCTCGTAGGGCCGCTGTAGCGGTGCGGGATGTCCGCCCCGTCATACAAAAATGAACTTACAGTTTTGCAGGTCTTTGGGTACGCAGGTCGGGTTCTGCCCATGCTGTGAAGTGGGTATGGGGGCCAGGTTACCGAGCCTCTCGCGTAGTCTGCCCAGGACTGCTGCGGGTTCTTCCTCTTGCCCCCTTGGGGCTGGTATGAACTCTCCTGGGATGACCTGGGGTGCGCCATACACCAACTCTGCCGACGAGGCGTGCAGATCCTCTTTGGGCGCTGTGCGGATTCCGAGCAGGACCCAGGGGAGCTCGTCCACCTAGTTAGGTCCTCTCAGGCAGGCCATGAGAGCCGACTTCAGGTGACGGTGGAAACGCTCCACTAGTCCGTTCGACTGTGGGTGGTAGGCAGTTGTGTGGTGCAGTTGTGTCCCCAAAAGGCTGGCCATAACTGACCACAGGCTGGAGGTGAACTGGGCGCCTCTGTCGGAGGTAATGTGGGCTGGTACACCAAAGCGGGATACCCAGGTGGCAATCAGTGCCCAGGCGCAAGATTCGGAGGTGGTGTCAGTGAGCGGGATCGCCTCTGGCCATCTTGTGAACCGGTCCACGATAGTCAGGAGGTGCCGTGCTCCTCGCGACACTGGCAGGGGGCCCACGATATCCACATGAATGTGGTCGAAACGCCGGTGGGTGGGGTGGAACTGCTGCGGCAGAGCTTTGGTGTGCCGCTGCACCTTGGCTGTTTGGCAGTGCATGCACGTTTTGGCCCATTCACTGACCTGCTTGCGGAGTCCGTGCTAAACGAACCTGTTGGCTACCATCCGGATGGTTGTCCTGATGGAGGGGTGTGCTAAGTTGTGAATGGAGTTGAAAATGCGCCGCCACCAGGCTGCTGGAACGACGGGGCAGGGTTGGCCGGTGGTGACATCACAGAGTAGGGTCCTCTCACCTGGGCCTACGGGGAGGTCCTGCAGCTGCAAACCGGAGACTGCAGTCCTGTAACTAGGGATCTCCTCGTCTGCCTGCTGTGCCTCTGCCAGTGCTTCATAGTCTACCCTCTGGGACAGAGCTTGGATGTTAGGGCGGGAGAGGGCGTCCGCCATGACATTGTCCTTTCCCGAGACATGCTGGACATCAGTTGTGTATTCGGAGATGTAGGACAGATGTCGCTGCTGGCGGGACGACCAGGGGTCGGATGCTTTCGTGAACGCAAAGGTAAGCGGTTTGTGGTCCGTGAACGTGGTGAAGGGCCTACCTTCTAAGAAGTACCTGAAGTATCTGAAATGCTGGATTGCCAGGTATAGCACCAACAGTTCCCGGTCAAAAGCACTGTATTTGAGCTCGGGTGGTCATAGGTGTTTGCTGAAAAACGCCAGGGGTTGCCAGCGACCCTCAATGAGTTGTTCCAGGACTCCACCGACTGCCGTGTTGGATGCATCCACTGTGAGGGTGGTAGGGACGTCTGTTCTGGGGTGCACTAGCATCGCGGCGTTTGCCAAGGCTTCTTTGGATTTAATGAAAGCAGCAGCGGACTCCTCGTCCCAGGTAATGTCCTTGCCCTTACCCGACATCGGGGCGAACAGGCATGATTCAGGCAGCTGAAGGGAGGAAGCGGTGGTAGAAATTCACCATACCCACGAATTCTTGAAGGCCTTTGATTGTGTTGGGTCGGGGGAAATGGCGGACCGCGTCTACCTTGGCAGGCAGAGGGGTTGCCCCATCTTTAGTAATCCTGTGGCCCAGGAAGTCGATGGTGTCGAGCCCAAACTGGCATTTGGCCGGGTTGATTGTCAGGCCGTATTCACTCAGTCGGGCGTAGAGTTGACGGAGGTGGGACAGATGCTCCTGACAATTGCTGCTGGCTGTGAGGATGTCGTCCAAGTAGATGAAAGCGAAGTCCAGGTCGCGTCCCACCGCGTCCATTAACCGCTGAAATGTCTGTGCGGCATTCTTTAGGCCGAACGGCATGCGGAGGAACTCGAAAAAGCCGAAAGGGGTGATGAGTGCCGTTTTGGGGACGTCGTCCGGATGCATCGGGATTTGATGGTATCCGCGGATGAGGTCTACCTTGGAGAAGATCCATGCGCCGTGCAGGTTTGCTGCAAAGTCCTGAATGTGCGGCACGGGGTAGCGGTCCGGTGTTGTAGCCTTGTTCAGCCTGCGGTAGTCGCCGCATGGTCTCCAGCCCCCTGTCACTTTGGGCACCAAGTGCACGGGGGAGGCCCATGGGCTGTCGGACCGCCGTATGATCCCCAATTCCTCCATCCTCTTGAACTCTTCCTTCACCAGCCAGAGCTTGTCCGGGGGGGAGCCTTCGTGTGCGGGTGTGGAGGGGTGGTCCTTGTGTCACGATGTGGTGCTGTACGCCGTGTCTGGGCATGGCTGCCGTGAACTGCGGTGCCAGAACCGATGGGAAATCCGCCAGGACTCTGGTGAAGTCATTGTTGGACAGCGTGATGGAGTCTCGGTGTGGGGCCGGCAACTGGGCTTCACCCAGGGAGAACGTCTGAAAGGTTTATGCTTGCTCTGGTGTGAACACTTGGACGTGCCGACCACCTTGTAGCTTCGACAGTGCCAGCGCAACAGGACGTCAGAGGACTGAGAACACCATGGTTTCCAGCTGCATAGCCAGATGACTACTCATCTACTGTACGTTACAGACAGCCTTTCAGAATGATGCTTCCTGCGTGATACGGGTGCTCGTGAGTGTGCTGCCAACATCACCTATTGATGAGAAGACAAAGAGCGATGAACCTTGCTGGAGGCCACCAATGGCAGCAAGATTCAGACTTACAGGACATGACAGATGATGCTCTGCTTTAGTGGGCAACGTTACACATGGAACCTCGTCCTGGCTAAAGAGGCTAGACCTCTGCTTGATGCAGATTTCCCGTGTGCCCAAGGACTGTTAGTGGATCTTAAGAACTTCCAGCTTGTGGATGTCAAGGAATTTGGGTCGTTACCCTGCTCCCCCAGTAAGTTCCTCACAATGACTCTGTCAAGCGCATGCACCACTGCATGTGTGTTTACTCAACTGCTGGGCGAATTCCCAGACCTCACCAAGCCCACATTCTCCACTACAGTCACAAAACACGGGTTCAAGCACCTCATTCCCACAACTAGACCACCATTCCACGCCCACACATGTGGACTAGACCCAGAAAAGCTGATAACCTCAAAGATTGAGTTTGTCAACATGGAGAGACTTGGAATTGTACACCGGCCGAATATCCCTGGGCTCCACCCCTCCATAAGGTCTCTAAGTGCAATGGTGGTTGTCGCCCTTGTGGTGATTACTGATGCCTTAATGAGGCCACCACCCCCAATCGTTACCCAGTCCCCACACCCAAGACTTTTCAGCATGTTTAGCTGGAAAGTTAATTTTTTTCCAGTCGATCTAGTTCGGGGCTACCATCAGGTGCCTGTGTGCTCAGTAGATATTTCCAAAAACACTGTGATAACTCTGTTTGCTTTTCTGAGTTTCTGCACATGCCGTTTGGACTGAAAAATGCGACACAGTGGTTGATGGATTCTGTTTTAAAAGACCTAGATTTTCTTTTTGTTTACCTGGATGATATGCTTGTCGCCAGTGCATCCAAATCCAAGCACGTATCCCATCTCCACACACTTCGAGCGCTTGAGCCAACACGGGTTGATTATTGACCCTGCTAAATGTCAGTCTGGGTTGTCAGCCATTGACTTTCTTGGCCATTGCATCTCTGCAGAGGGTGTGATACCCTTCCCTTCAAAGGTAGTTGCGATTACAGATATCCCACTCCCCCACACTACTAAAAAACTACCAGAGTTTTTAGGCATGGTGAATTTCTATCACCACTTCACTCCACAAGCTGCTGAACTTATGCTCCCCTTATATGATGCGCTTAAAGGCAATTCCTCTGATCACAGGCTTGACCAGGGCATTTGATGATACCAAACAAGCTCTTTCTATCGCAACCTTACTGGCGCACGCACTCCCCAATGCACCCATAGCTATTACTACCGGCACCTCAGACTACGCTGAGGGTGCTGTGCACGAACAGCTGGTCGAAGGCAGTCACAGCTGTCTGCCTTCTTCAGTTGGTAGCTCAGTCCCCCAGAAAGGAAGTTCAGCACATTTGACTGTGAGCTTCTTGGTCTCTATCTGGTTGTCTGCCATTTTCATTTTCTTCTAGAGGGCTGCCATTTCATCAGGTTAGGAAATATTGATACCCAGGAACTTGAAATTGTTCACTCTCTCCACTTCTGATCCTTCTATAAGGACTTGTGTGTCAATACCTCTGAGGACCTAATGTGGTCCCAACATTTTGATGGAGCTATAAAGAAGGCAAGAGTTCGACTCTTTTTCATTAGGATTTTGAGGAAATTTGGTATATTACCAAAAAACATTCGCATATTTCTACAGATGTACCATGGGGAGCTTTCACACTGGCTGCAACTGCCAAAGGGGTTTATGTTTCTGCCAAAGGGGTTAACTTTAATCCCTCTTACAGCATAAATAGCAGATATGATAGGTGGTAAAGAAGGATAATAACCAGAGATCAGTTTTCAATTTCATTTATATTTCCAGTAACAATTTGTTAAAGAAAGAAACCTCTGGCAAAGACAGGGCAAAGTTTATCATTATATGGTAACTGAGGTAACTGAGGAAGTTAAATTGCACCACTTAGAATCCCTCGTAATTTTTGATAAATTACATTTGTGAAATAAGGGAGCACATGTGTACACAACATTAATGGAAATGTACAACTAATTCCTTGAAAGAGTAATGATGTCGAGTTTAGTGTAATTTTCAAAACCAGCACTGAAAGATTCTTGTAAAGATATTGATGGATTTGATCAACGGCTGTTAAATGAAGCTGAGGTGCAGAACAACAATACTAGGTCAGAATAAACATGAAGGACTGAAAATGCTACAGCTATTCCTTCAATCTCAAACTCTGATGAATAATCGTTGGCTTTCCTGACCTGCCTGGATAGATGATCATATCCGTAATGAGATGAGCTGATGGTAGTATTAAATCTCCTTTAGCAAACATAGCAGGCCCTCTTATCCATGTTTAGTACATGCCATGTGTCTGACAGATGCTAATGTAAAGGAAACTGAATTCACATTTGGGCCAGTCAGGCTTTTCCGGTGTCCACTTCCACTGGAGGACATCTCCTGTTACAATAAAACAGGCTTATAGGAGCAGAAACTTAACAAGAGCCATCATTAACCCTATCAGTACTAGTGGTTAGTTTTCCGTAATTTCACCATGCCAAGCTCCTCCAGCTGTGCAAGAAAGGCCTATCCTTTGTCAGAAAGGAACTTGTGCATTATGTTCACAATAATATATTAGTTTCATCTTTTGTATCAATATAGAATATACTTTCTACTGAATAATTTACAACTATCCTGATATTGGCACACTGCTCTTAACCAGTACCTAAACTCATTTAATCCTTTCTTGAGCTTACTGCTACAATAATACTTAGCAGATGTTTAATAGTGATATAGAATTATGAAAGAAAGATAGATTGAGTATTAGACATAAACAGACCTCTAGAAGAGGTAGAGAATGTCAGCTCATCTTATTTATGCCTTTCTACCATCAGGCAGGAGACTCCAATGCATAAAAGCAGGAACGGTCAGGATGGGAAGAAGTTTCTTTGCTCAGGCCATTAGGCTTCTGAACTCCCTGCCACATCACATTCGAAGTGTCACTGGATGATCTGTTCTGTACCTGACAATATTTAATTTATGCATTTTACTTTGTTTAGTTATGTGTAATTATCTGTAGATTTTATCCTGAGTTATTGAGTACTATATGACTGTGCTTTACACCCTACTTCAGAGAAGCATTGTCTCATTTGATGGTATACACATACAGTATACAGTTAAATGACAATAAACTGACTTGATTTGATGTTATATCTTTATTCCAACTTTAATAGATCCCCAATTGAGAAGAAGATATTAATTACAACAATTACATTGCAATTTAAATTTATTGTGGTAAACGATGGCTTTGTTGATATCATATTTTTATATTTACATATTGAAGACTATTTACATCCAGATGCCTTTTCAATTACGGTATAAGGAATCATTTATTCTTTCTTCTTAACTTTATATTCAGACTGTATTTTTAACAGAAGGTTTCAGTTGAAAGTTGGAGAAATAAATTGTAATTAACTTAACATGATAAAAACACCTTCCCATATCTGAATGACTTTATGAAGCTAAACTCTCTTTAGCAAATTAAGACCAAAGAGTCAAGAATTTCATTTCACTCATAGTTCCAAAAGTATAGAAGATTTCAATTGCTGGTAATGAGGGTCCTCTCAATGGGACAGCTGAGAATGAGGAAACCATTTTGAATATTGGTATTTTGATGGGTTTTTATTATTTGCGCTTGAAGTGTCTCATTGTTGTTGATGCATGGCATTCTGTGTTTAATGTGAACAGAGGGCTAGGAACAATGGGTTTCTTACTTTGGACAACCATTGGATTCATATTTTTTTTTACTGAGTTAAGTATTGTATGTAATTAGTTTTGCTACAACAAGTGTATGGGACATTGGAAAAAAGTTGGAATTTCCCCATGGGGATGAATAAAGTATCTATCTATCTATCTATCTATCTATCTAGATATGATCGAATGTTCTTTGTTTCGTGGTACGCCATTCTCTATCTTTGTCAGCCCACACTATCAATTTTTACACCTGCTTTTAATTCTCATCTGTAAAAGGCTCAAAGCCTTTGTAATAAGGGCACAGGAATTGCCTTCAAATTCACAAGGGTTCACTGCCTGTCTCGAAAACCTAGATGAACTGAGTGGTTTGCAGGCCACAGCAGTTATGAGTTAATGACATTGATAGGGACCTAGGATCAAATATAGATCAAAGGTTCATTTATTATCAATATATAACTCTGAAATTATTCTTCTCCAGATAGCCACGAAACCAAGAAAAAGAACAGCAACACGGTCGTCAACCCTGAAATCCCCCTCCCCCACACAAAAAACCAAGAAAGATCAGTTGGAAAACGCAGAATATAAGAAAAATTAAGACTGAAAAAAGGTCCATAGTCCAAGTCCATATTCAAAACATTGAGAACCTGGGTAACAATTCTCCAAACACAGCGGCAGGTTCTTCCCTCTCCATCAGCAGAGCGATCCCACCAGCAATCAAATGGCAGTCTCCCCTCTCCATCAGCAGAGCGATCTCACCAGCAATCAAATGGCAGTCTCCCCTCTCCATCAGCAATCAAAAGGCAGTCTCCCCTCTCCATCAGCAGAGCGATCTCACCTGCGATCAACAGGCAGTCTCCCCTCTCCATCAGCAGAGTGATCCCACCACCCATCAAAAGACAGTCTCCCCTCTCCGGTAGCAGAGCGATCCCACCAGCAATTAAATGGCAGTCTCCCCTCTCCATCAGCAATCAAAAGGTAGTCTCCCCTCTCCATCAGCAGAGCGATCCCACCAGTGATCAAAAGACAGTCTCTCCTTTCCGATAGCAGAGCGATCCCACCAGCGTCATATGGCAGAGAGCCCAGCGCTCACCTTCTGAATTTGCCTGAATATTTGAAGCTCCCTTGGTGCTTTAATCAGTGAACAATGGAAGCTTTAATCAGCAAAATGGAATTAAACATTGGCTCACAATCCACCCGGCAGCTTTCTCAACACGAGATTTGTGCACACTGCCTCTGTCTCCTGGAATTCTTATGGAGACAATAGAGCGGTGAAACAACTAAACCATCTCCAAGCTGCAAATCACAGGCTCTAACAGTTCCAGAATCACATTCAAGATGAAAAACAAATGTAAAAGATATAAAAGAAGTGAAATATATGATTTTATGGTCAATCCAGAAGATGTCGACAGTGGGAGTGATGTACGTAGGCGCCATCTTGATTAGAATGGATACCAACTGTAACTTTTTTCCACTGAAATTTTCTTGCTGATGAGTTTTACCATTTTCCAACAGTTTTATGGATGTCAATTTCTTTTGAAAACAGGTTTATTTAACTAAATTTAAATTTCATAATTGCTTTGGTGGGAATTTTAATCTGGTTCTCTAAATCATTAGTTGAACCTTCATATATCTTCATCAGGAGAAAGACATTTGTTGCCATGCAAAATTAGGAAATTTTCACTCCCAACATTAGAGATACTCTTTTTATATTTAGTATTAAGGTACGGTCTTGCTGAATACCTCTTAAAGATTTGCACTAAATAGTCACCTACTGGCTGAAGACAAGGAATTGGCTGCTGGTAACGAGTGATGTTCCACAAGGGCCAGTGTTAGGTCTACTTTTCACATTATATGTGAATTATCTGGATGACAGAATTGATGGCCTGTGGCCAAGTTTCAGGCTGGTACAAAGATGGGTGGAGAGGAGGGTAGTATTGAGGAGGCAGGGAGTCAGCAGAAGGACTTGGACAGATTAGGAGAATGGGCAAAGTGGTAAGTGGTAATACAGTGTAGGGAAATGCATAGTCATGCACATGATAGGCAGAATAAAAGAACAGACTCCTTCCTAAACAGGGAGTGAATTCAGACATTGGAGGTGTAAAGGAACTTGATAGTCCATGTGCTGGATTCCCAAATGTTAACTTGTAGTTTAAGTCAATAATAAGACAGAAGACAAATGTGATGTTAGCATTCATTTCAAGAGGATTAGAATAGAAGAGCAAAGATGTAATGCTGAGACTTTATAAAGCATTGATCAGATCACACTTGGAGCATTGTGAGCAATTTTTGGCTCCATATATATGAAAAGATGTGGCACTACAGAAGGTCCAGAGGAGGCTTACAAGAAGATCCCGGGAATGAAATGGTAAATTTATGAGGAGTATGGCGGGGGGATCTTATTGAAATTACTGAATATTAAAAGGCCTAGATGGAGTGTAGGGCAGAATGGTAGATTAGCAGTTAGTGTAACGCTGTTACAGTGCTAGCAACCCTGTTCAATTCCACCGCTGGCTGTAAGGAGTCTGTACATTCTCCCCGTCACTGCATGGTTTCCTCTGGGGGCTCCAGTTTCCTCCCACATTCCAAAGATTAGTAGGTTAATTAGTCACATGGATATAATTCGGTGCTCTGGGCTCATTGGGCCAAATGGGCCAGTTTCCCTGCTGCATCTCTACATAAATAAAAGAGAGTAGACATGGAGAGAATGCTTCACAGATTGGGAGAGCTCAGGATCAGAAGGCACAACTGTGGGATTGAAGGATATTCCTTTAGAATAGAGATGAAGAGGAGTTTCTTTAGCCACTAATGACTGGGGAGGGCAAGACATTAGGTATATTTAAAACAGAGACTTTGATGAGTATGAGTGTCAAAGGACAGGGAAGATGGCAGAAGATTCAAGTTGAGAGGAAAAATAAATCAGTCATGATGGAATGATAGAGCAGACTCAGTGGGCCAAATAGCCTAATTCTGCTCTATGCCTTGTGGTCTTACGGTCTACTATTCAATAATTCTTTGTATCCATAAGAAGACAAGGTGGATTATTCTCACCTGATTCCATTCCAATCCATCTGCACAGGGACTGTGGATTATCTGCAATGGCTTTCCCTTTTACTTCTGAAATTCCCAAATGATCTATCCTTGGTTCCTTCCAATTTCCATATGCAATATATCCACTGATGATGTCACCTGTAAGCATGCTAAGTTTTACTTGCCTACTAACAAAATCCAACAGTCCTGTCTATTGACAGAATTCAACAGGTCCTTCTCTCTCTCATTGTTATAAATGTTCAGACCGCTAGTTTAGCCGTGGCTATCCCTTGAGGTTGAGGATGATGGTCTTTGTTCTGTTAATCTATTTATGATGCTAGTTTAGCATCAAGTACTTTAAGAGCAGAAATTTCATGCAGCTAAAAATATTGGGATGATTAAAGCCAATATCTTTAGACTCCAGTGTGAGCTCCATTTCCTTGGACACCAATTTCATCCTTCTATTTAGCTAACATCTAGGGTTGTATATGGCCTTTCTCATCCTTGGCATCCTGACTTTGACCTGAACTTCCAATCTTATGTATGCTCCAAAATTAAGATCACTGTTTACACTTGGTAACATTCCTGATCCCCTCCCTTGTCTCGGCTCATCTACAAGTTTAATACTCATTCTTGCTTATAATGTTTCCAAAATCTCATCCAAACTTCCACCGTTTAGGTTTTAACATGTACTTAAAATGAATTCTGCTTAGACGAAATACCAATTTTACCATTTTCATCTCCCTCTATGGCCTCTATTTCTATTACATTATGTGATTCTATGAATCTCCTGAAGCTGTTTGCTCTTTCAGTTCTGGTCTTTTGCATGTTAGTTACTCCACCATTAGCAGACAGCTTCCAGGGTTCTTGGGTCTGGAGTTTACTCCATAAATCTTTCTCCTTATCTACCCCTTCCGCCTGAAGCACTTCTTAAAATCAATTCTGTTGCTCAACCTTTTGATTCTCTGCCAAGTTTGATTCTCCGGTTCTGTGGATTAGTATGAAGTTTTGCTTTTCCACACTTCAGAAAGATTTACACTGTTAAAGATTGTATGAAGAGTGAGAGGTTAATTGATTGAAACCTACCAAATTCCTAAAGGGTTTAACAGCCAGAAAGATGCTTCCCCTGGATATGGTATATGAAACTAGGGACATGGTCTTAAAATAAGGTTGGTCCACTTTGGACTGAAATTTCTTCACCCAAGGATGCTAAATCTTTAGAATTCTGAAACTCAGAGGGTTGTGAAAAATCAGGAATTGATTGTCTTCAAAAGAGAAAATTATAGATTTCTGGTTATTAAGGGTATCAATGAAATGGAGATAGTACCGGAAAATGGAACTGAAGGATAAGACCGGCCACAATCATAATGAATGGTGGAGCAGGTTTAGTGGACTACACTTGCTCATAATTCTTATGTTCGTATGTTCTACTATACAGTAGATGCCAGTTATTTTTCCGGATATAAGCTAGAGGATGTCATGTCACCAATTGTTACTGCATCAAGTTGGATGCCTTGTATTCTCAAAGCAATAATTTATATTTACATACACACGTGACTCTGGAGAGCATGATAGGAAAAGTTGAGAAAGAAAATAATTGTGTATGCATGCATTTGATATAAATAAGTTAACTTTGCTCACTAATGTATTATCCAGTGCTAAAACTTCAAATGAATGTTTATTTAATAAACATAAATTTTCACTTGCGACATCATGAAGTGTGTTTGGAATGACAAGTTAGCATTATATCTCTGCTACATCCTATAATACTGAGAGTAACAAAAGAGGGTCTCCAAGGATTGCATTAACACCAAGTTTCAACTTAGTATATGTTACTGATTATTTTATTCCAACATAATAATTACAGGTTATAAATTGAATCCAATCAAAAGAAATTATGATTCATAACAGTTCAATTAAACCATTGTAATATTTGTTAAACGCGCAGTTCTGGAACAAACACTTTAAAATGGCATTAATTTAGCAGTGAGCAGAGTAAAATGTCAACCAGTCAATTTCTCCATTGTTAAAAGGAAATATAGGAGAACTCTTTCCATGCCATAACAAAAAAAAACTGCTGTTGGAACTCAACGAGTAAGGCATCATTTGTGGAGGGAATGGACAGTCGGCATTTCAGATTCCAGATAAATGATCTTGTTCAGAAATGTTGATTATTGACCATTTCCCATCCCAGGTTATGCCTGACTTGATAAGTTCCTCCAGCAGTTCCTCCAGCAAAGCATTACGCTAACCTCTACTTGTAGTCTCTTGTGTCTCCTCATAAGATGCCACAGCCAAAAACATTTGGTTTTATCTCCGGGTCATTTCTAAAAAGAACTTCACAGACAGAAAGTGAGCTGTGCATGCATTTAAATGTGACTTTAGGGATTGTTTCATTCCAAGGTCAGAAAGTGGTGTTAATGAGGTACAATGTAAATGTCTGATGCAAATTCAGCATTGGAATTAATCCAACATGGTTAGAAGCCCAAACCTGCTTCACATACTTTCTTTAACTGAAAGCAGTGAACTGTTAGTATTAAGTAACCACTAGGAGTTCAGCAGCTCTTTCAAGTCGCGAAGATTGTAGAGAATTATTAAAAACATGAATAGGGCTGTTTGAACTGTCACTGGGATACAGTTTGGAGGAGTGTGACTGGTCAGAAGACAAAGAAGACCAAATCTGAGGAGTTTTTTTTAAATGGAAGAACCAGGAACAGCAGTTATCCTGCCCTTAACATAATCCACTGAAAAAGAGTTTTCTGTATTTTGAAGCCAGTCATGGACAGTCTCCTCAAGTATTATTGGTTTTTCCACTTAGAGCTGAGACTCTGTAGGCAAGAGTGATATTATTTGCAATTACAGTTAGGAATCTGTCTATGAAATGTAACTCTGATTGCCATCTGTAATGAATTTGCCTTCCACATTAAGAAATAACAGGGGTTATACCTCCAGTGGGAAAAGTGTAACAAGACCATTCTAGGCACTTTGGTAACAGTGCACTGCCATCTAATAATTGCCACAATATATGTATACAATACTTTTTGGGTAAAAATCATTACAAGATGCCATACTGGAGCATTTTTTGACACCAAATAAGGAGATATTAGATTAAGAAAGGCTTAGTCAAAGAGAAAGAATACCTAAAAAAGGTGAAAAATATAGAAAGGAAGAGAGATTTAGAGAGGCAAGTCCCAAACTTGGGGCTTTGGCTTCACTTCCCACTGAATTGTGAACCTAATTATCTGTGGTGTATTTGGTTTCTTAAAGCTTCTTCTAAGCACATAAATACTTCTCTGCACATTACATGAATGGCTGGTTGAAAAGTTCTTTAGAAAATGAACAAACAGTAAGTAGAAAAGTAAATGATAGTGAAAGAGTTAAGGTTATGTTGATGCGGGTGACAGTTCAGATATCAGATCTTAGCCATCGGACTATACATAGGCAGCACAAATGTGATAATATATCATCTTCTGAACATCTGCATTTTGAATAATTACCAGACATACTGTGTACAACAGGAAAAAGGGCATCTATTCTCAAAACCATTATTCACTTCTGGTGAAAAAAATAAGCTGATTGTATTCGAAAAGTTAATAGGTTGAATATTTGAAATTCTTTTCCTGATTTGGACTCCATACTAAATATTATCTAGTAATGTGGGCTGTAACACTGGTGTGTCTTTACTCTGTCCAGCCACTCAGTTACTGGCTAAGGTAATGATGCAAATCTAACATAGCCAAACTCAAACTATAAATTTCAGGGTACAGCTTATAAAACTAATTACAGAAAATCAATTCAAATGGTGTCCAAAATCTAAGAGGATGAGACAGTGCAACTTTAGAAGGGGGTAATCTCTTATCTCTTGAGTCACAGAGGATTACAGAACAAAATCAGGCCTTTCAGCCCATTCAGACCATGCCAAACCTTTATTCTGCCTAGTCCCATCAACTCACACATGGAACACAGTCCTTCATACCCTTCCGACCCATGCACTTATCCAAGTTTCTCTCAAATGTTGAAATCAAACTCCCATCTACCACTTCTACTGGCAGCTCCTTCCATACTTACACCATCCTGAGTGATGAAGTTCCCCTCAGACTCCCTTAACTATTTCACCTTTCACCCTTAACCTATTACCTCTAGTTCTAATCTCACCCAATCGCTTTTTGTTGCTTCTTTTCATCAGCATATATTTCAAAATCTTTTTGCATCCTTGATATTTGTGTTCCAACTGAATAAAATAAACAAACTAGAAAATAAACAGACTTATTACAGAACATCGTGGTTCCTTTCCTGATAATAAAAGTACAAACCCCATTTCCAGAAAAGTTGGGATATTTTCCAAAATGCAATAAAAACAAAAATCTGTGATATGATAATTCACGTGAACCCTTATTTAACTGACAAAAGTACAAAGAAAAGATTTTCAATAGTTTTACTGACCAACTTAATTGTATTTTGTAAATATACACAAATTTAGAATTTGATGGCTGCAACACACTCAACAAAAGTTGGGACGGAGTTAAAATAAGATTGAAAAGTGCACAGAATATTCAAGTAACACCAGTTTGGAAGACTCCACATTAAGCAGGCTAATTGGTAGCAGGTGAGGTATCATGACTAGGTATAAAAGTAGCGTCCATCAAAGGCTCAGTCTTTGCAAGCAAGGATGGGTCATGGCTCACCCCTTTGTGCCAAAATTTGTGAGAGAATTGGCAGTCAGTTCAAAAGGAACATTTCCCAACACAAGATTGCAGAGAATTTAGGTCTTTCAACATCTACAGTACATAATATTGTGAAAAGATTCAGAGAATTCAGAGACATCTCAATGCGTAAAGGGCAAGGTCGGAAACCACTGTTGAATGCACGTGATCTTCGAGCCCTAAGGTGACACTGCCTAAGAAACCGTCATGCTACTGTGAAAATGATAGCCACCTGGGCTCGGGAGTACTTCAGAAAACCATTGTCGCTTAACACAGTCCGTCGCTGCATCCAGAAATGCAACTTGAAACTGTATTACACAAGGGGGAAGCCATACATCAACTCTATGCAGAAACGCCGGCGAGTTCTCTGGGCCCGATGGACCGAAAGACTGTGGAATTGTGTGCTGTGGTCAGATTTGTCCACATTTCAGCTAGTTTTCGGAAAAACGGGTGTCGAGTTCTCCGTGCTAAAGATTAAAATGATCCTGATTGTTATCAGCGAAAGGTGCAAAATCCAGCATCTGTGATGGTATGGGGGTGCATCAGTGCCCACGGCATGAGTGAGTTGCATGTATGTGAAGGTACCATTGACTCTGAGGCGTATATTAGGATTTTAGAGAGACATATGTTGCCATCAAGGCGACGTCTCTTCCTGGGACGTCCATACTTATTTCAGCAGGACAATGCCAGACCACATTCTGCACGGGCTACAACAGCGTGGCTTTGTAGACACAGAGTGTGTGTGCTTGACTGGCCTGCTGCCAGTCCAAATCCATCTCCTATTGAAAATGTATGGCGCATCATGAAGAGGAGAATCAGACAACGGAGACCACGGACTGTTGAGCAGCTGAAGTCTTATATCAAGCAAGAATGGACAAAATTTCCAATTACAAATCTACTACAATTAGTATCCTCAGTTCCAAAATGATTAAAACGTGTTATTAAAAGGAAAGATGATGTAACACAATGGTAAACATGCCTCTGTCCCAACTTTTGTTGAGTGTGTTGCAGCCATCAAATTCTAAATTTGTGTATATTTACAAAATACAATTAAGTTGGTCAGTAAAACTATTGAAAATCTTTTCTTTGTACTTTTGTCAGTTAAATAAAGGTTCACGTGAATTAACATATCACAGATTTTTGTTTTTATTGCATTTTGGAAAATATCCCAACTTTTCTGGAAATGGGGTTTGTAAATAAATGGTATCATAACAAAACTTCTAGCACAACCTGTGGAACAGCAAAGACAGCTGAAGGAACCAAAAGAGAACAAGATATAAAGAATTGACTATTACCATCAAAAAACAAAGTGCAAGTGAGGTTTAAGCAATGCAAAAGAGTTGCACTTTTCAGTTCTTTTCTGAAAGCATAAAATGAATGAATGCTTTAGTTAGCACTTGGTGCAGAAATGATTAATTAGCAGACTGGTTTGCGTTCAACCAATGAAGAATAATCATGCTTCTATACCCCTAATTTTTCATCTATTTATGATAAACGGCAAAGTAAAATAAACAAATACTCAGTGGCTTTGATATTCGGTACCTCTTAAACCTGATAAAGTGACCAAGTGTATGCCTGAGATCGTTTGTGGTCTTTTGCTACTGTAACCCGAGGTTCAACATGCTGTGTGTTCAGAAATGTGCATCTGCATATCACTGTTGTAATGTTTGGTTATTTCAAAGTAAATTCAAAGTTGAATGTAAATTTATTATCTGGACATCAAAGATTTTATTCCTGAATACTTTTGGGTGTATCTTATGGATTTTGGGCTGCTGATCATGAAAATAACCATGAAATTCCCCTATCACACACCATGTTATTTCAATTCAAAGGTTCATTTATTATCAAAGTACGTATACTCAGAGACACGAAACAAAGAAAACCACAGACGTTGTTCAAAGAGAAACAGCAAGCCCACCCTTACGCACGCACGCACGCACGCACGCACGCACGCACACACACACACACACACACACACACACACACACACACACACACACACACACACACACACACACACACACACACACACACACACACACACTCATCAAACCCGCAAACCCTTCTCCCCTGCACAAAAACACACAGCAAGAACATCAGCCGCCAAATCAATCCTGCCACATACAAAAATGCAACAAGA
The DNA here is from genome assembly GCF_048418815.1 of Hemitrygon akajei. Lineage (NCBI taxonomy): Eukaryota > Metazoa > Chordata > Chondrichthyes > Myliobatiformes > Dasyatidae > Hemitrygon > Hemitrygon akajei. The sequence goes on from NC_133136.1 coordinate 99,829,315, forward strand.
ACATTGAACCCAAACCCCACCCCCCCCCACCTACCCAAAATAATTCAAATCAGACTAACCGATGCTAAGATTAAGAAAAGCATTTTTGATCCACAAATCAAACAGGTCATCAATGACAGGCAATTTGAAGAATTTCTAGTGGGACCAGAGAAAATCGCATGGAAGACATTCAAGGATGTTAAAATTTTTCTTGGCAACGATAGAGCACCAAACTGGTGTAGCTGGTTAACAACATATTTCAAGCATACAAAACTATGAAGTGAAACATGTTACTGAAGCTTCACATTCTGCATTCCCATTTAAACAGAAATCCCTGCAAATCTTGGTGCTGTTAGTGGCGAACATGGTGAAAGGTTTTACCAGGACGTTGCCGTCATGGAGAGATGGTATCAGGGAAATTGAAATCCATCAATGCTGGCTGATTATTGTTGGCCACTTAAGCAAGAAGCCTCAGACACAGAGTATAAATGAAAATCATCAACAAAACATTGTTAGCTTTGTTGAACTATTGCAAAGCATTAGCACACTTATGCAATTAAACACATTATATTCAATAAAGGTTCATTTCTTGTTTCTTCAAATTCCTACATGATACAAGTAGTCTGAAATTATATTTGTGTTCAGCTTCAAACAGTCTATCATAACCAAGAAGATTTCTGAGGAAGCAACACTTCCAAAAAAATTTGTTGTTGAGTATTTTCAAAGTACATATACGTCACCATATACAACCCTGAGATTTGTTTTCTTGGGGGTATACTCAATAAACCAATAACCATAATAGAATCAACGCGCCCAACAGAGTGGACAACCAGTGTGTGCAAAAGACAACAGCTGTGCAAATACAGAAGAAAAAAGAAATAATAATAAAAAATCAATCTGTAATAAATATCAAGGACCTGAGCTGAAGAATCCATGAAAGTGAGTCTATAGGTTGTGAGAACAATTCAGTGATGGGGCAAGTGAAGTTGAGTGAAATTATCCCGTTTGGTTTAAGAGCATGATGGTTAAGGGATAATAACCGTTCTTGAACCTGTTAACTCCTGTACCTTTCTGATGGCAGCAGCAAGAAGAGAGCATGAGCTGGGTGGAGCTGCTTTCCTGAGACAACTCTCTGTGTAGATGTATTCAGTGGTGGGGAGGGCATTAACGATGATGAACTGGGCTATACTACTTTATGTAGGATTTTCCGTTCAAGGACATTGGTATTTCCGTGCCAGTCAATATACTCTCCACTATACATCTATAGAAGTTTGTCAAAGTTTTAGTTACTCTTGCTTCCTGTCAGCTTGAATAAGTGTAGCCATTCTTCTCTGACCACTCTCATGAACAAGGTATTTTTGTCCACAGAACTGCCACTCACTGGATGTTCCTTTTGCTTTTTGCACCATTTTCTGTAAACTCAAGAGACGTTGTGCGTGAAAATCACTGGGGATTGGTAGTTCCTGAGATAGTCAAGCTACACTGTCTAGCACTGACAACCATTCCACTGGCAGAGTTATTTAGATCACATTTCTTCCCCAATCGGACACTTCATCTGAACAAATGAACCTCTTTACTACTTCCGCATGCTTTTATGCATTCAGTCGTTGCCACAAGATTGGCTGATTAGCTATTTTCATTACCGAGCAGGTCAGAGGTATTACTAATAAAGTGGCCACTGACTATAGTTCCATGTTATTTCAATCTTATTCAGAGCCTGCTTGATCAGGGAAATAGCTGATCACAACACATGGAATAAAGAGCATGCATAGTAATTGAGTTGACAAAGAAATGGGGAAAGTGTAGTTGGTTCCCATGCAATGAAGTATACGAATGATCTTCAATATTTATGAACATGATGATGATTGTCTGATGAAATAATGCAGAGTCTTCATATGCTCCCCTTGCATGCTTTCCATCCGTGCTGAGCTGAGCATTGAGCTAGCAACTCGGCCTCGTAAAAACAAGACGCCGTACGCAACGGTGTCCCAATGACTCCACTCGGAGTTAAGGACTTTCTTCTTCTATCTCACATGCTCAGCTACATGCCCTTGTATAGTTGTTCTGCCTGTTCCATTATTAGGTTCATTGACAGGGAAATTTGAGACAGAGGTGCAAAAGTAACAACTTTGATAACTTTGAAGGTCGGAGTTGTGGGATGTACTTCCATCCAGCTATACAGAACGGTAGCGTAGTGGTTAGTGCAATGCTTTATTGCAGCCATCTGTAAGATTGGGGTTCAATTCCTGCCACTGTCTATAAGAAGTTTGCATGTTCTTGTGATCTTGTGAGTTTTGTCCAGGTGCTCTGGTTTCCTCCCACATTCCAAAAACGTATGGTTAGGGTTACTGATTTGTGGGTTGCTATGTAGGCACTGGAAGCATGGTGACACATGAAGGTTGCCCAGCACAATCCTCGTTGATTTGATTTGATGCATTTTACTATATGTTTCAATGTACCTGTGCCAATTTAAACTAACCTTAATCCTAAAAACTGTTCCTTAGGTTTGATGTTGCCTTAACCCACATCTCCTCCGTTTCCCAGATGTCTGTGCTCATTTCGTCTTCCCACTGCAATAACAGTGATAGTTACTCTTGTCCTTACCTACCACCCATGAGCCTCCACATCCAACACATCACCCTCCATGACTTCTGCCATCTCCAAAGAGATCCTACCACAAAATGTAACTCCCTCCGCTCTCTGCTTTCCACAAGGATCACTCTCTCCATGACTCCCTTGTCCATTTGTCCCTCTCCACTCATCTCCCTCTGAGCATTTAAGCAGCCAAAGGACTACTCCTGCGTAGTCACCTCCTCCATCACCTCCAGTCAGGGCCCTAAACAGCCCTTCCAGGTGAGGCAACACTTCATCTGCAAATCTGCTGGGTCATCGATTGAGTCCGGTGAACATGATGCGACCTCTACTACATTGGTGAGACCCCAACATAAGCTGAGGGACCGCTTCGTTGAACACCTCCAGTCCAAAAGCAGAACTTCCTGGTAGCCAAACTTTAAATTCCAGTTCCTATTCGGTCCCCCTCCCCTCTTCATCTATTCCCTACTCTGGCCGCTACCTCTTCTCATCCGCCTATCACCTTCCCCGTTGCCCCTCCGCCTTCCCTTTCTCTTATGGTCCACTCTCCTCTCTTATCAGATTTCTTCGTCTCCAGCCCTTTACCTTTCCTATGCACTTGGTTTCACCTATCACCTTCCAGCTATCCTTGTTCCCTCCCCTGCCTGTTCTGGCATCTTCCCATTTCCTTTTCAATCCCGATGAAGGGTCTTGGCCCGAAACATTCACTCCCATGGATGCTGCCTAACCTGCTGAGTTCCTCCAGCATTTTGTGTATACTGCTTTGGATTTCCAACATCTACAGAATTTCATATTTTTAGTATAAGGAGGCAGTAATGTCTATATTGTGCTTCGATTAATGCTATGTCAGAGATGTCAAAAGTTAAACTGTGCAGGCCAGTTTAGAGTCACACACAGACTAATCTTCATTTTGCATTGCAGCCGTATAATTAAAGCAGCCTGCTCTCTGTCTGGGCAGCATACACACATTGATCCAATAGCTGACCCAGGCATTCTTCCAATGAAAGATCTTGTAGTTCATGATGGAAATTAATTTCTATGCTGGAACCTATAATATTGCATGGGTGCTTGTGACATTAGCCTGCATTTTTGGGATTCCTGTTGTGTGTAAAAATTGCAATTACACGGGAGGTGAAATAAAGGTTCAGAGAAATCTTGGTACAGTTCTCACCATGAATGGACAGGATATTGATAGAAGAGCAGGACACAGAAAAGAGAAGTTGTACTCTCAGTCAAATCCATGTTTTTCTGGGTGCTCATGTCTTTGGAAAGCCCAGCCATCAATCTGAAGGGAAACGGAAGGCCAGGATGCTCCTTCCATTCAGCTGTGCTTGCTGTAGTCATTTCCCACTCCTCCCACTCCAGTGAAAGCCAGGAAATTACCTTTCCTCCTCAACGTCTTTCACCCAGCTTTTGCTTAGAAAAAAATTACCATTCTCAGGAAGCAAGTATTGCATAAAACCTACTGAACCAACTAAGTCACGACCCCGGCTGTTTTTTTAATATGCCCAAAACTGGAAAATAAAGAACTAACTGCAATGGTTAGTGATAGTGGAAGGTGAGCAGTGGCCTTTTGTATATACTGTCCATTGCATTCAGTAGAGAAGAAAGTAAGAATTTTACTCTATTTTGTTACTTCATTCACAAAGATGATGGGAAGTTACCTAGTGGAGCTCATGGAATTAATTACTACATCCTTTGGACTTTCGATTAAACAATAAAGTGCTGGAAAGAATAAATTTCAGAAAAGGGTGTGCATTACATCAGGTAATATGGGATCTGTAGAATTCAATTTACTTCTTGCTATGAAATAAATGATCACTCCTTCCTCACTATTCAATTTTCCACAAGACCTTACAAACCAATCTTGGATTACTTTCATCACAAAAACTGCAGCAGTTCAAGAAGTCAATGCCATTTTCCTAGGGTCGATTATTTATTTATTTATACACATACTGTATGTATGTATTTAAGAGATACAGTATGGAACAGGGTCTTCTGGCCCAACCAGCTGCCCAGCAACCCACTACTTTAACACCAGCCTAATCACAGGACAATTTACAATTACCAATTCATCTACTATCTGGTACATCTTTGAACTACGGGAGGAAATGGAGGATTGGAGCAAACCCATGTATTCACAGGGAGAAGATACAAATTCCTTACAGACGGCACAGGAATTGAACTCTGAATTCTGATGCTCTGAGCTGTAATAATATTGTGTTAACCACCATACCACCATGGTGCCTTTGATAGGTGCATATTAATTGTTGGAGTTGATAGCAAGTACATATCCCATTAAAGATTTGTACTATATTAGTTCAGTATTGTGTACAAAACATACAAGACCGTAAGACCATTGGACAGAGGAGCAGAATTAAGCCATTCAGCCCATCAAGTCTGCTCTGCCATTCCATCATGCCTGATCCTGGATCAACTTTGGCCTTAAACATACCCACAGACATACCCACAGTCTGTGGCAGAGCATTCTACAGATTTACTATTCTCTGGCTAAAAAAAGTCCTCCTTACCTCTGTTCTAAAGGGTTGCCCCTCAGTTGTGAGGCTGTGTCCTCTAGTTCTGGATAACCCCACCATAGGAAACACCTTCACTACCTCCACCCTATCTAGTCTTTTCAACATTCAGTAGGTTTCAATGAGATCCCCCCACATTCTTCTAAATTCCAGTTCATCTGCCATTTTTTGTCCCCCATTACTATCTCACCAGTGTCATTTTCCAGTGGTCCAATATCAACTCTCACCTCCCTTTTACTCTTTATATAACTGAAAATACTTCTGGTATGTTGCTTTATATTATTGGCAGTCTGCGCTCATCTTTTCTCTTCTTATAGCTTTTTTAGTTGCCCTTTGTTGGATTTTTAAAACTTCCCAATCATCCAACTTCCCATTCTCTTTTAGAAACATAGAAAACTTACAGCACAATACAGGCTTTTTGGCCCACAAAGTTGTGCCAAACATGTCCCTACCTTAGAAATTACTAGGCTCACCCATAGCCCTCTATTTTTCTAAGCTCCATGTACCTATCCAAAAGTCTCTTAAAAGACCCTTATATGACTACCTTGTATGTCCTTTTCTTGGCTTTTATGTAGCCCTTAACTTCCCTTGTCAGCCGCTGTTGCCTACTCCTGCCATTTGAAAACTTTTTCCTGTGTGGGACATATCTATCCTGCGACTTGTGAACTATTCCCAGAAACTTCAGCCATCTCTGCTTTGCTATCATCCCCGCCTTTTAAGGTCATGTGCCATCGTTGCCTTTCACCAGGTGCTTCTAGTACTTCTAAGTCAATAGGAAATATATATCAGGACATTAATGCAGAGTTGTGCAGTGACTTTGAACTGAATCATCCTTTCACTTTTAATCATAATCTAATTACAGCAGTGAAATCTCACCAACCTTATGCCTAATTGTCTGCAGACAACTTCAGCATCTGCCTCATCCCAGTGGTCATCACACACAGTTCCCCATTGCCCAGAACGGTAGACTTCCACCCGGCCTTCATATTCGGAGCTGCCACCAACCAGTCGGATTGGAACAAATACAGCTGCTAAAGTTAAACCAAAAGATGTTTTGTTAATAAATAATCTATTAACATTTATAAATTTAAAAAAATCTTTCTGTTTCTGAGATGTACCTTCACAGGCAAACAAATTGGTGTAAGGTACTTTAACATGGTTTAACTGTCTGTACTAAGTAAATGAATTAATTTTCCCACTGTAAAGTCCATAGCTGCATGAAGCTTAGCTTTTCAAAGATTTTTCATTAACTTTTCATTTATTTGGTAGCAACTTTCTGTAAGTAAGCAAACAATGAACACTGAAGTCAGCCAACAACACACACAAAATGCTGGTGGAACACAGCAGGCCAGGCAGCGTCTACAGGGAGAAGCGCTGTCGATGTTTCGGGCTGAGACCCTTCGTCAGGACTCATCTTTGTCAGTCAGTTCGTCAGTCCTGATGAAGGGTCTCGGCTCGAAACGTCAACAGCACTTCTCCCTATAGATGCTGCCTGGCCTGCTGTGTTCCACCAGCATTTTGTGTGTGTTGTTGTTTGAATTTCCAGCATCTGCAGATTTCCTCGGGTTTGCTCTTTAAATTCTACTGAAGTCAGCCTGTTGCTTATGAGAGCTAAATTAACGTTTAATTGTAAAGTGGGTGAGCAGAGCAGACTCTTGCTGTTCAGGGGAAAATGCTTAGTAATTTGATTGGATATACAGTGGACTCCGATTAATGGCGATACATCCGGACTAGTCCATTTTGTCCCAGTTATGCTGCAGCTTTAATTAGCCGAAGTTTCATGGAAATCGTTAAAAAGGTATAAAAAGGACTAACTACCATTTAACTGAGTGAAAAGATTACGCATGTAAATGAGATACAGAACAAATTAGAACATTACCAATACTACTACAGTACTACAAAACTGTATATTAGTTCCTAATAGTTATCAATGAAGGAATTCATCCAGTGTACACAAAGAACAAAATCAGCACATACACTTAGTGCAGATGGTGGACTGCCTTCATGCAATGCTATCAACCATTGCATCCTCCAAATCTTTATTTTCATTGTAACATTCAAGATGACCGTCGATATCTTCAAATTCTTCATAGGTCCTAACTTGTTCAAGTAGTGAAACCATTACATTTTCACTCCCAGCCATTTCCCAGCCTGAATGCTCAAAACTGCCAGTGAGTAAAACAATTTTAAATCAGCTTACTGCTTATTTCTTGCCAACTATTAGTGGCAAAAATCACAAACACATGCAACTGACACTATTTAACTGTTCACTCTAAGCACAGTTAGCTTCTAAAAACCACACAAGTGCACGTGACTGCCTCTAGCTAGACAATGTTCAATAGACAATATAGACAATAGACAATAGGTGCAGGAGTAGGCCATTTGGCCCTTCGTGCCAGCACCGCCATTCAGTGTGATCATGGCTGATCATCCACAATCAGTACCCCGTTCCTGACTTCTCCCCATATCCCTTGACTCTGCTATCTCTAAGAGCTCTATCTAACACTTTCTTGAAAGCATCCAGAGAATTGGTCTCCACTGCCTTCTGAGGCAGAGCATTCCATAGATTCAACAGTTCGGCAACAGTCTCCCGCACCAATTAAGCAGCATCATGTCCCAAATAAACAAAGGGAATCCTGGCAATCTTCTTGACTAGTTTTAATTAGTTTGGGACAACTTTAAGTGTTGTCCTAAATAAGTGGCTGGTGCAATTATCTGATGGCCCAATTAATCAGAATCCACTGTAATGGAAATGTGTTCTAATTCCCAGCAATGTCATCAATGAGTAATTGGATATAAAAAGATGCTGAGATCATTTTGATCTTGTCTATATTTTGGCCACTTAAGTATTAGAGCATAGGGTGGTATTTTTCTGAAAATTTATTGGAACTGATCATTAAGTGAGCTCACAAATACTGTACTTGCTTACCTTTGGGAGGGTAACAAGTAGCCACAGCCACCCGTTTGTAGAGGCAGTTGCCGTGCTTCCTGGTCTCCTTTGAACACTCAAATATACTGTGTTCATCACCCCGGCACTGGATGTTACTCCAGTGAATGGGAGCCATTGCCAAGCCAGAAAGGATGATCTGACTGGCTTTGCCACTTTGACTGAACAGAATGAAAAGATACAAAGTTATTGACATGTGAACAACCATTCAAATAACATCACCTAAATAGATTAGTGCATACTATCAGTGTGGCTTTAATAAGGAGTCTGAATTTGCATACAAGTTTCAAACTGTCTAACTCAATAAACTTTGGAGCATTATTCCCAAATTCCATGGTTCATTTGGTATGAGAAAGCTCTAACAGGCTTAGTCATCACAGTCCAAATATACCTTACCTTCAGAAGAAAAGGAGTTGCAAAAGGCTTTTACAAAAGAAGAACTGATGCACCAACCAGCCCATCAAAAAAAAGTGGACCCATCACTCACATCAATCAGAATCAGGTTCATTATCACTGTCGTAACTGATGTGAAATTTATTGTCTTTCTTGCAAGGGCATGAGAAAGTGGGATCAATGCTTGCAAAGGATGATGAAGCAAATGCAGCATACAACACACAACTTTAATTTACTGATGAAACGCCATGGAGTACTTCCCTTTCTTCTCTGCCCTGTTGAGCACTTTCTACTTTTAATAACTTTAAATTACAATTAGATGTGCAGAACCAAAGAAATGTGAAAATGATTAAACAAGAATAAATAAGTACGGTAAGTTGAAAACCCCATATCCAAAATGCTTGGAGCCAAAAGTGTTTTGGATTTCGGATTTTGGAATATTCGCATCTACGTATATATATGAGATAGCTTGGGATGGGACCCCCCCCCCCTTTAAACACAAAAACCATTTATATTACATATAAAGCTTATACATAAACTCTGAAGATAGTTTTGCATAACAGTTTTAATAGTTTTGTCCCGAAACAATAATGTGTTGTGTACATTAAACCACTGAAAGATAGACTATCAATACCTTGGCTGCCCAGGAGAACGTCACCAATTTTCCTGACTTCTAAATTTATGTTCTACCGGTAAGCAGTCTTATTCTTTCACATAATATACATAAATATAATTAAAAATATAATAAAAAGGTAATGTTTGCAGCGTAAAAAAAGTGTTGGCAGGATACCTGAATTAGCTGTTTAACAACAAACTATGGCAGGGTTTCAGCCTTTGCCATATTTTGATTATAAGGTTACAGTGCACTGTATTTGTATTTTACTTTTTTTAGGTTTATACAAGGTATAAGAACAAAAGATTGAATTTAATTACAGGTAAATGTAATGAAAACTAAAAACTTCAATATTTTTCAAGTTCAAAGTTCATAGCAAATTCATTAATAAAGTATATACTGTATATGTCACCATTTACAACCCTGAGATTTATTTTCTTGTGGGTGTACTCAATAAATCTATAGAATAATAACAATAACCGAATCAATAAAAGACGACACCAACTTGGGCATTCAACCAGTGTGCAATATACAACAAAATGTGAAAACACAAAGGAATATAAATAATAATAATAATAAATAAGCAATAAATATTGAGAACATGAGATGAAGAGTCCTTAAAAGTGATTCCATAGGTTATGGAAACATTTCAGTAATGGGGCAGGTGAAGTTGAGTGAAGTTATCCCCTTTGGTTCAAATACCTGATGGTTGAGGAATAACAACTGTTCATGAACCTGGAGGTGAGAGTCCTGAGGCTCCTGCACTTTCTTCCTGATGGCAGCAGCAAGAAGAGAGCATTTCCTGGGTGGTGTCCCTGATAATGCATGTTGCTTTCCTGTGACAGCATTTCATGCAGATATGCTCAATGGTGGAGAAGCCTGTACCCGTGGTAGACTGGGCTGTATCCATATCTTTTCTGTAGGATTTTCCGTTCAAGAGCATTGGTGTTTCTCTGCCAGTTGATATACTCTCCACTACACATCTATAGAAGTTCATCAAGTTTTAGATGTCATGCTGAATCTTCGTAAGCTCCTTGGGAAGAAATGCAATGGTTTTCTATTTTCCATTAACCTCTGCTCATTACTTTAAACTTTAACAGTTTGTCCTTCTGTTTCTTCAGATTATAGACGTTGATCATTCTGACATGATACTCCTCTCTCAGATGCTTCACACTTACACAGCTGTCAAGTTTTTCCAACAACTTGACATTCTGTGCTATAGATAAACATAAAGGATTCCTCTTTTTTCTTTTCACTATTACCCATTGGTGTAACTGCAGGCCTTTCTGACATTTTCAACAACATCTTCACAGCACAGAATAAGGGCAAAACACAGGGTAATTACAGTGAGTACTGCATGATGATTGCTGAAAACAAATTGACACCAACAGGTTACTCCACTCAGCATATGTGAAGTCACTTCTATGGACTGTCTGTGGTGCGCAGAGACCTGTGCATTCCCTGGGAACCTTCCCAGTGCCTTGCGCAATTTTCCAATAGTAGCATCATATCAGTGTTCATAAACATTTTGGATTTTGGAGGTTTTCGGACTTTGGATTTTTGGATGATAAGGGGTGCTCAATCTGCAGAGTAAATGAAAATATTACCTCGTCTGAAAAAACAGAAAGACAAATCACCACTAAAGTTAACAATTTCGTTTTAATCCTTACACTCACAAGCTAAGATTAATAGACAGCAGTTGTGGTGAAATACAAGGCATTACAAATTCTGGACACGAGAAAATCTGGAGATACTGGAAATCCAAAGCAACATACACAAAATGCTGGAGGAACTCAACAGGCCAGGCAGCATTTAGGGAAAAGAGTAAACAATTAATGTTTATTGCAGGCTTGGTGCTGCCTTCAGGTAGGGTCTCTGGCTACTCCTTGTCATCCTCAATGACCCAGTCCCAATGCAGTGGCAAGGGGATGCTTGCACTAAATAGAGAAGCAGCCAGATTCTCTTCCTCACAGAGAAACCAAGCTCCCAGAGAAACACTTTGCCCAGTTAATTTCAGTAGAGCAACAGTGACAGTGGCTGAGTATGAGGAGTTGCTGTACTACGATGAACGTGGACGATCGACTAGCCTGACTACAATGACTGAAAGACCAAAGTGCTGATGCAAGCCAGCCTTTGGCAGATATAATGAAAGAAGGAGGGAAAGAAAAAGTGCTGGTCCTTTTGACTTCTTGTTAGTTTGGAATGGTGAAGAGACTTGATCCAGAGCTTTGTAGTGGGCACATGGGTCAAGGACAGATTCACACTTCAGAAATGCTTTACTTTTTGGCGGAGCTGACTTCCTCTGTATTTTTATTGACCATCAATAAAAAATGTTTTGAGGGACAAGGGGCAAATGGGACTATCTCAGACAGGCATCTTGATCACATGGATAAGTTAGCCGAAGGAGCAATGCACATAACGTGCTAGAGGAGCTCAGCAGGTCCAGCAGGATGGGAATAAACAGTTGACGTTTCAGGTTGAGACCCTTCATCAGGACCTGCTTCTATGCTGATGAACTTTTATAGATAGCCTTGGCGACAGTGAAGAAGTTGTGTGTGCCTCAGTCATCGGGGTTGCTGAACCATCAGTCTGCTTTCTTCCCAATATCTGTTCATTAGGTCACAGATTTGTTGGTGGCCTATGAAGCTGCTTCTTTTCCCTTGGGACAAGATGGAGCCTCCAATCCAAGAAAGGTTTGCAGTTAATGAACTCCTGGATCTCCTGGTCATCTCAGCAGACTAGCTGTGCTTCTCTGCTGACAGAGACGCAAGAGAGTATTCACAGGTGCTGATTGTGTTGGACTTCAGGTCAGGTATTTTGTTCAGGTTGTTGATTCTGATCAATGTGATTTCTGCTCCTGACATAGATGTCCACAGTTCCTGGATAGGTCTTAATCCAATTTAATAGCAGATGGTAAGAATTTGATTAATTCTTCATGTTTTTTGACTTCTAATGAATATTGTTTGTTTTCATTTATCACATTGTCATGCCTTGATTTCTAAAGCTTTTATTTCAAGGGATGCAAGAAGATGATGCTTCAGTTGGAAACTTCAAATAAAGATGTTGTTAAATTATTTTTTAAAATCTCTCTAGTCACTTCACACTTTAGCATTTCCATTTCCAAATGGGTCCCAAATTATCACCTTAGAATTAGAATTGAAGTTTTAAAATTATATTGAAACATAAATAATTAGCCATGTTTTTATATTATGTATCTTGTGTCTCAGATAGTCACGCGAATGTGCAGGGAATGGAGGGACATTGTGTAGGCAGAAGGAATAGATTTAGTAAAGTGTTTAATTAGCACAAATCATGGGCCAAAGGGCCAGTACTTGTGCCTGCTGCTCTGTGTTCTATGCACCATTAACTTTGCTGCCTGCTGTCAATGGCAATCTTTGGTGTGTGATTGGCAAATAATAAATTGCTATATTTCCAATCCTAACCTTAAGCAAAAGCTCTGAATCTTAAATAAAAATGTTTTATACCACATGTGGAATAATATTTTTCATTATGCTTCTTCCCAGTTATAGCATGCCAATCAATTACCCATATTATCAGTGGGCAGACTGAAAACAAAACTTCATTGCATCTGGCTTTTCAGAATTTTGAAAACTCTCTTATCCATAAAATTTCAGTGCCAGTTTCTACATCACAAACTTTTTAAAAATCTTTTTAGTTATGATAGAGTAAATCATGTTTTCTATACTTTGACATCTATCCTTCACCGTAACTGCATACACATAATTTGAAAAGTTATATAGTGAAAGGCTTTGTATTGATAGTCAGGTGTTGTGCAATTTGATGAGTTGTAGAAAATGAAGGTGACTCTATCATCTCAGATGTCAAAGGTCAGGTTAGGGCAATGTGGGTATCACAATGTGTGAAAGGTTTGTAGTAATGATCAGATTTGAGAAGGGAGCTGAGGCTTGCAGTCTGATTGAGCAGGGACAGAAACACTGCACCATTATCTAAAGTGGGGTCCTGGGCTTCTGCTCTGCAGGTCCCTTCTTACTGATACTCACGAAGGTGGACTCTCATGTACAGTAATATCATTTCTGGTTGAGTGTGAGCCATGCATGTGTAATGCAAAATCATGAACGTTACATTCTAAAACATATTGCTTATCAGCTTTGACACCGATATGCCTGTCTGGGCACCTGAGCATGCTACTGAGTTAGGGGATATAGCACACAGTAAGAAAACACAAACACTTGATTCTGTACTTCTCTGATTACCTTTTTCCCCACATAGAAATCAAAAAGACTTTATTTATTTAATGATAGAGCACAGAGTAGGCCCTTTGAGCCACACTGCCCAGTGACCCCACAACCCCGATTACCCCTAACCTAATCATGGGGCAATTTACAATGACCAATTAACCTACTCAGTATATCTTTGGACTGTGGGAGGAAACTGGAGTGCCCGAGGAAAACCCACACATTCCACGATGAGGATACACAGAGCCTCTTTATGGAATGGCATCGGAACTGAACTCTGAACTCTGGAATACTCCAAGCTGTAGTAGCGTCGCAATGACCACCACGTGCCATAATGTTGGCCCCACTACTATTTAACCACCATTCTACATGTTCATTTTCATGAAGAACTTATTATCCAGTGACTGACTCTATAGCCTACAATCTACATTATTGTCAAATTTAAATTCAATGAACCTTTTTTTGAACTTTATTTTATAATATCTTCTTTACTTGTGAAAATGGGAACCCTTGCTACAATGCAGTTTTCGCTGTGCCATCAGCCCTCTGATATCATAGGATTAATCTACTTGGACCAACCATCCAGAGGCCTGGACTAATGATACTGAAATGAATTGAAATTACACCATGGTAAATGTGAAATTTAAATTTACCTAAATAATCAAATCTGAAAAAATAAATCAAATAATCAATGTTAAAGACCTTGAAGCTATCTTTTTCTCTTAAATGCTCAGTCTGGTCTTTATGTAATCTGAAACTTGCAGAAATGTTAATACTGAAATGACCTGACAAACCAAACATTGCTGAGAAAAGAACTCTCCAGCAATTTTTCAAGAGCATTTAGGTATAGTTAATAAAAATAATTCTTGCCAATTATTTCCACTTTCAGAAATGTATACAAATCCTCCCCCTAATTCTTCACAAAGCACTTGTGGTTATTGGATAACATCAGGAACAGAACCCCGGAGATGTTTTTCTCCTTTCTGAATGCATGCATAAACAATGGAAGGAAATTCTCAGATGGACATGTTCCTTCAACCACATCAACTGTGGGACTTTGTACTTTGCATACCTTCATGGAAAATTGGTTCTATTTCCATTACAGCAGGAATGACTACACTGCACTGGTCATGAGTTGTTTCCAGATATTATGACAGGAAAAACTTGATGTAAATATGTCATTTTTTCTTAATTATGCAGAAAGATCTATTAATTAATGTTTACGCACTTCAACTCCAGAGCAAGTTCACCAATTTCACATGGTAACTACAGCTCGCAACTTTTCAGACGATAGATTCTGATGATAGAAGAATACGTACACAACACTGGAAGAACTCAGCAGGCCAGGCAGCATCCATGAGAAAAGAGTAGCCAATGTTTTGGGCCGAGACCCTTCATCAGGAATGGGGGGGAAGAGAGGGCCGAAGCCCAGTAATAGAGATAGGGGAGGGGGTAGGGCCTAGAGGCACCAGGTGGAGAACCAATCAGAGGAAAGATAACGGGGGGGGAGGGGATAAGCATGAAAGAACTGTAGAGATAAAGAAGCAGAAAGTTGAAAGGGGAGAGAGGCAGAGAGGGACCTGGGATAGGGGAAGGGGGAGAGGGAGGGAATTACCGGAAATTGGAGAATTCAGTGTTCATACCACCAGGCTGGAGGCTACCCAGATGGTAGATGAGGTGTTGCTCCTCCAACCTGAGTTTGGCCTCATCATGGCAGTAGAGGAGGCCATGTATGGACATATCTAGATGGGAATGAGAGGCGGAGTTGAAGTGGGTGGCAACCCGGAGGTCCTGTCTATTGTGATGGACGGAGGCCGCACCGGGAGCACCGGATGCAATAGACGACTCCAGCAGACTCGCAGGTGAAGTGTTGCCTCACCTGGAACGACCATCACCAAGCACATCTTTCCCTCCCTACCCCTCTCAGCTTTTCGCAGGGATCGTTCCCTCCGCGACTACCTGGTCCACATGTCCCTCCCCACAGAACTCCCACCTGGCACTTATCCCTGCAAGCGTAAGTGCTACACCTGTCCCCACACCTCCCCCCTTACCACCATTCCGGGCCCCAGACAGTCCTTCCTCTGATTGGTTCTCCACCTGGCACCTCTAGGCCCTGCCCCCTCCCCTATCTCTATTACTGGGCTTCGGCCCTCTCTTCCCCCCATTCCTGATGAAGAGACTCGGCCCAAAACGTTGGCTACTCTTTTCTCATGGATGCTGCCTGACCTGCTGAGTTCTTCCAGCGTTGTGTACGTATTCTTTGATCCACAGCATCTGCAGTTGTATTTTTGTGTTTAGATTCTGATGATAGTTTTCTTAGTCACTTCTACTTGACTAAAAGCCTTCCTATTCAAAAGAAACTTACCTCCTCACTCTCTGTTAAATTACCAGAGAAGTGAGGATTGGCACAGGGGGCAGGATGTCACCCAATAGTTTTCATGGTAGTTTCATCATTTCTTTGTGTACCTAGGCCATAGGAATTACAGGAAGGTTATTAATAAGGTTGTAAGAGTGCAGAGAAGGTTTACAAGGATGTTACCGGGACTTGAGAAACTGAGTTACAGAGAAAGGTTGAATAGGTTAGGACTTTATTCCCTGGAGTATAGAAGAATGAGGGGTGATTTGATAGAGATATATAAAATTATGATGGGTATGGATAGAGTGAATGCAAGCAGGCTTTTTCCACTGAGGCTAGGGGAGAAAAAAACCAGAGGACATGGGTTAAAGGGAACATTAGGAGGGGCTTCTTCACACAGAGAGTGGTGGGAGTGTGGAATGAGCTGCCAGATGAAGTTGTAAATGCGGGCTCACTTTTAACATTTAAGAAAAACTTGGACAGTTACATGGATGAGAGGTGTATGGAGGGATTATGGGCCAGGTGCAGGTCAGTGGAACTAAGCAGAAAAATGGTTTGGCACAGCCAAGAAGGGCCAAAAGGCCTGTTTCTGTGCTGTAGTGTTCTATGGTTCAACCCTAGAGCCTAAAGCTGAAAGAAGGCAGAATCAGGGCTTGATCTGTCACTTCCTGGTTAACTAGCAAGGTTTCCATAAAGCTGTCAATCCTTAGTTCTGTAATCTCCCAATTTGATAGGGCCCTAAAACCTTTCACTTGATTCAATTTTTGTCCAGGATATTGAACGCTAGCTCACTGCCATTACATTAACTGTGATAATCATTTAAGAATGAAATCAGAGGACAGGCCTTGTAGTAACCATTATCCCTCATTGCTACAGTCAGAAAGATAGATCATTTTTGGAAAGCATATCCATTCTCCAACCAGAAAGACTATCTTTTTGGTTGGTGTTTCCTGAAGGACATCTGTTGTATGTTACACAAACTTGTGTTCACTGCTGAGAAGTTTGAAAGCTAGCTTACTGAAGCTGCAGCGTCTGATTTTTTGGAGTCAATCTCATAAATCAAAAGCATGTAATGCATAAATGCTAATCAAGTAATTTCTGAACATACAATATATATTTACTTCATCCTGGTGATCAAAGGAATATTATACAATATATCAAATAACGTAAAATATTTTCGGCATGCTCTTTCCTTCCATCCCTGTACTTGCCAGAGTCTGCCTGAATGACAGCTTGTCTCTGAAAATAAATGTAGGAACTGATAGGATTTTTTATTTAGAATGATCATTTATACAATAATAAGGCAAGTAGGGCCTGCCTCTGGTTTTCCAGTTTCCTCTTGCGTATCAAAGATGTGCTGCTAGGTTGATTGGCCACTGTGAATTACCTCTAATGTAGGTTAACATTAAAAGGAATTAAAGCAATTCTTGTGTGAGAGAGAATGAGATGCTGGGCACAAGGAAGTAAGGAGAGGGGAAACAGGATTGATAGGCCTTCTTCTTGCACAGAAGGTTACTACCGGATATACATAGTGGCTAGTTCATAGTACAAAATAGGAAAATGTGAATTTCCCCATTTTGGTAGGAAGAATAAAAAACACATTTTGTCTAAATGGCGAGAAATTGAAAAGCAGAGGGGTCTTGGTGCCTTCATGCATGATACACAAAAGGCTAAAGCTAACAGAATGCTTTTATTTATTATAAGGGTTAATGGTTCAGATGCCATACATGACTTTGATGTGACCATATCAGGACTGTTGTGTACAGTAATGGCCCCTTTTATAAAGAAATTAAGTTAATGGATTGGAAGCTGTACGGAGAAAATTTACTAGCTTAAATCCTGAAATAGGCAAGTTGTCTTATGAGAAAATGTTGAAAGAGGCAGATAGGTATCCATTGGTGTTTAGAGAAGTGAGAGAGAATTTGATTGAAACATACAAGACCCTGAGGGCTTTTAACTGGATGGATGTGGAGAAAATATTTCTCCTTGTGAAAGTGTCTGGTGCTGTTTATTAAAAGAGGGTACCCATTTATGACAGTTGAAGCATTTCTGTCAAAGAACCTCAGGTTTTAAATATTTTTGTCATTTTCTCGAGGTGATTTATATTAAAGATACAATTAACAGGAAAAGGGGAAGGATACAATGGGAGATGATGTGAGGAAATCACCAGGAATAGATTCGGACCCAAACCAGCTCTAGATACAAGATTCACAAGTCCTTGGGCCAGTTGTAAAAGATATAACTAAGTCAGAATAATTTTAGCCCACTGTGTTATTCTGTCTGTACATAATAAAGAACTTCATATCCCTGTGTGTAATGCGGGTGGTTCATCAGAACGGGAAGTGACATTGGTGAATGTGTCACACGCGCTTTTGACGGGCTGAAGGTTCTGAGTTAAATGTGGCCAAACTAAAGCCTAACCTGTAGTTTTTTGTAAATAATAACTGTGTTAGTTTTTTTCCTACCCAAATTTGTCTTATATCAAGAACAAACATAAAACCCATCAAGTTGCATTATCTAAAATGTGAATTTTTCAGCCTGAATTGACAATAACTTAAATCAATAACCCTGAAGCAACACATACTAAATGCTGGAGGAACTCAGCAGGCCCAAAACATCAACTGTTTACTCTTTTCCAGAAATGCTGCTTGGCTTGCTGAGTTCCTCCAGCATTTTGTCTGTGTTGCATTTATTTGTTGAAGTTGTTTTCAAAAGGCAGATTAATAATACTTATCAGTGAAAAAATAATACAATATGTTAATGAACAAGTGGCCAGGTGGGGAAACACTACAACAACAGCGACGAGTCACTTTGAATGAGTGACTATTATTATTTTCATCACTAATTTCATTACAATGTATTATGGAAACTAAAAGTTAATGCATTTGCCAAACCTTCTTCTTCAATAACTGAAAATACTTTGACAGTTTTAATTGCGAAAACTCTATGACAGAACCAAGGAATTACTTCCATTTCAGGCAGCAAAGAAATCTTGCAGCTCTCTGGGATAATGCTCAAAAAAAAATCCAGGTTCAAAAGTTCCAATTTGTAAATCCTACCCATGTCCGAGCTGCCGACAAACGACTGAGGCGTCCCGATCATCCCAGTTCTTGCTGCAGATCATTCCCCATACTCCATTCACATACACTTCAACTCTACCTTCGCCAAGCTTCTGACCTCCTTGCAATCGGACTAAACCTGATAAAATAAAATATTAGTTAATTTTTAGACAAATGGATATTAACAGAAAATGTCATCAGTTATTGTGGAAGTGGGAATGAGAATTTCAGATGAAAACAAAATTGTAAGGGGTGTGTGAATAGTAGAGGTAATTAGGAGTATTAACATTTTACCTGGAATGATGTCTGAAGAACTCATAATGCTTTCACATTAGTTATCAATTCACATCTCTAAGGAAGTTCATGAAGCATGTTTGATCGTTCTTTTTTAAAAGGAAAACCAGAGAAAGCTATTGTGTGCATTTGTTGTAATATTGCACTGTGGCTTCAAGTAAAGACCATTAAGGAGTTAGGATGTTATAATGAGACAGGTAGACCTACTCTCCACACCATATCAACAAAAATTCAAAATGTAGGAGGCAAAAGTCAGATTTGAGCTTGACAGGCCCAGCAAATTGAATATACAGTACATAAATTCAATAATATAGTGTAGTATTTAATAATGCTATATGACAATTTCTTTGTCAAGCTAATAAACTTACAACACAGTCAGCAAAGTTTGCAACATACCTTCCAGTACTTCTGTACATAATAAAATGTCATAATAGACTACTATGCATCATGTATCAATTGTGTCCCACATATATATACACAGTGGCATGCAAAAGTTTGGGCACCCTGGTCAAAATTTCTGTTACTGTGAATAGTTAAGTGAGTAGAAGATGAACTGATCTCCAAAAGTCAAAGTTAAAGATGAAACATTTTTTTCAATGTTTTAAGCAAGATTAGTGTATTATTTTTGTTTTGTACATTTTAGAGTGAAAAAAAGGAAAGGGGCACCATGTAAAAGTTTGGGCACCCCAAGAGATTTGAGCTCTCAGATAACTTTTACCAAGGTCTCAGACCTTAATTAGCTTGTTAGGGCTGTGGCTTGTTCACAGTCATTGTTAGGAAAGGCCAGGTGATGCAAATTTCAAAGCTTTATAAATACCCTGACACCTCAAACCTTGTCCCAACAATCAGCAGCCATGGGATCCTCTAAGCAGCTGCCTAGCACTCTGAAAATTAAAATAAATGATGCCCATAAAGCAGGAGAAGGCTATAAGAAGATAGCAAAGAGTTTTCAAGTAGTTGTTTCCTCAGTTCATAATGTAATTAAGAAATGGTAGTTAACAGGAATGGTGGAGGTCAAATTGAGGTCTGGAAGACCAAGAAAACTTTCTGAGAGAACTGCTTGTAGGATTGCTAGAAAGGCAAATCAAAACCCCTGTTTGACTGCAAAAGACCTTCAGGAAGATTTAGCAGACTCTGGAGTGGTGGTGCACTGTTCTACTGTGCGGTGACACCTGTACGAATATGACCTTCATGGAAGAGTCATCAGAAGAAAACATTTCCTGCGTCCTCACCACAAAATACAGCATCAGAAGTTTGCAAAGGAACATCTAAGCAAGCCTGATGCATTTTGGAAACAAGTCTTGTGGACTGATGAAGTTAAAATAGAACTTTTTGGCCACAATGAGCAAAGGTATATTTGGAGGGAAAAAGGTGCAGAATTTCATGAAAAGAACATCTCTCCAACTGTTAAGCACGGGGGTGGATCGATCATGCTTTGGGTTTGTGTTGCAGCCAGTGGCACAGGGAACATTTCACTGATAGAGGGAAGAATGAATTCAATTAAATACCAGCAAATTCTGGAAGCAAACATCACACCGTCTGTAAAAAAAAACCTGAAGATTTAAAGAGGATGGCTTCTACAACAGGATAATGATCCTAAACACACCTCAAAATTCACAATGAACTACCTCAAGAGGCGCAAGCTGAAGGTTTTGCCATGGCCCTCACAGTCCCCCGACCTAAACATCATCGAAAATCTGTGGATAGACTCAAAAGAGCAGTGCATGCAAGATGGCCCAAGAATCTCACAGAACTAGAAGCCTTTTGCAAGGAAGAATGGGTGAAAATCCCCCAAACAAGAATTGAAAGACTTTCTTAGCTGGCTACAGAAAGCATTTACAAGCTGTGATACTGGCCAAAGGGGGTGTTACTAAGTACTGACCATGCAGGGTGCCCAAACTTTTGCTTTGGGCCCTTTTCCTTTATTGTTATTTTGAAATTGTAAAAGATGGAAATAAAAAAAAGTAAGCTTGCTTAAAATATTAATATCATCCTCAACTTTTTGGAAATCAGGTCATCTTTTACTCACTTAGTTATTCACAGTAACAGAAATTTTGACCAGGGGTACCCAAACTTTTGCATGCCATTGTTAAGCTATTTCCATAATTATCATTGGTGCATGTCAGACCCATAATGAGTTAAGGTCGATTGTGGAAAGTGAGCTTCCATAACCACTGAAAGGCCTGCTCTAGTGGTATTTAAAGGGTCTGACTGAACAAGCAAGTTGACAAATATGTATCATATTCTCAAATGTTTCTCAGTCAGGCAGATTCATTGAAAATATTATGTTGAACACGCACCACTTCTGAAAATTGTAGTAGTTTAAGAGCAACTTGCATGTAGTCCACATTGCGCGAATTGGTGATCTATGTGCTTACATATTGCAATGCAGCCTGAGCCCACAGAGTGCTAACAATGCACTGAACCTGACACAAAGCTTTCCATTGAAGATTATACTTCTCCAAACACTTCATTACACTTCCTTTGCACTATTGCAAATTCGCAAACAGTAACTAGTAATCAATGTGCAATGTGTGCCATAATTTACAAGATTTATTCAATGTGGAAGGGCCTTGAATTTCAATGTTACCATGTAGAGAAATTGCTTTTTATATTGCAGGTGAATGAACAGATTTCCTTCATATGGAGGACAACAATACAGATGTTGCAGTCAAAGTATCTATAGGACCGAAGTATTTAAGTTCAAAGATGAAAGCAAGTTTATTATCAAAGTACAGGTGGATGTCACAATATAAAACCCTAACATTCATTTTCTTGTGGGCATACACAGTAAATCCAAGAAACACAATAGAATCAATGAAAGACTGCACTCAACAGGAGGGACAAATAACCAACTTGCAAAAGACAACAACTGTGGAAATATGAAATAATAATAATAATAATAATAATAATAATAATAATAATAATAATAATAATAATAATAATAATAATAATAATAATAATAATAATAATAATAATAATAATAATAAGTAAATAAGGAATAAATATCGAGAACTTGAGAAGAAGAGTCTTTGAAAGTGAGTCCATAGGTTGTGGAAACAGTTCAGTGATGGGCAAGTGAAATTGAATGAAATTTTCCTCTCAGTTTCAAGAACTTGATGGTTGAGGGGTACTGTTCCTGAACCTGCTGCTGTGGGTCCTGAGGTTCTTGATGGCAGCAGTGAATAGGGAGCATAGCTTGAGTGGTGAGGGTCCTTGAAGATGGATGCTGCTTTCCTGTGACAGCACTCTGTGCAAATGTGCTCAATGGTGGGGAAAAGCTTTACCCGTGACGGACTGGGGCATATCCAATACTTTTGTAAGCTTCTCCATTCAAGAACATTGGTGTTTCCATACCAGGCCACGATGCAACCAGTTAATATACTCTCCACTACACATCTATAGAAGTTTGTCAATGGCTCAGATGATGTGGAGAACCTTCGCAAACTTTTAAGGAAGTAGATGCGCTGCCGTGCTTTCTTCATAATGGCACTTACCTGTTGGACCCAGGACAAGTCCCTGGAAATGATAATGCCAAGAAGCTTGAAGTTACTAACCCTGTCCACTTCTGATCCCCCAATAAGGACTGAGTCATGGACCTCTGGTTACTTCCTTCTTAATCTATAATCAGCTCCTTGGTCTTGGTGACATTGAGTGAGAGGTTGTTGTTGTGGCATCACTCAGCCAGATTTTTAATCTCACTCCTATATGCTGATTCCTCACCACCTTTGATTCGGCCAATGACAGTGGTGTCAATAGCAAAATTAAATATGTCATTGGAGCTGTGCTTGGCCTCACAGTCGTAAGTGTAAAGCCAATAGAGCAGGGGGCTAAGCACACAGCCTTGTGGTGCATGTGTGTGGAGGGGATGCTGTTGGCAATCTGAAGTGACCGGAGTCTGCAAGTGAGGAAATCAAGCATCCAGTTGCACAAGGAGGTGTTGGGGTTAAGGTCTTAAAGCTTATTGATTAGTTTTGAGGGGTCTAGGCTGAGCTGTAGCCAATAAAGAGCATTCTGATGTATGTACCTTCGCTGTCCAGATGTTCCAGGGTTGATTGAAGAACCAATGAGATGCCACCTGCTGCTAACTGGTTGTGATGGCACTCCACTCCATTTATGGGAAATGGTACACCTTCTTCAAGCAAGAGGCAGACAAGCAATTAACTGTTAGTTTGCTGTACTGTCACTAACTTCCCAAAAAAGACATTTTACTTTTTGCCTCACAACTGAAATGCATTAAGTTTCATGAGATTGTTACATCTTATAACTATTTATGGACTTGCTACATAGTGTTAAAACTTTTCCAGTTGGTCCCACACATCTTGTTAGTCTTCATCAAAAAATTGAACCTTCTGCAACTGAATTGATGAGGAGATGCAATTTCTCCTAACAATTGAAAGTACCGAAACAAATTCTAGCCCACTAGGAATTAATGTCAGGTTTCAAAACAGCATTCAGCTGTGTGTGAATATCAAGAAATTATTTCCCAACAAACTGAGAGTGATCCTTCACTGCTCCATCTAAATATGAGAAATGGCACACTTAGCCACTTTTACCTTCCTATCTCAGCATTTTCACATGTAAGCATTTTCTGTCGCTTCAGTACGGTATTCCATTTCTTACTCAAACCTTTTTTAAGGCATGCCTGAGAGTACATATTTTGTTATAATTACGGATAACTTGGTGCAATTCACATGAATCCACTGGGTAAATTGCAATTGCTCAAATTTGGTTCAGTTATCATGACATCTGGGGAGCATTTTTTACTGCTTTCTTCTGCAGCAGTCTTGCTTTGAAGCATAGTGTTCTCTTTTACCATACACCAGAAAAATATTAAATTGCAATATTTCTAAATTTAGACTTCAGTTTTTTTTGAGTTTGCAATATGAAATATTTCATACAATATACTTAGTAAAATGCCATGCTATATTCTTAAATTGTCTGAATTTAGCTTTTATTCCCCATTACAGAATAAAGGATAATTTGCCTTGCTTTTTAATGTCATAAAGAGCCATTTTATTTAAGCATGGTAGCTGTTAAGGAATTGTAGCTACAATATTGACTTTATGTACTTTTAGTAAATTAGTTAAACACATATCCAGCATAAAAAATGCATGTAACTGATTGTCAAATAACACTTAAGTCATAGACAAGTGATTGGAGCAACTGTTCAGTTGAAATATATTCCTTGTTCTCTGCGGTTTGTTGGAACCCAAAACTCAGTTATTTAAAACAGTCCTTACAGAAAACATCAAAAATTTGTGCAGCTGTACTATAAATATTTGGCTGTAGGAATAATTAGATCTGAATTTTTTTATCTGCCAGTAGAAAGAGTTAGTCTAAATCAGGCTGCACTTGTGCAAAGAAAGACTTTGTGAATCTTGCTGTCTATATCAACAGAAGGGGTTGCTTTGAATTTTGCTCTTTCCTGTAAACGGGTTGGACCAGAGTCTTTCTGCATCTGCCATAAAAGAGGTATTAGCTTGATTCTTTAGAGTCAGAAAGTAATACAGCACCTAAACAGGCCCTACAGTACAACTGGTCCATTCTGACCAAAATTGCCATATAAGCTAGTCCCCATCTACCCATGTTTGGCTCATACCCCTCTAAACATGTCCAATCTAAGTGCTTGTCCAAATTCCTTGTTCAGATGTGGGAGTATAGCTCAGTGGTAGCTCATTTGACTGAAGATCAAGAGGTCCCTGAAGATCAAGAAATCAGCCATGATGGAATGGTGGAGCAGCCTCGATGGGCCAAAAGGTCTCATTCTGAACTATGGTCTAACTTCTGACACTTATCTAAAGCTGACGAAGACTTCAGACAACCATTATTGTATTCATTGTTCAGAATGGGGACATAACTGGCATGGATTACATGTATTATCCATTCCTAATTGCCCAGGTGAATTAGGTGCTGAGTCATCTTCTCAAAATGCAATAGTTCTTCTGGTATTATAGGGCATGGAGTTTTGTATCTAGACCCAGCTGCAAAATATTTCCATGAAGGCTTGTGAGAAACCTAAAGGAGAACCTAGTGTGGTGGCAATGGTCATAGTGTTATAGAGGCACACAACATAGAACTGGGCCATTCAGCATGCACAAGTTCTAATCATACAAATCCCATTTACCATCACTTAGTCCATTGCTGTATATGCCTTGGTGATTCAAATGTGCATCCTGATATGTTTTAAGTGCTGTGCCCCATCACTTTCTCAGGCAGTGTGCCCCAGATTCTAAACACCCTCTAAATGAACTTTTTTCCTTCAAATCCTCCTCAAACCTTCTTACACATCAACTTAAACCTGAGCCCTCTGATTTTAGATGTCACCATCAGAAGGAAAAGTTCCTTACTATGCACCTTATTAATGTCCCTCCCAATGCTGTACACCTCTCTCAGGACTTCCTCCCCCCCCCCCCCCCTCCAAGTCTCCTCTACTCCAAAATGCACAAATCCAGCCTATCCAGTCTCTCCTCATAACTGAAACTTTGCACCCCAGTCAAGTCAGCATCTTGGAAAGTTTCCTCTGCATTCTCTCCAGTGTATTCACATCCTTCCTATAGTGTGACAACTAGAACAGCCTACAATTCTTCAGTGGCCTAACCACAGTTTTATGAAGGCCTCTGGGTTATTATGTTCTAATCCTGGCTAATGAAGACCAGCATCCTTTATGTCTTCTTGTCTACTTGTTTTGCCACCTTTAGAACCGTCTTTCCACCACTCTCCCTGGAATACCCACCAATTCTTCCCCCAATGCCTCTCATGATATGTGTCCTTATTTGACCTCCCAAAATCTGCCCAATTTCCCAGGTGGTCAATATCATTCGTTAACCTTGTCACTATGAACGCCACCATCAAAATAGTGCCATCTGAAAACTCAGAATCATACCTCCATATCTGGTACTCTCATGAAGATGTTCCCCTTGACTTTTTTAGTCATAGAGGTTGTGGGTTCAGAGGGCTGTCCAAATAGCCTAAATGAGTAACTGCACCTACTGAAGCCAAAAAGCACTGGTGGTGCAGAGAATAAATATTGAGAGTGGTGGGTGTGCACACTGTTTTGTATGGGACAATACTCTCTTCTTCTATAGTAGCTGCAGTCTCCTTTAAGCAGAGAATATTCTATTCTAGTCCATGAAAAAGGAAGTTGAGTCACCCATCCATTCAGTTGTTCTTGTAGCTACAGTACATTTGTGGCTGGTCTAACTGAATGTTTCCTTCATGTGTAGAGTAAAAAATTGCCATTAGACTACATGGAGTGACAATGACCAGAAAGGAAATGATTGGATAATTCCTCTATTCTTTCAGCTTGTTCCCCAGGCTGCTGAATGTGATTGGAATTGATTTTATCTACATGATTTATCAGCAACTCCCCTCCATCAGAGAATTAATCATTCTTTCACTGAGAAAAATTGCTGTATTTTCTGCTTCCTTTAATGTCTAAACAATCTCGTTTTCTCGGTAAATTGATTTGTTTTTTGCAAAATGGTCTATAGTTCATTCACATAGCCTCAGCTCCAATACATCGTCAGTTCCAGTGATATTCAATAAATGCTCTAAAAGCCCAGTCAATTCCCAATCCATAGTAAATGGATAATACACTGACCACCACACAATCACTGATGCTCATTTTGGATTTCACTGGGCATATTTGCCTCAAATTGATCTTCAACCCTTGTCCAAGGATTTGAATTCAAGAGGCAAATGGAAAAGGACTGCTTTTGACATGAGGGCTGTATATGACCAAGCCTGGCATAATTCACCCCTAGTAACATGGAAGTTAAAGGGAATTGAGGGAAAGAAGTATTAATAGTCTGAAGTAATATCAACCATAAAGAAAATAGTTGGGCTTATTGCAGATCTATCAGCTCAGACCCTGAATAATAGTACAGATGTTGCTCAGTGTGCTGTTGCAATCTATGAAATTTGGAAATCTGAAATAAAAACAAGAAATGCCAGAAATATTCAGAAAGGCAGGGAGCATGTGAAGAAATTGCTTCTTATCTTGAGTTTTGAAGAAATATCATTGACCAGAAATGTAGCCTGTTTTTGTTCTCTCTCTGTATGTGCTATCAGACAGGCTATGCACTTCAGTTTTACAAATGTACGCAAGGGGTAAGTAAGGAGTGTAAAGAAATAATCCTGAATTGGCTGGATATGTGCAGCTGTTATCATATTCTCAAAGTTTGCCACTTGTGTGGCCCATTACCCAACATGTTAATCAATCATTCCTTCTACTAGTGGTGAATCATAGCTGCATTATACACCACTTACAAAACCACAGCAGTTACTCCGCAAGACTTCTTCTAATGCACATCCCAAATCCATGACGCTTACCATCCAGATCACATAAGGCCACTAGAAGTGTGGGATCAATACACTTGCTAGTTGCTCTCCAATTCATACATCATCCTAACAGAAATGTATTTACCATTGCTGGAGCAAATTTCCTACCATTTGACTCAATAAGAGTGCCTTGAATGAATGAAGCTTCTCTTGAATAGTTGGAGCTTATCACTATATGCTGGCCTTTTCTGTGATGTCAAGTGTTTGATGAATTAAGAAGAACATACTCATAAGTTTCGAGTAAATCAATTCCATGAAATAAGGAATTTCTCACAGTGAATGGATTGGAGACTTCAGAACAAGATTTGATGGTTGAATTCAGGAAGTGAGGGTAACCTGGACTAAACATTTCTGTTTGCCTCAGACATAGCAACACTGCAACAAAATTTATTTGCTGACCATCACACCTCCTATCACTTAGTAGATCTCCAAAGCTCCATGAAACCCAATCTCTATGGGTTAAATCACAAACAGGAGAAAATCTGCAGATGCCGGAAATCCAAGCAGCACACACAAAATGCTGCAGGAACTTAGCAGGCCATGCAGCATTGATGAAAAACAGTAAACAGTTGATGCTTTGGGCAGAGACCCTTCATCAGTACTCATGAAAAGGGCAGGACACAGGAGTCAGAAGTTGTGACACAAACTTTCTGTTTGACCCAAACCCATCTGTCCCGGGGATCAAAATGTGTTGGAGAAGCTAACCAATCGTGGAATCCAAATACATAAATCACTAAAAATAACAACACATCTTAATACTCCTAAGTAAACTCAATCATCAAAGTATATTTTTAAAGAGATAGAATTGAAAGACAGAGAACTTTTGTATTGGATCTCAAAGACCAAAAGTGCAGTTTTGGTACTCAAATTGTTAAAATAAAGGACTACATAAGGGAAGGAGGAAAACAGATTTACAAGGATGATCTACAATTTAAAGGATATAAATGTCAAAAGGGTTCAGGATGGGAGGCTGATCAATTGCCAAATAGATGATGAAAGGGTCTGATATGTAGACATAAACATGAAAAATCTGCAGATGCTGAAAACCCGAAGCAATACACACAAAATGCTGGAAGAACTCAGCTGGTCAGGCAGCATCTTTGGAAAAGGGTAAATAGTTGGTTTCAGGCCAAGACCCTTCTTCACAACTGGAAAGGAAAGGGGAAGATGCCATAATAAAGAGGTGGAGGGGGGAGAAATAGGAGAGAAAAGTGGTTCATAGGAGAAAGGGAAGGAGGAGGGACCCCAGAGGAAGTAATAGGTAGATGAGAAGAGGTGAATGCCAGAGTCGTGAATAAAGGGGGCGGGGAGGAAATTGATTACTGGAAGGCGAAATCAATATTCATGCCATCAGGTTGGAGTGTGCCGGATGGAATATAAGGTGTTGCTCCTCCACCCAGAGGGTGGCCCCATCTTAGCACAAGAGGAAGCCCTAGATTGACATGTCAGAACGGGAATAGGAATTGGAATAAAAATGTTTGGCAAATGGTGCAGAGGAGTTCGACAGAGCGGTCCCCCAACTTATGATTGATCTCACCAGTGTAGAGGAAGCCGCATTGGGAACACTGGACACAATAGATGATCCCAGCAGATTCACAGGTGAAGTGTTGCTCATCTGAAATAGACTGTTTGGGGCCCTGAATGGAGGTGAGGGAGGTGTATGGGAAGTTGTAGCACTTCGCCCACTTGCAGGGATAAGTGCCTGAAGGGAGAATGGACAAGCAAATCGCAGAGGGAACAATCCTAATGGAAAGTAGGGGGAGGGGGGAAAGTAAAGACATGTTTAGTTGTAGGATCCCTTTGGAGATGGCAGAGGTTGTGGGGGATAATGTATTGGATGTGGAGACTGATGGGGTGGTAGGTAAAGATAAGAGGAACTCTATCGCTATTAAGGTGGTGGAAAGATGGGACGAGTGCAGATGACTGGGAAATGGAGGAAATGTGGGTGAGGGAAGCATCAGTAGTGGAGGGAGGGAAACCCCATTCTCTAAAGGGGTTTAAAGGAGGAAGACATCTCTGATGTTCTAGAATGGAAAGCCAGCAAAGACATTGAGAAAAGGGAATAAATACAGGACATAGGATAGGAAGAGTTGGAGACAGATTATATTTTTGGAGAGTTTAAAATTACAGATGTAACTATAAGATGGTAACCAACTTAACTGGGTGTGGAATTTAAGGAGCAATTATTTATTCTGAGAGTTATCGAAATGTGGGGGACAGCAAGTATAAAGATCTGTTTAGAGAAGCTGGATAAACAACACCACAGAGACAATTATACCACAATGCTGATCTGGTTAAACAAAGACGGATGGGATATGGTCACACAAGATGTTATCCTGCGGTCTTGTTTCTGTGCAGCTTCAGTGCCTGTGCTTTTGGAATGTTTTAGGAAGAGATAATGGGGAACCACATCATAGAAGAAATGGGCCTGAGAAAATAAAGGGATTTCTTTTCAAGTTTCTGAAGATAAGGAATAGTTAATAGTATCTCTGCCAAAATGAAATGCTGATATATTTGTGAAAATGTGAAATCTAACATAACTCACACTATTAGATGAAATGAGAGACCACCATCTTCAGCCCATGGCACCAACAATCTGCTTAGAAAGAATATGCATGTCCAAATAATATTTACAAATGGTGCAACTGAGCGGGTGCCAAACACACATTCCATTTGGACAACCTAATGCTGCTTCTCTGTCTGTTTCTGTAAAGGCAGCCTTGGTTTGGTTTATAAATATCTTTCATGTTATCTAATGCCATAATGCATTCGGAGATGGAGACAGCTCCAAATGGCAATCATTTCGTTTTCTGGAATAAACATATATTGTAAGTTGCTCAATCAGCAACCCTTAGTTTCAGAAGGCATCACCTGTTTCCATGGTGACACATATGCTGAGGACCATTTTACTGAGAATTCGCTTTGCACTCCCAAACCGCAAATCCTCTATCAGGAGTTACCAACTTTTTTTTTGCCACGGAGCCTTACACTTAACTGAGAGGGTCTGTGGACCCCAGGTTAGGACCCGTGCTCGAAAAGACAAATCTTGCTGTAAGTTTGTCCCTATTTGTCCGTACGCTAGCACCTTTCTTATTAATTAAAAACAGATCCATGTTAAAAAATATTTTTCTGAGTCAGCTGAGACAATTCCTTACAGTTGAGTTATAATCGGCGGAGGCATTACATCAAATATTTATTTACTCTACGACGGTTATTGTATGGCAGTTAGTTTTCAATTACTATGAAACATCCGACCTTCTTCTCTGGTGCTGCTAATAATGACTAAGAACAAAGTACTAACAATGTACACAGGAATTAATTATAAAGTATTAAACATGTACTGTCTACACAGAGACCTTCACAAAAAAAAGGAATTTCATTGCACCCTGCTGTGTATGATAAAATTAACCTTTATCTGAATCTAGCAGCACACAATCGACATAACATTCGAGGGAGCTTTTGCATCTGGGTGCCAGCACCGCACCGTCTCGGTGGACTTCCCACTTTGTCTGCATACATGAGCAGCAAGTCCAGTGTTAGTACGCACCCTGCCTGCAGCCGCAATAAGCCCAATCGATCCTTCCACGGCGATTTCTGATAAAGCACCAGGGTTTGAGCCTCCCGCCGGGGTTACGACAGAAGTTATGATCCCCCAGACCTTTGTCTGGGTACCTCTCGACGAAACTGGGGATGGCGCTCCACTCCAGGCACCTGTGGCCGGACTCGGCGATCCCGAATGACCGCCGCGAAATAGCCGGGCCGGCTGGGCTGTACAGACAGTCGCCCGGGAGGCTAATGGATCCCGCCGCGCTAAAGCAACAGACTCTACCGCTGCAGAGCAGAGCGACCACAGCCAGAAAGCTGCGAGCGGTCCTCATCGCGATCGTGATCTGCCAGCACCCATCTGCGACTCCCGGAGCGATCAACCCTACATACATCGACTATTGAACCCCGTTAGTTGTGTGTGTGTGTGTGTGAAGGGGTGGGAAAGGATAAAACGGATACAAGAAGAAAGCACCGGAGGTGGGGTGGGGGGGGGTGGGTGTCTCGATTAACGCTGCCTGCTTATGTCTTCAAGTATAGGACAGCCTGACGGCAGCTGTGGTACAAAGAAAGCGGTGTGGGAAGAGGCTGTTAGTACATCCCGTGTGAACTTTCCCCAGTCCCGCACTCAGCTGTGAGGTGCTCGGTGGGCAGGGCCGGGGTTGGTTGGAACAGGGACCCTCCTTCCGAGAAAGTAGGGTTTATTTGCGAGATGTACCAGGTTTTAATCGAGAGTGGCACCTGGCGAACATCTGACACCAGAGTCCTGTCAACGGCGCTTTAAGGGCAGTTAACACTTCACAGTCTCATAAAACAATGTAATATACAAACGGACAAAAGCCTTGGGTCCATTTCTTTCAAACGCTCTTTGTTAAAAGCGTTTTCCTCCCGCTGCTCTTCAAAACACTCTTGAGTCAAAGCAACCCTGTCAGCCAGGAACTCCGAGCACTGGGGCAAAACTTCATTCCGCTAATGTATTCAACAATTGCATGCTTATAAAATTATTTATATTTCTAGGTCCTGAATAACAATTAAATAACACAAACAAAATGCTGGAGGAACTCAACATCTCGGAAAAGAGTACAGTCGTCATCTCGGGCCGAAACACTTATGCAGTCCGTTTCTCCAGCATTTTGTGTGTGTTGCTCGGATTCACAGCATCTGCAGATTTTCTCTTGTTTGTGAAGAAAATTAAATATTTTAGTTTGCAGAAAAGTTAATTGAAAACGTATAAGCAATTCATTCAAGGACAATTAACGTTATAAATATCAATCAATATCTTTGCTGGTAAAAAAAAATCCACATAGTTTCCTTACTGGCGCCCGGGAATGTTAGGTGGGAGTAGCAAATTCACACCACCCCAGCCGCTCTTACCCGCACCGAGAATCTTGCGGTCGGCGACATCTTCCTTGGGTGCTCCCGCATCAGAATCGGAATCAGGTTTATTACTGACCTGTGTCCAGACATTTGTTGTTTTGGGGCAGCAGTACAGAACAAAACAAACATTGCTGTAAGTTACAAAAAATAAACAGTGCAAAAGACTAGTACCATCATGGGTTGATAGATCATTCACAAACCTGCTGGTGGAGGGGCAAAATCTGTTCCCAAAAGGATGAGTGCTGGTGGGGAGTTCACATTTGGTTGATGTCTACGTCTTCCTGATGTGTAATAGATGTTGTCTCTGTATTCTTTCTAAACGAAAACTCTCCTCTGGTTTTCACTACTTCTCCAGCTTCCTCTGAGATTCAGTTTTGTTTTCAGGACTTATTTTGTTACAATTGTTTTATTTTGTTTTTCCAGGAGACATAGATCTGTGACTCAATACCCGTTCTTATCAGTACAGATAAACAGCTGAGGTTTAGTGCTTATAGTGAGAGGCAACTACAACAAATAAAAATATATAAAGGTATGCTCCATTGCATTGTGTGTATTCTTTTAAAAAAAGGATTTGTCTAGACAAAATTGGACATTGAGTCTTTTGTTTACAAGACAATAGAACAAAAATAAGCTGTTCAGCTCTTCAAATCTTTCCATCATTTAGTTGTTAGACTATGAAAATGTGACATCTTAGCTCAATTTCCCAGAGAGGCCACATGAGTGGCAATGGTGCAACTGTTGAATAAAGTGTTAGCACCACTAAATATATTGACCATTTGACACTTAAAATATGAAAGGTTTTACATTGTGTTTATTCTTATGTTTAAAGACTCAAAGTACATTTATTGTCAATGTATGCAATACTCAAACCTGAGATTTGTCTTCCCACAGAACACCACAAAACAATGCCCCCCCTCGACCCCACCAACATGGAAAAAGCAAAATCGTGAAATTATGTGTTTACATAATCCAATGCTTTTTTCACAAAATTCAGTATTACAACCAATGATTCCATAATACCATAAGACCATCCAACATAGGAACAGAATTCAGACATTAGCCCATCGAGCCTGCTCTGCCATTCAATCATGGCTGATCTCCCCCCCCCCCCTCCCACCTCAGCCCCACATCCCAGCCTTCTCCCCATAACTTTTGATGCCATGTCCAATCAAGAGCGTATCAAGCTCTGCCTTAAGTACACCCAACAACCTGGCCTTTATAGCTGTCTGTGGTAACAAATTCCACAAATTCATTACCCTCTGGCTAAAGAAAAAATTCTACATCTGTTTTAAATGGATGCCCCTCTATCCTGAGGCTGTGCCCTCTTGTCCTAGACTCTCACATCATGGGAAACATTCTTTCCACATGTACCATGTCTAGGCCTTTCAACATTCCAAAGGTTTCAAATAGATCCCCCGTCATCCTTCCAAGTTCCAGTGAGTACAGACCCAGAGCTATCACACGTTCCTCATAGGATCATCCTTGTGAATCTCCCCTGAACCCTCTCCAATGCCAGCACATCTTTTCTTAGACGAGAAGCCCAAACACTGTTCACAATACTCAAGGTGAGGCCTCACCAGTGCCTTATAAGCCTCAGCATCACATCCCTGCTCTTGTATTCAAGTCCTCTTGAAATGAATGCTAACATTGCATTTGCCTTCCTCACCGCTGACTCTACTTGCAAGTTAACCTTTAGAATGCTCTGAACAAGGATTCCTAAGGCCTTTGTATCTCAGATTTTTGGATTTTCTTCCCACTTAGAAAGTTGGCACATTTATTTCTTCTACCAATGTGCATGACCATGCATTTTACAACATTTTATTTCATTTACCTCTCTCTTGCCTATTCTCCTAATCTGTTTACATCTTTCTGCAGCCGACCTGTTTCCTGAACACTACCTGTCTCCCCACCAATCTTCATATCATCTGCAAACTTGGCAACAAAGCCATCTATTCCATCATCTAAATCACTGACATACAGCATAAAAAGAAACGGTCCCAAAACGATCCCTACAGAACACCATTGGTCACTGGTAGCCAGCCAGAAAAGTATCATCTTGTTCCCACACACTGCCTCCTACCAATCAGCCAATGCATTAACCATGCCAGAAATTTTCCTATAACACCATGGGCTCTTAAATTGGTAAGGTGCCTCCTGTGTGGCACCTTGTCAAAGGCCTTCTAAAAGTCCAAATATACATCTACTGCATCCCCTTTATCTATCCCACTTGTAATCTTCTCTCAGAATTCCAACAGGTTTATCAGGCAAGATTTTCCCTTAAAGAAACCATGCTGACTTTGTCCTACGTTGTTGTGTGTCACCAAGTCCTCCATAATTTCATCCTTAACAACTGACTCCACCAACCACTGAGCTCAAGCTAACTGGTCTATAATTTCCTTTCTGCTGCCTTCCTCCTTTCTTAAAAAGTGGAGTGACATTTGCAATTTTCCAGTCCTCTGGCACCACGCCAGGGTCCAGTGATTTTTGAAAGATCATTACTAATGCAACCACAGTCTCTACTGCTGCCTCTTTCAGAACCCTAGGATGCAGTTCATCTAGCCCAGGTGACTTACAGTGGCATGCAAAAGTTTGGGCACGCCTGGTCAAAATTTCTGTTACTGTGAATAATTAAGTGAGTAGAAGATGAACTGATCTCCAAAAGTCATAAAGTTAAAGCTGAAACATTCTTTTCAACATTTTAACCAAGATTAGTGTATTATTTTTGTTTTGTACAATTTTAGAGTGAAAAAAAGGAAAGGAGCACCAAGCAAAAGTTTGGGCACCCCAAGAGCTTTGAGCTCTCAGATAACTTTTACCAAGGTCTCAGACCTTAATTAGCTTGTTAGGGCTGTGGCTTGTTCACAGTCATTGTTAGGAAAGGCCAGGTGATGCAAATTTCAAAGCTTTTTAAATACCCTGACTCCTCAAACCTCGTCCCAACAATCAGCAGCCATGGGCTCCTCTAAGCAGCTGCCTAGCACTCTGAAAATTAAAATAAATGATGCCCATAAAGCAGGAGAAGGCTATAAGAAGATAGCAAAGCGTTTTCAAGTAGTTGTTTCCTCAGTTCATAATGTAATTAAGAAATGGCAGTTAACAGGAACGGTGGAGGTCAAATTGAGGTCTGGAAGACCAAGAAAACTTTCTGAGAGAACTGCTCGTAGAATTGCTAGAAAGGCAAATCAAAACCCCCGTTTGACAGCAAAAGACCTTCAGGAAGATTTAGCAGACTCTGGAGTGGTGGTGCACTGTTCTACTGTGCAGCATGTCGCACAAATATGACCTTCATGGTAAAGGGAAGAATGAATTCAATTAAATACCAGCAAATTCTGGAAGCAAACATCACAATGTCTGAAAAAAAGCTGAAGATGAAAAGAGGATGGCTTCTACAACAGGATAATGATCCTAAACACACCTCAAGATACCGCAAGAGGTGCAAGCTGAAGGTTTTGCCATGGCCCTCACAGTCCCCTGACCTAAACATCATCGAAAATCTGTGGATGGACCTCAAAAGAGCAGTGCATGCAAGACGGCCCAAGAATCTCACAGAACTAGAAGCCTTTTGCAAGGACGAATGGGTGAAAATCCCCCAAACAAGAATTGAAAGACTCTTAGTTGGCTACAGAAAGTGTTTACAAGCTGTAATACTTGCCAAAGGGGGTGTTACTAAGTACTGACCATGCAGGGTGCCCAAAATTTATGCTTCAGGCCCTTTTCCTTTTTTGTCATTTTGAAACTGTAAAAGATGGAAATAAAAAAGTAATCTTGCTTAAAATATTAAAGAAATACGTCATCTTTAACTTTATGCCTTTTGGAAATCAGGTCATCTTTTACTTGCTTAGCTATTCACAGTAACAGAAATTTTGACCAGGGGTGCCCAAACTTTTGCATGCCTCTGTACATACCCTTAGGTCCTTCAGCCTTTTGAGCACCTTCTCCTTTGTAATAATGGCTGCACTCACTTCTTTCTCTCACACCCTTCAACATCTGGTAAACCGCTAAAGCCTTCTACAGTGAAGACTGATGCAAAATACTCATTTCATTCATCTGTCATTTCCTTGTCCCCCATTATTATTTCTCCAGCCTCAATTTTCTAGAATTCCTATGTCCACTCTCATCCCTCTTTTATTTTTTATATATTTGAAAAAGCTTTCACTATCCACTTTGATATTGTTTGTAAGCTTCCTTTCATAATTCATCTTTTCTCTCCTAATGACTCTTTTCGTTGCTCTCTGTAGGTGTTTAAAAGCTTCCCAATCCTTTGTCCTCTGACTAATTTTTTGTTTTGTTACATGTCCTCTCATTTGCTTTTACATAAGCTTTGACTTCCCTTGTCAGCCACTGTTGGACTGTTTTGCCATTTGGGTATTTCTTTGTTTTTGTAATACATCTATCCTGCACTTTCCTCATTTTTCCCAGAATTGCATGCCATTGCTCCTCTGCTGTCATCCCTGCCAGATTTTCCTTCCAATTTACTTTGGCCAACTCCGCTCTCATACCACTGTAATTTACTTTACTCCACGAAATACTGCTACATTACTTTCTTCCTATCAAATTTCAAGTTGAACTCAAACATATTGTGATCACTGCCTCCTAAGGTTTCTTTTAACTTCCCTAATCACCTCCGGTTCATTACATAACACCAATCCAGTATAGCTGATCCCCTAGTAGGCTCAATGCCAAACTGCTCTAAAAAGCCATCTTGTAGGCATTCAACAAATTCACTCTCTTGAGATCCATTTCCAATCTGATTTTCCCAATCGCCGTGCATGCTGAAATCTCCCATGACTATCACAATATTGCCTTTTTAACACACTTTTTCTATTTCCCGTTGTAATCTGTGGTCCACATCCCAGGTACTGTTGGGAGGCCTGTATATAACTGCCATCAGGGAACTTTTACCCTTGCAGTTTCTTAACTCAATCCATAAGAATTCAACATCTTCCAATCTTATGTCACATCTTTCTACTGATTTGATGCCGTTCTTTACCAGCAGAGCCACGCTACCCCCTCTACCTACCCTCCTATCCTCCAATACAATGTGTAACCATAGATATTCAGCTTCCGACTACAACCATCCTTCAGCCCCTATTTAGTGATGGCCACAACATCATACCTGACAATCTGTAATAGTGCAACAAGATCATCCATCTTAATTCTTATCCAATGTGTACTTTGTGCGTTGAAATATAACACTTTGAGTACTGTATTTGCTACCCTTCTTGATTCTGCATTCCTAATGCACTGATATTCAGCCTGCTGGCTGCAATGTTGTGCTATCATTTGCACAAAAGCCATGATGCTCCTTCCACCATGCTTTGCAGTTGAAATGAGATTTTGGTGTTGGTGTGCAGTGATCTTTTCCCTCTAAACATAGTAATATGCTTTTCTGCCAAAAAGTTCAACTTTTGTCTCATCTGTCTGCATACATTGTATCCCAAAAGTGTTGTAGAACATCCAGGTGGTCTTTTGCAAACTTGAGACATGCAGAAATATATTTTTGGCGAGCAGTGATTTCCTCCGTGGTGTCCTTCCATGAACACCATTCTTGTTCAGTACTTTTCTTATAGTGGACAAATGAACAGAGACTTTAGCAAGTTCTAGAGGTTTCTGCAGGTCTTTTGCTGTTACCCTTGGGTTCTTTTTCACTCCCTTCAGCACTCCACGTTGTGCTCTTTGTGTGAGCTTTGTAGGACACCCACTCCTAGAGAGTTTCCTCCATTGTAGACAACTTCTCGTACTGTGGACTAATGAACAATCAGGTCTTTAGAAATGCCTTTTCCAGCTTAATGCATCCCCAAAATTCTTCTTCTGAGGTCCTCTGAAAGCTGGTTTGATAGCGGCATCGTGCACATAAACACATCTTTCTTGAGAAGAGCAGGCTCTGTCAGTAACCTGACTTTGTGTGTCTTTTTTTTAAATAGGGCAGGACACCTCTACAACCCACACCTCCAATCTCAAGTCATCGATTGGAACACCTATCTTCAAATAGCTTTTGTAGAAGGCATTGCCCCAGAGGCTCACACACTTTTCCCAACATATACATGTAATATTGGATC
This sequence comes from Hemitrygon akajei, assembly GCF_048418815.1. Taxonomy (NCBI): domain Eukaryota; kingdom Metazoa; phylum Chordata; class Chondrichthyes; order Myliobatiformes; family Dasyatidae; genus Hemitrygon; species Hemitrygon akajei. The sequence continues at coordinate 99,867,621 of NC_133136.1, forward strand.
ATTGTTCTCAATAAATAAATGAACAAGTATAATGTTGTCTGTGTTACATTTTTAATTGGGTTCTCTTTATCTAGCTTTAGGACTTACATGAAGATCTGATCACATTTTAGGTCATGTTTATGCAGAAATAGAGAAAATTCTACAGGGTTCACAAACTTTTTATCATCACTCATGCCTCTGGATTCTTAAACCAGTCCTGTCCACCCTATCATCTCCTTTTCTCTTTTCAAATATCTCTTGATTATCATAGTATCCCATCAACCAGATCAGTTCTTCAACAACTTATCCCCACAGCTCTAACCTCATCCTCTCAGAGACATCCCCATTACATCTCTCACCTTTCCCCAACCCCTCCTCACTCCATCCCAGCCCCTTGCTCTGCAACTTAAAATTAACTTGATTTCTCTTTCCCCAATTCAGTCAAACGGCCTTGAAACATTAAACTTGTTCCTCTTTCCACTGATGCCTAGTGATTCCAGCTTTTCCTGCTTTCTCTCTTAATTGACCTGCCTCTCACAGAGCAGCTTAATATCCCATCTTGGCAACACTTTTTCCAAAGCTGGCATTAGCTTACCTTTATTTCTCTCAACACTTTTCCTACCTTGTAAATTTCTACTTTGCCTCAGTCACTCTCCCGAGTCACAATCCAACTTTGTGCAGTACTGAATGGGCATTGGATTGTCATACATACTATCCCTTTGTTGAGATATTAAAAGGAGCTCTAATCTGGCCTCTTAAATAAAGAATGAAGATTATACAAACCATGTTCAATTCTGAGTTTACACATTTTCCCTCAGATATGTGGGCCTGGTTTCCTCCCACATTCCAAAGGCAGACAGATGGGTAAATTGAGTGTTGTTATTTGTTCCTAGTGCAGTTAGGTGCCAAGAGAATTGTAGGGTAGTTGATGGACAACAGAGAGAATGTTTTTTACAATCATTTCGGGAATGGGAATACTCTGAGAATGGGCACAGATTTCTGGGGCCAAATGGCTTCTTTCATCGCTGTGAGGAAATAAGGAAATATGTAGCCACTGCAAAGAACCAAAAGTTTTCCTGGGTTTTATTGTGTATCCATATCTTTCAAAGAATATCACTCTGGCACATTCTTACTTATCCTAGTGGCACTTGTTGATCCATACACAAAAACAATTACAATAGTGACTACTCTTCATAGACTCTTCACTGGCGATAAAAATGTTTTGCGGAGTCTTGAAAGTTCATTTATTTATTTTTTATATAGTAGTGCAGCCCTTCCGCCCCAGCAACCCCCAATGAATCCCAGCCTAATTACAGGATAACTTACAAAGACCAGTTAACCTACCTGGTATGTCTTTGGACCGTGGAAGAAAACCGGAGCACCCAGGGAAAGCCCATGCATCCCACAGGGAAGACATACAGACTCCTTACTGATGGTGCTGCAATTGAACTCCAGACTCTGGAATGCCCCAAGCTGTAATAGCTTTGCGCTAATCACTATACTACCCTGGCAGCCACACAGAAAAAAATTCCATTTCACAGGGAGTTCCATATAGATACAAATTGTACCATATGTGGAGCACAGTATAAAGGAAATTGTTGCTCCTGAAACTTTAACTAATAGTTATTGACATGAGAGGATTTTTTAATTCTGCAATCAAGAATCTAGGCCCCAGACATTGACCTTTCTCTCCTGGAGTTGTTTGGAAGAAACACACTGTGGAGATGTGGCACTGTATGACATCCAGTGAACTCACACACACGTTTAATCTGTAATAAACCAAATTATTTTGCAAAGGGGGGGGGGTGAAATATCATTAAGATTCAACCATGAAAAAAAGTTCCAAGGACTCAACTGATCTGGGGAAGTTTGAGGCCATCTGATTGGTCCTAAATGACATGAAAATGGAGAGAAATGGGAACAACAGGGGAGGAAATGCCAGCGATCAACAATAGGTACACATTTTAGTTGCGTGTGTATGTATATATAGTCTCAATAAGCAATGCAGTAAACTTTGTAATGTGGGTGACCTAAGCTGTTTGGACCGATGTATGCATTCCACAATCATGCTGTGAACATTTGCTCTGCCCTGGTGTATATGAACAGATGCTGTTTGAAGTATAGCATTGTGTATGTTTGCATTGTGAATTGTTTTAGTCCAAAATTAAAGTCTATCTCCCTGTCATCACTGCAAGCAGCTTTAATTAGTAACCAAGTTATAAAAAGGACTTCAATAATAACACCCCAGAGCCAAATTAATGTATTTTCAGCAACTTTTAAAATATTTTCCAGTTTCCCTTTCTTTCAGCTTGAAAGCAACTTGTGCAATATTAATGTTTGTGGTTCAATGCTGGCAAAATCCAGGATGAAACTGTCACCAGGGTACTGCAAAATTGCAACAGTAAAAATGAAGCTCAGACAAGAGAAAATCTGCAGATGCTGGAAATTCAAGCAACAAACACAAAATGCTGGAGGAACTCAGCAGGCCAGGCAGCATCCATGGAAAAGAGTGTTGTCAACATTTCGGGCCGAAGCCCTTCGGCAGGACTGACTGACTTTAAATGCAAGACCACAGAAAAAGCTTTATCACCGTAATAACTTAATCTAAGTTACTTGTAAAGTGAACTTAGATTGCTTAATATGTACAATCTCAATCATTTACACCAATAAACACACTGGTTTCATCTCCCTCTATCTTCACCTCCCCTGTTAATTTTCCATTATGATTGATTCCACGAATGCCTATTGATCACACTTAAGTTTCTGTTTTTTTAACGTGTGAAACTTAACTTTGGCCCACCACCAGGAGATGTACCAGGGCTAAAGAAGTGAAACATCAATGAGCGGTGGTCCCTGACTGATGACCCTGCAGCTGACCTAAGCACACTGCTGGAGGTATGGCAAACAGCAATGCGAGCAGGAGACAACATCTTCCTGTAAATTGCATTGAATGACACTGGACATTTTAACTACAGAGGACCCAAGCATGACCCTGTTCAAACATAGGTGACTGTGGTGTTTCATCATGGAAAATGTTCAGAGCTCTCAAGATATAATCACATGACAATGCTGTAAATAGGGATAAATAACCAGCGTTATGAGCTATTGGGAAAAGAACCTATCGAAGTAGAGGTGGATAAAATGTGATTAAACTGAAACCTTCTTTTAAAATGGTGAAGGATTCTAATAAATACAAACTACTTCCTTTGATTAGGTCTGTAATGTTAAAAGGAATTAATGCCAAGATAAGGTTGCGAGAGATGGAGAAATTTTTCTTCAAGAAGAGGATTGTCAAATGATGAAATACTGGAAGATATAGCTGAGATCAAGAGAAGTACAACTCTCAGATAAAGGAAGATACAAGGCCATAGGAATATGTGGGCAGTAGAATTATGTTTTGTTTTCTTCAAGAGCTGGCATAGGCAGAATGGCATCCTGATGTTTGGTTATTTGGTTCCAATTTATTCCTACATCCACTGCCAGCTAGGGTTCCTTAAGATTGTTATAGCTAGGTGAGGTAATGGGGATAGAGCGCCCACTACCTATTAAATGCTCCCAATGGTGTGCGCCTCAAATAGCCTCTGACAATCAAGTCCAGCTCCTTCATGTATGGTTTAGCAGCTAAGCCCGGTGGAATCCTTTCTCCTGACAGGAGGAGGGGCAAAGGCAAATTACTGGCTACTTAAAAGCTGTCGGGCAGATGGGGCTCATCAGCAGTGGTTGGCAGCTCATCTGCAGAAGGAAATCTCTGATCTCAAACCTCCGCTGCCTTGTGGCTAAACCCACTCAAGGGAAATTCTGAAAACTCCGGACCTGAAGTCCCCAGGGCAGTCCTACATTGCGTTCAATATTGACTGGCAACTCCCACAACAATGTTGGTTCCAAATTGTATCAGTCTCTGCTGTTCTTTTGCGTGGAGAGGAGCAGCTTGCTACATAGGCAACAGGTTGCTCTCCATATTGTATTGCCCTGGCCTACTAACATATCTAGATAGCTCAGACGAAGCATCCATGGATGACCCTGACCAACAAAGGCCTTTGACTGCTAGCTGTCAGAAATGAATAGAGATTGGAATCCATGATTGATATTCCAGCACCCTGACACTGGAACACCTTGCTTATTGTAACAAACTATTGCTCTCTAGTACTAAGTCCTGCTGAAGTTGCCTCACACCTGCTAACATCAGGTTTTGCATAGTTCCTTTGCTCATTAAATTAATTATCCGAGCCACTGGTAAACACAAGTTCAGCCTAGGAGCACAGTCATTATACCTTCTGTAGAGCTAGAGAAGGTTAAGAGTGGTAGGTAACATTCTGCATTTCTGCCTTCTTCTGGCAGGATCAGCTGCTCCAAAAAGGAATAAAAAATGTGGTCTTTTCCTTACTGGTAGCAGTACTATGGAGGTATCATTATGCTTCTTATGTAGTTGTCCACTGAAAACTACTCCAATATTTAATGAAATCCTGGTTGAAATGTGAACTAACTCCAAATAGTTGTTTTGTCCTATTTCTCTTAATACCTTTGTTAAAAAAATACCAACAGAGTTAAAATTATCATCGGCTACAGTGGTTTGAAAGGTATTCAGATCCCACGATTATTTTCACATTTTACTGTCTCTTTTTCTAAATTTAAAGTATATAGAAGAAGGATTTTTGAGCTATTCTACAAAACATTGTGCTCCATGTCAAATCAAAAAAAAAATTCAAAACCTGTAAACAATTCACTAAAACCAGAATTGTGAGGCTGAAAAAAGGTATGTATCCCCTTTGTAATTACTATGCTAACTTTCCTCAGGTGCAATAATGTACATTACCTTACCTACACACCCAATTTGTTGATATAGAAAATTGGATGACCACCTGAATAAGTATCCCCTTCCTCTGTAAGGTCCAACAGTATAGTAGATTTTCAACAGATCAAACCAAAAAGAAGAGAAAATAGCATTCAAGCCAAGTCAAATGATAAAAGAGAAGCACAAATCTACTGAAGGGTACAAGACAATCTCAAAGGCACTGAACATACCCTGGGGCTCAATGCAGTTCATTGTGAAAAAGCGGAAAAAATATGAAACAATACATTAGGCCAGGCCACCCCTCTAAACTTAGTTACCATAGAATAATGACACTTGTAAGAGACACTGCTGTGCCATCAACAGTCACTCTGACTGAGCTGCAGAAGTCAGTGGCTGCATCTGGAGATTAATTTCATGGCTCCATAATCCTAATGCCTTGCACAAAAAGGGTATTAATGGAAATGCGGCAAGGAAGAAGCCCCGGCTGAGAAAAAAAAGCATATCCTTGCCTGTAAAGACTTTGTAAAGCATCACTTAGAAGATAGTGTAAAGATGTGGAAGAAGGTCTTGTGATTGGATGAGACTAAAGTGGAACTTCTTGGCCTCAGCACTAAGCAGTACATGTGGCATAAATCGAACACCAAGTAACACCATTCCTACCGTGGAGTATGGTGGAGGTAGCATCACGCTATGGGGATGCATTTCAGCAGTGGGGACTGGAAATCTGCTCAGAATTGATGGGAATATGAACGTTGCTAAATATAGAGATCTTGGATAAAATCCTGCTAGCCTCTGCTGGAAAGCTTAGACTGGAGACGAAGTTCAAATTTCAGCAGGACAATGACCCAAAGCACCCTGCCAGAGCAACCATGGAGAGGCTTCAGATGAAGAAAATTTTTGTCTTTGAGTGCCCAGTCAGAGTCCTGACCGTAACCCGATTGAACAACTCTGGCAAGACCTCAAGATTGCTCTCCACCACCATTCCCCAACTAACCTGGCACAGCATGAAAGGAGGAATGGGCAAATCCTGCTCCATCAGGTTGTGTAAAACTAATAGAGACATCTAAAAAGATTACTGGCTGTAATAGTTGCATGAGGTGATTCAACTAAGCAAGAGGGGATGAATATTTTTGAACTGCTGACATTTCAGTTTTTGAATTTTTAATTTTTCATGCTTTACAATTTTCCCTGTTGTTTTGGCATCTATGGTGAAAAAAGGAGCATGTGATTTACAAATAAAAATTCTCAGTTAAGCTTTTAAAAATCCCTGGTTGTAATACTCATTTATGTGAACAAAGGGTTGGAGCTGAACACTTTTTCAAGGCACTTTACCATTTGCTAAAAATAACTCCAAATTTCTGTCAATGTTTGCTTCAAAACTTGTTTTCCCAGTACACTCCCAAAAGATGTATCTAATTATTTTAAGGTTTATGAACCAGCAAATAGAGTTTCTTTCCCTGTACTATATCAGTGATATAGTGGCAGCTTCATCAAAACACTCCCTAGTTTGCTGATCTTCCAGAAATTCACATCAATGTTTTGCAGCTCTTCCTCCTAATTTAACCTTTAGAGACTATGCATCATTCTGGTACAATGTTCCTCATTCTCTCCAGGCCCAAGGTGTGGTGTTTAAATCGTTCACAGTACTTTGTAGTCTAACTGGGAGTTTACACAGCTGTAAGTAGGCTTCTATCCTCATGGGTTCTGTCCCTCTGAATGAAAACTCCAATATCCCACTGATACTTTCATTCTGCTGTGTATATGACAATGACATTAAACTCCAATACAAGGACCCATTGCCTAGATCTCCAATGGCTCTACCTTTTCACCATTTATAAAATAATCTATTCTATTTAAAACAAAAAAAAATTGGGTTCATGTTTGCCTACAATGAACTCTTGTTTATTTTTCTCTATTTATTGAGCATGCTATTTGTAATATAGAGCAACCATCTGTATGTCTTAATTGCTGCTTATCCTTGTGCCATTGGTGACACTTCTTTCAACGTTGTCTATCCTTGTGCCTTTGTTGACCTGTAAACATAATTCATTATTCCATCATCACAATTATTTAATTGTTATCACAATCTTCCATGTTCCAGGTTTCTCATTCCCATGGCACACAGACAAATTGCTAAGTTGAAAAATACCCTTCAATTCTATGAAATTTAATCTTTTTATCACAACTTCTTATGAGAGTAATTATCAGATCCTTTATGGATGACCATATATTCCTCTGTGCACCACATTAATCAATCCTTTGCTAATCAATGCTCCCTTGCTCCTCTAAGCTGAAAATCTTCCAGATGTTCAACCACTTTGTCCTTAATTACAGAGGCTGGTGTCTCATATCACAACACTGACACTGAAACAGGAACTGCTATCATCAGGCAGCACTTACCAAGTTAATGGTGTGTTTATCAAGCATGAAAAATTAAAGATACAGCCTGCTCCTTTTATGACACCTTTTACACTGAAAATTAATCACAACTCTGTGTTTTAAGCAGTTTTTAATTTATCTCATTGATAAATGATGGTATATCTTTTAATTTTGATAGCCTGTGTCATTTCATTAGAAACTAAGAATTTGTGTGAAAAACATAATCACTTTGTTTCTAATGGACTTTTTGAACCTTTGTGCTATTTGTTCAATTGAAAGGATATAAATCACAAGACAATTCTACAATAATTTCCATAGATTGCTCCTTAGAGGCCTGATTTAAATAGACTAATTCTTAGGATAATAGATAGTGTGTTGTGTAGGGCATGCAAATACCAGAATTTTAATATATATATATAGAAGACAAATGATAGAAGATTGATTCTTCTACTTCTTAAAAGGATAACTTGCATCATCTCCAGCCTCTGGGATCCAGAGTGGCAGATGAGATTGTTATGGAATCCATTGGCTCTTCCACAGATAGCTGGAGGAGATGGGTGGCTAGGGAGTTTAACAGGTAGTGCATTTCTTTGTAACCCCAGCAAAAAAGTGGTAAATCTGTATCTGTGGAGGCCAGATCATTAGGTATATATAAGGCAGAGGTTGATAGTCAGGGCATGAAAGAATATGGGAAGAAGGCAGGAGATTGGGGCTGAGAGAGAAATGGATCAGCCATGATAAAATGGTGGAGCAGACTCGAAGGGCCAAATGGTCTAATTCTGCTCCTATATCTTATGGTGTTATGGTCTAAAAAGGCACAAGTTTTCCTGTTTTTTCATAATTATATTTCCACCATTTTAAAAGATGATAGGCAAAGGATTCCCATATGTCATTGTGGAGGTTACATTTTTTTCAGAGGTCTAGGCAACTTTCTTGAAGCTCTGCAATTCTTGGAAACCTCTGGCTTCATCATAGTTTAAAGGAGAAGGCCTGTTCAAAAATCTGTTGAAAGGCATGTGAATAACAAAATATTAATGTGTTATCTTAGAGCAATAATTGAAAACATCTTGTATTATTGAAAATGCCTTGTCATAGGCATTTGACAAGGTTCCACAAGGTAGGCTTATTCAGAAAGTCAGAAGGCATGGGATCCAGGGAAGTATGGCCAGGTGGATTCAGAATTGGCTTGCCTGCAGAAAGCAGAGGGTCGTGGTGGAGGGAGTACATTTGGATTGGAGGGTTGTGACTTGTGGTGTCCCACAAGGATCTGTTCTGGGACCTCTACTTTTCATGATTTTTATTAATGACCTGGATGTTGGGGTAGAAGGGTGGGTTGGCAAGTTTGCAGACAACACAAAGGTTGGTGGTGTTGTGGATAGTGTTGAGGATTGTTGAAGATTGCAGGGAGACATTGGTAGGATGCAGAAGTGGGCTGAGAAGTGGCAGATGGAGTTCAACCCGGAGAAGTGTGAGGTGGTACACTTTGGAAGGACAAACTCCATGGTAGAGTACACAGTAAATAGCAGGATACTTGGGAGTGTGGAGGAGCAGAGGGGTCTGGAGGTACATGTCCACAGATCCCTGAAAGCTGCCTCACAGGTAGATAGGGCAGTTAAGAAAGCTTATGGAGTGTTAACTTCCATAAGTCAAGGGATAGAGTTTAAGAGTTGTGGGGTAATGATGCAGCTCTATAAATCTCTGGTTAGGCCACACTTGGAGTACTGTGTCCATTTCTGGTTGCCTCACTATAGGAAGGATGTGGAATCTTTGGAAAGGGTACAGAGGAGATTTACCAGGGTGTTGCCTGGTTTAGAGAGTATGGATTATGATCAGAGATTAAGGGAGCTAGGGCTTTACTCTCTGGAGAGAAGGAGGATGAGAGGAGACATGATAGAGGTATACAAGATAGATAGATAGATAGATAGATAGATAGATAGATAGATACTTTATTCATCCCCATGGGGAAATTCAACTTTTTTCCAATGTCCCATACACTTGTTGTAGCAAAACTAATTACATACAATACTTAACTCAGTAAAAAATATGATATGCATCTAAATCACTATCTCAAAAAGCATTAATAATAGCTTTTAAAAAGTTCTTAAGTCCTGGCGGTAGAATTGTAAAGCCTAATGGCATTGGGGAGTATTGACCTCTTCATCCTGTCTGAGGAGCATTGCATCGATAGTAACCTGTCGCTGAAACTGCTTCTCTGTCTCTGGATGGTGCTATGTAGAGGATGTTCAGAGTTTTCCATAATTGACCGTAGCCTACTCAGCGCCCTTCGCTCAGCTACCGATGTTAAACTCTCCAGTAGTTTGCCCACGACAGAGCCCGCCTTCCTTACCAGCTTATTAAGACATGAGGCGTCCCTCTTCTTAATGCTTCCTCCCCAACACGCCACCACAAAGAAGAGGGTGCTCTCCACAACTGACCTATAGAACATCTTCAGCATCTCACTACAGACATTGAATGACGCCAACCTTCTTAGGAAGTACAGTTGACTCTGTGCCTTCCTGCACAAGGCATCTGTGTTGGCAGATATTAAGAGGAATAGACAGAGTGGACAGCCAGTGCCTCTTCCCCAGGGCACTACTACTCAGTACAAGAGGACATGGCTTTAAGGTAAGGGGAGGGAAGTTCAAAGGGGATATTAGAGGAAGGTTTTTTACTCTGAGAGTAGTTGGTGCATGGAATGCACTGCCTGAGCCAGTGGTGGAAGCAGATACACTAGTGAAATTTAAGAGACTACTAGACAGGTATATGGAGGAATTTAAGGTGGAGGGTTAAATGGGAGGCAGGTTTTAAGGGTTGGCACAACATTGTGGGCCAAATGGCCTGTACAGTGCTGTATTGTCCTTTGTTTTGTTCTTTGTTTTCCTTACAATAAATTAGGAGCATTCAAGAAGAATCTAGGCCATTTAATTTTCAATTTAATCTTCACGGTTTCTGGAAGGATTGCTAGGACCCTGAAGAAATATTGGATTAATACCATCACAAACCTGTAAGGAAGCTCAACTTCCAGTTTATTGCAGGTCAAAGATGATCTGTGACTCAGGATGGCTGCTATTGTGAATGCAAAGCAGTGTATATCAGCCAGGCGGGCTGCATGGTGGAAGACCTGCATCAACAAGCACAGGAGGTGTATCCGTTTGGGTTACCTGGAGAAATCGGTGGTAGCAGAACATTGCATACGCAATGACCATAGGGTTGACTTCAACGGTGCAAAACTACTGTGTTGCATCAATGGTTTCTGGGACCACCTGGTGAAGGAAGCAGTTTAAATAAGACTAGAGAATAAGAATTTTAACAAAGAAGAAGGTCTCACTCTAAGTAAGAACTAGAATATGATTTTAAACAAGGTGGGACAGTGGAAACCTGATTGGTTTAGAACTAACTAATCAAGAGGGATGAACAACGGGAGATAAGTGTACATACCACTAGACTAGACATTCTAACCATCATCCCTGATGAAGATGGTGGATTTTGTTATCAAAATGTTGGATAAAATCTACACCTGTACCCAGCTGGAAGCCCGAGAAAAGTTTATGCATCAAATATGCCGGATAAACACACTAGATTTTAAAAATTTTTAAATTTGTTTTCTGATGCCAGTTAACTAACTTTGTCTCGTGGCACAGGGAAGTAAACATTTCTACAAGAGATAAATTGTGAATTACTGTTCAATCTCAGACAGAACAACCCCCAACCAGATACAGTGGAGACAGGATCTGAAATGGATGGATACTGCATACTAAATAGCAATTTAGAATACAGGATTAACATTTTGAAGTCTCACTTTTTGAAGTATTTATCATTTCTATTTCTCTTCTTATTCTGAAACATTTTGCAGTATCTCATAAGATATAACATGATTTCCACCACATTCTTTTACCTCTCACATACTGTATATTGATAAATGGGATCTGTCCACATTTTAAAAGCAAATATCAAAGAAATTCAGTTGTTTCTCGCAATACTGTTAGATGCACTTCTCATGTCACCCTTCTTGTCACAGATAGGTCCAAACCATAATAAAAGGCCCCGCATTGTGAACTCCTGAAATCAGATCTACATTCCTCTTCATTCTTTTTGCTCCCTCTCACCAGCTCTCAACTATATCCCTGTGTCAAGCTCTTCATGCACATGATGTTAAAATAAATATTGCTATCATCACCTTAAAGCACATCCTGCAAATGCTATCAAAGATCAGAATCTATAAACTCACAACCCAAAAATTCCACCTTTTATCTGGTATCAATGACTGAGCCCTCAAGACATCTACATTGGGAAAAATAATTAGACTTCACAAACATTAGAAACTTTGCAGATGCTGGAGATCCAAGGCTGGAGGAACTCAGCAGGATCTGAAATAGAAACTCAGCCTGAAACGCCAACTGTTTACTCTTTTCCATAGATGCTGCCTGGCCTGCTGAGTCCCGCCAGCATTTTGTACGTATCAGACTTCATCAGTTAGTTTCCTTATTACTTCTGTATCAGGAAGTTTGCATTTTACTTTAAACTACTTAGAATATGGCTGTTAGAGAAGGTGTTGAAATAATTTGTATTGTCACTTCATTACAGTCAGAACTTGAGCATAATTAAACATATGCAATTTTACTTGTGTACATTTAAATGTTGATTTTTTTCGCTTTAATTTGTGATCTAGTGAAATGGATGGATAATATCATTTTGAAACAGATTTCTTTTGAAAATGAGAATCCATTCATGTGAGTATAAAATCTGTACCAATATTGATCCTTTAATAATCTCAAGCTGCTTTTGAACCATAGCATATCAGTCCATACTGTGGCATCTTCTTATTTCTATGTATTTCATTTGTAAGTGGCCAAGTAGGTTTGATTTGTGTGCACTGATTAAACAGCATGCTGTTCCCTGCATTCAAGTGATGAGGGCATGTTGAAAATCATCGATAGAAAGTTATTGATAGAAATATCTATGCTGGAGAATGGGGAGAGAATAGAGAAAACGTTCTTTCACCCTTTGCACTATCAAAATTCTGAAAATATTTAAATCCATCTGCATTTTGAGCATGAATGATGCATGAAATCATAAGTTAATTACTGTGGAGAAGTATGTTTATTTCTTTCTTTTTGATGCTCACCAACAAACACCTCCCCCATCAGTTATCTATATGGTATCTTAAACCTTGATTTATTTCTAAATTTTCTCGGTTCTGCTGAGCTGAAATATCAACCTGAACCATTGGCTCTATCTCTATAGTTGCCATGTGATCTGCAAGTATTTCAAATATTTTCTCTTCTTTATTTTGCATTCCCACATCTTTAGTATTGTCTTTTTGAATTTTCATGCTTATTGCTGATGGAAAGAAAGGTGTTTCAGAACCACTTAAGATTTCATAGCTGATAAGTACTTTATACATCAGTCATTGCTGTAAGGTAGGAACCTCTCATAAATGTAATAATTGCTATAAAATCTGTTCTTCAAAAATGCTGAGTGAAGGATAAATATTACCCATAATATAGATGATAATTAAAAATCTATTCTTCTTAGGTAAAGTGCAATGAGATTTTTTACATCCACCTGAGAGAACCAATTAAGTTTAATATCCAATCCAAAAAACAATAAATACCTCCTGCATACAGTGCTATTTGGGAAATCAGATTAGATTTATGCTATGTCTCTGAAGCTGGACCTGAACTTTGAAGTTCAAAGGAAAGAGTTTAGACTTCATGGAAATCTCTTGTATGACATGTTTCTACTCCAGTTCCATGGATCTGAGGCAATTGTGGGATCTGCAGACCACAGACAGAGCAGAAGATGCTTGACAGGGAAATCAGGAGCCTAGTTTGGGAGGCAGTTACCATTTTCTGCTATTTATTCTTGCCTCCGTCTTCTCAATAGACTGCAGAATGATTCTTCTCTTTTGGGTCTTCATGGGCCAAAAGTTAAATGAAAAATGTTTTCAAGGATGTTTTAAGAGCATCCTTGAATCTTTTCCTCAGCTCACTGAGTAATTTCTTGCTGTGACAGAGTTCAGAATGGAGTCCAGTTCTGGTTAGGCGAACAATGTTCAAAGTTCAAAATTCAAAGTAAATCTATGCCTTGATGTGATGTAGCTGAACGCAAAGTTCTGGGCCATCACAGCTCAAAGGTCTGAAATGAACTGGGGACCGCGGTCAGAGGAAATATCAGATGAGGTGTCAAACCAGCAAAGCAGGTGCTGATGAATGCCCAAGACATGTCTGCAGCCACTGTCAATGCTAGAGGGACAACCTCTGGCTACCTGCACCATAGCCAAGAAAGCCCAGTAGCACCTCTATTTTCTGCGAAGGCTAAGAAAAGTCCATCTCCCACCCCCCATCCTCATCACATTCTACAGGGGTTGTATTGAGAGCGTCCTGAGTAGCTGCATCACTGCCTGGTTCGGAAATTGCACCGTCTCGAATCGCAAGACCCTGCAGCGGATAGTGAGGTCAGCTGAGAAGATCATTGGGGCCTGTCTTCCCGCTATTACAGGCATTTACACAACACGCCACACCCACAAAGCTAACAGCAGTGTGAAGGACCCCACGCACCCCTCACACAAACTCTTCTCCCTTCTGCCATCTGGCAAAAGGTACCAAAGCATTCGGGCTCTCACGACCAGACTGTGCAACAGTTTCTTCCCCTGAGCCATCAGACTCCTCAATACTCAGAGTCTAGACTGACATCTACATCATTTATTATATTGTAATTTGTCCTCTACTGTGCCTATTGTCTTGTTTATTAATTACTGTACTGCCTTGCACTGTTTTGTGCTCTTTATGTAGTCCTGTGCAGTTCTGTAGTCTAATGCAGTTTTTATGTTGTTTCACATAGTCTAGTGTAGCCTTGTGCTGTCTCACATAGTCTAGTGTAGTTTTGTGTTGTTTCATGTAGTACCAGGGTCCTGGAGGAACATTGTTTCATTTTTACTGTGTACTGTACCAGCAGTTTTTGGTTGAAATGACAATAAAAACAACTTGAACTTGAACTTGAACCTGCTAGTATGGTCCACCATGGTGAGGTGTGTGAAACCACAGGGGGGGAGGAAGAGGGCCGACAAGGTCCTCATTGACATGATCAAACCATCATTCAGAGACATCAAAAGGTGCCATGGCGGCTGAATATGATGGTTAATGTTTCCCTGCTGGCACTCCACACAGGCTGCAGTCCAATCACACACATCCGTGTCAGACAAACTTCACTGCAACCAGTTTCTGTGAGGCCATCTGGCCCGGATGCAAAAGGCCACGTATGGAGTCGAAAACAGTTCATCTTCAGTTTGCAGGCACGATGGGACAAGGCTGAGTGTTTGAGACATTGCACAGGAGAGAAACACCAGCTTCCATGAACTTAATGTCAGCCAAACACAGGGTCGTGACTGCTGTTCAGTCAGCCTGTACTTCTGGTCAGCAACTTGGTTGGCTGCCACGCTGGCATAGTCAACACCTATGTGTACAGCCTCAACGGCTGGCCATGAGAGGCAATCAGCCATGGTGTTATTGTTTCCCTTGATATATTGTATATCTGTTGTGAACTCAGATATGTAGGCCAGGTGGTGTTGCTGCCATGCAGACCAAGGGACTGATATTTTGGCCATCGCATGCACAAGGGATTTGTGGTCAATGAACGCTAGGAAATAGCGACCCTCTAGAATGAGAAAGAAGAGCAAGAAGCTCACGGTCAAGTGTACTGCATTCCTTTCAGCAGGATGGAGATGTCATTTGAAGAAGGTAAGTGGCTGCCATGCACCTCCAAACAAATGTGCATGCACTTTTGATGTCTGAGGCATTGGAATAATGGCTATGGCTGCACTGGGGAGTGGGTGCGGCAGTAGGGTTGTGTTAGAAAGAGCTCGTCTGGTATCATCAAGTGTCAAGCACACGATTAGTGGGATTTCCTTTAAGCATACTATAGAGGGGGAACATAAATTCAGCAGCTTGAGAAATGAAGCAGTGACAGAAACTCAGAAACTCCTCTAGATTTTTAGCAATGCGGGAGCAGAGGGAATCCATATTAGTGGCTATTTTTGATGGGAGGAGTTTTCCACCTGCCGCAGAGATGTAATGGCTGAGAAAGTCAATGATTGACAAGCCAAACTGGCATTTAGCCGGGTTGATAATCAACTCATGTTGTCTTGAGCACTGGAAAAGTGTATGGAGCTGGGAAACATCTTTGGATTTGGACGCCCTGGAAAACGAAAAGAAAATCTTAGTCTTTTAATCCAGAGTCCATCGGTGTTGGAAAGACTGTGTTGCATTTTTTAGTCCAAATGGCACGCGCAGAAACTCAACAAGGCCAAATAGGGTTATCGCAGCTCTTCTGGGAAAGTCCTCCAAGCGCACAGGACCTGAAGGTAGCCCCTAATTAGATCAACTTTGGAAAAAAAATTAACTTTCCTGCTAGACCTGCTGAAAAGTCTTGGATGTGTGGGACTGGGTAACAATCGGGGGTGGTGGCCTCATTAAGAATCGGTAATCACAACGGCAGCAACCACCATTGCACTTAGGGACCAAATGGAGGGGTGGAGCCCAGGGGCTATTTGAACAGTGTACAATTTCAAGTCTTTCCATGTAGGCGAACTCAGTCTCACAGTTGCCAGCTTTTCTGGTTCCAGTCTACACGCATGGGCCCGCCTTGGGAATGTGGTGCCCATCCCCATGTTCTGTGACTCAGTCCAGTAAATTCATATACGGTGGTGCATGTGTTTGATAGATTTGCTGTGGGGAACTTACTGGGGGAGCAGGGTAACTCCCCAAATCCTGGACATCCACAAGCTGGCAGTTCTTAAGATCGACTAACAGCTCTTGGGCACACAGGAAATCTGCACCGAGCAGAGGTCTAGCTGCTTCAACCAGGACAAAGTCCCATGTGTGACATTGCCCACTGAAGCAGAGCATCACCAGTCCTGTCCCGTTGTTGGCAGCCTCCACAAGGTTTCATTGCTCTTTGCCTTCTCATCAATAGGTGATGCTGGCAGCATACTCACTTGAGCACCCGTGTCATACAGGAAGCGTCACCCTAAAAGGCAGTCGTAATGAACAGCAGATGACCCTGGCAACTGGAAACCATGGTGTTCACAGACCTCTGATGTCCTAATGCCCTGGCACAATCGAAGCTGCAAGGTAGTCGGCACTTCCTAGTGTTCATGTCAAAACGAGCATGGTTAACGCACAGAACCCAGCATCATCTGGTTTGCAGCCACAGGCTTCCTTACACTGGGGGCCTTGCTAACCAGGCTTATTGAGGTAGGGAAAGGAGGAGGAATGATGCCTTGCTGCCCAGATTAGTGTAGATCATCAGCCATTTTAGCAAGCTCCCTATAGTCCTTCACGGGTGTATTTATGAAGATATATGAACTTGATCAGGCATTTGCTACATGAAGAGTTCTTTAAAAATAAAACAAGGATTGTGATTTCCCAGGAGAGACACCCCACGTCCATTGGATCTGAAGACCTCGTATTACTGAGACCGGGTAAGGGCAGCAACTGTTTGCTGTGCTCAAACTCCAACTGCCCAGAAGTCTGTATTAGTTGAGCTTTCAGCGATCGAAATTTATTGTGTTGAGGTGGAACTACTGAACGATGCTACCACATAGTAGAATTTGGTGTTTGTCGGCAGGGATTTCTCGCGAAGCGAATTGAGCTTCAGCCTGTATGAACCAAACAGCTTTTGGTTCCAAATCTCCGATAGTTTCAAAGCGACCGCCTTGGCTGACATATTCAATAACTCTAGTATCGTCCTAGCATATTGAGGTCAACAATGTAGGGTTTTTCAAATAAAACAAAGTGAAGCATTTTATGTTTAATGAAACCCGTAATGCATTTTATTGATCATCAATACCTACACACAAAAGTGCACTGAGCTCTCTATATATAACATCATCACATCAGACTATCCATTACAGAGAAATCCTAACTTAATGTCAGTGGTTGTGAATTATGTGCATCTCTCCCAATTACATTACCCTACAGGAGGCTACCAGGATAGTATATAAGGTGTTGCTCCTCCAACCTGAATGTGGCCTCATCACAGCAGTAGAGGAGGCCAGGCACTGACATGTCAGAATGGGAATGGGAAGTAGAACTGAAATGCATAGCCACCAGAAGATCCCACTTTTTCTGGCAGTTGGAGCATAGGCCCTCAGTGAAGTCGTCTCCCATTCTACGTTGGGTCTCACTGATATACAGGAGGCTACACCGGGAGCACTGGATTTAGTAGATGACCCCAAGAGACTCACCTCACCAGGAAGGACTGTTTGGGGCCCTGAATTGTAGTGAGGGAGGAGGTGTAAGGGTAGGTGTGGCACCTGTTCCACTTGCAAGGAAACGTATGAGGAGGGAGATCAGTGGGGAGGGATGAATGGACAAGGGCGTAGGGAGCGATCCCTGCAGAAAGCAGAAGGGGGGGGGTGCGAACAGAGGGAAAGTTGTACTTGGTGGTGGGATCCCATTGGTGACGGTTGAAGTTACGGAGTATTATGTGCTTGATGCGGAGACGTGGGGTGGTAGGTGAGGACAAGAGGAACCTTATCCCTGGTGTGGTGGCAGGAGGATGGGGTGAGGGCAGGTGTGCATGAAATGGAATAGATGCAGGTGAGGGCAACATTAGTGGTGGAGGCAAGGAGCCCCTTTCTTTGAAGGAGGACATCTCAGTAGTTTGTAGTCTGCAACTCAATGATTGCTCCCTAGCTCTGCAGTGGAGGTGAATAACATTTCTAATGAAATCAAAAACACAGCTTATTTCCTTTGCTTTACCTTAAAATGAAAGCAAGACCAGTGGCTGCATAATTGTTCATGTCTGTCTTTTGCTGTCTTTTGTGATAACTTAATAAAACTTTAGCTTGTCTCAAATTTCTTAATTCCTCTCCAGTTTTCAATAAAATTTTCAGCAATAACTTTTTATCCCATGCTTTGGGATAACCAACCTAAGAAATTTACTTACCTAGGTCCTATTAGATTGCTTGAGACTTTTACAGCATTAATACCAAAGATAATGACTTCTATGGTATCTGTTCAGTGAGTGCATGCTATTATCAATCTCCCTAATTCTGTCACCTAGATGAGCAACAGACAGATCACAGATATTTCTGCAGTTGTTACGTGATGACAACATTATAAATATAGTACCTCATCATTAATCTTGATTCCCAAGTACTTTAAATTATTTTGTTGTGCAGTCACTGTTGGAAACCATGGCAGAAATAACCTGACACATAGCAATAATATAATTCACATTTCATCCATTTCTTTTCACTTGTGTCGCTTCAAAGAAGATTGCTGGGAAAATTTATTGGTGCTATTTAAAGTGTAGCTTAAATTCTAACTTAAAATCTAATATTGCCTCACTTCAATGAAGGAAAACATATTTTATTAAAATAATTCTCCAGTTTAGAATATTTTTCCACTATCTGGAGCAGGGTTTGACTGCCTGACACCTAGATCATTACAAGAGTGGAGTCACTAAGGAAAGCAGGCACTTGGCTTTCATAATTTGAAAATTTATGTTGAAAGACTAGAATAACATAATATATCTGATGAACTGTTGCTAAAAGGCATATTTCTTAGTCTGTCCCTTAGTTCAGATCATCTGATTCTCTTAATGAAATCAGCTCAAACATTCACGGAGTCCAAAAGAATTCCATAAATTCCTGGTTGATTGTTTTGAATTGAGAGGCCAAGGGATCATTGTTGGTGTAATCTACTTACGTCATACACAAGTTGTTGGTGCCTTAGTCATGAACCAGGGTTTATGGTCCCAGTAATCTGCAGATATGAAGCAAATCATTTATTTCATATTGAACTTGTAAACTGACAAATATGAAATTCTAAGTAACGTCTGTGAAGTTCCATCTTGAGTCTCCAGTAGACTGGGAACATAAGGTGAAGTATATTTTATAATATCCATAGACATTGACAGAAGGAAAATGGATCTTGTGATGTAGCCTATGAAGTCTGTGAGAAAAAAAAGGCAAATTCTAGATTAGGATACTACAATATCTTCTAACTGCTTTGGACTATAACACAAATTCAACTGAGCTTGCAAATTCCAAGTGAACGGGTATCTCTCTAAAGAATTTGACTCTCTAAACTGAACCAAAACATGGCACATTCAATATTGTGAAATTAACCATAAGACATGGAAGCAGAATTAGGCCATTCAGCCCACTGAGGCTGCACTGCCATTCCATGGCTGATTTATTAATCCTCGCAATCCCATTCTCCTGCCTTCCCCCTTTGATTCTCTTTCTAATCAAAAATATATTAACCTCCACTTTATATACATCCAATAATGTGGCCTCCAAAGCCGTCTATGGCAAGAACTCCACAGATTGACCACTATCTGGCTAAAGAAGTCCCCTGTCTTCACTGGCCTGTGGAAAGCAACCAGTGAAGGAGTGGAGATTTGAGGCTTTGACTCAAGAGGCTTCGACAAGAAGAGGCGGAGGATGAGTTTGTTCCCAGTTAGTCTTTACAATGCCTCCTGAGACAGTGATGTGCCTCTCCTGTGAGATGTGGCAGTCTTGGGGGAACTCCCCTCTCCCACAGAGTCATATCTGCCAGAAGTGCATGCAGCTGGGTGATCTGGAAGACCGTGTGAGGAATCTGGAGCAGCAGCTGGATGAACTTCGACTCATAAGGGAGAATGAGGCAGCCATAGATGAGAGCTATAGGGAGGTAGTCACACCTAGGCTGCTGGAAGCAGATCGTTGGGTGACAGTCAGAGGGGGGAAAGTGAAGGAGAGTAGACAGGTAGTGCAGAGCACTCCTGTAGCCATTCCTGTGAATAATAAGTTTACCGTCCTGGATACTGTTGGCGAGGACGATCAACCAGGTGTGAGCCATGGTGGCAGGGCCTCCAGCACTGTGTCTGACCCTGTGGTGCAGAAAGATGGGATGGAGAAGAGGAGAGCTGTCGTCATTGGAGACTCTATAGTCAGGGGAGCAGACAGGAGATTTTGTGGACGTGAGAAGGACACCCGCATGGTTTGTTGCCTCCCGGGTGCCAGGGTCTGGGATGTCTCTGATTGGGTGCATGACATCCTGGTACGAGAGGGAAAGCAACCAGAAGTCGTGATACATGTTGGTACCAATGACATAGGCAGGAAGAGGGATGAGGTCCTGAAGTGTGAGTTTCGGGAACTAGGCAGAAGGCTGAAGAACAGGACCTCAAGGGTGGCGTTCTCAGGATTGCTGCCAGTGCTACGTGATAGTGATGGTAAGAATTGGAGGAGATGGCAGTTGAATGCGTGGCTGAGGAGTTGGTGCAGGGGGCATGGTTTTAGATTTTTGGATCATTGGGATCTCTTCTGGGGAAGGTGGGACCTATACAGATTGGATGGGTTGCACCTGAACTCGAGGGGGAGCAATATCCTTGCAGGTAGGTTTACTAGCATGGTTTGGGAGGGTTTAAACTAATTTGCAAGGGGGATGGGACCCGGAGCGATAGAGCAGTGAAAGAAGTGCATGGAGTAAAGCCAGATCTAACATATAGAGAGGCTTTGAGGAAATAGAAGCAGAATAAAGGGTGTAAAGGGTGTAAAGGTAGAAGGGCTAAAGTGTGTGTACCTCAATGCAAGAAGCATCAGGGACAAAGGTGATGAACTGAGAGCTTGGATACATACATGGAATTATGATGTAGTGGCCATTACAGAGACTTGGCTGGCACCAGGGGAGGAACAGATTCTCAGTATTCCTGGATTTCAGTGCTTTAAAAGGGATAGAGAGGGGGGAAAAGGGAAGGAGGGGGTGGCATTACTGGTCAGGGATACTATTACAGCTACAGAAAGGGTGGGTAATGTAGCAGGATCCTCTTTTCAGTCAGTATGGGTGGAAGTCAGGAACAGGAAGGGAGCAGTTACTCTACTGGGGATATTCTATAGGCCCCCTGGTAGCAGCAGAGATACCGAAGAGCAGATTGGGAGGCAGATTTTGGAAAGGTGCAAAAGTAACACAGTTGTTATCATGGGTGACTTTAACTTCCCTAATATTGATTGGCACTTGATTAGTTCCAAGGGTTTAGATGGGGCAGAGTTTGTTAGGTGTGTCCAGGATGGATTCCTGTCACAGTATGTTGACAGGCCGACTAGGGGGAATGCCATACTAGATCTAGTAACACACACAAAATGCTGGTGGAACACAGCAGGCCAGGCAGCATCTATAAGGAGAAGCACTGTCGACGTTTCGGGCCGAGACCCTTCGTCAGGACTAACTGAAAGGAAAGATACTAAGAGATTTGAAAGTAGTGGGGGAGGGGGAAATGCGAAATGATAGGAGAAGACCGGAGGGGGTGGGATGAAGCTAAGAGCTGGAAAGGTGATTGGCGAAAGTGATACAGAGCTTGAGAAGGGAAAGGATCATGGGATGGGAGGCCTTGAGAGAAAGAAAGGGGGAGGGGGGAGCACCAGAGGGAGATGGAGAACAGGCAGAGTAATGGGCAGAGAAAGAGAAAAAATACAAATAACTAAATATTGTCAGGGATGGGGTAAGAAGGGAGGAGGGGCATTAACGGAAGTTAGAGAAGTCAATGTTCATGCCATCAGATTGGAGGCTACCCAGCCGATATATAAGGTGTTGTTCCTCCGACCTGAGTTTGGATACATTTTGACAGTAGAGGATGCCACGGATAGACATATCAGAATGGGAATGGGACGTGGAATTAAAATGTGTGACCACTGGGAGATCTTGCTTTCTCTGGCGGACAGAGTGTAGGTGTTCAGCGAAACAGTCTCCCAGTCTGCGTCGGGTCTCACCAATATATAAAAGGCCACACCGGGAGCACCAGACACAGTATACCACACCAGCCGACTCACAGGTGAAGTGTCGCCTCACCTGGAAGGACTGTCTGGAGCCCTGAATGGTGGTGAGGGAGGAAGTGTAAGGGCAGGTGTAGCACTTGTTCCGTTTACAAGGATAAGTGCCAGGAGGGAGATCGGTGGGAAGGGATGGGGGGGAACGAGTGGACAAGGGAGTCACGTAGGGAGCAATCCTTGCGGAAAGCAGAAAGTGGGGGGAGGGAAAGATGTGCTTGGTAGTGGGATCCCGTTGGAGGTGGAGGAAGTTACGGAGAATTATACGTTGGACCTGGAGGCTGGTGGGGCGGTAGGTGAGGACAAGGGGAACCCTATCCTGAGTGGGGTGGCGGGCGGATGGGGTGAGGGCAGATGTGCGGGAAATGGGAGAGATGCATTTGAGAGCAGAGTTGATGGTGGAAGAAGGGAAGCCCCTTTGTTTAAAAAAGGAAGACATCTCCTTCATCCCGGAATGAAAAGCCTCATCCTGAGAGCAGATGCGGCAGAGACGGAGGAATTGTGAGAAGGGGATTGCATTTTTGCAAGTTTTTTTTTCTCCCTCTCTGCCCATTACTCTGCCTGTTCTCCATCTCCCTCTGGTGCTCCCCCCTCCCCCTTTCTTTCTCCCGAGGCCTCCCATCCCATGATCCTTTCCCTTCTCAAGCTCTGTATCACTATCGCCAATCACCTTTTCAGCTCTCAGCTTCATTCCACCCCCTCCGGTTTTCTCCTATCATTTCGCATTTCCCCCTCCCCCCACTACTTTCAAATCTCTTAGTATCTTTCCTTTCAGTTAGTCCTGACGAAGGGTCTTGGCCTGAAACGTCGACAGTGCTTCTCCTTATAGATGTTGCCTGGCCTGCTGTGTTCTACCAGCATTTTGTGTGTATTGTTTGAATTTCCAGCATCTGCAGATTTCCTCGTGTTTACTAGATCTAGTACTAGGTAGCAAACCGGGTCAGGTCACAGATCTCTCAGTGGGTGAGCATCTGGGGGACAGTGATCACCGCTCCCTGGCCTTTAGCGTTGTCATGGAAAAGGATAGAATCAGAGAGGACAGGAAAATTTTTAATTGGGGAAGGGCAAATTATGAGGCTCTCAGGCTAGAACTTGCGGGTGTGAATTGGGATGATGTTTTTGCAGGGAAATGTACTATGGACATGTGGTCGATGTTTAAGGATCTCTTGCAGGATGTTTAGGGATAAATTTGTCCCGGTGAGGAAGATAAAGAATGGTAGGGTGAAGGAACCATGGGTGACAAGTGAGGTGGAAAATCTAGTCAGATGGAAGAAAGCAGCATACATAAGGTTTAGGAAGCAAGGATCAGATGGATCTATTGAGGAATATAGGGTAGCAAGAAAGGAGCTTAAGAAGGGACACACACAAGATGCTGGTGGAACACAGCAGGCCAGGCAGCATCTATAGGGAGAAGCGCTGTCGACGTTTCGGGCTGAGACCCTTCGTCAGGACTAACTGAAAGGAAAGATAGTAAGGGATTTGTTCTATGTTCTGTCATCTTTTTTCTAAAGCAACATCCTTCTATTCTAAGGCTGTGCCCTCTGGTCCTAGACTCCCCCACTATAGGAACCATACTCTCCACGTCCACTCTATCTATGCCTTTCAATATTTGATAAGTTTCAGTGAGATTCCTCCTTATTCTACTAAACACCAGTGATAGATCCTTAAAGTAATTGTGACTCAACTGAAGTTACAATTATATGTATATGTAAGAGCTGAGGTATGTGAGCTACAAATTCATATACCTATACATCAATACCACACGTTTATAAGAAAAAGAGCATACAACCTTGAACGTGTTGGTGAATACAGTCATAGTGAAACTATGATATGTGATGGTCATGGACTCCTCATACAGCACATAATCCCACCTTTCTTCATGTTGACCATGTTTCCTCCCTATGCTAATCCTATTTACTGGCATTAGACAGTGTCCGCCGACACTTTACTTATCTAAGAACCTGTCCAACTGCTTTTTGTTAGGGTTAATGTTAGGGTTAATTCGAGACCGCCATTACAGGTCAGGAGTGGCTCACGTAATAGTAGGAAGCCGGAATGCGAGGGAGGGGGGAGCGAAACTGGGGACCCCGCTACACCGAAACTACTAGTGTCACGCGATTCAGTAAACAAAAGAAACAGGTAACTCGTGAGCATATGGCTGCGGGCCAATAAGATGGACACAAGTGCCCGATATTACCTTATATGTAGCGGGGGGTTGTGCTGGGGGGAAAAGGGATATAAATAAGAGCAGATTGTAAGGGGAAGTGGGAAAGCGCGCCTTCTCCAGCGACTCCGTGGATTCGCTGTGCCAGTTACGATTCTGCCAATAAAGCCACGTTTTGCTATATTCCGATGTTGGTTGTCTCTCTTCCAAACGAACACAGGGCATAACTTGAGCCCAACATTTGGTGACCCCGACGTGGGGAGGGAGAGACAACACAGGCTGGCGGGTCCGACGGCAGACAACTTGCGGCCGCGTCTTGAATAAGGTAAGGAAGTGCCTGTTATATCTAAGACTTCCACTAGATAGTTAAATTACTGAGTTAGATCTTGTCTGCTGACGGAACCTCACCAACCCCAAATTACCTCGTGAAAGTTCATTCCAGGTGCGGAATCGTGACTGGTAAGTACTTATTTTTCTTATCCATTTTAGCAGGATCCTCCGCCCGTGGAAAAGTCTTCTGAGTGAGGGGAGTTGAGAAACCCGCCGCCCAAAAGGGCATAAAAGTCTCAGAAGTGAGGAGGAGAAAGTGTTCCGCGGTACACCTTAGTGCACGGGGATATTGACGGCACCTACCTTAGACTGGTTGTTAAGAGGAGAAATCTCCCACGCGAAGGTCAGGTTTTGAAAGGCGACTGTCCCACATTTGATCCTCTCTGTGCACTAGGGAGCCATGGAACACTTCAACTTTAAGTTACCAAAACTCAGACACCTGCGTGTTGAACACCCCGGTGTCCCGTGGTGGCGACTGAGCCTAAACCACGGCACTAATCTTACATCACAGCTATTGTTAGATAATGCCATTATGGACCCCAACAATGTACTTCAGGTACTAGACCAGGCACCCCACCAGAAAGACCACCTTCTAAGTGAGGTTCGACGCACCCTTGTAGACCCCGTTCACATGACTAAAATTTTGGATAACCTGGCAGCGAATCCCCAAGCATCTGCCAGAACAGTGATAAAGTTAGGTAATCCGCCCCCTACCTGGGAGGGAATTAAGGCCCCGCCACACAAATGGAAGACGGAGCTCACAATGAGTCTGACCCCAAAGTGGGAGTCGCGGGATTGGCCTGAGAAGGGATCAATGCAATCAAACTTTCCGCGTGGCATTGGACCTTTAAAAAACCGTGCCCCTATTGGGCACCGCCCGTCCGGCAAGTACAACCGCGGAACTGGGGTTTGTGGCGGTCCATCTCACGTATCCCCCTGATTCAGACTTCACCCAAAAGGAGTCCGCGACTGTGGCCCCCGCCACTGTCGCTGCAAATAGACCACGCACTGGAGAGATGCTCCAGAGCGTCAGACACTCGATCTCCCATAACAATACAGTAAAGGAGGGAGAAAAGAAATTACACATGTTAGAAAAAAGCCTTCAGGCGTGGAGAGACAAAGGATGGTTCCCAGCCGATGACCAACCATTTCTGACCCTCTCCTTGCTGGCTGAATTTCAACTTCGTGTCCTCGATGATCTGGAAAACAGACGAGGGGAGGCAAAACGAAAGTTATTTGGAAAATCCAAGTCCGTAGCCAAATTAGAGGATGAGGATGTGTATCTCAAGGAATTCCTGTCCCGGTTCCAGGCGCATGCGGACAAACCGCCGGGGAACTCCGAGCTCCCGCGCCCCACACCAAGGGAGTCAGCCACATGTCCAGACCCCGAGATTGACCCCGCAGACCCAGAGTGGATCATAGACCACCAGCCTCTTTACCCACCGTTTCCCTCCGGATGGTCTAATGCCTCTCACGCCCCGCATCACATTATCCCAGCAACGGCCCCTCCACCATATGCAGAGCCCCCCCAGCCACCCAAAGCTGATCTAGCACCATCAGTCCCGTCAGCCCCACAGGAGAATGTCCAAGCTCCTATGATGGAAATAAAAGGTGGTATTATTGACGTAAAGGACCCCATCCGAGAACATATGCTCACCCTGCTGACGCAGCACAGCCAGCAACTAAAAGAACTCATTGCCCTGACGGAGGAGGAGGCGAGGACTCTCAAGGCCCATGTCGCCCTCCCGAGGGAGGGGGAGAACTGGCCGGACTGGTGCCTGCCCTCCGAACCTCCCCACTCAGAGTCATTCCAGCACGTCGCCCAGGCTGGCCGACATGCCGCCCTCACGATTCTAGGTGGCAAGGGAGACCCTGAGCTGAGGCGACAGACCGAGCCTCAAGAGCCTCCAGAGGAGGACTCGGTAGTAATCACAGGGTATGGACTGCGTGCCACACTGGTAAAAGGCAGCCCGTCCATAAATCAGACTAACAAACCCGACCCCTCGGAGGATAGGGATAGCATGGACGCAGTTAGCACGCCGGGGGATGGTGTCTCCTGGCCAGGTCTACAGGGCCCCCTACTGGCCACACATGGGGGAGGAGTAAAGTGTGTCCCCTGGGCCCGTACTGATCTGGACACGTTAATAAAAAAGCTGCCGCCACTGACAAATGGGGTGGCGGCGTGGATACGGACCTTTGAAAGGGAGACCTGCCAGGACCGCTTAGCCCTAGCCGATATACGTACCATATTGCTGAAGGTCCGGGCGGAAGAGGCACTGAGCCGAGCACAGAAGCTGGCAAAGTGCACCCGCGCAGAGGAGTCATCCCTATTTGACCTGTTTAGGAACCGGTTTTGGGACTCCCTCAGGGAGAGCTACCCCACCTCCTTCTCTTTGGACGCCTTGGCCACCCTCCGCCTCAGGGAAGGGGAGGACACCCACGAGTACCTCAGTCGGGCCTGGGAACAATGGGAGGCAGGAACAGGGGAGCGGCCCGATAGTTCAGCTCTGGCAGTGGCCCATTTCCGCCACGGCATCTTGGCGGGGCTGCCGCACCCCGTCCAGTCAAAATTGCGAGATAATATCGTTGGCCTTGACGCACTCCCCGAGGATCAGTGGAAACGCCAGGTAGACCACTATCTGAATAGATATAGGAGTTCAGAGAAGAATAAGGCAGAAGGCCAGACATCGAAGATTTCCCAGCAGGTCATGGAACAGCTGAGCAAGGTCTTAGAGCAAGCTAGCGCCAAGCATGCGGCTCAGGCTTTGGTCCCGCAGGTCCCCGTACTCCCCCAGCCCCAATTCTATCAGCCCCCGTACGGCCACCCAGCCCCACTAAAGGGCCAACCCCGGGGCTACTACCCACCTGGTCCCCCGCGCTCGCAGGGACGCAATCCGCAGGTAATGTGCTGGAGCTGTAATGAGTTCGGCCACTATGCCAGGGATTGCCGGGCCGAAAATCCGCCTATGGGACGGGGTCGGCCCCGGGCCGTAGACGCCCTCCAAGGAAGGCACGGGCGAGGACAAGGACCTCCCCCTAGAGCTAGGATAGGGGCCAGTAGAGGCCGGTCAATGGAACCTAGGCCGAAACAACCCCAGGGTAGGGAAGAGGTGAGAGGGGGATGGCATGGATCACAGGAGAACCAGGAACTGCAGGGGGTTCAGGATGGCCCGCTGGTCGATCCAGACGAGGAATATGATTACCCCCCTTATCCCGAGCAATTCTGACGGGGCCCGCGAGAATCCCCGAGGGTGATGCCTCCCCATAAGCCCCCCATGATCCGGGCAAAACTTTGCGGGGAGGCTATCGAGTTTATGGTCGACACGGGGGCAGCAGCCTCTACGATCACCAAATTACCCCGCCATCTCACCCTCTCGGGCAATACATTGGAAACTGTGGGATTCTCGGGGACGGTTGAGGCCCGACCATATACTCATCCCGCCACGCTTGTTATTGGAACCCAGAGAATTACCTTGCCCTTTCTGCTGGCCCCGAAGTGTCCAGTCAATCTCCTAGCCCGTGATGCCCTCTCCAAACTGGGGGCGAAGATTTTCTGCTCCCCAGCCGGGCTCCGGCTGGTATGGCCGGGTCAGAAGGGGATCACTGACCATGCCACCAGCCAATACATCTTCACCCCTGCACCAGAATCCCAATCTAAAGAGATCAGTATTTACTGGATTAGGCTTTTGTATGACCAACGGACTGTGGGGCTCCTTCGTGAGTTCGAGGAGTGGCTCCCCTCCGTACCCGATTCACAATTCTACCATCCACCGCGCGATCCCTACCACGTGACCCTAAACTACATAACCATAAGTGACCCCAAATACTACGCATGGTTCACTGTCCACGCACGGGGCACCCGCACCGCTGTTCAGTTGGCCTACCTAATAGCCGGAAGGGAGGGGATGGCAGCGGCAGTGAAATTAAGCGACGAACAGACTGACTGGTTTCAGGCTGGGGATGAGTCGGCACCGCATGTCACGCTGGCCATTGCCCCTGGATACGAGGCACGGAATCTTGGCCCAATGGTCTGCGCGGCGCTGCGGTGCCAGTACAGGATAGTGGGAGGGGGACCGGAAGAAGTGTCCCTAGATGGCTGCTTCCAGCGGCGTCCTCTTGCCCTCAGGGAGGAAGGCTTGTACGAGAAGCGTACAGTGGAGCGCGCCCTACGCCTGGATACCGTAGATCACGGGAAGGCCGCCCAGATCCTTCGGGATACTAACCCCACCCTATGGACCACTCATCCCCATGACACCGGGCGCCTCAAAGGGGCAGTGCGGCTCCAGCTTAAACCCGAGGTCAAACACTGCGTCTGGGTGCCCCAATATCCCCTGACCCCGGACCAAGTCGCGGGGATCGGGCCCACCATTGAGGGACTCCAGGAGGTCGGGGTGCTGCGACGTATAGAGGGAGGTCGGTGGAACACGCCGATCCTTCCTGTGCCCAAGGGCCTGGGCAAAGGGTGGCGAATGGTCCACGACCTCAGGGCAATTAATGACGCCACTGAGACCTTGAACCTGAAGGTCCCGGACCCTTACGTTGCCCTCCACGCCCTTAACCCATCCATGCAGTATTATTCGGTGGTGGATTTGGCAAATGCCTTCTTCTGTCTCCCCCTCCATCCTGATTGTCAGGCCTGGTTCGCCTTCACTTTCCAAGGCTGCCGGTACACTTACAACAGGCTCCCGCAGGGCTACAAGGACTCCCCTGGCCTTTTCAGCGCAGCACTCACACCCATCCTTCAGGCCCTTCCGCTCCCGGCGGACACCACCATTGTCCAATATGTTGACGACCTCCTTGTTGCCAGTGTTACCGATGAAGCTAATCTGGAGGCTGTTCGCGTTCTCCTGGACGCACTGGCGAGGGAGGGATTCAAGGTCAAAAAATCGAAATGCCAGATAGCACGCCAATCGGTAGCATTTATGGGCAGAATCATAGGAAAGGGGGGTACGACTCTCTCCGATGCCCACCGCGAGGCCATTCTCTCGTATGGGCTTCCCCGGACTGTGCAAGATATGATGGCTTTCCTTGGTCTATGCGGCTACTTTCGGACTTACGTCCCGGATTATGTCGGTCTCACTGGCCCCTTGCGAGCCATGATCACGGAGGCCGGGACTAAGCGCCTCAAGAGCACCCTCCGCTGGGACTCTACGAGGGAAACTGCTTTCCGACAGGTAAAGCAGGCTCTTGGGGCTGCTGCTGTACTGGCCCATCCCGACTACCGCCGGGAATTTCACCTGGACGTTTCTGAAACTGATGGGCGGGCGAATGCGGTCCTCTATCAGCGCGACCGAGGATCCCGGCGGGTCCTGGGCTACTATAGCTGCCGACTTGAGCCCGTTGAGCAGGGACAGCCTGCCTGTGCCCGTTTTCTAGCGGCTGTCACTCGCGCGGTGAATCACACCTCCCATATTGTCCTGTGCCACCCCCTGCTGATCCACACGGATCACAGTGTCAGCGCGCTGCTTGCGTCTGTTGCTTTCAGTTTCTCGGCTAATCGACAGATAAAGATGGAGGACACCCTCCTAGCCCCGCACATCTCTTTCATGCCGACCCGCGACCATTTCCGTAACATGACCACGGGGGTCAATTCCGGGACGCTAGAGGCCCACGATTGCGTTGCACGTGTGGCCGAGGAACGGAAGGTCCAGCGGGATCTATTCATGGAACCCCTTGATGAGCCCGCTTGGGACCTCTTCACGGATGGTAGCAGTCGCCGGGATGACGCCGGAGTACGGGCCTCGTACGCGGTGGTGCAGCGGCAGGGCCAGGCATTCCGGACCCTGGAGGCAGACGAGATCCCACAACCAGCCTCAGCCCAACTGGCCGAGGTCTACGGCCTCCTGCGCGCCTTAGAGCTTAGTGAGGGTTTGCGAGTCAATATTTACACCGACTCTAACTACGCGTGGGGGGCTGTGCATATAGAGGGAGCAGCTTGGATCCGGCGGGGTTTCAGGACCGCGGCTGGTACCCCGGTGAAGCATGAAAGACCTCTCCGCAGGTTGTTAAGGTTAGTCCGCTTACCGACTCAGGTCGCAGTGATAAAGGTGGTAGGCCACAGCTCCTCAAACACCCCCGAGGCTAGGGGTAATGATGCGGCCGACCGGGCGGCAAAAGCCGCAATTCAAATGCCCACCCTGAGGTCAGGGAGGGACACCTCAGACTGTGAGCCTCCTGGCTCGCCCCGCCCGGAGCCGGTCCAGCCGGAATCCCGAGGTTTACAGGTCGCTCCGTTGCTCCAAGCGGATGCTATGCTCCACCTTGTTGAGTTACAGGGGGCAGCATCGGCAGCAGAGCGTCGGGAGTGGATTAACAAGGGAGCTGCTCGACAACACTTCACTGTGGGAGATACGGACCACCATATATGGCGGTCCGAGGGAGGGGAGATAGTAGCAACCAGGGCATTACTACCGTCACTATTTAAGGAGATCCATGGGCCCACCCACATAGGGATAGCCAAGGTAATAAAACTTATAAAGAATCACTGGTGGGCCCCAAAATTAAAAGAGCACATGGAAAATTTGAGAGCTGAATGTAAAATCTGTAACGAACACAATGCCCGGAGACCACTGCCCCATCCGATGCTCAAATTCCCCAACCCCACGGGACCATGGCAGGAAATTTGTATGGATTTCACGGACATGGGAGCAAGGTTAAGGATCCCCAGGAAACACCGATACCTGTTAGTTATAGTGGACCGATTCTCGAGATGGGTAGAAGCTTTCCCCACAAGGGCGGAGGATGGTGAGACGGTGGTCAACATCCTTACCCAGGAACTGATTCCCCGATACGGAGTCCCCACAAAAATCTGCACAGACAATGGCACCCACTTTAAAAACGAACACTTGGCCAGAGTAGAGGGCGTTCTAGGGATAACCCATCGGTTCGGCAGTGTCTACCACCCAGAAAGCCAGGGTCTAGTGGAAAGAGCAAATCGAACCATAAAAGACAAAATTGCAAAAGTAATGGCGGGCACCCAGCTCACTTGGGTGGAGGCACTCCCCCTGGCTCTGATGTCCATGTGGCAAGAAAAGAATGGGGAAACTTTTCTAACACCACACGAGATACTAACGGGGTGCTCCATGCCGGGACCGCGCACCTCGCCACGGTGGGAGGAAAACTGGGAGACAATGAATCAGGACATGACCCAATACATGAGAGTCCTGGGCCAGATGGTGAGGCTCATAGCTAAACAAGTCAGGAATGCCCACCCTGAGGATGCAGCCCCCGAGCTGCCGCTAAAAATAGGAGATGAGGTCTACCTGCGGCAACCAGGGCGCTCCTCCTGGAGCGAGCAGCGATGGCATGGCCCGTACCCTGTTACAGAAATTTCAAACAATACACTCAAGGTGGGAAGGGAGGGGGACAATAACTGGCACCATTTCTCGCACTGCTCCAGGACAAAGAAAGGAAGACCGATTGATCCCGACTCCGACATAGAGGAGGAGGAAGCCGAGGAGGATGACACCATGGAAAACCCTGATATGGGTAGGAGTGATGCTCCTAGGTAAGGCGCCTATGGCCGAAGCGGGAAGGGGAGGAGATGCGTGTGGGGCGAATATCATCCTTAATGCGGACCCTCATACGGGTAGGACATTCCAGTTTGACCTGTGCGATGTGATCAACTGCTGGGGCGACAAGAGAGCCTGGACTGGGTATAATGTCTACATGTGTCCATTCACCTTGGGATACCCGAACCCATGGGTAAAAGAGTGTAGCGCATGGATAAATGTATGGTGGTGGACGGGCCCAGACCAGTCCTGGCTGGATAATAGGCCAATCAATCAAGGGTCCTCCAAACCCTACTATGAGTTTAAGAGGAAGGTGAGCCTTTACAGGGGCTCCATTTGGGGAAGAAAGCAGGGAGTGAACCCGCTAATCCTGACACTCAAGGAAGGAATACACAACCCTTTTAGTATGGAGGGATGGTCGTCACAGACCTGCTCCACTCATCGCGGGTCAGAGGACAGGGAGCATGGGGCGGGGGGCGTGCTCTACCTGATCATAAGGGCGGACGTGACAGGCCGAGACCCATGGGGAATTATCCGGATCAATCTGGGAACTTACACAGACCCAGGATTGGGTCCCACAGCCAGCCCTGTTCTGGTAAAGAGTTCGGACTCGAGTAAAATCACTCCCCGGGAGTATATTGCAATTGAGACAGGGTACGTGGAAGCGAACGCCTGGGTTGACCGAGTGGTCCAATACACCACCCAGGCAGCGATAGGGGACTGCTGGGTATGTGCTACGGGGAAACCCACACTCCTCATGAGTCCTAGCCCCTTCGAGGAAGGAAACAACACCTTCCGTTGCGCCCTCGAACTCATGTCACTAACCAACCCCTCCGCCGGGTGCAAGTCCTGGGAAACCTATTTCCCCATGGCCCCGGCCAATGTGACCCCACCAGCCTTCAGGGTGGACCCGATCAGGAACATCACTTGCGTTACTAACCTGTCCCCGTCGGATCAGCCCTACAGAGTGGGAAACTTACCTGACAGTGCATGCTCTACCCGGATCAGTCTTACTGGCACCGAAAACGCCACCATGCTGACTGTCAGCAGAGCGGACCTCTGGTGGTACTGTGGGAAACGGGTCCTATATAATTGGCTACCTGTAAACTGGGAGGGAACCTGCACCCTGATCACCCTAAATGTACCTCTTTTCATTGCGGCAAAGAACCCAGGGGAGTACACCCTCAACCTCAATGTGAGAATGTTTTCAGGGAGCCTAGGTGCAACTCAAGTAGCAGCAGTATTCTTAATGGATATGATCAAATATTCCCGTTTCAGCCTGATACAGCTAAAAAGCACAATTGTTTCCAAGGTCAGTACAGTCAACAAAGCTGTCTTAATGCGTTTAAATGAACTATCACTGCTTAAAACTGATGGAAACAACACTGAATGTAGTTGGAAGCGCCCATGTAGGATACCTCGGAGGAAGCAAGGGTGCAGAGCGGGGTTACAAGGGTGTTTAAGGAAACTGGGTTTTAAACTCCCTATACCAACTACCTTGCTGGTGAACGTGCAGTCTCTGGTGAATAAAATTGATGATCTCAGAGCTAGGGCACTGAATTAGAGAGACATTAGGACCGTATGTGTCCTTTGTTTCACAGAACCCTGGTTAACCTCTTCTGTACTGCATACAGCGATTCAGATCGACGGATTTACTGCACACCATTAGGATAAATCTTTAGAGTCTATCAAAAGCAGAGGTGGAGGAGTATGCCTCATTACCAACTCTTCTTAGTGCACAAATATATCAGTGCTGTCCCAATACTGCTCACTAGACCTGGAATATCTAGCAGTCAAGTGCCGTCCTTTTCACCTACTGTGGAAGTTCTCTGGGGCCATTTTGGTAGCAGTTTACATTCCACCTCAGGCTGATGTCAATCAGGCTTTAGATAATCTGAGCAATGGGATCAATGTGCATGAAACAGCACACCCTAACGCCTTCACCATCGTTTTGGGAGATCTTAATCAGACCAGTCTCAAAAAATCACTAAGAAATTACCATCAATGGATCACTTGCAATACCAGAGGAAACAATACACTGGACCATTGATACACCACCATCAAGAATGCCTACCGTGCTATTCCATGCCCTCACTTCAGGCAGTCTGATCACCTGGCTGTACTTCTACTCCCTGAGTTTAGGCAGAGACTGAAGACTGCAGCACCAGTAGTGAGGACTAAAGGGAAGCACAGAAGCCCACTGCTCTACTCTCTGTATACACATGACTATATTGCTAGGCATAGCTCAAATACCCTCTATAAATTTGCTGACAATACACCCATTGTTGGTAGAATTTCAGGTACAAGGGACCACAGGACTGCATTGAATCGGTGGACTGGACTGTATTCAGGGATTCATCTTCGAACCTGGATGAGTATGCTGCAGTTGTTACTGACTTCATTAAAACCTGGGTGGATGAGTATCTGCCCACAAAGACTACCTGTACATTACTTACTGTAAACTAAAAGCCAGGGATGAACCAGGAGTTACGTCGTCTGTTGAAGGCTAGATCTGTGGCAGTGACCCAAGCCTGTACCAGAAAACCAGTTATGATTTGTGGAGTGCTATTTCAAGGGCAAAGAGAAAATTTCAAACAAGGTTGGAGGTGACATCAGATGCACAGCAACTCCGGCAGGGTTTGCAAGACATTACTTCCTACAAAGCGAAACCCAATAGTATGAATGGCAGTGATGCTTCACTACCAGATGAACTCTACGCCTTCTATGCCCACTTTGAAAGGGAGAACACAACTACAACTGTGAAGGTCCCTGCTGCATCTGGTGACCCTGTGTTCTCTGTCTCAGAGACCACTGTTGGGCTGTCTTTAAAGAGAGTGAACCCTCATAAGGCAGAAGGTCCTGATGGAGTACCTGGTAAGGCTCTGAAAACCTGTGCCAACCAACTAGTGAGAGTATTTGAGGACCTCTTCAGCCTCTTACTGCTACGGGCGGAAGTTCCCACTTGCTTCGAAAAGGCAACAATTATACCAGTGCCTAAGAAGAATAATGTGAGCTGCCTTAATGACTAACACCCGGTAGCACTCACATCGACAGTGATGAAATGCTTTGAAAGGTTGGTCATGACTAGACTGAACTCCTGCCTCAGCAAGGACCTGGACCCAGTGCAATTTGCCAATTGCCACAATAAGTCAACGACAGATGCAATCTCAATAGCTCTCCACATGACTTTACACCACCTGGACAACACAAACACCTGTGTAATGTAGCTGTTCATCGACTATAATTCAGCATTTAATACCATCATTCCCACAATCCTGATTGAGAAGTTGCAGAACCTGGGCCTCTATACTTCCCTCTGCAATTGGATCCTTGACTTCCTAACCGGAAGACCACAATCTATGCGGATTGGTGATAACATCTCCTCCTCGCTGACAATCAACACTGGTGCACCTCAGGGGTGTGTGCTTAGCCCACTGCTCTATTCTCTGTATACACATGACTATATTGCTAGGCATAGCTCAAATACCATCTATAAATTTGCTGACAATACACCCATTGTTGGTAGAATTTCAGGTACAGGAGTGAGATATGCCAACTAGTGGAGTGCAGCAACTAGTGCAGCAACAACCTGGCACTCAACGTCAGTAAGACAAAAGAGCTGATAGTGGACTTCAAGAAGGGTAAGATGAAGGAACACATACTAATCCTTATAGAGGGATCAGAAGTGGAGAGAGTGAGCAGCTTCAAGTTCCTTGGTGTCAAGGTCGCTGAGGATCTAACCTGGTCCCAACATATTGATATAGTTATAAAGAAGGCAATACAGCAGCTATACTTAATTAGGAGTTTGAAGAGATTTGGCATGTCAACAACTTCACTCATAAACTTCTATAGTTGTACCATGGAGAGCATTCTGACAGGCTGCATCACTGTCTGGTGGGGGGGTGGGGGGCTACTACACAGGACTGAAAGAAGCTGCAGAGGGTTGTAAATCTAGTCAGCTTCATCTTGGGTACTGGCCTACAAAGTACTCAGGACATCTTCAGGGAGCGGTGTCTCAGAAAGGCAGCATCCATTATTAAGGAACTCCAGCACCCAGGACATGCCCTTTTCTCACTGTTACCATCAGGTAGGAGATACAGAAGCCTGAAGGCACACTCAGTGATTCAGGAACAGCTTCTTCCCCTCTGCCATCCGATTCCTAAATGGACATTGAACCCTTGGACACTACCTCACATTTTAAAATATACATTATTTCAGTTTTTTTGCACATTTTTAATCTATTCAATATAAGTATATTGTAATTGATTTATTTATTATTATTTTTATTTTAATTATTATTAGTTTTCTCTCTTCTATATTATGTATTGTATTGAACTGCTGCTGCTAAGTTAACAAATTTCACGTCACGTGCCAGTGTTAATAAACCTGATTCTGATTCTGAGAATGCTGTTCTTGGACTGCAGTTCAGTATAATTTCATCCCGGTTCGACAGAAAGCTTAGACCTCGGCCTTGACCCTGCCTTGTGCAGCTGGATCATGGACTTTCTGTCAGATCGCCAGCAGGTGGTAAGAGTGGGCTCCCTCACCTTCACCCCTCCGACTCTCAACACAGGAGCCCCTCGGGGTTGTGTACTAAGACCCCTCCTTTACTCTCTGTATACCCATGACTGCATCGCCACCCACAGCTCTAACCTGCTAATTAAATTTGCCGACAACACTACATTGATTGGCTTAATCTCAAACACTAACAAGGTAGCCTACACGGAAGAAGTCATCTTTCTGACACAGTGGTGTCAAGGAAACAACCTCTTCCACAATGTCATAAAAACAAAGGAGCTGGTTGTGGATCACTGGAGGAATGGAGATGGGCTAATCTCTATTGACATCAGTGGATATGGGGTTGAGAGGGTAAACAGCTTCAAGTTCCTTGGCATCCACATCGCCGAGGACCACACGTGGTCTGTACACACCAGCTGTGTGGTGACAAAAGCACAACAGCACCTCTTTCCCCTCAGACGGTTTAGGAAGTTTGGTATGGGCCCCAAATCCTAAGAACTTTCTACAGGGGCACAATTGAGAGCATCCTAACTAGCTGCATCAATGTTTGGTATGGGAAATGTACCTCCCATAATCACAGGATTCTGCAGAGAGTGGCACATCTGTAGTTGTGAACTTCCCATGATTCAGTACATTTACAAAGACAGGTGTGAAAAAAGGGCCTGAAGGATCATTGAGGACCTGAGTCACCCAACCATGGTCTATTCCAGCAGCTACCATCCGGGAAACAGTACTGCAGCATAACACCCAGGACCGACAGGCTCTGGAACAGCTTCTTCCACCAGGCCATCAGACTGATTAACTCACGCTGATATGAGTGTATTTCTATGTTATACTGACTGTGCTATTTATTATAAATTATTGTAAATTACTATGATTACACATTGCACATTTAGATGGAGATGTACAATAAAGATTTTTACTCCTCATGTATGTGAAGGATGTAAGAAATAAAGTCAATTCAAATTAGCATTAGCGCTCTGTTCCAGGCACCATCCTGGTGAATTTCTTCTGCATTTTCTCGATTGCCACCATGTCCCTTCTGTGCTATGGTGACCAGTACTAAATGCAGTCAAATCAATGTTTTGTCCAACTGCAACAAGTCAGCCTATAAATACCTTCCACGTGTCATGAAGCTATGAGCTTTTAACCCAGAGTATTTTGTTGCATCAACATTTCTAAGGTCCCTGTGATTTAATCTGTATGCCCTACCAGAATTTGACTTCCCAAAGTACACCATCTAATATTTGTCAGGATTAAAGTTAATTTGCCACCTGTATGACTCCAACTTGTCACCTACATTCTCATCCAAGTCACTTATATATTTATTACAAATAACACTGGTCCCAGAACCGATCTCTGTGATTCACCACTTGCACCAGGTCTCCAGACTGAAACCATTCATTACACTTGAGAACTTAACCACAAATTGCAAGTCTTTCAATCTAGAGAGACAATTTCATGCCATACATTTGCCAATTATCTCCGTTTCATTCTGATGGATCCCTTGATGGGCACCTTTCTTTGGAATCTTCCTTTAATGTGTACACTTCATCAACATCAAGTTCATTTTTTCCAATAACCTGCTAAACATGTATATTCTTCGGGAACATTTTGTGAAACCTACACACCTAATTGTAGTTTTTTTCTCTGGTGAAGGTGAATTCACCTTTGTAATTCAGTTTGTAATTTTATCACCTAATCCTCCTGTTTCCGCATTGTTCTTCTTCGCTATTCTTCTCTGCCTATCTGTCTTCACTATGTCACCTCAAACATTTTTATGCTATACTCAAGCAAATGCACACCTCAGTAATAATCCACCCTGTAACTCTTTTGAAATAATGCATTTCTTCTCTAGATCCTGTCAGCATCCTTTTGTGTTCTCCTCACTACTTAACAAATGCCACATGCAATCAGTTGACATGCATCAAGAGATAGAAGGCACATAGCTAGTTAGTAACTTTGCAACCTATGAGAAGGACAATTTATTCAGATTGTTTATTGTGATTTTGATTTAAGTTTGCCGTATGGTCTGCTGAGGACCTTGCTTTCATTGTGGCTACCAGGCTATTTGTGCAGATTGCCCTCCTTGTTCCTTTCTTTCCCAACTCAACTGGATAGAATATGAGGATATGTTTCTTAGCTAGATGGATTTTGTTAAAGTTGTGCCCATAGTCTTGCATTATTACTGAGTTATCATCTACAGTGTGTATATTTGTTATAATACACTATTTAACTCAGTGGTGATTTTAAATTTATTGCAGTGCACAATCGCCATCTGAGGTATAAATTACATTGAACATGGATCCTCCCATCTCGGTTTTCATTAACATAGTATTCCAGGAATTCTTCTGGGTTTGACTTTCTTATTTGTTTCTGAACCTATGAGCCAGCTATAGACTATAACTTTCAACACTGGTGATGTTCAACTTGTTTCTGTCAATATATGCAAGTTGTAGGAGAGCTTGCAGAATCAGCTAACTTTATAAAAAGTTCCTTTAAGTATAAGCCAACTCCATCATGAGCATTAGCATCCCTACTATTGAGGACATCTTTTAAAGATGGTGCATCTGTCATTAAGGACACTCACCACCCAGAACATGTCGTCTTCTCACTATTACCATTAGGGAGGAGGGTACAGGAGCCTGAAGATGTACACTCAGCTTTTAAAGAACAACTTCTTCCCCTCTGCCCTCAGATTCCTGAACAGTCCATGAACCTATGAACCTCATTATTTTGTTCATTTTTTGCACTACTTTTTTTAATATATATTTCTTATTGCAACTTATAGTAACTTTTTATGCATTGCACTGAACTGCTGAAATTATAGCAGTGGTCTGTTTTGTATGGACAAACTGAGGTCGTATCTTTTCCCTGCCACTAATAGCAGGGACACATAGGATTCCTGACATTGACTGTCATATGACTGAGTCTCAATAAAAAATGTTACAGTTAACACTGCCTCAACTGTCCCTGTAACACTGTCCAATGCTTTAACATCTGTAGACTGATGAATCAAAATTCTCTCATGCTGTTCTGTAGAATTTCCATCACAATGGAAATCATAGATATTTTAATAATAGATCTGGAATATCAGAAAGGATGGCCTGTATTCGCTCATTAGCTAATCTAACAAAAATAACCTAATCCTGATCTAAGAATGTTCTGAAATTGCATAACATAGCTAGGTCCCTCAGATTCACAATCTACTGACCAGTGCCACCTCTGGTATCTGATTAGGTGCATTGAATGCATAGCTTTGACACTGTGCGTCAATTTTTTGACTAGTTTTTGAAATGGATCATCAACATCACAATATAAGGTTGTTAACTGATGGCATGTAAGAGTCCCAGCACATTTCAACAAAATGCATCAGTTTCCTTTGGTGACATATTATTATACTTGTTCTTTGGATGGCTACATGCAACTTTTATCATGTTATGCCTTTGAAGAATATTTACAAGCATTCAAGGTACATGCTAAATATTTTTAGGTTTTGTGATATTTGCTAGTGTTGTTGACCTATCCTGTATGTCTTACCTGCCTTCATATCTTGCACTTCTTTAACACAAGCTTCCTGTTTCAGTGCTGTGGAATTCACCCTTCTGTTTATCCCCACTTTCCTTCAAAGGTTCAAAGGATCATTTTATTATCAAAGTGTGTATGCAGAATACAACTTCGAAATCTGTCTTCTCCAGGTAGCCATAGTATACAGAAAACCATATGTAGTTGAAAGGCAGACACCAATCCCCCGCATGAAAAGAAAAAGAAACAAAAACTCACAAAGTCCAAAACTCTCCAACTCCTCCCTCACACAAAAACTAACAGATCACCCAAACCCCCAGCCCGCCAATCCACAACAAGAAAGAATGGGCAAGAACACACAAAAAACATAGAACTGAAAAAGGCCAATATGCACTAAAGTTAGTTTGAAATACAATCCAATCTCTAAATTTCAGAATTTCAATAACATCTCCGAGAGCAACGAAACCTAGCGACTCGACTTTGAGGGCAGTGACTTGATCTCGGAGCCCAGCAACTCGCACCAGCAGCCTCCCCAAGGAGAGAGACCCAGACCAGCGGCCTCCTGGAGAACCACTTGCTCTCCTCTGCACTTGCCTTGATGTTTCAATCTTTCTTGACGATTTAATTGGCGAGAAATGTAGTTGATCATGGCCCTTTGTCTCATCTCTGAGCTTCTCCTCACAGTAGGTTGTGCTCACACTTCTCTCCTGCAGTTTTCTCGGGGTCAGCAGAATGATAGCTCGCTAGATTGAACCACAAACCATAAGCCACAGACTCCAACAGTTCCAAATATAAAAATAAGAAAAAAAAAGGATAAGTAGAAGACATAGAAAAGCTGAAATGATTGACTACCTGACAGATGTCACCCGAGGAATCTTTCATTCACAGAGTTAACTATTTCTCTCGAATGGTCTGTCAACAGAGGAGATGTCATGGTCCCTTCTGGCAATCCCCCACCTTGTTATTTATTTCAGGGATTTGGCCTCAATCCTGTTGTTTAGTTCCCAATCATTCCCAGGTTCCACTAACTACACACACGTGATTTCCATCAGAAAGTGCAGGATAAAGACCCTGTGATCACAACAAGGAGCTGCCAGTTCGTTGGTCCACTCCAGTGTGAGTAACCTCATTTCATGGTTCTTAGGACTGCCAGTTCTAAGTCTAGCATCACTCCTGATACCGATTCCATGCTTGCTACGTCAATAATGCCTCCCGACTCTGCCTCCGTGCCCATGTTTTGCACTTGGGTTCGTCCACCGCCACGCTCGTGTAACAGAATGAACTGGCCACAATGAACCCAGCGGACATGGATCCTGTACAACAGGCCCTTGCCAGTCAGGGCTACCATGACCAACTACTTAGGGAGGTCATATAAAACTTTCGGACACTGTCCATGAATGTACGGAAGGTCAGTGAGCAAGTGGACCGAGTTTCCTCTTCCCTTCCTCTGTTCCCTCCAAGAATCCTGACTACCCAAACTGCACCACTCAGGATGGTGTCATCCCTGGGATCAGCAATACGGTATCCTCAAGAGCCATACGTACCTGAGCCAGAACCCTACGCAGGGGACCTAGGGAGGTGCCGGGCCTTCCTGTACAATGCTCTCTGGTCTTTGAGCTACAGCTACCTACACTTCAGATAAATCCAAGATTGCGTACATCATGGGCCTGTTACAAGGGGATGCCTTGGCTTGGGCCACCACGATATGGGATAACCAACCAGAGGTTTGTTCCTCCTTCCCTTCCTTTGTTGCTGAAACGAGGAAGGTCTTCGAACAACCCATTCGCGGTAAGGATGTCGCGAAATGCTTGCTGACTCTTTGTCAGGGTTCGCAAAGCATAGCAAGGTATTCCATCGAGTTCTGAACCTTAGTCGCGGACTCAGGGTGGAATGATGAGGCCCTACGGGAGGAGTTTTGACAAGGCCTCTCAGACAAGATAAAGGATGAACTGGCAGTGAGGGACTACATGGACTGTCTGGACTCTCTGATCTCAGTAGCCACTAGATTAGATAATCGACTTTAAGAGCAGCTGAGAGAAAGAACCAGTCGCCCTGCTCCTCGGGGAAGCCCACGGTCCACCTTATCAGTCCCTGCCAGCCTGCCTTCCCCAGCTGCTCCAAGTGTAGCTCCTGCTCCAACGGTCCCCACCACCCTGGGGGAGGAACCGATGCAGCTGGGACGGAACCGTCTCTCCCCGGCCGAACAACTTCGGAGGTGGAGAGCTGGGGATTGTTTTTATTGTAGCCAGCCAGGACATTTCTGGGATACCTGCCCGCAGCAGCCAAAAGGGAAGTCCCACCAGTGAAAAAGGGGGCCCTGGTGAGCTGGACGATACTCCCTTCAGCCCCCTAGACTCAGATGCAGATCCTGGCTACCATGAATTACCAACGACAGTCTCTGTCCCTATCTGCTTTGGTGGATTCCGGTGCCAAGGGCAACCTGCTGGATGAAGACATAGCCTCCCAGGCTGGAATACCTCGTGAGCTGCTAACTACCCCCCTGGAGGCCCGGGCCCTGGATGGAAAACTGCTGGCTCAGGTGACCCACTGTATGCCGCCCTGACCTTGATCCTATCCGGCAACCATTGGGAGGAGGTACGATTCATTCATTCAACTCAAGCCCCAGTAGTTCAAGGGTAACAATGGCTGACCCAGCACAATCCCCACATCGACTGGTCTACCAGGAGGATAGCCAAATGGAGCCAATCTTGCCACGTCAACTCTCTGCAGCAGCCCCATCTCCCAGGGAAGCTACCGTGACTCTGCCTGTCCCGGAACCCCTCGATTTGTCCTGAGTCCCCACAGAATACCATGATCTGGGACCAGTATTCAGTAAACAACGGGCCCTTTCCCTGCCTCTGCACCGCCCATGTGATTGTGCCATCGACCTTCTCCCCGGGGCCTCGCTACACACCAGTCGCCTTTTTAACCTATCCTGACCGGAGAGAGAGGCCATGGAGAAGTACATCAGCGAGTCCCTTGCGGCGGGCATTATCAGACCTTCATCTTCCCTGGTAGGCGCCAGTTTCTTCTTTGTAGAAAAGAAGTACGGGTGGCTTCATCCTTGTATTGATTACAGAAGCCTAAACAGTATAACAGTTAAGATTAAGTACCCTTTACCACTCATTAGTTCAGCTTTTGAACCACTACATGGAGCCACCATTTTCTCAAAGCAGGACCTTCATAACGCCTACCACCTAGTCAGGGTGAGGGAGGGGGACAAGTGGAAGATGGCCTTTAATACACTTCTGGGCCACTTCGAATATTTGGTCATGCCGTTTGGCCTCACCAAAGCTCCCACCGTTTTTCAAGCCCTCATTAATGACGTACTGAGGGACTTTATTAATCGGCAAACACGAGGAAATCTGCAGGTGCTGGAAATTGAAGCAACACACACAAAATGCTGGTGGAATGCAGCA
The DNA here is from genome assembly GCF_048418815.1 of Hemitrygon akajei. NCBI lineage: Eukaryota > Metazoa > Chordata > Chondrichthyes > Myliobatiformes > Dasyatidae > Hemitrygon > Hemitrygon akajei. The sequence continues at coordinate 99,911,053 of NC_133136.1, forward strand.
GGCCAGGCAGCATCTATAGGAAGAAGCACAGTCAACGTTTCGGGCCGAGACCCTTCGTCCTGACGTCGACAATGCATCTCCCTATAGATGCTCCCTGGCCTGCTGCGTTCCACCAGCATTTTGTGTGTGACTTTATTAATTGGTTCGTATTTGTTTACCTCGATGATATCCTGATATTTTCTAGCACCCCCAAGAACATATTCACCATGTCTGTTAAGTCCTCCAGAGACTGTGGGAAAACCAATTATTTGTGAAGGTGGAGAAATGTGAGTTCCACGTTCCTTCGGTCAGCTTCCTGGGTTATATCATTGAGAGCGGGCAGGTGAGAGCAGACCCCGAGAAGATCCGGGCAGTGGAAGAATGGCCTAGACCCATGACCCACAAACAACTTCAATGATTCCTGGGGTTTGCAAATTTCTACCGCTGATTTATCAGAGACTACAGTCGAGTGGTGGCCCCCCCTTACCCAGTTTACCTCGCCTACTACCCCCTTCTGTTGGGACTCTGAAGCTGACTCAGCATTCACTGACCTGAAGAGGTGTTTCACCACCACTCTCATCCTGGTCCATCCAGACCCAGCCCGTCAATTCATTGTTGAGGTGGATGCCTCTGACTCTGGGATAGCTGCAGTCCTGTCCCAACGATCAAGTTCGGACGAAAAGCTTCACCCCTGAGCCTTCTATTCTCGCCGACTGTCCCCCGCCAAGTAGAATTACGATGTGGGGAATCAGGAACTCTTGGCAATCAAACTAGCATTGGAAGAATGGAGGCACTGGCTGGACGGGACATAACAACCATTTGTGGTATGGACTGATCATAAAAACCTGGGGTATATTCAGACTGCCAAACGTTTGAACTCCCGCCAGGCCCGCTGAGTGTTACTTTTTGTATGGTTCAAGTTTTTCCTTGCATACCGTCCAGGGTCCAAGAACGGGAAGCCAGACACGCTCTCCTGCTAATACGACTCCAAGGAGGACATTTCCTGCCCAGGGACTATCCTCCCACCATCCTGCATGGCTGCCACCCTCAGTTGGGAGATCGAGTCCAAAGTAAAAGAAGCCCAATGGGATGACCCTGACCCTGGCAATGGACCTGGCGATCACCTGTATGTGCCAGTTTCTGTCAGGTCTCAGGTTCTCCAAGGGGGGCACACGTCTCGGTTCGCCTGCCACCCCGGGGGTGATCAGACCCTAGCGCTCCTGAGAAAACACTTTTGGTGGCCGTCCATGAAGGGGGGTACCCGTTCCTATGTCTCAGCATGTTCCATCTGTGCCCGGGGAAAAGCCTCTCATCGGCCACCTGTGGGTTTACCTCGTGCTCTACCTGTCCCTGGTTGTCCCTGGTCACACATTGCCCTAGACTTCATCACTGGTCTACCACCTTCACATGGGAACACCACCGTACTCACCGTGGTAGACTGGTTCTCTAAGGCGGTGCACTTTGTAGCCCTCCCTAAACCCCCTTCCGCTCAAGAAACCGCAGATCTTCTCGTCCGCCATGTATTCAGCCTCCACGGAATCCCCGCAGACATCGTCTCTGATCGAGTGGTTCATCAGGTTATCCGCATAGCGCTGCTGTCAGCAACACAGTATTCGATATGGAATGTCAAAATTACCCCTCGGTGTTGATTCCTTTAGCGTTCCTGTTTCTGGGGATGTATCTGGAGCACCAAGCAAGATATTAGCATATTGTAAATGAAGAAAGGCAAGTGGAGAAAGCTCTAAAGTGGAAGGCTTTGTGGATAAAGTCACAATTAAATATGGATAGAAGCATAGCCTCCAATTTCTTAGAGAGATGCTGATATATGGTGTCATAATTGTCAGTTAATGAAGCCATGAAAATTCCAACCTGAAAATTAAGATATCCTATGAATATGCATAGTGAGAAAGAGAGCTCTGTGACAGTACCATTAAACAAAACTAGATCTGTTTAATGAATTTCCAGGCAAGTACTTGCTAAAAAGAATAGAAACAATAGGGTGGTTGGGGGGATGGGCCAGAATTTCACATCTACATAGAGCTGGCTTTTGCAGATAAACCAGAGGGACTAAACTGAAGATACTATTATATCTCATTGGCCTCAAGAGGAAAGGATCTGTATTATAATATAATGTCTTCAAATGAGCCCCCTGAGAACACTGTACATAGATTACAAGCATTTTGCAGACCATCTAGAAATGGAACAATTGAGAGTTACTAGTTGCTTTTTCACAATGAAGAGCAAGAATTCTTTGACACTTATTTAAATGGAACTAATTCCATTAGCAGGTATCTACAGTTTGGCAGACTTACAGAACTTGCTCCTGAGGGACTGGATTGTTTGGACTGTCAGGGATCCAGTCTGCAGGAGCACTAACATGTGAGATAGAGTTAACTCCAGGGCACTGCTTACAGGCAAGCTGTGGAAGTATCCACAAATAATCTAGGTATACAGGAAAATAAACTGCAGATGTTAGAATCTGAAACAGATACAGAAATGCTGGAAGAACCAACCAACCAGGCAGCATCTGTGGAAAGAGACACTAGTTCATGCTCCAAGCAACACACACAAAATGCTGGTGGAACGCAGCAGGCCAGGCAGCATCTATAGGGAGAAGCACTGTCGACGTTTCGGGCCGAGACTCTTCGTCAGGACTAACTGAAAGGAAAGATAGTAAGAGATTTAAAAGTAGGAGGGGGAGGGGGAAATGCGAAATGATAGAAGATCAGACCCCCTCCGGTCTTCTCCTATCATTTCGCATTTCCTCCTCCCCCTCCTACTTTGAAATCTCTTACTATCTTTCCTTTCAGTTAGTCCTGACAAAGGGTCTCGGCCCGAAACGTCGACAGTGCTTCTCCCTATAGATGCTGCCTGGCCTGCTGTGTTCCACCAGCATTTTGTGTGTGTTGCTTGAATTTCCAGCATCTGCAGATTTCCTCGTGTTAGTTCATGCTTCATCTTGAATACTTTTCAACAGCACTCTGGGTGGCCAACAGCAAGAAGTAAAAGTACAAAAGAACAAGGAAGTCTAGCCAATGTGTTCAGGTGTTGCAGGTCTTATGGCTAACATCATCAATAAGCAAAAATAAGTGCTCTGCATATGGGTGAAACTTTGTGGTTTGGGAAATCATTTTTACAGCCAATGTATGATAAAAAGAACATCGAAACACCATGCAATGAGCAAGATGAGCTGTGAAGAGATAGACAGGATTACAGTATATTCAGAATACTATTGGAGCAGGTCATAACTAGGGCAAAATATTGGTGCAAGGACCCTTGATTCAGAAGAAAGTTGTCATGGGTCATCACAGTGTTAATACGATGAAACTGATGTGCTTTTGGCATACAATGAAGCTTGCTGGAGAATGCTTTCTGAGGATGGCAAATCCACAAAGTCAAGGCAGTTTTCAAGTCGAGCAGATCAAAGAGACCAAAATTGGAATAGTGTTATCCAGTAGCTGATGTTGATAAAGTTACTTCATTACACCACAACAAGTTCTTGAAGGCAGTTAAGAGAAGACAGGAAGACAATTACCACAAAAGTGACAGACCTGTCACACTAAAAATGAAACTCACATCAAACTAATATCAGAGAGGGCAAAAGAGCAAAGGTGATTCACAGACATTGTTGACCAGATCTTTCAAGGTCTTGACAGATATGGATGTCCCGGTTTAGAAAAACGGGTGTAGGTTGGTCCTGAAATGACAGTCTCTCTACTAAGGAGGATTTTGTGTTTAACTAAAGGGGCTTCCCTTCATCCACTCTGCTCTCCATCGTGTCTCCCGTATTTCACGCACCTCTGCCCTCACCCCATCCCCCCGCCAGCCCACCAGGGATAGAGTCCCCCTGGTCCTCACCTATCACCCTACCAGCCTACAGATCCAACGTATAATCCTCTGTAACTTCCGCCACCTCCTACGGGAACCCACCAGCAGCCACATCTTCCCCTCCCCCCACTCTCTGCTTTCCACAGGGATCACTCCCTATGCGACTCCCTTGTCCATTCATCCCCCCCCCATCCCTCCCCACAGACCTCCCTCCAGGCACTTATCCCTGCAAACGGAAGAAGTGCTACACCTGCCCCCACACTTCCCTCACCACCATCCTAGGCCCCAGACAGTCCTTTAGGGTGAGGCACTACTTCACCTGCGAGTCAACTGGGGTGATATACTATATCTGGTGCTCCCGATGTGGCCATTTATACATTGGGAAGACCCATCGCAGACTGGGAGACCGTTTCACCGAACACCAGCGCTCAGTCCTCCAGCAGTGGTGGGATCTCCCTGTGGCCACACACTTCAATTCCACAGACCACTCCCACCCCGATATGTCTGTCCTTGGCCTCCTCTACTGTCAAGATGAAGCCACACGCAAGTCGATGGAGCAATACCTTATCTCCCGCCTAGGTAGCCTCCTATCTGCCGGCATGAACATCCAACTCACAGACCTCCGTTGATATCCCTGCCCCCCCCTTACCCCATCCCTATCTATAATTTTAGTCTGGTTCTCTTTTCCCCCCTCACTATAATCTCCCCCCAGCCATACCTTTCTTTCTCTTTTATTTCCCATAATTCTCCACCTTCCCCCTAGCCCATTTCTCTCCAGCCTATCACTTCCCAGCTGTCCACTTCATCCCTCCCCCCACTTCTTATCCCCCCCTCGACCATCCCATGTTACTTCACTCCTGATGAAGGGTTTTGGCCCGAAACGTCGTCACTACCTCCTCCTGTAGATGCTGTCTGGCCTGCTGAGTTCTGCCAGCATTTTGTGTTTTTATTTATTTCCAGCATCTGCAGATTCACTTGTGTATACCAAGACTTGATTCCCCCCCCCCCCCCACCCAATTTGGTTTTCCATTTTCTTGAAAAGGAAATGCCCTTAGCAAGCTTTGATGATATTAATACTTTTTGGACTTCTGCATTAGAATCAAACTATTCACTGTCGCTGTGAGTATTAAACAGCCTGAAATCTCCTTGCTGTCTTGGAGTAATCAGGGAATGCTCTGCCCTCTTTGTAAGATAATAAAACACTTTGTTAGTTTAACTTACCAGCTATCCTCCAATAGCTTAGGAAAGGAATCAAAAGGGGATACGAGGAAGATCTGATGGTTTCTCATTCACAATTATTCTAAGACCTGATTTTCTAGAAAGAACAGACGAAAACCAATTCATACTGATAATGTATCAGTAGATTTGAAATTGCCAAAGCATAAGTTAAGAACATAACATGACACCTATTAATTAACCTAAAGAAATTTATTTCATATTGGAAATAGCCTTGAGATCATAGCCAATGGCTCATGTTTCTATGTTCTTCCACTGATACCACTTGTTTTGCTGAAGAATTTCATTTTTGTTTGGTTTTCTAGCAGATGCAGTATTTTTCTTTTTGTTTCATGTATATTTTGGTATTAGTTAGGAAATTAATTAAGTTTTAATTTACTACAGCCTAAAATTATTAATAATATTCTGTCAGCTCATTGGAAATTTAAACTATGTTCAATGATGAAATGAACATTGCTTGTTTCTTTGATGTCAAATCTATTTGACTTTCCTTAATGTTTGTACTTTGATTTATGGCCACTGATCAAAGATAACTGGTGGTTTACCAGAGGAAGAAAGCAACTGAGATGTAGCAAACAATTCAAGTGTCATAAACATTAGCTTGAGTTAATGATTCATAATCTGGTTAAACAAGGGCACAGGTGTGTGTGTGTGTGTGTGTGTGTGTGTGTGTGTGTGTGTGTGTGTGTGTGTGTGTGTGTGTGTGTGTGTGTGTGTGTGTGTGTGTGTGTGTGTGTGTGTGTACGTACGCGCATGTGGGCACACAGTTGAAAGGACTGGCTGTACTGTGAAATTAAAAAAGTAATTACGAAGTAGCATATCTAAAATCAAACACATTGTAGTCTAGTTACTCTATTCAACCTCTGTTACTTGAATGGTATTTAATGCGAGACAAAGATAGCATGCTACAATATTATTTGAGTATCACATCAATTGAAGCTCAAAGTCAACTGAGCTAACATTTGTGCATATTTTCTGTTTCATTGTATATACAAGATGTCTGGCCATAGAAGTCACACAAAAACTGCCTTTGCACATATTGAATTAAGTCAGCAAAGCTGCTTGATAACCATGGAATTTGATGCTGGATCCTATTGCATACAGGTCCTTTATAAGAGTTCACTTTAAGTGTATACTCTTTAACATCTCCTTGCTTCTTGGTAACAATTTATCAGAACCAAAGATTAACTTAATAGCATTGTAATCCCCTAATCATGATCCTGATTTCCCCACTTGACCATGAGCTCTGACCTGTTGCCCCAAGCCTATAGTTAAAGGCCAATTTCCCTGACTGAAGCTCCAGCTCATGTTTATTTCACGCCCCCCCCCCCCCCCCCAAATGTCAATGGGCCTCTCAAAGTTTGTAATGAAAGAGCTAAATGTGATTCTTCTTTGGTATATAATAAAATAAAATTTAAATCTGTAAGAAAAAAATGGTGTTAGCTTAGAGTGGGATTGTTTCAAGAAAGTACAAGAGAACTAGTCCACATCAATGTTTTGAGAAAGTTAAGGAAGTGCAAATCTACAGCCATAATAGAGGATAATAGTGAAAAACATGTTTGACTGGGGAACAACACTCACAAAATGCTGCCTGGCCTGCTGTGTCCCACCAGCATTTTGTGTGTGCTATTTGAATTTCCAGCATCTGCAGATTTCCTGGTGTTTGACTGGGGAAGGTGCGATTATTGTGCAGGTGCTAAATGCTTGGGAACGTGCTATAGTGATAATTATGTATTCTTTGAAGGAATCTGAAAGGGTATACAAAAAAGGGCACTTCCTTAATGCATAGGAGAGCTTTGTCTTAGGCTAGGTCACGGCTGGTACTAGTGCTAAGAGTTGGAAAAGATAGGGACAAGTACGCTGAGAGAGTTAGAGTATGTCGAGAAAAAGAGAGAGAGATGGAGAGAGGCATTCTGCAGATCATCTTGTTTAGTGGATGATAAGTACTATGTTGCCTTCAGTACTACTACAACTGTAAACGTTTCTGTATTCCATTGGTGCTAGTTCTAATAAATAGTTTTCTTATGGACTTGAACGCATGTGCAGTGCCTCCTTTTGTTTGCAAATGAATATGTGAAAACACTGAGCTGAATGAGTAAAAAACACAGAACGAATTGTAAAATATTTCCATTTCAAAGTCTGAACCCCCACTCCACGATTTCCAATCATTGCACAACTAGTTTGCAAAAATTGATGCTTTGGGCAAAGTGTTCAATTGAATATTGTGGGGGAAGAGACACATACAAAACATTTGTACATTGACATTTCACCCTAGGAGAATTAATTCCAATGCTTCTGTTTTATAAATAATGCTCGTGGGATATATCAAAACCTAGGAAAACATCTGGAACCTCAAATTCACTTCTGATTAGAAAGGAAAACATCTTCATCAAAGATGGACTCTCTCAGTAAGAAGTGGAGCATGTGAGCTTGTAAATAATGCTATTACCCCCCCTTCTCTCAATTCTTCCATCTCTGCTGCATCTTCTCTCAGGATGAGACTTTTCATTCCGGAACAAAGGAGATGTCCTTCTCCAAAGAAAAGGGTTTCCCTTCCTCCACCATCAATGCTGCCCTCACCCACACCTTATCCATTTCTCACACATCTGTCCTCACCCCATCCTCCTGCCATCCCACCAGGGATAGGGTTCCTCTTGTTCTCCCAGCACCCCACCAGCCTCCCCATCCAGCACACAATTCTCCGTAACTTCCGCCATCTCCAAAGAGATCCCACCACCAATCACACTGCTTTCCGCAGGGATCACTCCTTATGCAACTCCCTTGCCAATTTGTCCCTTCCCACTGATTTCTCTCCTGGCACTTATCCTTGCAAGCAGGACAAGTTCTACACCTGCCCCTACACCTCCTCCCTCACTACCATTTAGGGCCACACACAGTCCTTACAGTGAGGTGACACTTCATCTGTCAGTCTATTGGAGTCATCTACTGTTTCTGGTGCTCCCGGAGTGGCCTCCTGTATATCAGTGAGACCCAATGTAGATTGGGAGATGGCTTTGCCAAGCGCCTAAGAAAAAGTGGGATGTCCCTGTGGCTACCCTTTTTAATTCTACTTCCCATTCCCATTCTGACATGCTAGTCCATGACCCCCTCTACTGCCATGATGAGGCCACACTCAGGTTGGAGGAACATCACGTTATATTCCATCTAGGTAGCTTCTGACCTGTTGGCATGTACATGGATTTCTCAAACTTCTGGTAACGCCCTCCCTTCTCCTTCACCATTCTCCATTGCCATTTCCCTCTTTCACCTCATCTCATTACCTGCCCATCAACTCCCTCTGCTGCTCCTCCACCTTCCCTTTCTTCCATGGCATTCTGTCCTCTCTATCACATTCCCTTTCTCTAGCCCTTTATCTCTTTCACCAATCAACTTCCCAGCTCTTTACTTCACCCCCACCCTCTCTCCTGGTTTCACCTATCACCTACTACTTTGTACTTCTTTCTCACCTCCTCCCAACTTCTTCTTACTCTGATCTCTTCATTTGTTCTCCAGTCCTGATGAAGGGTCTTGGCTCCAAAACGTCGATGGTTTACTCCTGTTCCTAGAGGCTGCCTGGCCTGCTGAGTTCCTCCAGCATCTTGCGTGTGCTGCTTAGATTTCCAGCACCTGCAAATTTCCCCTTGCTTGTGACCAGTCTTCTTTTATTGAATGATTACTTACCAATAATAATTTCCCCAAATAATTTGCTCCCAAACAAGATAAATAATAAAGTAGCCCAATTATTCCTGTTGTGTTTGTGGTGCAGTGCTGGGAAGCCGGGTGGCCAAGGATAACACACACGAGAGACAGAGGGGTAAGGAATAAACGTGCTGCTGTTTACTTGGCCTGTAAGTCATTTACCCAAAATCTCCTCTCACATTATGTTCAGTATGTAAAACCCAGGGCAGTTTGACAGCAACCCATAAGGTCAAAATATACATGAACACATGACAATTCTCAAATAATTCTGTTTCTTTCTTCTGCTGTTTTAATTAATAGGTATTTACTTATTAACGTTATAATTTCATTAAAATGACTTAACCATTGTCAAGAATTAAGTAAGACTAGAAACAGCCAATTAGACATACTACAATGAAGATTGCAGCTACCTTGTACATGATAGCTTCTGATGAAGAAGCAACTAAGCTGCTACTGACAGGAATATAAAAGCAGTTGACATGACAGAGTCAAGTTTGTTGTCATGTTCTGTGGCAGTAAGAAGCAGCAGCACAGGACCGTATGATGGAACAGCTAACAACATAAAGAGAACCAGAGCTCTTCCTGAATTAGAATTTGGTTCATCATCATAAAATTTTAAGAGGGGTGGCTAGCTCCAATCCTATTTCAGCCAGTATACTTGCACCTCTGCATAATTATCCTCAACACTGGTGCCCTCATCCCTCTACTTTACTACCTTTATGTCTTGATTGTTTGGACAGCTTCTGATGTAACTCCAAATACAAGTTTACAGATGATACCACTGTAGTGGACCATATCTCAATGATGAGCTGGAGTATAGAAAAGAGATAGAGAGCCCAGTGGATGGTGTAATGTCAATATCCCTCCTCTGAATGTCAGCAAAACAAAGAGGGGGTCATTGACTTCAGGAAGGGGGTGGTGCACACTTTCATGTTTATTTCAACAGTGCTGAGGTCAAGGGAATGGAAAGTTTCTTGGGCGACCAGCTACAGACACTGCTCAAGCCGGTGCTTTTATCATCCTCCCATCAATTAGGAATTAGGACTCTTATTCATATGTTCTGCCACAGCCCAGTTGCATTGGAAGTCTAACACCCAGATCATACAACTTGATCACTCTGCCAAGCATAATGCAGAGTGGGCCTCAAGGTACTGATGCCTTGCCTCTCACTCTGAAGAAGATGTAACATAGCTGATGGCACCAGAAAAAAAACCTGGAGAAACAGATGACTAAACCCATGGTGGATAGTCTGGTGATGGTTATGCAGAGATTGTGAGCACCACTGAAGGTGAAGATCTCAGCACACCTAATATCCCTTTTGTTATTCTGTTTCTCCCTTATTCAGTCCCTTCTGACAGTGAGACTATTAATGGTGTAAATAGCTGCATCTTATTTGTTCCACTTTCTCAACAAAACCAAGTTACACAGAACAGTACAGGAGAGGAACAGGCCCCTTGGCCCAAAATTTTGTGCTAAACCAGCTAAAAAGTAAATTTTAAAAACCCAAAATTAATTGCTCCTACCTACACAATGTCCATATCCTTCTACCTTCCTCACATTCATGTCTCTATCCAAACATCTCTTAAAAAACTTAATGTATTTGCCTCTACCACCATACCAGGCAGCATATCCCAGGCATCCAACACTCTCTGAGCAAAAAACTTGCCCCTCACCTTCAATGCTTGCCCTCTGATATTAGACATTTCTAGCCTGTGTACTCTATATATGCCTTTCATAATCTTATAAACCTCTATCAGATCTTCCGTCAGCCTCTGCCACTCCAAAGAAATCAACTCCCAAGTTTGACAAGCCTCTCCTGATAGCACATACCCTCCAAAGCAGGCAGCATCCTTGTAAGCCTCTTTTGCACCCTCTCCAAAGCCTCAGTGTCCTTCCTATTGTGGAGCAACCAGTCTGTATGCAATACTCCAAATGTGACCGAACCAGAGTTCTATGAAGTTGCATCATAACTTCCTGACTTCTGAATTCAATGCTTTGACTAATAAAAACAAGCATTGCATAAGCTGCCTTAAGCATCTTATCGATCTGTGTAGCCACTTTCAAGGAGCTATGAACTTGGACTCCAAGATCTCTCTGCTCAGCAACACTGTTAAGGATCTTGACCTTAACAGTATACTATCTCCTTGCATTTCCCTACTCAAGTGCAAAAACCTCACATTTATCTGAGTCAAACTCCATCTGCCATTTCTCAGCCCATATCTGCAACCGATCTATATCATGACGTATCCTTTGTCATTCTACACGATCCACAACTCCACCGATCTTGGTATCATCCACAAACTTACTAACCCACCCATCTACATTATCATCCAGATCTTTTATGTACATCACAAACAGCAGAGGTCCCAGCACAGATCCCTGTGGAAAACCACAAATCACAGACCTTGAGTAAGTCTCTTTGACTACTACCTTCTGTCTTCTATGTGTAAACCAGTTCTGAATCCAAACAGCCAATTTACTGCATACCCCATGCATCGTAATCCTCTGGATTAGCCTCCCACAAGGGACTTTGTCAAACATCTTACTGAAACCATACAGACAACATCCACTGCTCTACCTTCATCAATCTCTCTCACTGTGGTGGAAAAGTCTAAGACCAGAGGAGACAGTCTCAGAATAGAGGGCCGTTCTCTCAGAACAGAATTAAGGAGGAATTTCTCTAGCCAGAGAGTGGTGAATCTGTGGAATTCTTTGCCACAGACAGCTGTGGAGGCCAAGTCTTTAAGGCACAAGTCAATAGATTCTTTACTGGTCAGGGCATGAAGGAATACGAGGAGAAAGCAAGAGATTGGGGCTGAGGGGAAAATTGGATCAGCCATGACAAAATGGAGGAAAAGACATTTACCAAATGACTGAATTCGGCTCCTTTCTTATGGTCATCTTGTCAAAAACTCAGTCAGGTTGGTAAGACACGACTTACTCTGCACAAAGCCATCCTTGTTTTCCCTAATTAGGCCATGGGTTTCCAAATGCTCATATATCCTACCCTAATAATTTTCTTCAACAATTTCTACACAACTGATGTGAGACTCAAGGATTTTCCCTTGTTCCCGTCGTAAATATAGGCACAACATTAGCCACTCACCAGTCCTCCAGGACCTCACCTAGTGAGGACACAAAGATAAAAGTCAAGACCCCAGCAATCTCATCTTTAGTGTCCCTCAATAACTGGGGAAAATCCCATCAGGCCCTGGGGACTTATCTTCCTTAATACTCATCAAGAGAACCAGTACTTCTTCCTCCTTGACCTCTTATCGTTCTAACATATTTATGCATATAACACTGATCTCCTGGTCCCCCATGTCCTTTACCTTGGTAAATACTGAAGCAAAGTACTCATTAAGTATCTCACTCACATTCTCTACATCCAAGCAAATGCTCTCCTCTTTATCTTTAAGTGATCCTATACTCTCCCTAGTTATTCTCTTGCTCTGGATCTATGTATAGAATGCTTTGGGATTCATCTTAATCCTACTTGTCAAGGACTTTTCATGACCCCTAATTCCCTGCTTTAGTTGTTTTCTGGCTCCTTTATAATCCTCATGTACTCTGTCTAATCCTAACTTCAGAAGCATTACATACTTTTCTTTTTTCTTTTGATTAAATTCATCACCTCTCGGAACATCCAAGGTCCTTTTATCCTTCCATCCCTGTCAGGAACGTACCTTTCCTGTACATGAGGAAATCTGCAGATGCTGGAAATCCAGAGCAACACACACAAAATGCTGGAGGAACTCATCAGGCCAGGTAGCATCTATGGAAAAGAGTAACATTCGGCATTTCAAGTCAGACCCTTCATCAGGACTGGAAAGAAAGTGGACAAGAGAAGACTTCTCCTCTTTCTTTCCAGTCCTGATGAAGGGCCTTGCCGAAATGTTGACTGGCTACTCTTTTCCATAGTTGTGGGCTGTATCAAAAGTGATGATGAATCAGCATATAGAAGGGTATTGAAAATCTGGCTGAATGGTGTAATAACAATAGCCTCCCACTCAATGTCAATAAGATCAAGGAACTGATTGTAGACTTCAGGATTGGGAAACCAGAGATCCGTGAGCCAGTAGTCATCTGAGGATCAGAGGTGGAGAGGGTCAGTAGCTTTAAATTCCTGGGTGTCACTTTCTCAGAGCACCTGTCCTGGCCCCATCATATAAACATAATTGTGAAGAAAGTACAACAGTGCCTCCACTTCCCCAGGAGTCTATGGAGGTTCAGCATATCATCGAAAACCTTGGCAAACTTCTATAGATGTGTGGTGGAAAGTGTGCCTTTGGAACACCAATGCTTTTGAGTGGAAAGTCCTACAAAAGTTTGTGGATTTGGCCCACCATATCACGGGCAAACCTCTCTCAACCATTAAGCACATCTACATGAAATGTTGCTGTAGAAAAGCAGCATCCATCATCAAAGATCCCTACCACCCAGGCCATGTTCTTTTTCCACTGCTGCCATCAGGCAGAAAGTACAAGAGCCTTAGGACTTGTACCACCAGGTTCAAGAACAGTTATTACCTCTCAACCATCAGGCTTTTGAACAAAAGGGGATAACAATAATGATCCTTAAATAAAGAATCACATAAGGACTCTTTTTATCTTGTACTTCATGCTCATTATTTATTGCTATTTTTTATTATCAGCATTTGCTCAGTTTGTTTACAGTTCATAATTCCCGATGCTTACAGTTACTAATCTGTAGATTTGCTTAGTATGCCCACATAAAAAAAAGAATCTCAGGGTTGTATGTGGTGACACGTTATGTACTTTGATAATAAATTTTACTCTGAACTTTGAGATGCTGCCTGGCCTACTGAGTTCCTTCAGCATTTTGTGTGTGATACCTTTCCTGTACTCTGTGCAATTGATCTTTAAACATTCTCCACGTCTGATGTGGACTTGCTAGAGAAAAGGTGTTCCAATGAACTCTTCTTGGTTCGACCCTAATACCCTCATAATTTGCCCTATTCCAATTTAAGACTCTTCCGCAAGAAACATACCTATCTTATCTATAGCTATCCTAAAAATTAAGGAGTTGTCACTGTTCCATAACTGCTCACCCACTGAAAGGTCAGTCACCTGGCCAGGCTCATTACCCAACAACAGGTCCAGTACAGCCCCTCCTCTCACTGGACCATCCACACATCAATTTAAGAAACCCTTCTGAATGCACTTAACAATTTCTGCCCCATCTAATCCCCTTGCACTAAGAAGGTCACTGTTTATATTAGGGAAGTTGAAATTCCCCCATGACAACAACCCTATTATTTTTTGGCAAGTTTGGTGTGGGCCCCCAAATCCCAAGAACTTTCTACAGGGCACAATTGAGAGCATCTTGACTGGCTGCATCACTGCCTGGTATGGGAACTGTTCCCCCCTCAATCGCAGGACTCTGCAGAGAGTGGTGCAGACAGCCCAACACATCTATAGTTGTGAACTTCCCATGATTCAGGACATTTACAAGGACAGGTGTGTAAAAAGGTCCCATAAGATCATTGGGGACCCAAGCCATCCCAACCACAATCTATTCCAGCTGCTTCCATCCGGGAAGCAGTACCACAACATAAAAGCCAGGACCAACAGGCTCCAGGACAGCTTCTTCCACCAGGCCATCAGACTGATGAACTCATGCTGATTTAAGTATACTGTGTATTACATTGACTGTTCGATTTATTATAAATTATTTTGAATTAATATGATTGCACATTGCACATTTAGATGGAGACGTAATGTAAATATTTTTTACTCATGTACGTAAAGGACGTAAGAAATAAAGTCAATTCAATTCAATCTGTTTATATATCTCTTCTTTTCCTCCCATTGTGAACAAACTGACCTGTTGAGTAGCAGAAATGCAGGAAGACAGTGAACATTAAGACACAGCATCAGTCTTCTATGCTGCCATCTGCCAATTTAGACACTAACAATGCATGTAATTTGGATCTTAGCATAGAAATAGCTCTGCCTTTAGTGAATGCTGTGCACATAGCACTCAGCTGGAAAGGGAAATGCAGTTGTCAGCCAGCTGGAAGCCAGAAGTTCAGGAACTGGCATTGCATGTCATCCAGCAGTCTCAAAACTCCAGTGATCTAGCTTCAGCTCTGTCTTCAGAAGCTCTCTGAGTATAGTTTGCATGTTCTTGCTGTGATTTCTACTGGATTTCCCCGGGTGCTTCACCTTTCTCCCACATCCCATGTGCTGTTCATTAGGATAATTATTTGCCATAAATTACTCCTGATATAAGTGGTGGGTAGAAGAATCTGGGTAGGGGGACTGGTGCTAATGAACATGTGTGACAGAAAGGGTCACCAGGAATAAACAGGAGAATGGGATTGATGGGATTACCCAGAGAGTTGACATTGACTTATTAGGACAAGTGACTTTCTTCTGTGTCATAAAGGGATATGAGGAAATCAAATTCCATTGGAGTATCTTTCCTGCTGCAGGAGGTGCAATTGCACATGTTGATGGTCCAAATTACAAAAGGAAGCTGAGAGTAGTGTGAACCAAAATGTTAACTGCACTAGGCTGTCTGTCAGAAATTTTGTAACATCAATGTACATATAGGAAATTGACACCAACTTACCTTACTACTTTGCACAGAGCTGAACATCATCCTCTGATAGGCCATCTCAATCAAAGTATGAAGCGGCGTTCTATGTTCAATGCCTTTTTTTCTACTGCAGAACAAGAAGAGTCCACCTAATATTTGAGTCCAGTTGTGGGAAGCTAGAATGGTGCCATGCCATGCAAACTCAAACAACTATGTCATGGCTTGGATCAAAGTGACACAGCTGGCAGAGTAGCTACCTTAGAGCTGCAGTGAACCAGGTTTGATCCTGACCAATGGTGGAGCTTGTGATGTATTTCACGTTCACCCAGTGACTGCCTGGGTTTACCCAGAATTCACCATTTTCCTCTCAGATCCCAAGTGTATGCTGGTGCGTTAATTGCATTGTAAGTTGCATCTAGTATGTCAGTGAGTGTTATAGCATCAGGGGAAGACAGGTAATAGGAATATAAGCAGAACAAAATGGGATTAGTGAGGCATTAACACAAATGTGTGTAAAGGGGGTTTCTTCTTTTTCATTGTTACTGCGTATGTTTTTTTAAAAACTTTTTTTTATTGTTTTCAAATAGTTACAAAATAAATGTGCATGAAAAAAAAAGTGTTACCCAGCCCCCCTCCCCTTAACCCCTCCCCCCTAACATCCCTATTAAAAAAATAAGAAAGAAAAAAAAAAGGAATGCCTGGATGTTGGAAGATCCCCACATGCTCCACAGAGTTCTCATTTTTTTTTTAATATATGTTAAAATTCTTTTTCTTTTTACTGGCCCATTAAGCCCATTAACATTAAAACTTTAAAAATTTAGTAGATTAGTCATTTTTTTTATTATATTACTTCAATCTATAATAATACCTAATCTTTCCACTTTCGTGGTATCCTAGGAAATCTTTATAAAAATCTCCATGTTGCTATGTGTGTCCCCACCAATCATCCAGGCAAAAAGATAGAAAAAAATTAAAATATAAAGGAAAAAAAAATACCCCCCTACTAATGTTGTGGAAAAAAGACACAACATTACCCCCCTCTACTGTACGGGTCATGGCAACCGCCATGATTACACACATGAATCCCGCAGTTACTGCGTATGTTGATCAAAATGGCTTCTTTGTTTGTTAAAAGTACGAATGCTTCTTTGTTGCGAGAGAGTGCTGGAAGCTTGTTTGTGTTAAAATTTACTGATAACGAGAATTGTATTCCTTTGTAAACCAATTGGGATTAATGTTGTTCTTTCTTCTGAGTCTGTAAGCTATTGTTGGCGGGCTTTTGGGCAGATCGGCACGGGGGGTGAGAGAGAGAGGATGTGATGCTGTAAACTGGGCGAGGAATGGACCCCAAGTGGGGGTCTGAGACCAGGAGGTACCCTGAGGAGAGGAGACTAAGATAGATATGCTTGGTTGACCACTTCGGGTGGTACTGAGCTGCAAGTCGAGGAGTTCGGAGGGGATCGAATGGTGGCCAGAAGACTTCACTAATTGAGCTCCAACGGTTGTGCACAAAGTGGTTTGGACTTTGATAAGTTTGGCACCTTTTCTTTATTTTTTTCCTTCATATATACTGTATTGTTATTAATCACTTAGTTATAGTAACCTTTATAAATTGTAATCATTTAATCGCATATGGTGTACTGTCTGTTTTTGGACGAGGCGGGGACATCACACAGCATCCACACAAGCTGGTTACCCAGTTTGGCGGGGCCGAAGGCTGCTCCCCCTAGACGAGAACGAGCTCAGCGAGCCTGAGGCGACCCAGGGGGTTACATGTGCAATTGGTGTTCTATGTGGAAGCACTGCTCTGAAGAATTTGTTTCCATGCTGTGTGAATCTGTGACTCAAAGGCTGAGTGCACAGAAATGAACTGCCAGAGTGTTGCAGTCCTCCAGCAATAAATTCTCTTATAGGGCTATTTCCTTATGACTTTCTGGAAATGTGGCTCTGTGCTGAGAGGCCTCCCCAATCACTGCACCCACTTCTCCTCCCTCTTTAGCAGCTTGTTCTGCTCCGCCTCATCTGATCATTCTCCCAATTCTGCTGCTCATCATTTCTGTCTAAGGGGGCATGGATTGAAGAGCTGGAACTCCAGAATGACAGTTTGATATGAAATCACCTGACATGTTGATTTACATCATCATCTTCCTTCAGTGTTTGCTATTCCAGCAGCTCAAGTTTTCAACAACATGACAGGACTAAGTGCCAAAGTGTATTCATGGTATCAATCTGGAACCTTCAATGGTTACAGCACACAAACAAGTGAATTATTATTGACAACAACACACACAAAATGCTGGTGGAACACAGCAGGCCAGGCAGCATCATATAGATATAGATGCTGCCTGACCTGCTGTGTTCCACCAGCATTTTGTGTGTGTTGTTGTTTGAATTTCCAGCATCTGCAGATTTCCTCGTGAATTATTATTGACAGTTGGATCCAAGTTCAAGTTTAAGTATAAATGCCATTCAACCATACTCATATATACAGCTATTTTTATTGCTGTCTGGAGTTTGTCTGTTCTTCCTACAACCACACGGGTTTCCTCCGGGTGCTTCAGTTTCCTCCCACAGTCCAAAGATGTACCAGTTGGTAGGTTAATTGGTCCTTGCAAAGTGTTTTGTGATTAAGCTACAGGGGGATTGCTGGGCAGCGAGGAGCCTATTCAGCGTCGTATCACAATAAATAAATAAACAAACAAAACAACATTTCTCTGGAGCCAAGGTGTAAAACACAGTATAGTCACAAATAGCACATGGCACATATAGTTTTGAAAGCACATACAGTAATAAAATAATATAGCACAAGTGGCTTGGCCTGAAGGCTGATGGGGCATGGGAAGTTGTCCTGGAACCACGTTTCTGCAAGAGCAAGCATGCATCAGTTCCTCATCTCTTCCAGCCGCAGAAGACAGCAATCCAGCTTGTGTTCAGGGATAAATACTGGAGTCAGCTCCCAACCCAGCACGGATTCCAGTGTGTCCGCCATGCCTGTTTTCACCCACACAAATTTCAACACTTCCTCCCTTGGGTGGTTGTAACAGGCGATGCCAAAGTGTGAGGTGCTTCATTTTTACATTGGATGTTCAATCCTTATACACCTCCATCCCCCATCAAGAAGGCCTCAAAGCCCTCCGCTACTTTTTAGATAACAGACCCCACCAGTTCTCCAGCACCACCACACTCCTCCGGTTGGTGGAGCTTGTTCTAACTCTCAATAACTTCTCCTTTGGTTCTTCCCACTTTCTCCAGATCAAGGGCTTAGTCATGGGCACTCACATGGACCCCAGCTATGCCTGCCTCTTTGTGGGTTATGTGGAACAGTCTATGCTCCAAATCTATACTGGCACCACTCCCCAACTTTTTCTCTGCTACACTGACGACTACATTGGTGCTGCTTCCTGCACCCATGCTCAGCTCGTCAATTTCATCAACTTTGCTTCTAACTTTCATCCAGCCCTTAAATTTACTTGGTCCATCTTGAACACTTCTCTCCCCTTTCTTGATCTCTCGGTCTCCATCTCTGGAGACAGACTACCCACTGACATCTTCTACAAACCCACTGACTCCCATAACTATCTTGACTATACCTCTTCCAACCCTGCCCAATGCAAAAATGCCATTCCCTATTCCCAGTTTCTCCGTCTCCGCCACATCTGCTCCCAGGATGAGGCTTTCTGTTCCAGGACTTCCCAAATGTCCTCTTTCTTTCAGGATCGTGGTTTCCCTTCTGGCGTCATCAAAGATGCCCTCACCCGCATCTCCTCCACTTCCCGCACTTCAGCCCTTAACCGATCCTCCCGTCACCACAACAGGGACAGGGTTCCCCTTGTCCTCACCTACCACCCCACCAGCTTCCGGATCCAACATATTATCCTCCACAACTTCCGCCACCTTCAACAGGACCCCACCACCAAGCACATCTTTCCCTCCCTACCACTCTCAGCTTTTCGCAGGGATCGTTCCCTCCACGACTACCTGGTCCACACGTCCCTCCCCACAGAACTCCCACCTGGCACTTATCCCTGCAAGCACAAATGCTACACCTGTCCCCACACCTCCCCCCTTACCACCATTCCGGGCCCCAGACAGTCCTTCCAGGTGAGGTAACACTTCACCTGAGAGTCTATTGCATCCAGTGTGGCCTCCTCTACATCAGCGAGACCCGACGCAGATTGGGAGACCACTTTGTCGAGCACCTACGCTCCGTCCGTCACAATAGACAGGACCTCCCGGTTGCCACCCACTTCAACTCTGCCTCTCATTCCCATCTAGATATGTCCATACATGGCCTCCTCTACTGCCATGATGAGGCCAAACTCAGGTTGGAGGAGCAACACCTCATCTACCATCTGGGTAGCCTCCAGCCTGGTGGTATGAACATTGAATTCTCCAATTTCCGGTAATTCGCTCCCCCTCCCCCTTCCCCTCTCTGCCTCTCTCCCCTTTCAACTTTCTGCTTCTTTATCTCTACAGTTCTTTCATGCTTATCCCCTCTCCTCCCCCCTTTATCTTTCCTCTGATTGGTTTTCCACCTGGCGCCTCTAGGCCCTAACCCCTCCCCTATCTCTATTACTGGGCTTCGGCCCTCTCTTCCCCCCCATTCCTGATGAAGGGACTCGGCCCGAAACATTGGCTACTCTTTTCTCACGGATGCTGCCTGACCTGCTGAGTTCGTCCAGCGTTGTGCACGTATTCCAAGGTGTGAGGGCCTGGTCCACACAACTGAGGCCACACAGCTCCCCTGTCCTTGGTCTCGCAAAAGACCCAATGAACTGGACTTGCAGTATATTGTATTACCAATGTTCAACAGGGTCTTGCGATCATCAGAAAAATGTTTAAGTCTAAATTTGCACCTTTTGTCAGACCTGGAGAGGAGTCTGTGACCAAGTGTGTCACCATCTTACCAGAAGCTTCAAAGCTCCAACAGCGTTAAATTGCATTTGAGCACAGCTACATTCCAAATATTAAGGAAATTTTGTTGTTTGCTTATAAAGGCACAGTATTGCCCACAGCTGTAACCAAACTATGCACTGAGCATGTGACATCCTTAACTGTTGAATCTACACAATACAGACACAAAAACAAATCCAAGTTTCTATCCATAAGTACATGGAACCAATGGTTATACTTCTCAATTGTATAAATGGTTATACAGGATATCATCAGGATTTTAGCCATAGATTACATCTTTGTGAAACAATTGATCTGGGAATGTGTCAGAAATTAGATAGACTGAAAATAATGGAGAATTTGGATGTTATCAACATTGACTTTGTTCAATTTGCGTGTGAAAGGCTAACTATGAACACACCCTAAGGAGAAGTGAATTGGCAATTCCAGTGTATTAACAGCTTCTGAAAAATCACGTTAATGGTCAT
Source organism: Hemitrygon akajei (assembly GCF_048418815.1). Lineage (NCBI taxonomy): Eukaryota > Metazoa > Chordata > Chondrichthyes > Myliobatiformes > Dasyatidae > Hemitrygon > Hemitrygon akajei. Next base: position 99,931,740 of record NC_133136.1, read on the forward strand.
TTTGAGTGTTGGCACAGGTTTCTCAAGTTTCCTAGAACTTGCCAGTGAAAGCAAAGCAGGAACACAGTGGAACCGAAGGAGAAATCTTCCTTTTCAAATCTTTTTTTAAATTATTATTATTAGTAACCAAAATACAAGAGTACATCAAAGTAAGTAACACTTACAATGCCTCAAAAGAGAAAAAAGACAATATTAAGGATTGAAAAATATGGTGACACAAAAAAAAAGAGAAGAAAAAACCCCCTACTAAAGCAAGAAAAAAGTGAGGGGAAAAAATAGACCCATTAGGTGTTCAACCCTGGAGCCATGTGTCATATAAAAAGCTTCTAAAGATAAACATCAAACCACCAGCAAAAACAAATTATACCAAAACTTACAATTAGATCCTGGAGAAAATCTATCAATTAACTCAAATGGTAGTAACGAGCAAATGAACCCCATCTTTTCTCAAAATCAAACATAGGTTCAAAGGTTCGACTTCTAATTTTCTCCAAACTAAGACATAACATCACTTGAGAGAACCATTGTGACAGAGTGGGAGCCTACGTATCCTTCCACTTCAACAGAATGGCCCTCCTCGCTATCAATGTAACAAACGCAATAACATGTTGGTCAGACAAAGAAATACCACAAATACTTTGAGGTATTATTCCAAAGAGCACAGTTAATTTGTTAGGTTGTAAATTAATTCTAAGTGCTTTAGAAATTGTAGAATAAACTGACTTTCAAAATCGTTCCAATATAGAACAAGACCAAAACATGTGTGTCAGTGCAGCTGTCTTGGTTTTACATCTATCACAATAACTATCAACATTAGGAAAAATTTTAGACAATCTCTCCTTCGTCAAATAATAACAATGTACAATTTTAAATTGAATCAATGAATGGCTAGCACAAATCAAGTCAAGTCAAGTCAAGTCAAGTGAACTTTTATTGTCATTTTGACCATAACTGCTGGTACAGTGCATAGTAAAAATGAGACAACGTTTTTCAGGACCATGGTTTACATGACACAGTACAAAAAACTAGACTGAACTACGTAATAAAAAAATACAGAGAAAGCTATACTAGACTACAGACCTACACTGGACTGCATAAAGTGCACAAAAACAGTACCGGCATTACAATAAATAATAGACAGGACAGTAGGGCAAGGTGTCAGTCCAGGCTTCCGGTGTTGAGGAGTCTGATAGCTTGGGGGAAGAAACTGTTACATAGTCTGGTCGTAAGAGCCCGAATGCTTCAGAGCCTTTTTCCAGATGGCAGGAGGGAGAAGAGATTGTATGAGGGGTGCATGGGGTCCTTCATAATGCTGCTTCCTTTGCAGATGCAGCGTGTAGTGTAAATGTCCGTGATGGCGGGAAGAGAGACCCCGATGATCTTCTCAGCTGACCTCACTATCCGCTGCAGGGTCTTGCGATCCGAGATGGTGCAATTTCCGAACCAGGCAGTGATGCAGTTGCTCAAGTTGCTCTCAATACAACCCGTGTAGAATCTGATGAGGATGGGGGGGGTGGGAAATGGACTTTCCTCAGCCTTCGCAAAAAGTAGAGACGCTGCTGGGCTTTCTTTGCTATGGAGCTGGTGTTGAGGGACCAGGTGAGATTCTCCGTCAGGTGAACACCAAGAGATTTGGTGCTCTTTACAATCTCTACCAAGGAGCCATTGATATTCAGCAGGGAGTGGTCACTCCGTGCCCTCCTGAAGTCAACAACCATCTCTTTTGTTTTGTTCACATTAAGAGACAGGGTGTTGGCTCTGCATCAGTCCGTTAGCCGCTGCACCTCCTCTCTATAAGCTGACTCGTCATTCTTGCTGATGAGACCCACCACGGTGGTGTCATCGGCGAACTTGATGATGTGGTTCGAGCTGTGTGTTGCAGCACAGTCGTGGGTCAGCAGAGTGAACAGCAGTGGACTGAGCACACAACCCTGGGGAGCCCCCGTGCTCAGTGTGATGGTGTTGGAGATGCTGCTCCCGATCCGGACTGACTGAGATCTCCCAGTCAGGAAGTCTAGGATCCAGTTGCAGAGGGAGGTGTTCAGGCCCAATAGGCTCAGCTTTCCAATCAGTTTCTGAGGGATGATTGTGTTGAATGCTGAACTAAAGTCTATGAACAGCATCCAAACGTATGTGTCTTTTTTGTCCAGGTGGGTTAGGGCCAGGTGGAGGGTGGTGGCAATGGCATCATCTGTTGAGTGGTTGGGATGGTATGCAAACTGCAGGAGGTCCAGTGAGGGGGGCAGTAGGGTCTTGATATGCCTCATGATGAGCCTCTCGAAACACTTCATGATGATGAATGTAAGTGCAACGGGACGGTAGTCATTGAGGCAGGCCACTGAAGACTTCTTCGGCACGGGGACGATGGTGGCGGCCTTGAAGTACATTGGAATGGCGGCGCTACTCAGGGAGATGTTGAAGATGTCAGTGAGAACATCTGCTAGCTGGTCTGCACATCCTCTGAGCACTCTACCAGGGATGTTGTCTGGTCCAGCAGCCTTCCATGGGTTGACCCTGCACAGGGTTCGTCTCACGTCGGCCACGGAGAGACACAAATCGAAGAAGAGTTATCCAACTTCAAGATCTGCATCCAGTCCTCTGCTATAAAAGTCAAATTAAGTTCCTTTTCCCAATCTTGTTTAATCTTAAAGAAAGGGCGCAGAAATCTTTCAATAATTGTAGTCACCTCACAATTGTTTCCTTCAGTGGAACGTGAAAAAAAGAGTTTGCTCAAAGAACTTATGGCTTGAGGTGGGACTTAAATCTGAAAATCTTGGAACAGACTTTATAAAAGTTGGAACTGAATTTGAAAATCTAAAAAATCTCATAGAATAGTTTTCAAACCTTACAGTTCTTGGATTGCAGTTTGCAGGTTCCAAAAGCCACATCAACATATCTGCTCTTTATATTGCAAAATACTTTGGCAGTCAGGAGTGGATCATGATAAACATCAACAAGAGCCACAGGAGAAGAAAGTTCTCTTCTCCACACATTTCCAGATGTATGGGAATAAAGGAATCAGTAGAGAAATACGGGAGGCCAAACCACCACACATACTATAGAGTCAGGTCAAACTCCTCATGCGAACATAATGGTGCAGAAGGCTGGAAGTATTAGGCCAAATTGCACAGATGACTGGCGGGCTGTTCCATAGGGAATCACAAGTCAGATGCAATGCATGTGTTACCACATTCCAGACTTCAGTGACTGCACACTGCAGTGCGGAAATATGGAACACTTTGGAATTCATGTGAAGCACATGGCCACTAGCTTTGGTTTACACTAGGTAGAGTTGATGTGCATAAGGCAACCCCATTAAATGGAACAGGGTCACTAACCTGCATGCCAAAGTCTGGGGAAGTTACACTGTCTGGGCTGTTTCCTTTTACTTTGATCAATGTTAGTATTAAAAGTGTATATTTAGAAATGTATTTATTTTATAAAAAGTATTTTCAAAATTAACATTGACTTTTTATAAAGTTTAACTTCTTTAATTACTTAAATATACTTCAACTATTCCTAACTATCTCTGATCCCTGGAGATATAAAAAGCAGTGGTATCAACACAAGCTCTCAGGAGGCTATCAGGATAAACTGAAGTAGGTCCACAGACAGGACACTGGGTGTTCAACAACTACAAAAGTGTCACCAGCGGTTGAGAATGAAACAGCCTACTGAATTAGATGGCAGATAAGCACAAAACTAGAACAAGAACTGCTGCTTGCAAGTACCATAGGATTCTCTTTTCACTATCTTGCTCTTTGCCTTTGGCCCTTCCAAGGCTTTATTATCAGGGTCATGCAACGTCTAGCAGTCAATGTGTCTAAAGTGCAGAAGGCAGGTGGCAGAGAGTTTGTTTTACAACTAAATTAACCTTGAAGCTACAGACCAATCAAAATGAGATGGAGACACACACCTCTGACTGGCTTCTCACGTCCTAGTTTTACCCTATGAAAGACAACTCCCCACCCCCTCCCTGCAGCTTTACAAGCTTCTATTGTCTCCGTTTGGGTTATGATGAAGGGCCTAGTTGATTTTTTAGGACATCGGATTTCGGGACAGGGATGGGGCAGTCAGAGGTCACAGACAGTAAATGAAGAGTCTGGACAGGAATTTGAGTCCAGGTTAGTGTGTTTTGCAATCCAACAGTTGAGTGATAGATACTGAAGAAAACAGAGATCTCTGGCTGGTCTCGGTCCTGGGTTGGAGGTCTGTAAGTGTGGCGAGACCCGGGTAGAGGTGGGAGTCTCCCCCGCAAGTTTGAGAATCTGAGTCCAAGGACTGGAGGCCTGGAGGCATCTTGTCTTAGACTTGGAAGTCTTTCCGTGTATTTGTGAGAGTGTGCGTGGGCAGGAGGGTGAGAAAGGGGCTTGTTTTACTGTTGTGGTCTTATTTTGGTTTTGTTGTTGCTGTTCTTGTGCTACTGAACATTGTGGGGATGCCATGTTGGTGCTGGAATATGTGGCAACGTTTGCAGGCTGCTGCCAGCTCAGCCTTGTTAATGCAAGTGACACATTTCACTTAATGATTCAACATACTCCTGATAAATAAATCTGAATTGGAATTGGAATCTCTGACTTGAAATACTGACACTGTTTCTCTTCCCACAGATGTGGGTTGATCTGCTGAACATTTCCAGCACCTGTAGTTTTTGCTTGAGTTTCACATATTAGGATGTAGGTGAATACTGTTCTCACCTTTCCTGATTTGATGAGATCATTCAGCCACAAATGGCTCTGAAATCAGAGCTTAAGAACTCTCTTTGACAGCTCAAATTTTAGCTGCCTTCAACAATATCTTCTTGATTACAGTGATAGACTTCCTCCTCTTGTCAGTAGAGAGCACTATGTTCCTGTATGTTTTTACAGCTCCCAAAATATTTCAAGTGCAGAGTAATTGAATCCAGGGGCCTGTTCATATTTCATTTTTCTATACACCAGTAGCTGTGCAGAATCTAACAAATATCATGTTTACAATGATTCTTTAAATAGATGAGGTGAAATTCAGTCATAAGACATGGTTGCCAAGATGGCAAATGTTTAAGAAGAAAGGAATAAATGGATTTGAAGTTAAAACTTCCTGTCAAAATTATAAAACTCTCAGCTAATGTGGATCAGAGTTTGTGATTAGTGCAAACCTATTGAAGTATAAAGATATGGTAATTGGCTCATATCATTCCAGATATAATGACAAACATCAACATAAGATATTCATAAATGCCCTAAAATGCATTAAGAAGTGGCAGAAAACTTGTTGTAAAATTAAATCAACCCTGAAGCCACAAACCAATTAGAATGAGATGAACTTGCCTCTGAGAGACTTCCCCTGTGATTGGATGACTTATTAATAATACTGTGTATTTCAGTTGTAGACTAGAAAATGCAAATCTATTTCCACTCTTCCATTTTCAGTTTCACGAAGAACAAGTTCGCAAAAAAATCTGTAGAAAGGGATCACATGACCTGACAATGAGTTTTGACTAGAAACATTTACTGTTCATTTTCTCAGATCTTGTCTGACCTGCTGAGAATTCCCAGCATTTTCTGTTCTTGTCACAATATACAATTAATAAGCTAGTCATTGTCTTGCTAGCTGCACGTTAAATTATTGCAACCTGCTGGTTTAGATGATTCCCACTAATCTCTGGAGTATGCATCAATGGGGACACGATATTTCAAATGGCTTATAGGTAAAGAAGCTGCAAGAAACTGAGTCTTTTATATAAAGACACTGTACTGTGGTGCTTTATTCAATAACTGAATATGAAAAAGACTGAGCTTGAATTTTTAAAGTCAGTGCATGGGAGTTTTTAATAGAAGAGCCCTCCAAGGAGATCAAAGTTCAAACCTCAAAATACATTTGTTATCAAAGTATGTATACATTATACAACCTTGAGATTCATCGCCTTATAGGCATCCACAAAACAAAAAACCCAAAAAAAGGCAAACACCCAATGTGTAAAAAGAGGGGGGGAAAATATGCAAACAAAAAAATAGCAAGCAAATAGCACTTAGAACTAAAATGAGTCTTCAGACATGAAGCCTGGACCAGCCAAACAGGTCCACCACCTCAGTGCAGCGAAGAGTGGAATAAAGGTCACAGAGCAGCGAACAGACCCTTGCCTCTGGTCCCGAAACTCTGCCTTTTCAATCCATTTGGCCTGGTGAGACAGCAGAAAGTAGAGTCAATGCAGAAGAAGTTGCTCAGACAATAGGACTGTAGTACATGAACAACTTCAATGATTTCACATAATGTTTGTCTCGATGAGTCAGTCTTTACTCGGTAAATCAAACCATTTATCAAAGTTATCTTTTTCTTGCACTAATACTTCCTCTTCTAGCACTCCTGCTGATAACGTCACATCTCACATTCTGTCCTTTCCCCTTCACAAACCAACTCAGGTTCCTCTAAACCTAATGGACCTGAGAAGTTGAATCATTTCTGTCAGTGGAAAAAAAGTTAACAAGAAAGCTTAATTAGCTCAGTACATGGTTGGCTGAAGGGCTTGTTCTAGTGATCTGCTGTTTTATGTTCCATGTTCTCTATATGCCTTATTCAATGTTAAACCTCCATTCACCAGCTCTGAGAATAACAATGGAGAGGAAAGCATAGATGCACAATCCAGAAAAAAATGCAACAATGGATATACAGTGCCTATACAAAGTATTCACCACACTTGGAAGTTTTCATTTTATTGCTTTATAACATTGAATCAGTGGAGTTAATTTGTTTTTTTTTATCACGACCAACAGAAAAAGACAAAGTGAAAACAGATCTCTATAAAGTAATCTAATTGATTACAAATATAAAACACAAAATAATTTGATTGCATAAGTATTCACCCCCTTCAAGTCAGTATTTGGTAGATGCACGTTTGGCAGCAATTACAGACTTGAGTTTGTGTGGGTGGGTCTCTTTATCAGCTTTGCACATTTGGGCACTGCAATTTTTCCCCATTCTTTAGAAAACTGCTGAAGCTCTGTCAGATTGCCTGGGGATTGTGAGTGAACAGCCCTTTTCAAGTCCAACTACAAATTTTCAATTGTATTGAGGCCTGGAATCTGACTTGGCCACTCTAGGACATTAACTTTGTTGTCTTTAAGCCATTCCTGTGTAGCTTTGGCTTTACGCTTAGGGTCATTGTTTTGCTGGATAACAAATCTTCTCCCAGGTAGTAGTTCCCTTGCAGACTGCATCAGGTGTTCCTCCAGGGCTTCCCTGTAATTTGCTGCATTCATTTGACCTTGTACCTTCACAAGACTTCCAGGTCCTGCTGCAGTGAAGCATCCCCACAGCATGATGCAGCCACCACCATGCTTCTCGGTAGGGATGGTGTGTTTTTGATGATTTGCGGTGTTTGGCTTATGCCAAGCATAGTGTTTAGTCTGATGGCCAAAAGGCTCAATCTTCAGACTTGTGCTTCCCAATAACCTTTTCACAGAGTTGCCTGGAATGTCCACATGGTGTAGTTTTTGCCAGGATACTGACTCACCAGCAGTTGGACCTTCCACATACAGGTGTATTTTTACTACAATCAATTAAAACACTTTTGACTGCACACAGGTCTCAAAAACAGGTCCACATTTAACTAATCATGTGACTTCTAAAACTAATTGGCTGCACCAGTTATGATTTGGTGTGTCATATTAACTACTACTACTACTACTACGTCGACTCAGGCCTGGTGGGCCGGCATCAGGCATGATGACGGACTTTCCACTCCTCCCTCTCCCTCATATGTTCAGTTCATCTACATTAGCTGCTCCACTACCTTCTACAAGCATGTTGACCATAGTCTTGGGAGGGCGTCCAGGGTTCATCCTCCCATGTGATGACTAGGCTGGCAGGTAGCTCAGGGTGGCGTAGACAGTGCCCGCTAGTTGCAGTCTTCTTGCCTCGATTTTAGTAGTGAGCATCAGTAGGTCGTCACAGAGCTCGACGTTCGTCATGTGCTGTTGCCAACTCACGTCAAGAGCCATCTGGCTGTTATGTCATATTAAAGGAGGTGAATACTTATGTCATTAATTATTTTGCATTTTATATTTGTAATTAGTTTATATCACTTTGTAGAGATCTGTTTTCACTTTGACCTGGAATAGTCTTTTTCTGTTGATCAGTGTCAAAAAAAGCCAAATTAAATCCACTCTGATTCAGTGTTGTAAACCATTAAAACATGAACACTTGCAAGGGAGGGTGAATACTTTTTATAGGCACTGCAAATGTCCAGGAAGGGTGGCAAGGAAGAGGACAGTACATGTGCCAAGTTATCAGAGAACAAGGTTACACAATGGGTCATTTCTGTTGAAGGGCTTGAAATTACATGATACTGATGAATATAAATAACCTAAAGTCTTACTGCAAATCTACCACTCAATTATATGGAACATGGGGGTGTCCAGACATAGCTTAACAAAGAACTCAGTGCAGAGCTTGGAACTTGTGTTTTCAAGCATGATACATTGGATAGTTCTACTGGCACACTACGGATTTCATCATGCAAGGGTATCTGATAGCTGTTCTTACGATTTCAAACAAGTTCCATTAGAAGTCTGAGTTCTGCAATATAACTTAGAGTGCTGTCACTGTTTAAGCTGGTCAATGGCATAGTGCCATCTGCACCAGATTTTGAGGCAAGTGGCCCCGGGTTCGAATCCGGCTGGCTCCTTGCATGCTTTCCATCTGTCTTGGTCCTAATACCAGGCTAGCAACTCAGCCTTATAAGAAACGGCGAGGTTGCCACCCAACACGCCATAAGGCGCGGAGAGCAACACAACAAGCTGCCATTGTTTAAAGGACTTTCAGTTTTTAAACAGAATTGTTGACAAGCAATCCAAAAATCTGTCCCCACTCTCAGATCCTTTCATGCTGAGAGATGCTTGAGGTTGCCACTCTGTGACAGCTGGCATTTTCCAATTAGGACCTTAGCTTCCTTTTGTTGTCCATGCTGGAGACACTGGAGAAGCCTGATGTAGAACAAGATTAAGCAACCAAGACATTCATCAGGATGTTGAGCTTACTTTTGAATGTATTACATCATGATTACCTTGAAAAATTGGAATGAAACTGAAATCCGACCTCTATGAGAACATAAGAAATAGGAGTAGGAATAGGCCATCTGGCCCATTGAGCCTGCTCCGTCATTTAGTAAGACCATGGCTGATCTGGCCATGGACTCATCTCCACCTACGCACCTTTTCCCTAAACCCTTAATTCCCCCACTATGCAAAAATCTATCCAACCTTGTCTTAAATTTATTTACTAAGCTAGCCTCCACTGCTTTATTGGGCATACAATTCCACAGATTCACTACTCTCTGGAAAAAGCAGTTTGTTACTGTATATCATGAACAGCTCTGACCCCTGCGGCACACTAATCACCACTGATTGCCAACCAGAGTAACACCCATGTATCCAATCTCTCTACTTTCTATTGGTTAATCAAGCCTCTGTCCATGCTAATACATCACCCCCAACTCTATGCACCCTTATCTTATGGTTAAGTCTTTTAAGTGGCACCTTATCAAACACTTTCTAGAAATCCAAGTAAATAACGTCCATCTGTTCCCATCTACCACTGCCCTCTTTTTTTGAATCCTCAAAGAACTCCAGTAAGTTTGTCAAATAGGACTTGCCTTTGCTGAATCCATGCTGCATCTGCCTGATGGATCTCTTTCTTTCCAGGTACTTCTCTATTTATTCTTTAATGATACCTCCAAGCATTTTCCCAACCACAGATGTTAAACTAACTGGCCTATGGTTATCTGCCTTTTGCCTCCAACTTTTTTCGAATAGTGGCATGACATTCACTGTCTTCCAAATCATTCGGACCTGCCCAGAGTCCAGAGAACTTTAGTAAATTATACCAAAGCCTCTACTATAACTTCTGCCATTTATTTCAATACCTTGGGATGCAATCTATCAGTACCAGGGAACTTATCTATCTTCAGGCCCATAAGTTTGCTTAGCACTACCTCTTTAGTGATAGCTATTGTATCGAGGTCCTCACCTCCCATCACATCCATAGCACCTCTCTGACATGTTAGACATGTCCTCTACTGTGAAGACTGACACAAAATAGTCATTCAAAGCCTCTGCTATTTCCTCATTACCCAATATCAATTCCCCCTTCTCGTCCTCCAAGGAAATTACATTCACTTTAGCCACTCTTTTCTGCTTTATATAATTATAAAAACTTGTACCATCCTTTTTTATATTTTGTGCTAGCTTATTTTCAAAATCTAGCCTCCCTTTCTTTATTGTTCACTTAGTGGTTCTTTGTTGTTTTTAAAGTTTTCCCGATCTTCCAGTTTCCCATTACTCTTGGCAACAGGCGGTTTCCTCAACAACAGATAGCTTTGTTTATATATCTCATAGACCTCAATGGCTGCATTCCTCATGGGACTTAACACCTTCCACTGTTTCTTCTTTCACATGTGTGTTGTCAGAATGGGGATGGTGAATGAACACTAAGGAATATGGGACTCAGTGAATGGACAGCAATGTTCAAATTACTGTTGCCTCATGAATCATATGATCCTGTATAAATTGAGCAAAAAAAATTAAAGAGTAACAACTGCTGCTCTCTTTCCCTTTTCTTCTCTCTACCCGTCCCAACTTTCTTTGTAAGATCATAAAATATAGGAGCAGAATTAGACCATTTGGCCCAAAGTCTTCTCAGCTATTTCATCACGGCTGAGCCTTCTCTCTTTATGACTTGAAACTTCTTTACTTCTGTTTTCCATGAAGAAATAACCCATATTTTGTTCTCTCTAAGATGCTGCCTGGTTTACTGAGTATTTCCTGCATTTTCTCAGCTGGTACTGTTGGATAATAAATGCAAGGTATTAGAAATGTTTACTTTCTCGTGGCAGCATGCTTCTCGTTGGCTTATTTTGAATATCTATATGCTTTTATCTGGAGGCATGTACTGTGTCATTCAGTAGAAAATTAACTTTTTACTTATGCAGTTGACATAAAAGATTCACAAACTTGTAGCCACTGCCAGGATAATGGTCAATGACCTAAAAATTATCCTGCTTCTAATCACACTCTGGCTGCACATAGAATCTGTATTTTCATTGAATGTTTCATGGGAAAGATTCATATCTTTTTTGGTTCATTAATTTAGCTGAGTTTGGATGAGGTACACGTAAAGCAATGTGTTTATACTTAACACAACCTGCAATCCATATAGGCTCTTGGGTTTACTTGGCTAGCTTGCCTCTGACAGGAGGAAAAGAAATAAAGCCTTCTATCTATCAGTATCTATGTATATATAATACCTAGGTGCACAAACTTCAATATAATGAGTACTTATTCCAGATCAGGAGTGAGACACATAAAATACAAGTGTCATAAGCAGCCTCCATGGCCACTTGGCCTAGATTATAATTGTTATTGCTGCATTCAGCAGTTTCCTTCACATTTCCTTTTAAAAAAGCAAAGATATTTCAAGCATTGTTCCTTGTTGAAGTTGAGATGAGAAAACCTCCTTAAAGACCCTCTAAGGATAAATATGATGAAAGCCTTTCTAGCTCTGACTCCTTTCTCTACTGGCTGTCTGACAGACTGTGTACGGCAGTCAGAAAGTAACAATCCAGTAGTTAACCATTAAGTGCTTCATGGTCCTCTTATTGAGAGGGAAGAGGTTGCCAGGAGTCAGTGGTATTTCATGCCATGTAACAACTTTAAAGATGGCTTAAACTGGAGGATGTTGTTTGAAAATATTAGTACTCTGTTAGCATTGAATACTAATTGATGCAATTGCTGCAGAAGTTCTGTTGCTGAGAAAAATGATGATTTTTCGTTGGGAAAAATGATAAACTACCATCTGGATCACGAGCTCCTAGTGATCTTTCCAATCCCCCTTGCATTCGATAAGCTAACCATCAGAGACATCTGAGCATACGTTTGTGGCCATCATCCTCTTTGATCATGAACCCAAACCTTGGTTGGTCCAATTGTTAGCCTGATTTCTCCCTTCCCATCTCCACTAGCTACAATACACATCCATACCAAGAACTATACAACCCCCACCCCCAACAGAGACTCCAACCCTTGTCCCTAGCAGCTAGTGCAAAACATATCTCATGACCCAACCAGATCCTCCATACCCGAATTCCACTCCATGATTACAGAACACACAAAGTTCAGGTTTTAAGTGCACAAAGCGCACACAGTGTGCAAGTCACAATCTATAAAGATTTTGTGGTGTAAATGTTTTTATATTTGAATTTAGCAATTAATGTTCCTTTCTAACATCATAAGGTTTTCATGACATATTGGATGTAATATTTGTATGCTTCTAATGGCTTTGGGTGCTTTGAAATCCTTTATAGAAATAACTCCATTCTGCTTCTCACTGAGAAGTGTTCCTGCATCACAGACCCCACTTTCAGGAGGATTTACAAAGTCTAAAATATTCCTCAAAGCAGCCTGCCAATGTGCATAAATTAGCCACCAGTAATATTCCATATTTTCCTTTTCTAATTCATGTAATATAAGTTCATATTTTGAAGATTAATTTTGGAATTAGTTTTAAATGCATCAAAGTGGAATAATAGCTTCATCTGCATGATATCATTTATCATTGAATTGATACTCTCAGAACCAGCCTCTAAGTTTATTTGCTCAGAATGCTGTGAGCCATGTTGGCCACTTGATGCTGGAAGTGACTGTAGAACAGGCAGGGATCTCTCCACCAGTCAGGTTGTCTTTGCGCACTCCGTAGCCTGCTCTTTTCCAGTTCTGAAGCGAAGTAAATACCTGACAGTGGGAAGGCTGAGAGCATTCAGAGCATGCAAAAAGTGAAAAACGATGGGTAAAGTGAGATAGGATATCAAATCCAAAGCGAGACCAGGGGCAGGTGCATCCATAAATATGTTCTATCTTTTGGTTCTCATGTTTCATTGGTTGGTGATAGCCATGTGACTGATAGTATAGCAATGTTCCCATGGTTGTCATAAGATTGTAAAACGACACTTTATGCAATAAACATCTATCCTGATTGATGATTTGTTGCTGCATGTACCAAACTTTCTGAATGGCAGCACAAGTATTCTAACATTTACTCTTGCTAAGAGGATAATTACAGTACCAGCTTTTCAGTTCTGAAAAAAGGGCGACATGGGAGCACAGAGGAACATCTGGAACTCTCCAGGAAGGCCTTCTTTGTTGCTGCTGCTGTAGTGAGGTCCGGGTCTCTGCTGGGAAGAACAGGCTCCCAGTCCTCAGGGTCACGTTGCTGGTGGCTGGTGGCGGGGGCATTGTAGTGCGCTCAGCAGAGGATGGTGCTCAGAGAGGCTGTGCCGGAGGGGATGGTCGGAGGCTCGGAAGTTTGATGGACTCAGAGTCCGCTACGGTCGGGGCGCTTTCACTGTGTGCTGCGTCTGCGAGGCTGGGTCCGGCAGCGCTTTCATTGTGTGCTGCGTCTGCGAGGCTGAGTCCGGCGGCGCCATTAGATGTCCATAGCGGGGGTATTCCCTTCTGCCGCCTGCGTGGGATGACGAGTCTATCGGGACCCTGAGGACTTGTGGAAACTGTGTGGTGGTTTCTTTCAAACTTACAGTCTTTTAACATCTTGGACTATTTTTACTGTGCCCATGGTCTGTTTTTTTTTTATCAATTATGGTATTGTTTGCACATGTTGTAACTATGTGGTTTTGTGTAGGTCTTGTAGCTTTAGTTTTTGGTTTGTTGGGTGGTAGAGTTGGTCTCCTGACTTGGTGTGTCTGGGTAGTCATTTTGTCTGGTGGATTTGGAGCTCCTTTCCGGGGAACGTGCTAAGATGGTAGCACAATATTAATACGCAGCAGCCTCTCCGGACTCTGGATTGGGGATTGCCAAACATTATGTGGATTTTCTGGTGTAGTCTGTTTTGTCATATGCTTTTGTGATATCATTCTGGAGGAACGTTGTTTCATTTTTTAACTGCATTGCAGTTGTGGTTTCTAAGTGACAATAAACCAAAATTCAATTCAATTCAATTAATACCATAGATTACCTATTGATGTTACCATCGCCATTTTTACATTGCAAAGCACATTTAATTAAAATTAATTCTAACTGACTTAAAATAGAATCTATATACAGGATGATAATACATCAATGTGTGTGCAATGTCACTGCCTCGTAAAGAATGCTGGATGCGGTAACTATCCAAACAAGGAAAATAATTTAGTTTCACTTCCAGATATTTTTTTAATGATTTTATATGGACATTGATCCAGGTGCCAGAGAGAATCCTCCATCTGCTCTACTATGAATCTGGTTCAGATACCAGTTTATAGGAAGAGTATGAAAACTCAAAGTACAGGAAGGATTCAGTAGAACAGTTACAAGGATGACAGATGTTATTTACATGAAAGGAATAAGGATTCTGTTCTTCTTAGAGCAGAGGGGACTGAGAGAGGATTTGATAGAAACATTGATGACCATTAACGCTAGTAAAGAGCAATCAGAAAGCAATTTTCATTAATTTTTCTTTTAACTTCCTCTCTTCACATTTCCAATAACTAGCCATATACTGTCACTCACCTGCGTGACGCAGGGCAACTCACGGTAGCCAACTAACTTACCACTGCATGTCTTTGAGATATGAAAGGAACTGAAAACCCAAAGAAAGCCTACGTAGCCACAGGGAGGTACAGGTAAGCACCATATAGACAACGTCAGACGTCCAGATTGAATCCACTTACCTAAGTTTGCTAGGTAGCAGATCTATGAGCTGGACTACAAATGCTTCATAGCGTCATGCATTTTTAACATGTGATGCCTACAAGTGTTCACAAGTGTCTAAGTCCTAACCAGAGATTTGTAAAGTTCTAGTACGATCCAGAGGCAGAAGTAAATCAGAAAATCATAAACACCAAAGATTCTACAAAGCTAGAAATTTTGCTTGGATTTCCAGCATCTGCAGATTTTCTGTTGTTTGTACCACACATGAAGTCAGGCAACATCTAAGGAGACTAAACAGTCTGAAAACGTAGGTGGAAGGAAGCTGAATTATTACAAGCTGGCAGAAGATAGGTGAAACCAAGTGAGTGTGAAATTAAAATAAGTACAAATGTGTTCAGTCAGCAATGTTAGCAATATGTCTGTACTTGAAAGAAACTTAAGCTACTTCCACCCAAGGTATGAACTTTCATATTGATGTGAATCATAACCCAAGATTCACAGCCCCTTTGCTTAATGGTGTTGGTAACCTCTGGCCTAGGTAATTCATGTCTTTTTAACCACCTTATCATCTTCCCATTGTTACCATTAAGGTTTTGTGACTACATATTGTTGGGATAGCAGATTTCTAGATTTGATAGAAATCTGTAAAACTGTAACAGGATTATGCAGACTAGATATTCTCAGTAGCTGGTGTGTCCAGAATCAGGAGTCACAGCTTTAGGGTAATGGCATGAAGTTTAGGAAACAATCCTTTGCCCAGGAATTGCTAAACCTGTGGAATTCCCTACCACAAAACTTTGACAAACTTCTATAGATGTACAGTGGAGAGTATCCTGACTGATTGCATCCTGGCCTGGTATAGAAATACCGATGCCCAAGAATGGAAACACCTATAAAAGGAGGTGGATACTGTGTTATTCTGTGTGTACGTAATAAAGAAATTCAGTTCCCAGTGGGCAATGATGACGGTTCATCCCGGAACTGGAAGTGATGATGGTGAGCTGGTCACATGCGCTCAGTACTGAATGGACTTGAGTAATAAAAATGTTCTAGCTTTTATTAAGAACAAACATAATATGGTGTCAGAAATCAGAGTAAGGTCTAAACATAGAGAGTAAGTGTACTGTGTTTACCACAGAGATGTTAAGCTCTGACAGAGAAAAGCTACTGATCAACTCTGTCGGATATGCACACTAGTCGCACCATGCTCAATTTTCTGAATCCTAACTTTGTCTGAGGTCTTACCAACATCTGGCTCCCATCCCCCTGCAACTCTAGTTTAAAGCCCATGTGTTGCCCTTAAGGCATTTGTTTAGCTTTATTACATTTTCGTTTTAGTAATTCGTTTGTAATTATTTTCTAGTTAAAGTTAAGGTTGATAACTACGTTGCAGTTGTTGAAGGTAAATTCATTATCTGTGATGTATCGCAGCATGTGATGATGTCACACCTGGTTTCGCCGCGTCTTGTGGGTAAATACTGGTTTGGAGAAACGAGAAGGCGGGGGCTTGTGTGTGCAGGATCAGTGCGAGAGAAGTTCCATTTCTACGCACTAAGAAACATCATAGAAGCAACGCCGCAAGTTCATATGACAGTCGATATGTTGAAGTAAAAATGTTAACTCTGTTTCTGTTAAAAGTAATGATGGTTGATAAAGTTGATTTTCTTGTGCTATTGAAAGTGTTGCTGGAAAGTTTGTGTTGAAGTGTATTTAAAGCTGTTGATATTGTAGGTGGATTCTGACTGTATGTTGTACTTCAATGAGACTTTAATGTAATATAGTTTGTTGTAGTTTTACTTTTACATGTGGATACTGTGGGCCCCCTACCAGTGTCCTGAGGAGCGCGGGACCTCCTAACCATGGTAGACCGGTTCACGAGGTGGCCTGAGGCGGTCGCGCTCACCGACACATCTGCCGATTCCTGCGTCCGAGCACTGATTGCAACCTGGGTAGCACGCTTCAAGGTACCGGCCCACATTACTTCCGACAGAAGTGCCCAGTTCACCTCCAGCCTGTGGTCGGTTGTGGCCAGCCTGTTGGGAACGCAGCTACACCACACAACTGCCTACCACCCACAGTCAAATGGACTAGTGGAACGCTTCCACCGTCACTTGAAGTCGGCTCTCACGGCCCACCTGAGAGGACCTAACTGGGTGGACGAGCTTCCCTGGGTCCTGCTTGGAATTCGCACAGCGCCCAAAGAGGATTTGGACGCCTCGTCAGCCGAGTTGGTGTACGGCGCACCCCTGGTCGTCCCAGGAGAGTTCATACCAGCCTCAAGGGGGCAAGAGGAAGAACCCGCAGCAGTCCTCGAAAGACTACGTGAGAGGCTCGGCAACCTGGCCCCCGTACCGACTTCACAGCACGGACAGACCCCGCCCCATGTACCCAAAGACCTGCACAACTGTAAGTTTGTGTTTGTACGAAGGGGCGGACACCGGGCACCATTACAGCGGCCGTACGAGGGGCCGTTCAAGGTGATCAACAACAACGGGTCCACATACGTTCTGGACATTGGGGGGAAAGAGGAGGTTTTCACGGTGGACCGACTCAAACCAGCCCATGTGGACTTGGCGCAGCCAGTCGAGGTTCAGGCACCGCGGCGCAGAGGCAGACCTACCAAACAGAGGCTGATCCAGGCTGTGGACATTGGGGGGTATATCGACGGTTGTCGGGGGGGGGGGGTTATTTGGCGACCCACTTTCTGCGCAGGTGAACCGGCTCACAAATAGCCAGCGTGCGGGGAGAGACTTTGGTAATGCACCCCTGACGTTATTTCCGCCCGGAGAGGGCGGGCGCTAGGGATTAAGTGCCAGCGCTGTGAAGTTTGAATAAACTAGTCTCGAAACGACTTACCGACTGCGTGTCGTTGTCTCTAGCTCTGTATGTAGTACATTGCTACACTCTCACCTTTCAGCTGCAGAAAAGAGCCCAGTAATCCTGCCCAAAGACAGCCACATGTCCTTACTGCTCACACGCCATCACCATGAACAGGTAAGGCATCAAGACCGTCACCTGAGGGAGGGAGCAATCGGGGCAGCGGGACGGTGGATCTTGGGAGGCAAAACACTGATCAATTCAGTACTCCACAGATGTGTAACCTGCTGGAAACTGCGAGGGAAGCTGGAAGTTCAATGTATGGCGGACCTCCCACCAGAACGCCTCAAAGCCTGCCCTCCTTTTACGTATGTGGGGCTCGATGTATTTGGTCCCTGGACCATCACCACTAGACGCACCAGAGGACAAGCAGAGAGCAAGCGGTGGGCCATCATATTCAGCTGCACGAGTTTGAGAGCGGTGCACATTGAGGTAATCGAATCTTTAGATACATCCAGCTGCATTAACGCTCTCAGACGCTTTTTTGCACTAAGAGGCCCTGAAAAACAGTTAAGATCTGATTGCAGCACAAACTTTGTTGGAGTGTCCAAGGAGCTCGGGATGGACAAAATGGTGCAAAGGTACTTCAGTGAGCAGGGATGCAACTGGGATTTCAACACACCACACGGCTCTCACACAGGAGGCTCATGGGAGCAGATGATTGGCATTGCCAGAAGAATCCTTGATTCAATGTTTTTGCAGCAACGCACCCGACTGACCCACAACGTACTGTGCACACTAATGGCAGAGGTCACAGCCATTATAAATGCACAACCACTCCTACCTGTTTCTTCGGACCCGGAAAACCCCTTCATGCTCTCGCCATCAATGCTCCTTACGCAGAAGGCAGGAGCTCCCCCTCTACCAGGGGACTTCTCAGATAAGGACTTGTACACAAAGCAATGGAGACAGGTTCAGGCTCTGGCAAATCAGTTCTGGTCTCGTTGGAGACATGAATATCTAACTTTGTTGCAACACAGACAAAAGTGGACAGAACCTCGCAGGAATCTTCAACTTGGAGATTTAGTCCTGCTCAGGGACAAGCAGATCACCCGCAACTGTTGGCCAATGGGCAGAATTACTGCCACATTTCCTGATAAGGATGGACATGTCAGGAAGGTTGAGTTGAAAACTAATGACCAAGGTGATGTGAAGACTTACCAAAGACCAGTTGCAGAAGTCATTCTACTTCTACCTAAAGACTGATCTAGAGACTGAAGTTTTATATCATGTTCATAGTGACCTTAAAAAGGCCAGGCGGGGAGTGTGTTGCCCTTAAGGCATTTGTTTAGCTTTATTATATTTTCGCTTTAGTAATTCGTTTGTAATTATTTTCTAGTTAAAGTTAAGGTTGATAACTACGTTGCAGTTGTTGAAGGTAAATTCATTATCTGTGATGTATCGAGGCACGCGATGACATCACACCCGGTTTCACTGCGTCTTGTGGGTAAATACCGGTTTGGAGAAATGGGAAGGTGGGACCTTGTGTGTGCAGGATCAGCGTGAGAAAAGTTCCATTTCTACGCACTAAGAAACATCATAGAAGCAATGCCGTGTTCATATGACAGTCGATATGTTGAAGTAAAAATGTTAATGCTGATTCTGTTAAAAGTAATGACGGTTGATAAAGTTTATTTTCTTGTGCTATTGAAAGCGTTGCTGGAAAGTTTGTGTTGAAGTGTAGTTAAAGCTGTTGATGGCATAGGTAGATTCTGACTGTATGTTGTACTTTAATGAGATTTCATTGTAATATAGTTTGTTGTAGTTTTACTTTTACAAATATTTATGATGCGAATCTGATGCCAAGAAGGAAACAAATACAGGATATATTTTGTATTGTTTATCAACAGTTTTCACCATACGTTAATGTGGAAGAGTGAACAGTAAACGGTTAATCTTACTGTGATCCTGTCTTCATTGACTTCGGTTTAACTTGGTGTTAGTTCAGAGTTTCTACACCCTGCACGAGAACACTACAGCCCATCATGCAGCACTAACAAACCTTCCCACTATATTAGTCCCCCTCTAGTTCAGGTGCCAACCGTCCTTTCTGTTCAGGTCCCACCTTCCTTGGAAGACAGCCCAATGATCTAAAAATCTTATGCACTCCCTCCTACAGAGCTCCTTAGCTAGGTGTTAAACTGTATAATCTTCCTAGTTCTGACCCCACTAGCACGTACTGTACAGCAATCCTGAGATCACAACCCTGGAGCTCCTTCCCTTTTAACTTAGCACATAACTCCCTGAACTTCCTTTGCAGAACCTCATCACTCATCATACCCATGTCATTGGTACCTACATGGACCATGACTTCTGGTTGTTCACCCTCCCTCTTAAAAAAGCTGAGGACTTGATCCAAGACATCCTACACCCTGGTACCCAGGAGGGAACATACCATCCAGGAATCTTGTTCTCACCCACAAATCCCCTATCACTGCAGCATGCCTCTTCTCTCCCCACTTCCCTTCTGAGTGACAGAGGCAGAGGCAGACTTATTTCCAGAGACTGTGACTTTCCTGTTAGGTCATCATCCCAGACGGTATCCAGAGTTTTTGAGGGGATGGCCACAGTGGTACTCTACACTTGGTCCTCAACCCCCTTCCCCTTCTTGTCACCCAGTCTCCTGTGTCCTGCATCTTGGGTATAACTACCTATCTATTTGTCCTATCACCCCTTCAGCCTGCCTAATGACCAGAGTTCATCCAGTTCCAACTCCTTAATGCAGTTTGTTAGAAGCTGCAGCTGGATGTAGTCGCCTAGGATACTGATCTCCCTTCTTCCCTCATCTCGCAAGAGGAGCATTTCACTATCCTGCCTGCCCTCTCTACTGTCATAGCTGAGCAGATATGAAGAAGGGGGGAAAAAAGCATGAGCTTTTCTTTGGTTTGCTTTCTCTGACTGAAGCCTCTCTTTGCTGAAGCCTCGAAGAGCTAAAGCCTCAAAATCACCACCCTACGCCCACTCCGATGATAGCTGCTGTACTTGCCCCGCCTTCCTTTAATTTGCTCTCACTAGTCAATAACAAATACTAATTGGCTGCTGGTCAAAACTCTTTCACTGCCAGAGGTAGCTCTGCATTCTTACCAGATCCAGACAAAGTGAGGGGCACCTCTGAGAAGCAATCATGTGGATCTATGACCACAAGTTCCAACCAATAGCTGTGACATGTCAACTGTCAGTACAGCAAAGGGGACAACAGATGTGAAAAATGAACACGTTGATCAGAGTTATCAAAAAGACACTAATATTAATGCAGCAAGTGAAAGCAATACATCCATGGAAACAATTAGCAGACCAAAAAGCAAACACGAGGAAATCTGCAGATGCTGGAAATTCAAGCAACACACACAAAATGTTGGTGCAACACAGCAGGCCAGGCAGCATCTACAGGGAGAAGCATTGACGACATTTCGGTCCGAGAACCTACCTCATAGACTCATTGAAAGGTGATGAGTGAACAAGACCCTGTATTTGCTCATTACAATTGAAGTTAATGTAGATATCTTTATTGGAAAGGATTATTGTTCCTTGCAGGTTTATGAGGGCATACTATTGTGTTTGTTTTTCTTTAAAGGGGGAAGATGTGTTATTATGTATATACATAATAAATAAATTCAGTTCCCAGTGGTCAATGAAGGCAGTTCATCCCAGAACTGGAAGTGATTATGGTGAGCTGGTCACACACGCTCAGTGTTGAACAGACTGGAGTAATAAAATTGTTCTAGCATTTACCCACTAGGTTTGTTTTTATTAAGAACAAAGATAACATATACAGCCCAATTCTTCACAAGAAAGCCCTCCCCGCCATTGTGCACCTCTACAAGGATCGTTGCCACTTGAATGCAACATCCACCATCCAGGTCATGCTCTCTTCTTGCCGCAGCTGTCAGGAAGGAGGTACACGAGCATTAGGTCTCACAGCACCATGTTCATGAACAGTGATTCCTTTTCAACAATCAGGCTCCTGAACCACCAAGAATAACTTCTCTCATCCCAACACTGAAGTGATTCCGCAACTGATGGACTCACTTTTAAGGACTCTACAACTCATATTCTCAGTATTATTGTTTATTTATTATCTTTATTTGCATGACTTGTATTATTTTCCAGATTGGTTTATCATCTTTATGTGCAGTTTTATATTGACTGTTATAATTCTTTGAATGGTACTTTTACTATGAATAACTGCAAGAAAATAAATCTCAAGGTAAAACTATGTGGAGACATATACATACTGTACTTTGATAATAAATTTACTTTGAACTTTTTGTGTTGTGCAGTCCATACATTCACAATTTTATCAGTTACTGTATATACACTGGCCGTGTTAACATATTTTGTGCACAGAGCACCATTGCCTTTCTAGGATAACACAACCTTCGAGAGTTTGAGAAGCTTCTACAAAGGCCTTAGTCCCTCAATGTCTCGTAGCAGAAGCACATTGGACTGCAGTCCTTTACCACAAAGCCTCAGCATTGTCTGAACTGACCTCCAGTATATCCCTTAGTCTGCGGTCTGGAAAGTGTACATTGGCAGCATTCCCTTACAGACGTTTTGCTTTGTACTGAAAGACCAACAAGATTCAGGCAGACAAAAGAGCATCTTTCATCATGTAGATGATCTTCCAACAGCACTTACGATTTGTCATAGTATGTGTCCCTGAGATCAGAGTGTTCTCTGCTACACACCACTTGGAATAGACAATGAAATATCTTCTTCTAGGCCTTCGTAGCAAATGCAGAGTCTGCAGGCTGACCAGCTCATTCTCATTGTAATCATCTAAAATGCAGTGAATGCTGAGCATGAGATTATGACCAAACCGGAAAATTTCTGACAGGGAAAGCCTCTCCCATACCAGTTGAGCAAGTTGAGGTATCTGTTAGTGAATTCTGCTGATGATTTGGACTATGTGCTCAGAGAACCACCCCAGAGAATCCAATGTGGCTTTGTCCCACACTGCCTGCAGGACTTGCAGCCAAAGGTGGTTTGTCAAAAGAACTTTCCCACAAAGAACAGATAGTGTCAGGGCCACGCCTATCCTTCACAACACTATAGACTGGTGGAGGTTCAGCATGTAGTGTTACTTACCTGATGCAGCCACACAGAAAGGTGTCAACTAGATTGAGTGCAATGCTGGGTACGCTTTTACCTTCATTGTCCTGGGAACTTGTGTACTGTAAACCATTGGTCCCATTACATCTTGGATCCAGTTGAACAACAAATAGCTTTGATGATTATTATAGCAGTAATGAGTCACAACATCACCAACAGCACCTTGTATCTGATAACCAGGAGTTAGTGAGATGGTCAGCCACTCCCTCAGTACCAGCTATCGTGTAACCTTGCCTTTCTGGTCCAGCTATTTTTCGTTACTCGACTCAGGTTATCGAGGCAAACAACTAAATGCATTACAAAACCTTGCAAACGATTCTGCTAAAAGTGCTTCAGACTACAACTGTACCTCATCCTCCAACTTCGACACACCCCGCCCCCCGTCGCCAAGTCCGTGCGCGCATGCGCATCCACCCCCTTACCAGGAAGTGAGGTCGAAATTGGAGCGCGAGCCGCCGGGAACATCCGGCGGTGGTAACGGCTTGGCGAAGATGAACAGCCGGCTGCAGGAGATACGGGAGCGGCAAAAGCTGCGCCGGCAGCTCTTGGCTCAGCAGGTGAGAGCGAGGGAAAGCTCCTCGTGTCACGGAGGGACTTGCTATTCCGCCTCTCCCTCGCCCGGAGTATAGGTCCCCCACTCGGGCCTGCATTCCCTCGCCAGATCCGGCATGGGCATAGTCCGCCAGAGGGATGTTGCCGTAACCCCTCCAGAACTCAGGTTCCTAAGAGGGAGAGGCTAAAATCTGATGTACTGGTAACTTCAGAGACATGAAATAGCATCAGATTCAGATTTGTTTCCCATTCAGCTTTATTTATCTCATGTACATGCCGCTACACATTCCGACACCAACATAACAAGCCCACAATGTTCAACACAGTGTAACACAATACAAGCAGCAGCAACGACAAGCAATATAACAGCAGCAAAGCAAACCTCTTTCCTTCAGAAATCGAGGTGCAAAGGGACTCGAGATTATTAAATATTGTAGGTTGAATAAAAGGTAATGAAGGCAAATACAATGTTAGCGTTGAACGGACTAGAATGTAAAAGCAGGAATGTAATGTTGAGATTTTATAAGGCATTGGGCAGACTGCACTTGGAGTATAGTGAGCAGTTTTGGACTCCATATCTAAGAAAGGATGTGCTAGCATTGGAGAGGGACCAAAGGCAGTTCATGAGCATGATTCCTGGAAAGAGGAGTGATTGATGGCTCTGTGCCTGTACCTGATAGCGTTCAGAAGGATGAGGTGGGATCTCATTGAAACCTACTGAATATTGAAAGGCCTAGTTAAAGTGGATGGGAAGAGGATACTTCCAATAGTGGGAGAGTTTTGATCTAGAGGGCACAACCTCAGAAAAGGGTGTCATTTTAGAACATTTTAGAATGAGGAGAAATTTCTTTAGCCAGAGGGTGTGAATCTGTGGAATTCATTGTCACAGATGACTGTGAAGTCCAAGTCAATGGGTATATTTAAAATGGAGGTTGATGGGTTCTTGATTAATCAGGGCTTCAAAAGTTGTGGGAAGAAGGCTGAGGAATGGGGGGAGAGGACAAATCAGCCATGATGGAATGGCAGAGCAAACTCATGAGGCCAAATAGCTTAATTCTTTTCTTGTGTCTTATGGCTTGGCACCCTGAGAGGTGATCCCGCAGGTCCAGGGGGCTCCTAATTAGAGCTGTAGTTGAAGCATCATGGGACCTGGGCTCAGGGATGCTTTAGAAGTTGGATTTAGTTGTAATTCAACTTTGTTAATTTTCCTTGCCTTGTCTGTACAATCGGAATTTCTCATCTAGTTCTGTTGATGGTGGAAGAGGAGAAACGCAAATTTATGTAACTTAATCAGGCACAATGTTGCAGGTGTTCAAAAATGAAAATAGCACTTTTAAAACTAAATGGGAAAGCAATAGACAGGCAAGTGACAGCATTACAGATCAATCAGAACACTGTCACTTGGTGTGTAGATAGAAAATGTTGAAAATACTTAGCAAGTTGGTCAAATTCCATAGAGTGTTGTGATGAAAGATCATAAGAGTGAAATGTTAATTCCTTTCCTCTATCTCGAGACACAGTATATCATCAGTAAATGTAGCATTTACATTTTTTTCAGATTTACATTATGTGATGTGTAGTTTTGCTTTGGGAATGCTTAACGGTGGACTGGAAGTTGTCAGTTCACACTAGTGACACTCTTTACGAAGGTTATAGTGCAAGTGTTGTTTTTAATGTATTGTTATTGAGCTGTTAAGATACTGCCCAGAAGAAGGCAATGGCAAATCACTTCTATAGAAAAATTTGACAGGGGCAATCATGCTCATGGAAAGACTTTGATTGTCCACATCATATGGCCCAGCAGATAATGAATGAACAAAAGGGGCTGTACTTATTTTGTACTTGAGATGTAGATATGATTCCTGATCTAATTCAAAAATGGTCTTGTTAGGCAGTTTTACAAATCAAGAGGACAACCTGGTTTTTCACTTAATATTGGTCATGTAACGTACATTTAATCTTAATATTCCAAAAAATATGTTCCTCAATGTGATGATCATTAAAGCTTCATTAGGTAATGTATAAGCTAGCTTAGCTGGAGGATGAAAACCTGCAGGGGGATTCAAGAAAGTGAGAAACAAGCAGGAAGTAGATGTTAAAAAAGAGATGAGGGCAATTGATATCTAGAAAGAACACTTAAAATGGAAAAAGAGATGGTGTGGTATTGATTAGGGAAGAGATCAGATTACTGGTATCAAATGGACTTGGTTCAGCAGATTATGATATAAAATTTGAATCAATTTGGGTGCCAAGAATTAGCAAAGGACAGAACAAATTGATTAGTGCTTATTTGCAGACTTCCAAATGGTAACTGTAATAAGACCATAAAACTGTAAGATATAGGAGCAGAAGTAGGCCATTCAGCCCATCGAGTCTGCTCTGCCATTCAGTCATGACTGATCCAATTCTTTCAGTCATCTCAAATCCCCTGCCTTCTCCCCATACTTTTGATGCCCTGACTAATCAGGAACCTATCTGTCTCTGCCTTACATGCATCCAATGACTTGGCCTCCACAGCCATTTGTGGCAACAAATTCTGCAGATTTACCACCCTCTGACTAAAGTAATTTCTCAGCATCTCTTCTAAATGGACGTCCTTCAATCCTAAAGTCGTGCCCTCTTGTCTGAGACTCCCCTACCATGGGAAATAATTTTGTCATATCTAATCTGTTCAGGCCTTTTAACATTCGGAATGTTTCTATGAGATTCCCCCCCCCCCCCCCACCTCATTCTCCTGAACTCCAGGGAATACGGCCTCATATGGTAACCCTTCCATTCCTGGAATCATTCTGGTGAATCTTCTCTGAACCCTGTCCAATGTCAGTATATATTGGATGTGGCATGAATTAGGAAAGTCAAGGTGCATATAGAACATAGAACAGTACAGCACAGGAACATGCCCTTCAGCCCACAATGTCGTATAAAAAAGGATCCCTTCAATCTACACAATGTCCATATCCCTCCATCTTTCTCACATTCATGTGCCTGTCTAAACGTTTCTTAAAAGGCTCTAATGTATTTTTCTCTACCACCATACCAGGCAGCCTGAGTAAAAAAAAAACTTGCTCCTTATATCCCCTTTGAACTTGCCCCCCTCACCTTCAGTGTGTGCCTTCTGGCAGGAATGATACCACATGGGGCTTTAATCTACATAGATTGAGTTGGAGCATGTCCATTTCTTTCTGTTTGCATCATAAGTTTATCTGCCGTATTTTTAATGATGCATATGTAAAATTGGGAAACTGTTTTCATTTCTATACTTTGATCCCACTGGATTTTGTTGCTATTCTATTTAATTTCACTCAACAAATCAAGTTACGTTCAATAAGTTAATAAGGTAATAGCTTTCTCGGTCAAGACATTAAGGAAACAGCCAGGGTGGAGACTATTTTTGCACAGGAGTTTGTCTACAAGGTTAGACACATGGAGTGGGAGTTATACACTGTTATAGATTGAGAATTGACTTGGACAGGAAGTAAAGAGTGGAAAGAAGGAGAATCTTTTCAGATTGGCAAATTGATGAGTGGGCTACTGAAGCAATTAGTGCTTGGGCTGGAGGCATTCACAATCCATAGCAACAGTTTGGCTGAGGTAATCAGATAACATCTTGCCAATGTTGTTTATGATAAGCCAGGTAGGTCTGGAGGAAAATGTAAATAGGGTGAGTACACTTAAGTGAATGTCAAGCACCTACCAAATGTCATTATCCTTCGAGGTGCGTAAAACAGAAAGCTGAACTATATTTTTTAAATGCAGAGATTGGGTACTATTAAATTAGAAATAACTTAACCAAACAATCACTGAAAGTCAACATCCAGGTATAACAATGATCAGGAAAGCAAATGTTATGTTGGCTTTTACTAGAAGATTTGCATACAAGAATATGGAGGCATTACTATTGTACAGGTCCTTGAATAATTAACTAGAGTCTTGTGTATAATTTTAGTCCTTTCATCTAAGAAAAGGTGCACATGAGTTCTGGAGGTGGTGAGTTTGCTGTATATGGAGAGATGAAGATGCTTTAGAGTTACAAGTAATAGGGTAATGTCACAATTGTAATGGGCATTTCAGTATGCAAGGGGATTGGAAAATCAGGTTGGTGTCAGATCGCAAGAAAGTGAATTTGTTGAATGCCTTCGAGGTGGCATTTTAGAGCAGCTTGTGCTTGAGCCAACTCGGTAAAAGGCTCTTAGATTGGGTGCTGTGTAATAATCCCTCAGTTTATTAGGGAGCTTAAGGTAGAGGAACCATTAGGAGACAGTGATCATAGTATGTTTGAATTCATGCTGCAGTTTGAGAGGGAAAAGCTTAAGTCACATGTATCAGTATCACAATGGAATAAAGAGAATTAGAGGCATGAAAGAGGAGCTTACCCAGGTGGATTGTAGGGGGATGCTGTCAGGAATGACGGCAGAGCAGAGGTGGCTAAAATTTCTGGGAGTAGTTCACGAGGCGCAATATTGATATGTCCCACAGAAGAAGTAGTTCTCAAATGGCAGGTATCCTGGCTGATAAGGGAAGTTAAGGACTGCATAAAAGCCAAGGAAAGGGCATATAAATTAGCAAAAGTGAGTGGGAAGTTTTAAAAATCCAATAAAAGGCAACTAAAAAGGCATAAGAAGGGAAAAGATGAAATGAGGACAAACTAACCAATAATATAAAGCAGAATACCAAAAGTTTATTTTGTATATAAAGAGTAAAAGAGAGGTGAAAGTTGCTGTTGGATTGCTGGAAAATGATGTTGGTGATGTAGTAATAGGAAACAAAGTAATGGTGGATGAACTTAATAAGCACTTTGCGTCAATCTTCATTGTGGAAGACACTAGCAGTGTGCCAGAGGTCCATGAGTGAGTGGCATTGCTATTACAAAGGAAAAAGTGCTAGGCAATTGGAAGTTCTTAAGGTGGATAAGTCACCTGGACCAGATGGACTGCATCACAGAGTTCTGAAAGAGGTTGCTGAAAAGAGAGTACATGTATTGGTTATTATCTTTCAAGAATCAGTTGAATCTGGCATGGTTACAGAGGACTGAAAAATTGCAAATGTCACCCTACTCTTTAAGAAGGGAGGAAGGCAAAAGAAAGGAAATTATAGGCTTTTGACAAGGTGCCACATGTGAGGCTGTTTACCAAGTTAAGTGCCCATAGTATTACAGGAAAGTTGCTGGCATGGTTAGAGCATATTGTCTGATGGGTAAGAGGCAGCCAGTGGGAATAAAAGGATCCTTTTCTGGTTGGCTGCTAGTGACTTGAGATGTTCAGCAGGGGTCGGTTTTGGGACCTTTTTTTATGCTGTATATCAGTGATTTAGATGATGGAATAAATGACTTTGTTTCCACATTTTCAGATGATACGAAGATTGGTGGAGGAGCAGGTAGTGTTGAGGAAACAAGTAGTCTGCTGAAGTACTGGGACAGATTAGGAGAATAGGCAAGAAAGTAGCAAATTAAGTACAATGTTGGAAAATGCCTGGTCATACACTTTGATAGAAGTAAGTGTAGAGACTATATTCTAATCAGGGAGAAAATCCAAAAATTGGAGATGCAAAGGGACTTGGGAGTCCTTGTGCAGAACACCCTAAAGGTTAACTTGTAGGTAGAGTCGATAGTGAGTAAGGGAAATGCAATGTTAGCATTCATTTCAAGAGGTCTACAATAAAAGAGCAGGGATGTGATGCTGAGACTTTGTAAGGCACTGGTGAGGTCTGGGGAAGTCTAGGACAATGGGGCACAACCTCAGGATAGAGGGGCATCCATTTAAACAGATGTGGATAAATCTCTTTAGCCAGAGGGTGGTGAATTTGTGGAATTTATTACCTTAAGCATCTATGGAGGACAGGTCATTGGGTGTATTTAAGGCAGAGCTTGTTAGGTTCTTTATTGGACACAGCATCAAATATTATGGGGAGAAGGCCGGGGTGTTGGACTGGCGGGAGGGTGGGGGGTGGAGAGGATCAGCCATGTTTGAATCACAGAGCAGACTCAATGGCCTAAACTCAAATGCTCCTGTGCTATGGTCTTATAATGCTGAAGTTTTATAAGACAGTAGTCAGGCTGCAGTTGGAGTATTGTCAACAGTTTTGGGCCCCATATCTCAGAAAGGATGTGTTGTCATTGAGTCCAGAGGAGGTTCACGAGGATGATTCTGGGAATGAGGTGGTGTACATATGAGGAGCATTTGGCAGCTTTGGGCCTGTACTCACTGGAGTTGAGAAGAATGCAAGGGGATCTCATTGAAACCTACGGTATGTTGAAAGAACTAGACAAGCTGGATGTGGAGAGGATATTTTCCATGGTGGAGATGCCCAGAATTAGAGGGCACAGCCTCAAAATTGAGTGGCGAATCTTTAGAAGGAATTTTCTTTTTTAGTAGTGAATCTCTGGAATGCTCTGCCATAGACAACTGTGGAGCCCAAAGCACTGGTTATATTTAATGTGAAAATTGATAGTTTCCTGATTGGTCAGGGCATCAATGGTTATAGCGAGAAGGGAAGTGTATCGGTTTGAGTGAGATCCAAGATCCACCATGATTGGAATGGTGGAGCGGACTAGATGGGCTGAATAGCCTAATTCTGCTGCTGTGTCTTGTGGTCCTATCCTGGAGCTTCCATTCCTTTTCAATAAATTATTTGGTTGTATCTCATTAATATATATTTTCATATTGTGTTATTAAATTGCCTTTTCTTAATAACCTTCATATAACAGTGGTTTTCAAGAATGCATTCACTCCATGGTACTAATGGAATGTTTCGCATTGAATTGTATAGCTTGGTCTGATGTAATTGTGTGTTCTATCACTATGCCTGTAAAATTCAGGGCATTGTCTCTCAAAACTACAATATTTTGTGTGGACAAATACATGTTCTATTCTGTTTCAAGTGATAAGAGAATTTGGGGAGGGGCCCAAGAAACTGCAGATGTTGGAAATTTGTAGCAACACGCAAAGGAAGCTGGAGGAACTCAGCTGCCCTGGCAGCATCTGTGGTAGGAAATGGACAGCTGACATTTCGGACCAGCATCCTTCATCAGGATTGGAAAGAAAGAGGGGTGCTAGTTAGTATAAAAAGGTGGGAGAAAGAGTGCAGCAAGTGTGATAGGTGGATCCAGGTGGTGGGTGGGGGAGAGAGGGGTAGAGTGGGAACAAAGCAAGAAACTCCGGTATGAGAGAAGTATGTTAAGATGGCAACATGTGGACACAGCTGCTTCTACAGGGTCGGCCAAAGGTGTTATTTCTTTTTTAAACTTAAGTTCTTAATGTCCTTGTAACCGTAAAACATAAGGTATTGATGATCTTCCCTGGCATTGAGTTGTTCATTGGCAGAGAAACTGAAGGAGCTGGTGTGCACCATGATGCTGCCTGCATCAGAAGGTGTTGGTGCACAAAGGCAGTATGCAGTCTAACAGCAAGTGATCATCTTAGTTGCATTTCTTGTGATCACAAGACCCTGTTGGACATCGATGTTGCAGTCTAATTCAATGGCGGACGGCAGGGTAACTGTGTGGCCTTGATTGTGGTGAGCTTTCAAGCCGTGTTGTCACTTGTTTGCAGCAGCCCAGAGAGTGGCATCTGAATTGGGTGCTGCACTGGATTGCCAGAGGTGTTGTGATGCAGCATCTGTGCTGGCTTCTGCCAGCGTTCGCTCGGTTGAAGGCAAGCTATATTGTCTTCGACTGCAGAATGGTCTTGGGGACTGGGACTATGTTTTTTTTGTATGACATGATTTTACTGCTATCTTGTGTGCCTTATGTTGTGTATGACTGTTGGTACAGTGTCTGGTACACCTTGACCCAGAGTAACACTGTTTCATTTGGCTGTATTCATGGATATTCATGTATGATTGAATGACAATTGAAATTGAACTTGCAACTGAGAGGTAATAGGTGGAAGTAACAAAGGGCTGAGGAGATGGAAGTTGATAGAGGACAGTGGATTTTTTTTGATGATTTGGAGGAGGAGACTGAGTAGCGTAGCAAAATTTGCTGATGACACTAAACTGAGTGGAAAAGCAAATTGTACAGAGGATGTGGAGAGTCTGCAGAGGGATATAGGTAGATTAAGTGAGTGGGTCAAGGTCTGGCAGATGGAATACAGCGTTGGTAAATGCGAGATCATCCACTTTGGAAGGAATAGTAGAAGAGCAGATTATTATTTAAATAGTGAAAGATTGCAGCATGCTGTTGTGCAGAGGAACTTGGGAGTGCTTGTGCATGAATCACAAAAAGTTAGCTTGCAGGTACAATAGGTTATTAAGAAGGCAAATGGAATTTTGGCCTTCATTGCTAGAGGGTTTGAATTCAAGAGCAGGGAGGTCATGCAACTATACAGGGTACTGGTGAGGCCGCACCTGGAGTACTGTGTGCAGTTCTGGTCTCCACACTTGAGGAAGGATATACTGCCTTTATATACTGCCAGGTTGAATCCAGAGATGAAGGGGTTAACCTATTAGCAGAGATTGAGTCGCCTGGGGCTATACCCTCTGGAATTCAGAAGAATGAGAGGGGATCTTATAGAAACATACAAAATTTTGAAAGGGATGGATAAGATAGAAGTAGGAAAGTTGTTTTCATTGGTAGGTGAGACTAGAGCTAGGAGACATTGCCTCAAGATTTGGGGAGAAGATTTAGGACGGAGATGAGAAACTGTTTTTCCCAGAGTGTGGTGAATCTGTGGAATTCTCTGCTCAGAGAAGCAGTTGAGGCTTCTTCACTAAATATATTTAAGATACAGTTAGATAGGTTTTTACATAGTAGGGGCATTAAGGGTTATGGGGAAAAGGCAGATAGATGGAGCTTGAGTTTATGGACAGACCAGCCATGACCTTATTGAATGGCAGGGGAGGCTCGATGGGCTGGATGGCCTACTCCTCCTCCTATTTCTTATGTTCTTATGAGCAAATCAAGCTGGTCTGGATTAGCACCTGGTTGAAGAGCTGGAGAATCAAGATCAGAGGTAGGACAGTGAGGGATGGTCTCACAGTATCTCCATCAAAGAGAGGAGGAAGCCTTCAAGGTCAGAGTTGATGTGTTTTATCACCAACCTCTCAAGAATAGTTTATTACTGTGGATGTCAGTGTTCTGGATGATGGTCATTGAAGCTGGTCACCACACTCTTCTCAGACACTGTCATAATGGAAGCTTGTTTGAAGTAGGTGGGCATCACAGACTGCCAAAGCAAGAGGTTAAACTTCTCAGTGAGCACTTCACTGAGTTGATCAACAACAGGTCTTCAGTAATTGGCCAGGTAACCCATCTTGGCTGGATGCTTTCCATGGGTTCACCCATCGGCCTCAGACTGAAGTCATAGGGTCATCGGGGGTTGTGGAAGTTCATGGTTCCTCCATGTTTTGATGGTCAAAGCAAACTTAATGCGAAGCCCTGTTACCTATTTTGCTTGATTTCACATTTGTAACAGATGTTAGCATTCAAGTCCTGCCACAGCTTTCAAGCATCCTTTGATTTAAGTTTAACTCAGAATTGCCACTTTGCCAGTGAGCATTAGGTATTCAAGGTGAGGAAGACGAGTATGACAAAACTGCTACATCTGAGCACCACAGAGAGTATATAATGAAACACAGCACGCACCCCTCCCCCCCCCATCTCCCCATCTTTTGCCTTGTCCAAATCAGCAGCTTGATCCGTCCTCTGGACAGATAGATATTTTGTTGATTGCAAAAGAAATTAAAGTGTCATGTAGCATTGCAAGTGTACAGATATAAATATTAGAAGAGAAGTGGAAAGGATAATAAATGTTAGAAACATAGAACACCTACAGCACAATACAGGCCCTTCAATGCTGTGCTGAACATGTACGCACTTTAGAAATTACCTAGGGTTACCTATAGCCCTCTATTTTTCTAAGCTCCATGTATCTATTCGGGAGTCTCTTAAAAGATCCTATCGTATCCTCTCCACCACCGTTGCCGGAAGCCCATTCCATGCACTCACCACTCTCTGAGTAAAAACAACAACTACTACTACTTACCCTTGACTCTCTTCTGTACCTACTTCCAAGCACCTTAGAACTATGCCCTCTGGTGTTAGCCATTTCAGCCCTGGGGAAAATCCTCTGACTATCCACACGATCAATGCCTCTCATCCACTTATACACCTCTATCAGATCACCTCTCATCCTCTGCTGCTCCAAGGAGAAAAGGTCAAGTTCGCTCAACCTATTCTCATAAGGCATGCTCCCCAATCCAGGCAATATCCTTGTAAATCTCCTCTGCACCCTTTCTATAGTTTCCACATCCTTCCTGTAGTGAGGTGACCAGAAATGAGCACAGTACTCCAAGTGGGGTCTGACAAGGGTCCGATATAGCTGCAACATTACCTCTTGGTTCTTAAACTCAGACCCACAGATGATGAAGGCCAATGCACTTATATGCCTTCTTAACCACAGAGTCAAACTTGTAAGTGTCCACAAGCAATCTAACAGGAGGGGGGGGGGGTGTTCATCATTTCCCCAGCTATAGATTGACTCATGGCTGAGAGTAAGAATTACCTCACATAGCTCTCTTTAGAATAGTGCAGTTGTTTTAGTCTATTACTAAAAGTGCTCCTCTGTTCAGCCAAGGTAGCTCACAGAGGGTGAGAAACATTGTTCAGACGTTGCCAGGATTTTCCGTAGGGTCCTTTGTTCTACCACAGCCTCCAGTGTGTCTGGTTTGATTCCTGTAACAGAGCCAGCCTTTCTAATCAGTTTATTGAGTTTGTTGGTGTCAGCTATATTGCTGTCATTGCCCCAGCACACCACTGCATAGAAGGTTGTACTGGCGATAACAAACCGGTAGAACGTGTAAAGGAGAGGCCTGCATACTCCAAAGGACCTCAGTCTTCTCAGGAAGTAGAGGCAACTCTGGTCCTTCTTGTACACAGCCTCTGTGTATCTAAAAACCTTTGAACCTGATCTCTGAATCTGGTAAACCACATCTTGGTAAAAATCAAAACACGCTATTCCTCATTTTAGAAGGCATTTGATAAGGTCCCACATAGAAGACTGGTGGGTAAAATCAAAGCTCAGGGCATCGGGGGGAAGGCATTGACATGGATAGAAAACTGGTTAGCAGATAGAAAGCAAAGGGTAGCGGTGAATGGGTGTTTCTCGGAATGGCAGGTGGTGACTAGTGGGGTGCCACAGGGCTCGGTATTGGGACCACAGCTGTTTACCATTTACGTTAACGATTTGGATGAAGGCATAGAAAATAACATCAGCAAATTTGCTGATGATACTAAGCTGGGTGGCAGTGTGACATGTGATGAGGATGTTAGGAGAATTCAGGGTGACTTGGATAGGCTGGGTGAGTGGGCAGATACTTGGCAGATGGCGTTTAATGTGAATAAGTGTGAGGTTATCCACTTTGGGAGTAAGAACAGGAAGGCAGATTATTATCTGAGTGGTGTAGAGTTGGATAAGGGAGAAATACAAAGAGATCTCGGAGTCCTTGTTCATCAGTCACTGAAGGTGAATGAGCAAGTGCAGCAGGCAGTGAAGAAGGCTAATGGAATGTTGGCCTTTATTACAAAGGGAATTGAGTACAAGAGCAAGGAAATCCTCTTGCATTTGTACAGAGCCCTGGTGAGACCACACCTGGAGTATTGTGTACAGTTTTGGTCTCCAGGGTTAAGGAAGGACATCCTGGCTGTAGAGGAAGTGCAGCGTAGATTCACGAGGTTAATTCCTGGGATGTCTGGACTGTCTTACGCAGAGAGGTTAGAGAGACTGGGCTTGTACATGCTGGAATTAAGGAGATTGAGAGGGGATCTGATTGAAACATATAAGATTATTAAGGGATTGGACAAGATAGAGGCAGGAAATATGTTCCAGATGCTGGGAGAGTCCAGTACCAGAGGGCATGGTTTGAGAATAAGGGGTAGGTCATTTAGGACAGAGTTAAGGAAAAACTTCTTCTCCCACAGAGTTGTGGGGGTCTGGAATGCACTGCCTCGGAAGGTAGTGGAGGCCAATTCTCTGGATGCTTTCAAGAAGGAGCTAGATAGGTATCTTATGGATAGGGGAATCAAGGGATATGGGGACAAGGCAGGAACCGGGTATTGATAGCAATTGATCAGCCATGATCTCAAAATGGCAGTGCAGGCTCGAAGGGCCGAATGGTCTACTTCTGCACCTATTGTCTATTGTCTATTTCCCTATGATACAGCAATCTTGCCCTTGGGTCTTCAGTTTTGTTCTCTAGTGGCTGTACATTTGCTAAAAGGATGCTGGGTAGAAGTGGTCTCATTCCTCTCTTTCAGCCTGGTTTGTTTTTTTCTCACCAACTGCCTCCCCACCCCCAGTGACATTTTTGGCCATGGTGATGAATGAACCTTTGTCAGCCTAAAGGTACTTTCATACCTGCTTGCTTGCTTGAGAGCTGTGACAGTCAAGTCCTTCAGAAGACTGTGAATTTCTGTAGTTCATTAAGTCAGTTCAAAATATGTAGCTTAAAGGGAATTGCATGCTGCAGTTTGCAGTGAGACTAATTGAAAAGCGGTATTTTTAGAAGTTTTGCCAGCAGATGTAGCCATGGTTCACCGGCGCCATCTTGTGATAAGTAAGAATTTTTCTTAAAGCATGTTAAATGTTCACGTTACTTTACAAAGTACTTGGGCAAACTATAATCAGAGAAATCTCTTCATTATTATTCTTTTGTTATACATAACAATATTTGGTAGTGAAAGTGATGTGATTAGACATCTGACTTTACACAGTTTTCTACTTTGTAGATTTAATGTTATAGCAGCAGGTGTATTAATTAATCTGGATTCTTAAATCTGCAGCATTGTTTGAAAATTATTTAGAATTGATGTTTTGTCATGTTCATTGTTGAAGTTTTATTTTTTGGGTATTTAGGAACATTTATTGAAGAGTTTCTTAGCGTATCCAAAAGCAATTTCCTGTCAGTTTTCAAATTCTTAGAAATGAAATAATTTAAGACTTCCGAAGATATTTTATTTATTTGCATGTTTGTATTGCCTAGAGAAAATTTTTATTCTACAGTAATCTGAAATTAGATTTCAATTTTCCCTGGTAGCTGTTGTCATTGGATTATGTAATGCCTTGCTAACTCAGTGTACTGAAGCATAAAGATAGCAATTGTTAGTCTTAAAAACTTGAATCTACAGTAATATTAAATCTATAAAAGCCACCAGCCAAGTTGACTATTGTATCAACACACAGAAAATGCTGGAGGCCAAGCAGCATCTATGGAAATAAAGTACAGTCAACATTTTGGGTCGAAACCCTTCGGCAGGATACCAACTATTGTATGTTTTGCCTCTGATTCCGACCTACACATTGGATTTTGATATTTTAATCTAAGATTCTTTCAGAAGTTAGGGAAGAGGAACAAAACATGTTGCTTTACAATCATTTTATTAAGCATTAATAGTACAAAGGAAAATTGAAACAGATGGTGACAGGTTTACTAAATGAAGATAAAAATAAGGTTAACAAGGTTAACTCCAGCTCTGGTTTTTTTCTCGTTGTTTACTCCTGAAGCCTTCCCCGTGAGTGGGTATATCTGCAAGGCAGTCGAGTTTTGAGATCAGAGCTTTCTTTTTTTTTATTAAACAAAATATACTTAATTCCAAAATAAAATTATATACAATAACCATTCAAAGACTTTCAGTTCTTTACAGTTGGTACCATTACTGTCTTTACATTTTCAAAGTTCTAATGTTTTGCCACCCACGTGGCACTTTATTCTTTTATATTTACATTCAGGGGGTATACCCCCAACCCCTCACACCTCAACTCCCACGGGAGAAGGACCCTAGACTGTGGTCCTTCCCCACCGGGCCCTTGTGGTGGCTGCACCGA
This sequence comes from Hemitrygon akajei, assembly GCF_048418815.1. Classification (NCBI taxonomy): domain Eukaryota; kingdom Metazoa; phylum Chordata; class Chondrichthyes; order Myliobatiformes; family Dasyatidae; genus Hemitrygon; species Hemitrygon akajei. The sequence continues at coordinate 99,968,773 of NC_133136.1, forward strand.
GTTTGAGTGCGTCCCTCAGCACGTACTCCTGCAGCCGAGAATGTGCCAGTCGGCAGCATTCCCCCACGGACATCTCCGTGTGCTGGTAGACCATCAAGTTTCAGGCCGACCAAAGAGCATCTTTCAACGAGTTGATGATCTGCCAGCAGCACCGGATGTTGGTCTCCGTGAGCGTCCCCGGGAACAGCCCGTAGATCAGAGAGTCCTCTGTTACGCAGCTGCTGGGGATGAACCTCGACAGAGCCCCTTCCATCCTCCTCCACACCTTCTCCGCGAACCCACAGTATGCAAAGAGGAGGGTCACCGACTCCTCCTGTCAGCAGTCCTCCCGTGGGCAGAAGGGTGTGGAGGCGACATTCCGGGCGTACAGGAGGGATCGGACTGGGAGGGCCCCTCTCACCGCCAGCCAGGCGAGGTCTTGGTGCCTGTTGGTGAGGTCTGGCGATGAGGCATTTTGCCAGATGTACTGGACAGTCTGCTCAGGGAACCACCCCACTGTGTCCATCACATCCTTCTCTTGCAGTGCCTGCAGGACCTTACGTGCTGACCACTGCCTGAAGGCCCTGTGGTCCAAGGTGTTGACCTGAAAGAACTTCTCTACGAAGGACAGGTATGGCAGCAACGACCAGCTGACAGAGATGTTGCGCGGGAAAGGGGCCAGACCCATCCCTCGTAGCCAGGGCGACAGGTAGGACCCGGGCACGTAGTGGTACTTGGTGCCCACGTACCTGGGATCCACACACAACCTGATGCAGCCACACACGAAGCTGGCCATCAGGGTGAGGGCGACATTGGGGATGTTTTTGCCCCCATTGTCCAGGGACTTGTGCATGGTGGTCCGTCTGACCCGCTCCATCTTGGATCCCCAGACGAATCTGAAGACGGCTCGGGTGATTTCCGAGCTGAAGGAGCGGGGGACTGGCCACACCTGCACCAGCCCTGAGATCACCTCACACCTGATGACCAGGTTCTTGCCCGCTATCGATAGGGAGCACCCTCCCCACAGCCCCAGTTTCTGTTTGACCTTGGCAGTCCGCTCCTGCCAGTTCTTGTTGCACGCCTCAGCCCCTCCGAACCAGACCCCCAACACCTTCAGGTGATCAGCCCTGATGGTGAAGGGGACGCTGGATCGGTCGGGCCAGTTGCCAAAGAGCATGGCTTCGCTCTTCGTGTGGTTGACCCTGGCCCCCGACGCCTGCTCGAACTGTTCGCAGATGCTGATCAGCCTGCGAACTGACCTCGGATCGGAGCAGAAGATGGTGACGTCGTCCATGTACAGGGAGGTTTTGACTTAGGTCCCTCCACTGCCTGGCAGCATCACCCCTCTTATGCCCCCATCCCTCCTGATGGCTTCAGCAAAGGGTTCTATGCAGCACACAAACAAGACGGGAGAGAGGGCAGCCCTGCCTGACTCCAGACCTGATTGGGAAGCTGTCTGTTTCCCACCCGTTGACCTGGACTGTGCTACAGATGTCCGTGTAGAGCAGTTTGATCCAGTTTCGGATTCCCTCCCCAAATCCCATTTTGGAGAGTACATCCGCCATGTACGTGTGTGATATCCTGTCGAAGGCTTTCTCCTGGTCCAAGCTGACCAGGCAGGCGTCCATCCCCCGTCCTGCACGTAGGCGATGGTGTCCCTCAGCAGCGCGAGGCTGTCTGAGATCTTCCTGCCCGGTACAGCACAGGTTTGGTCCGGGTGGATCACCTGCTCCAGTGCAGACTTGACCCTGTTGGCGATAGCCTTGGACAGGATCTTGTAGTCCACATTCAGGAGTGAGATGGGCCTCCAATTTCTAATGTCTTCCCTCTCCCCCTTCTGCTTGTAGATGAGGGTGATGATGCCCTTCCTCATGGATTCTGACATGCTGCCTGCCAGGAGCGTAGTATTGTACACTTCCAGCAGGTCAGGGCCCATCCGGTTCCACAGAGCCGAATACAACTCGACCGGTAAGCCGTCGCCTCCGGGAGTCTTACCCGACTCAAAGGAACGGACGGAGCCAGTCAGCTCGTCCAGGGTCAGTGGCTGCTCCAGACTCTCCCGCTTGCCGTCGTCTAAGACCTGTGTGATAGACGACGGGAAGTTCCGGGAGGCTGTGGAGTCTATGGCCTTTTCACCGTACAGACCGGCATAGAAGGACCCGCAGATCCTCAGTATGTCTGTCTGCGAGGACGCGACTGAGCCGTCCTCTTCCTTAAGGTTGTGGATCACAGAGCTCCCTCTGTGCACCTTTCGGAAGAAGAATCGTGAGAACGTCTCGTCCTGCTCCACGGTTTGGACCCTCGATCGGAAGATGATCTTGGAGGACTCGGTGGCAAAGTGCTGGGCCTGCTGGCCCTTCACCTCCCGCAGTTCCTCCCTGACATCCACCCCCCTCGACTGCAGAAGGAGGAGTTGCTGCAACTCTGTCTGGAGTTTACGCAGTTCCCTCTGCCCCTGCCCTGCTCTCTGGATGCCCTTGCATATGAAGAACCTCTTGATGTTCTCCTTGGTGGCTTCCCACCAGTGAACCGGGGAATCAAAGAAGGCTTTCAAGGTTCTCCAACCTGTGTACTCCTCTAGTTCCCCGATGTTCTCTGGGGTCATCAGCTTTACGTTCAGCTTCCACGTCCCCCTCCCTGCCTTCCGGTCCTCCCGTAGGTGGCAGGTGGCTCGCAGGAGGCAGTGGTCAGAGAGGAACACCGGCGTGACGTCGGTGGTTCTGACCGTGAGGGGCGCTGACAGGAAGAGGAAGTCGATCCGGGAACGGGCTGAGCCGTCCGATCGTGTCCAGGTGGCTTGCGGCTGAGCTGCACCTGTGGGGGCGCCAAAGGCGTTGCACAGCTTGGCTGTCTTTACCGTTTCCATCAGGAGTCTGGAGGTATTGTCCAGCCTGCCGTCGGCGCTGCCGGATCGTCCAGCCACATCAGTGGTGCAGTTGAAGTCTCTGGCCAGAATGAACGGCCGGGACGTCACCAGCAGCGATGGGAGCTGTTCGAGGATGGCCAGCCGCTCGCTCCGCATGGGGGAGGCGTACACGTTGATCAGCCGGAGCGGAGTGCCCCGGTATTTGACGTCTGCTACCAGGAGGCGCCCGGCAACCACCTGTTTGGCTTGGGTGATTGAGAAGTTGCCTCCCCGTAGCAGAATCCCCAGGCCGGAAGTGCGACAGTCGTTACCCCCCGACCACACCGACAAATCCTGGGTCCACCAACGTGACCACCTCTGGTAGTTGCGGAGGTGTGGCAGTCCACACTCCTGGAGGAAGGTCACGTCGGCCTTTACTGAGTCCAAGTACTGGAGCATGCTGACACATCGCCCAGTACTCTTCAAACTGCGCACATTAACTGTTGCCAGTGTAATATCCGCCATTAAAGTTCTTTATTTTAGCAGCACACTGTCCTTACCTTCGCAGTCCTGAGCCTTCATGCCCACTGCCTCTGTGAAGTCCTTCACCTTCTGTGGGCTCAGGAACTGCAGGTTATTCTCCCCTGGGTGTGGCAGTTCCTGTTCTGTGCCTGGGGGCTTGGTGTCTCCCAGGCCTGCTGCCCCTTCAGGCTGCGAGGCGCCATCCGTGGCTCCGCTCCTGGGTTCCCAGAGCTTTCCTGCCAACAACAGCTAATGAGCCCCATCTTCCTGTAGTGACTGGCTTTAAGACAGCATTAAGCTGCCTTTGTCCTTTCTCATCTCAGTAGAAGTGGTTCCACTGGGCTTAGTAGCTAAACCCAGTGAAGGCCAGGAACTGGTCTTGGTTGTCAGAGGCTATTTGAGATGCTTGCAATTGGAAGCATTTAATAGGATTTATGGAAGCTCATTAAACTTACATGTACATACTGTTACCACTAGGAACCATACTAGGCAGTTACTAGTATGCAAGAATACTTAAAATATAAGCAGATAATTATTAAACTCCTTAGAAAATAACACTGAAGCAGTCTAATCTAAGAATTAAAGAGTCAGATCCAACAAACCCCTCCCCTTTGATTTTAAATCACATTCAGAATCATTACATCTGAAAATTCAGAGGCAAAGAAATAGTCAAAAACTGTTACGAAATATCATTATGTGTCATATTGTATGGCATCAGCAATCATGGTCTATGACCATGATTGTTCTTGGTAAATTTTTGTACAGAAGTGCTTTGCCATTGCCTTCTATGCAGTGTCTTTACAAGACGGGTAACCCTAGCCATTACCAATGCTCTTAAAAGATTCAAGCAGCACACAAAATGCTGGTGGAATGCAACAGGCCAGGCAGCATCTATAGGAAGAAGTACAGTCGACGTTTCGGGCCAAGACCCTTCATCAGGACTAACTGAAAGAAGAGATAGTAAGAGATTTGAAAGTGGGAGGAGGAGATCTGAAATGATAGGAGAAGACAGGAGGGGGTGGGATGAAGCTAAGAGCTGGAAAGTTGATTGGCAAAAGGGATACAAGACTAGAGAAGGGAGAGGATCATGGGACGGGAGGCCTAGGGAGAAAGAAAGGGGAGGGAAGCACCAGAGGAAGATGGAGAGCAGGCAAGGAGTGATTGTGAGAGGCACAGAGAGAGAAAAAAGAGAGAGAAAATAAAAGGGGGAAAATAATAAATAAGGGATGGAAGGGGAGGAGGGGCATTAACAGAAGTTAGAGAAACCAATGTTCATGCCATCAGGTTGGAGGCTACCCAGCTGGTATATAAGGTGTTGTTCCTCCAACCTGAATGTGGCTTCATCTTGACAGTAGAGGAGGCCATGGATTGACATATCAAAATGGGAATGGGATGTGGAATTAAAATGCGTGGCCACCGGAAGATCCTGCTTTCTCTGGCGGACAGAGTGTAGGTTAAAAGATTGTCTGCCTTGCATTGGTGGTCACATAATCAGGACTTGTGATATACATAACCATCCACCACCAGCTCCCATGGCTTCACGTGACCTCGGTCAGCGGGGGGCTAAGTATGTGCTACACATTGCTTGAGGGTGATCTACAGGCTGGTGGAGGGAAGGAGTGCCTTATATCTCCTTTGATAGAGGTGTATCTCCACCCTACCACCCCATGAAATATCAAAGGATATATATTCTTCATAAATTCATAGGATTATGTCATGATTAGGCAGATTAGTAGGCACACTTACATGAGTTTGAACTATTCTATTAATGATCACCTTTAAATGAGTAAAAAATGTAAATCATGTGGAGGCCTATTAGTATGAATAATATGACTCTGTGGCGACCCACTTTCTGCGCAGGCAAACCAGCTCACAAATAGCCAGCGCGCGGGGGGAGACTTTGGTAATGCACCTCTGACGTCATTTCTGCCTGGAGAGGGCAGGCGCTAGGGATTAAATGCCAGCACCGCCAAGTTTGAATAAACTAGTCTCGAAACGACTTACTGACTGCGTGTCATCTCTAGCTCTGTATGTAGTACATCGCTACATCGGTGACCCCAACGGTCCAAACGGGATTTGGACCAAAGATGACCGACTCTTCATCTGTTCACGCAGTTTCGATAAAACTGCCAACTTTCTGAACGCTGCGACCACGCGTGTGGTTTAGTGAGGCAGAAGCCCAGTTCCAGATTTGGCAGATATCTTCTGATTCCACGCGTTACTATCACATGGTGAGCGCCTTTGACGAGGAGATGGCTGCCCAGGTTGCGGATTTCATACAGTCGCCCCCGGAAGAAGGCAAATATGAAGCATTCAAAGCGCTGCTCATTGGGACCTTTGGCCTCTCACGGCATGAGAAGGGTGCCCGCCTGCTTCACCTGGACGGTTTGAGAGACAGACTGCCGTCAGCATTGATGAACGAGATGCTGGCCCTGGCTGACGGACACAAGCTCTGCCTCATGTTCGAGCAAGCGTTCCTAGAGCAACTGCCCGAGGACATAAATCTGCTGTTGGCCGACGCAGATTTCAGCGACCCCCGGAAGGTGGCGGCCCGGGCAGACATGCTGTGGAAAGCCAGGAGGGAGACCGTGGCGTCCGTCGGTCAGAATACCAAGCCACGTGCCCAACAGCGGACCAGACCAGGCCTGGCAGGGGGGCGCACACAACACAGAGGCAGGAGTGAGGAGGGCAGTGAACAGTGGTGTTTCTACCACCAGCGGTGGGGCATAAAAGCCCGCCGTTGTCGCCCGCCCTGCAAGGGCCAGGGCCAGGGCCAGCTGCCACTAATGACTATGGCGGCTGGCCACCAGGACAGCCTCTTGTACATCTGGGACAAACAGTTGGGATGCTGCTTCTTGGTCGACACCGGAGCGGAAATCAGCGTCTTGCCCCCGACGGGGTACGACACCCGCAACAGTAAGCCTTGGCCCACCCTGGGGGCCGCAGACAGCAGCAAGATATGGACCTACGGCACCCGCACAGTGCAGCTGCAGTTCGGCGCCAGCTGGTTCACGTGAGACTTCACACTGGCCGCTGTGGCCCAACCACTCCTGGGGGCGGACTTCTTGTGAGCTCACAGCCTGCTGGTCGACTTGCAAGGGAAAAGACTGGTACATGCCGAGACTTTCCAGACATTCTCCCTGGGTGAAGCCAAGTTGCCGGCCCCACACCTGGACTCCATTACGCTGTTGGACAGCGAATTCACCAGAATCCTGGCGGACTTTCCATCGATTCTGGCACCGCAGTTCACGGCAGCCATGCTCAGACATGGGGTACACCACCACATCCCGACCCAGGGACCACCCCTCCACGCCTGCGCACGAAGGCTCCCCCTGGAAAAGCTCCACCTGGCAAAGGAGGAGTTCAAGAGGATGGAGGAATTCGGGATCGTACGGAGGTCAGACAGCCCATGGGTCTCCCCCCTGCACATGGTGCCCAAAGCAGCTGGGGGTTGGAGACCATGCGGCGACTGCCGCAGACTGAATGAGGCTACAACTCCAGACCACTACCCCGTGCCGCACATACAGGACTTTGCAGCAAACCTGCACGGGGCAAGAATATTTTCCAAAGTAGACCTCGTCCGGAGATACCATCAATTCCTGGTGCACCCTGAAGACATCCCCAAAACAGCACTTATCACCCCGTTCGGCCTGTTCGAATTCCTCGGAATGCTGTTCGGCCTGAAGAATGCCGCACAGACATTCCAGCGGCTAATGGATGCGGTGGGACGCGACCTGGACTTTGCATTCATCTATTTGGACGACATCCTTATAGCCAGCAGTAGCCGCCAAGAGCATCTGTCCCACCTCCGCCAGCTCTACTCCCGCCTGAGTGATTTCGGCCTCATGATCAACCCGGCCAAATGCCAGTTCGGTCTCGATACCATTGACTTCCTGGGCCACAGGATTACCAAAGACGGGGCAACACCTCTGCCCGCCAAGGTAGACGTGATCCGCCACTTTGCCCAGCCCAACATGGTCAAAGGCCTGCAGGAGTTCGTTGGTATGGTGAACTTCTACCTCCGTTTCCTCCCCTCAGCAGCCCGTATCATGCGCCCTTTGTACACCCTGATGTCGGGTAAAGGCAAGGACATTACTTGGGACGAGGAGGCCGTGGCCGCTTTCATTAAAGCCAAGAAAGCCTTGGCAGATGCCGCGATGCTGGTGCACCCCAGAACGGACGTTCCCACCACACTCACGGTGGACACATCCAACACAGCAGTCGGTGGGGTGCTGGAGCAGCTCATCGAGGGGCGCTGGCAACCCTTGGCGTTCTTCAGCAAGCACCTACGACCACCCGAACTCAAGTACAGTTCTTTCGACCAGGAGCTGTTGGCGCTGTATCTGGCAATCCGGCATTTCAGGTACTTCTTAGAAGGTTCACCACGTTCACGGACCACAAACCATTGACCTTCGCATTCACGAAGATCCCTGGTCGGCTCGCCAGCAAAGACATCTGTCCTACATCTCCGAGTACACGACGGACATCCAGCATGTCTCGGGAAAGGACAACGTCGTGGCGGACGCACCCTCCAGACCAGCTATCCAGGCCCTGTCCCTGGGGGTAGACTATGCAGCACTGGTGGAGGCGCAGCAGGCAGACGACGAGATGCCCAGCTACAGGACCGCAGTCTCGGGTTTGCAGCTGCAGGACTTTCTTGTAAGCCCAGGTGAGAGGACCCTCCTGTGCGATGTGGCTACCAGCCAACCTCGCCCCATCATCCCGGCAGCCTGGAGGCGGCGAGTTTTCGACTCCATACACGGTTTGGCGCTCCCATCTATCAGGACAACCGTCCGTCTGGTCTCCAGCAAGTTTGCGTGGCATGGACTTCGCAAGCAGGTCAGTGAATGGAGCAGAACGTGCCCGCAGTGCCAAACAGCCAAGGTGCAGCGGCACACTAAAGCCCCGCCGCAGCAGTTCAAACCCACCCACCGGAGGTTCGACCATATTCATGTGGATATTGTGAGCCCCCTACCAGTGTCCCGAGGAGCGCGGTACCTCCTAACTATGGTAGACCGGTTCAGGAGGTGGCCAGAGGCGGTCCTGCTCGCCAACACATCTGCCGATTCCTGCTCCCGAACACTGATTGCAACCTGGGTAGCTCGCGTCGGGGTACCGGCCCACATTATCTCTGACAGAGGTGCGCAGTTCACTCCAGCCTGTGGTCGGCTGCGGCCAGCCTGTTGGGAATGCAGCTACACCACACAACTGCCTACCACCCACAGTCGAACAGACTAGTGGAACGCTTCCACCGTCACTTGAAGTCGGCTCTCATGGCCCGCCTGAGAGGACCTAACTGGGTGGACGAGCTTCCCTGGGTCCTGCTTGGAATTCACACAGCGCCCAAAGAGGATCAGCACGCCTCGTCGGCCGAGTTGGTGTACGGCGCATCCCTGGCCGTCCCAGGAGGGTTCATACCAGCCCCAAGGGGGCAAGAGGAAGAACCCGTAGCAGTCCTGGACAGACTACGCAATAGGCTCGACAACCTGGCCCCCGTACCGACTTCACAGCATGGACAGACCCCGCCCCATGTACCCAAATACCTGCAGAACTGTAAGTTTGTGTTTGTACGAAGGGGCGGACACCAGGCACCGCTACAGCGGCCGTACGAGGGGCCGTTCAAGGTGATCAACAACAACGGGTCCACATACGTTCTGGACATTGGGGGGAAAGAGAAGGTTTTCACGGTGGACCGACTCAAACCAGCCCATGTAGACTTGGCGCAGCCGGTCGAGGTTCAAGCAGAGGCAGACCTCCCAAACAGGCTGATCCAGACTGTGGACATTGGGGGGTGTATAGCCGGTTCTGGGCGGGTGTTATGTGGCGACCCACTTTCTGCGCAGGCGAACCGACTCACAAGTAGCCAGTGTGCGGGGGGGAGACTTTGGTAATGCACCCCTGCCATCATTTCCGCCTGGAGAGGGCGGGCGCTAGGGATTAAATGCCAGCGCCGCGAAGTTTGAATAAACTAGTCTCGAAATGACTTACCGACTGCGTGTCGTCTCTAGCTCTGTATGTAGTACATTGCTACAACTCATAATATTTAATAAGGCAAGCTTCAGAGACTTGAATGAATCCAATCAAAGAAATCCCATCCATCACATTGATGTATTTCAGCTGCTTCTTTACAAATATTATAGCCAAATTAGATATGTCTTCAGACTCATCAGGTCTTCTTGTCTATAACTGCAAAGAGAACACCGAATGCAAGGGTTCCCAGCCTTTTTATGTTTTGGGCCGATACCATTAAGCATGAACTGGAATGTTACCTTTTGAGGTTAAGCAAATGGTAGCTTTTATAGTGAATACATGAGAAGATTTTGTACCTTTGTCATGGACATTAGATGTGGATATATCTCTGGGTGAAACAGGATTTGGGTTAGATATGATATTCCCTAAATTATGCTGATTATAATTACATAAATGATCCAGTTTAAAATGATTTGTGAGGGCATGATGATCATATATTTATGTCTCCCTTGAGAATAATGGATCATAGCCATAATGTGAACATCGCCATTGTTGGAATGTTTAATAAAGAAAGCATGATTGTTCTAGATCTGCAGGAATGCCAAGCACTGGTGAGTATTTTGAAGTTTGTCGTATATATTGAAATACCCAATAGCTAGAGTCAACAGTATCAGCGAGTTCATGTGATACATTGAGTTACCTCATCTGGCCCATTATGAATAGGGAAAATTGGCAAAAATAAAACAACTAATACTATTAGAATAAACTTCATAATGTCCAGTAGTTGTCAACTTCCTTGAAGTCTTCTAGTGGTTAATAGTTTACTTACTGTCGCCCAGTAGTGTGGGCACTGTGGCCAAAAGGTTGCTAGCACATTAACTGCAGAGCTTTTTGTCCTCGTCCTTACCACTTGAGCTTGCTTGCAGTGACTGGCATGTATCCACTTGCTTTTAGCTTCTACTTTTACCACCGATTTGGTAATTACCAGCACTTGATAAGGACCTTCCCATCGAGCTTCCAGTGGATCCTTATCCCAGGAATCAGGGTGTGTCCTCCTCCTGCTGGATCAATCCAAGTGTTTAGAAACACTTTTAGAAGCCGACTATACAACTTGGGTTAATGTCACACAATAGTTATCTGTCTGCTAGATTGTGTATATCATCCTTTCTCGAATTGAGAGCTCCTGGTAGTGACACAGAATGTCCTATTACCACTTTGGATGGGTATAATTTATTTTTTTTTATTTGGGGGGTTGTTCTGATGCTACTTGTAAGACCATAGGAAGAGCCTTAGGCCAGGTATGTCTTTCTCATTATACTTAGTCATTGTTTGATGATAGCATTCATTTGATTTGTCTTGATGATTCTGGACAATGAAATTCAATGTTAATCAGTCAACATAATTTCTGACAAATACTTTGAGCGAAATGTGTTCCTTAGTCAGAGTCGATGAGACATGGCACTCCCATCTAGGAATATAGTTCTTGATTAGAGTTTCTGCTGTGTTTGTGGCAGTGGCTTTCCTTGTTGGAATAGGTTTACACCCATCTTAAAAATTTGTCCACTGTTGCCAGTATGTTTGAGTATCCTCAACACCTTTACAAAGTACTGTATTCCTCTTGTAAGTATAAAAATGGACCTGGTGGGGCAGGAGCACTTAATGTGGTAGTTTTTCTGCTGCTGCTGCAGGCATTGTTTTCAGTTTCAAGTGTTTGCCAAGCTTATCCCCTGAACTTTGGATTCCACCACTATTGAGAGAATCTCTTGATCATCTTTTGCACAAGTATGTCTTAGTGTATCTGCTGTGCCAGATAATCTTGTCTGTAATGGAGTTCAACTTTGTTTCCAATACTTTGCACAAAGCAAATGTTTGTGTGTATTCAATTCAGATTGTTCTAAGATTTCTTAAAATCTATTTTATTATATTAGTGTTGACTTTTAAAGGCATTTTTACCTGTTAGAAACACCTAGTGTGAAAGTAAAATATGGTAAAATTCATATTTTTGCACAATTACAGCTGATTCTTTTAAAGGCATTAAAACAGTAAATCATTGCAATTTTACCCTTCTATAGCTTTTCTAACAATATTTTGCTGAATTAACTTTTCTTATGTAGTTTAACTAATACACAGCTTTTTTCCCCTCCTTAGCTAGGAGCTGAAAGTGCAGATAACATTGGGGCAGTTTTGAACAGCAAAGAAGAACAGAGGGAGATTGCTGAAACCAGGGAAACTTGCAGGTTAGTAGGAAGGCAACTGTTTGCTGAATCTTTCTGGATTAGGTTTCTTGGTAAGATATTTAGATTACAGTTAATAGGGTGTTTAAATTTGGATCACTACTAAAGGTTCAAAGATTTATTTATTATCAGAACTTATCAGAACAGGTATTCCTATACAAATTTTGCCTGTAATGCATTAGACTTTTTGTTTATTTATAGTTTTTTTAAAATTATAAAGTTATTAAGCCAACAACTTTGTTGAAATCGTTGCTTGAAGTTGCTCTTCAGAGACGTCATAGAACAATCCCTTCTTTGCATATACCATCAGCCTCAAGCATGGAATCTCCAACTAAGCAAAAGAAGAATTGTATGTATAAATCTGTATCCCATAATACAATATCTCATTGTTATTTATTCAATATATTCTATTATACTCCACTCAGTTTTGAAAAGCTAATGTGCTGTAGAATTTTCCTTTTGTATATGAAATATGAATTTACCTGTTTTGGGTCTGGCAAAAGTGTACAAAGTTTTACACTTGACATCAATCTCTTGTATACATTGGGGCAAGACTGACTTTGTAACTTGATAATGTTACAGTTTTAAAGCCTAGATCAGACTGACTACATACTCAAAAGATCCTTTGAACTCTTTTGATAAGTTTTCAAATATTATTTCTTTCCAAATGCTGAACAACTTTTAATCTGTACTTGTTTATGCTGAAAAGCTCTGCTCCCAAGATGCCTGTGCTTGTTCTTTCTCATCAAAGAATATTCAGTTTATAACTATTTAGCAATTTCCAATCCCACTTTTATTGATTTATGTACAAACTTTGTGCATTAGTATCACTGTGAATCTCACTTTCATGTTTATCTAAGCTTGCTACTGGGTAAATTTGTGAAATGTGATGGTTGCAGAATTGTGCATCATCTGCCATATGTTTCATTTTAAATTGGGATTCTAAACCAGTATTACAGCTATCTAAACAGCAAATTCTTCTGTTTTAAGAATTAAGAGGAATCATCAACAGAAAAAAGTGTCTTGTGAGTTGATTGAATCAAAAATTTCCATATCTCGTGTATGAAAGTTAGATTCAGCCTATCTGTTAGTTTCAAAATCTGGATCAATTACCAAAAAAACACTATTGCTGATGGTGTCCCTCCACAATATATTGTGGTCTCCTGTGCGTTTGCTTCTATTCCAATCTTATTTATGTATGTTCAATATTTCGTTGTTCTGCAATGCCATTAAATCCATGCAACATTAAAGAAGATTACTATTAAACAGGAGTTTGTTTTTATAGTGACAAGCTTAGGAATAGTAAAAGTGAGATCAACTTTTACTTTGATGAAACTGGCTATATATATCAAATCTCATCTGTTTCTTGATTGAGTAACTGCGTAAGTTCTAAATGGGTAAATTGAGTGTGTTGTAATTTCATAGAACATAGAAAACCTACAGCACAATACAGGCCCTTTGGCCCACAAAGCTGTGCCGAACATGTCCCTACCTTAGAAATTACCTAGGGTTACCCATAGCCCTCTATTTTTCTGAGCTCCATGTACCTGTCCAGGAGTCTCTTAAAAGACCCTATCGTATCCGCTTCCACCACTGTTGCCGGCAGCCCATTCCACACACTAGCCACTCTCTGTGTGTTTAAAAAAAACTTACCCTGACATCTCCTCTGTAGCTATTTTCAAACACCTTAAAACTGTGCCATATCTTTCTGCATCTGAGCTATTTCATCATATAAAGTGCAAAATTTTCATTAGGTAGTTGAAAATTGAATAACATTGTATTCATAGTAGTTAGAACTGATGTAATATTCTCAGCTCTAGTGTTATGTGATGACACAGTAAAATTGCTTTTGCAGCAAACCCAGCCTGTGTTGAATTGTGCTGTGCAGTCAGAGCTGACTTGAACAAAATAGAATGTTCTTTTTCCTGTTGTGACTCAGAATAGTACTGCAGTAATATGAATAGAAGTTAATTTTTTTTGTACTTTTATAGCAATGTCATTAATAAGGCTAGCAATTTTAGGTTGAATTATGGCCAGTTAGTTCTTCTAATTTTCCTCTCCTGTGACATAGTGACATTATGAGTGTAGCCCAGCATAAAATGAAGAGTCCTTAAAATCTACAAGGAATATTTTTGACTAGGTGGGTTAAAGGCCATGTTGGAATAAATAAAGGAAAATCTTTTCCTTTCCATTCATAGAAAAACAGATATGCACTATTACGTGCTTGATCTCACAAATGATTGTATTAAGCCCTGTTTCTTTAAGAAATCTTGTTCCTACAGAGCACACGGAGTTGTTTTGGAAAGTGGGTTGACCAAGAAAAATTGAAATGCTAAACTGGCCTGTTGGTCTTTAATTCTTGGAGTAATATGGTAGCTTCAGAACTTTACTCATTTATAGTTTAGATGAGTATTTTTATAATTGCAAACTATCTGTTTTTAGATGCATAGAGATTGAACAGAGTGAAGAAAAGGTATAAATCAAAATTGCATATAACATGAAGCTGGTAAGCACTTGGTTTGGTGTAAAGAGCTGATGGGAATAAGCTGCACTGAAGTGTTAACAATTTCATGATGGTATTAGCAAATCCTGCCACTACAAAATGGATTTCTCTTTATAGTTTGAGTGATTATTGCCAAATACTCCATTATTAAAGGAGTTTTAAAAACTAATTCTGTCTGTAATCAGAATAGCTCTTAATTCTACTTCTGTCCCTATAACCAGCTTGTGAACATCTTTTTCCATGTTTAGCTTAGTGTTGGATTTGGATCCCATTACAATATACTCGAATCTAAAATTATTGAAAATATGCCATTTAGAATGTTCATAATTACTATAAAGTTGTTATAATACTGAGTTTAAAAACTGCTTTTAACAGCCTGAAGTATGTAATCAGCTTTTGGAAAATTTGTATGTTAGAAAGCCATTTAAAGTTGATAGGTTGTATTTTACAACTAACCTTATGACTAGCTGTTCAAATATGAGGACTTGGCTTGTACTTCTCATCATAGTGTTTAATGTCTTAACATTAAAATACAAAATGCTTGACACATAATGTGCTTCCTTTTTGTGTTTCAGTGAAGCTACGCATATCTTTTGGATAAAATTGATTATTTCATAGTAGTAACATAGCAATCCAACTGAACTGCTTTAGAATATTTTCCCAAATTAAATATGTAATGTAGGGTTTAGTCTGTGGGAAGGTTCTAAAATTTCTCTGAAATATTGCAAAATAACTAGTGTTTCAGTCTTTCCCTGGAGAAGAATCAATGATTAAACAAGTCAAAAGGCATAGCACATAACTGGTGTACTGAATTATTGTTCCAATCTTGTATACATGGGATCAAATTAACAAAATTGCAGTTGAATCCTAATGTGCGACTTGATATAATGCGGTGGTTTTGACCAGGGGTCACCAAGCTTTTTTGCACTGTTGATCGGTTGAATATTGACAATATTCTTGCGGACCGGCCGATGTGGGGGAGGTGGGTGGGGGTGTTAATCATGATTGGAATATAGATGATAAGTCAAGTATAAGTCACTTATAAGTGGCTGATACGCTCGATTTCTTTTCTAAAAAGGTTTATCTAACGAATTTAGTATTAAACACAACACATATGTTCCTCGCATGAATATAGTGATAAGTAAATTATAACTCACTTATAAGTTATAGCATCATAACATTTTAAGTAACGTTTGGATATTAAACACACAGCACATATTTTCCTCATATGAACTTATAAAATTGCAACACACCAATGAGAGGACAAGGTAAGGGCCAGAGGTCCCGGTACTGGGGCCGCGGCAGTCGCAGTCTGGAGAGACCGACCAACCGAGCGAGTTGTGCAGCAGGGCACTCGCCCGCCCCCCCCCCCCCCCCCCCCCCGTAGGTAGGTAGGATTTATCGGCCGACGAAAGTTTGGTTTGGGGGATGACTTTGAGTAGATTGCAGCGAGGTAGCTGCTCTGCTACTTACGAAACCCTGAGCCCAAATTAGGTCGTCTGCAAATATTTTAGCACTGGGTTCCCCACGAACATTCGGTGCGGTAAACAGGTTCAGAAGCGACGCCCATCTCTCCGCACTCCAGGCCAGTAGCAATGGCACTTCTCGCCAGCCGCGTGAGGTGGCCGGTTACCCGAGGTCAAACAGTGATCCCTGGCGCGAGGGCATCACTACGTTTAGGCGACTGATAACCTCACGTGGGTAATGACTTCACATGCGTAATGACCTCACATGCGTTCAAGTTCAACAGTGGGCATGACAGGGAATGAGGAAAGGTGCAGCTGACTCATATCGTTTCCTTGCGGCCTGGTGATTGGGGACCACTGGTTTTGACCACAAGAATTTGTAGAAGTCCAAATGAGCAAAAAGCATTTTTGCAAAATTTGTTTCCATGTAATTTTATTACAGTTTTATGTTTATTCAAGTTCAAAGTGCACTTGTTATCAAAGTATGTATACTATATACAGCCTTGAGATTCATCTCCTTACAGGCAGCAACAAATCAAAGAAACACAGTAGAACCCATTAAAAAGACCATCAGATACCCAATGTGGAAAAATAAATTGTACAAACAATAAAAATTAAAGCAAATAACATTCAGAAATGAAGTTCACAGCCTCAAAGCCATTCACAGATCCAGGAGCCCATTAGTTGCATGCCACAGTACAAGTTCAGTGCAGATGTGAGTAAACATCACCAAGCAGCAAGCTGAACATGGCCCAACCCTTGCATCTGGCCACGACATCCTGAGCTTTTCAATCTGGTCCTTTATTTTCAGTGGAGCTGCAACCATTGTTCACAGAATTTACTTGATCAAGTTTGGATCTTCACTGACCTGTGCAACAATTAGGATCCTTTAGATATCCTGTAGATATTTAGGTTACAATACAGTGTGTTTGAAATGGGGATTGTTCTGTTAGGGAATCAATGCAACTAAGTTTTGGTAAAGCAGTGATCCATTTAATAACAGAATAGTACATTGACTGTTACTACCCCATAGGTTAACAACTCTATAAAAATGAATTTTATTAAGTCTTGTTTTACCTAAACTGATAATAGATTGTAGATCTCCACTGTCAACAAATAAGCTCTCAAAGTACTATTTAGGAAATGCCCTATTCCTCTTTCCCCTTTACCTTAAGCTCCATCAGAAATATCTTTGCTTGATAAGACATGGTCTTAAGATGATGTCCTATTAAGATGTTCTACTAAAGCATTTTTTTCTGCAAACATTCAGAAGACTTTATTTTCTAGCGAATATTTTTGTCTCTTCCATCCTAAATTTTCATTAGTATTTGATAAGGTTTTAAAAGTAAAAGTACATCAGTTAAACTACAGTGCACCCATTGCTGTTCTGGAGAAATAATATTGCATTTTCCTGTTTTTTTAAATCCCTTACCATGGGAAATGGCATGTTTTATAGATAACCATGATACACAAAAGAACTTTTTTATGAGTTGCAGTGAATGTAATCAAAATTTGTGCTGTTTTGTGATTCTTTTGGTACAATTCAGTGCAGTCCTATCACCATCAGTTTTTTGTATACGTAAAATGCTTAATCACTTCATTAAGATTTGGGATTATATTAAGCATCAAAAATATGTAAACTGAAATGAATGGGGCAATTCGGATGCAGGCATCCATGAATCTACTAGCTGCAAGTTTTAGTTAGTAAAGTCCAATTTAATCAAAGCACAACAATTTTAGATGATGATGCGTTTTTGTTTCCTTTTTTTTAAAGGAGCAGACTATTCTGGTGAGTACTTTTAAAAGAAAAAATATTTCTCCAAAGATTTCATGGAGAATGCAGCTTTAATATTGGTACATTCCTCCTGCAAATGGGGTCATGTGCTAAAATTCTACAACCAATTTGAGAGAGAGCTTTAGTTGGACACACTTCTATAACCTTTTCAATTATGATAGTATTTTTAAAAAGAACAAGGGTATTTGCATTTTAATTCAAACATAGTATTATGAGATTCCAACCCATCCTCTATTTCCTCCTTGCATTTGGTTTCAAGTTTCGTATTCCATATTAAAGCTCCATTTATAACCAGTAGTGTAAACTTAATAATTTAATGTAGCCAAATTATTTTGTTCTGCCAGCATCATTAACTTGCAGAATGTAATATATATCTGTGTAAATTAATTCATGGAATGGGAGGGCTAAGAAGGATAATTTGGTGATGGCCAGAATAAATTTTTGATTGTTTACATAATATTTATGCTGTATATTTTGCATGTGCATGTAAGAGAAATATTCTTACATCTATAGTTATTTTGTGGAGGTCATGCCTTTTTAAAAATAAATCAATATTTTGCTTGATGATTCCAGGGCAACATATGACACATCTGCCTCAATTACGAAGCGGAAGCTGCCAGAAGAAGGGGAAGCCATTGAAGAAGAATTTGAAGAATACAAAGTAATAATGTTATACCGTGCTTTTGTGTTTAGTCATCCTCAGGAAAAATAGAGATGTATGCTTATTATTTTCTTTTATCTAGCTTATCATATATTTTTAAAAAAAGAAAATCTTGGAAGTACAGTCGGCCCTCCGTATCCGCGGATTCCACATGCGCGGATTCAACCAACTGCGGATCGGGAAAACCCAGAAGTTCTCTCTCCAGCACTTGTCGTTTGAGCATGTACAGACTATTTTTTTCTTGTCATTATTTCCTAAACAATACAGTATAACAGCTTTTTACATAGCATTCACATTGTATTAGGTATTGTAAGTAATCTAGAAATGACTTAAAAGTACTGGCAGTCCCCGGGTTATGAACAAGTTCTGTTCCTGAATCCGTCTTTAAGGCGGATTTGAAGTCGGAACAGGTACATCTGGTATTATTTAGCGTCAGTTAGTCAAACGTTTTTCTTAGTATATAGTACATATTTTACCTTTCTATGCATATAAAACACTTAAGAAACATACGTATTTCAATAATTAAACCACTGCGTTGCTTAGTAATAATTGTAGCTTTCATTGGGGCAGGGCCTTTCACATGCTCCATTAAAATTGTTCCGATCGTTGACCGACTGTTGCCTAACGCTTTTCCAATGACCGATGGCGTTTCACCTCTTTCCGTTCGCTTTATTACTTCACCTTATTTTCAATTGTGATCGTGATTATTTTCATGAACAGAAACACCGCGGATTCAGAGCTGCACCACCGGGTCCTAATGTCCACCACACTGAGACATGTTAAATAAAGTCTGGGGTTCCACTGTGTCCTAAGGACCACTGCACTGAGCCAGATTAAATAAGGGACTTGAGCATCTGTGTTTTTTGGTATCCGTGGGGGGTCTCGGAACCAATCCCCCGCGGATAAGGAAGGCCGACTGTACTTCCAGTGAAGCCGTTTGTAACTTGGTTTCATTGGAAATCGTGGGCGTGCCTTCAAAAACATTAATGTTGAGTTAATATAGACATTAAGTTAATGTTGTTGGAAGTAGAGAGTCCAGTTTATTGGCATTGGAATTGTTTTAATGTATGAAATTTAATCTTCCATATGACTTTTTTGTAAATTGCAACTGCACATTTTGCTAAGTTTTAAGGGAAAGTTGAATTTACTTAATGTTTGGTCCAAGTTTGAATAACTTATATTTTAGAAAATGTATTTGAAGTATGCATTTGTATCAGAGGAATTATTCTTGGTGATAACTTGATTTAATTTTGATGTTTAATTATAACAGCAGTTTATTGGAAGTTCGATGTAAAAACTGAAAATCGTGGAAATATTCAGCTGGTTAGATATCATTTTCTTGAAAGAGACCTCAAATGTGACTGATCTGTTGAATCTATGACTTTGTTTTTTTATTTCAGATTTCCATCATCTGCTGTTTTGATTATTACTAACTAGAAGTTGCTTTATATAGTGATTTTAGGAAATGCTTGTTAGGCCTGTCTTGTAATCCAAAAGCACTTGGTTGTCTCATTAAATGTTTTGACTTGATTTCATAGCATTTTATAACACGGTAGAAATGATCAAGGCAAATTGCTGACTATTTAATTTCATTCTCCCTTCCAAGTAGGCATTAAACTTCCTTTTAAAGTTAGAACTCCCTTCTACTAATATTTTGTTTTGGAACTATATTCTTATTACCATCTGCCTATTAACAACACCTCAAATAATTATTTGATTTGAAAATAAATAAAACCTGCATATGTTGAAAATTGAATAGGAAGAGAAACTGTTTGAAATAGCAGGTCAGAAAGCATTTGTGGAAAGAGAAATAGTTAATGTATTAAATTGAAGTTCCAATGTCAGAATTATTAAAGGGGGAAAACAAGTTAGTTTTATGTTGTGGTAAATGGGGCAGAAATGGATAGGTTAAAGAGGTTATCTTTGATTGGATGAGGCAGAGAGATCCGTAGTGATATGTTATAGAAGTCCTCTGATCAAATAGATTAAATGAGTCAGCTACAAGAGTATGAAGATATAGCCAAAGTGCAAAATGCTGCAAATTACAGGCTGTGAGACATGCCCAGCATGTTCGGGTATGCTCAGAGAAAACCGAGCCAATATCACAGATGGATGACTTGCAGCAAAGTTAGTCTAGAAGGCTGCAACCTGCCCAAAGAGGAGGTACTCTTCCATTGGTTTGTGTTCAGTTCCACTGTAATAAGGTAGGGGGCCACAAACAGGTCACATTGGGAGTATGGTGCCAAATTTAAGGATAGGAAACTTTATCAACTTGTCCTTACTCCTTTTTTCTGTCCTAAGATGCATTGCTACTATTCTGTGATGTACATTTTGGTATTATGTTGATCACCTTTTTGTAGAGGGCTTTGTTTGTGATTTAAGCTGTTAAAATAATATTGAATGCCAGTAATGTGTATGCATAAAAATTAAATAGAACTTTTTTTTTAAAAAGTTTGCATATTTTTAAGTATACTTATCTGGAATAAATCGTCCATGGTAAGTTACATTATGTTTGTTCTCTGTGCCTGGCCTTTGAAGTTAATTCCATGAGGTGAACAGAGATACACATCATTCCTCCACAAGAAAACATGTTTGTAGGGGCCTTGATATGTTAAGTTGACAAAGAATATTAATGATTTACTTTAGATTGAAAGAAACGTGTTGAATACATTCTACCCAGCCTGTACAAATATGCTATTCTGTAATGGTTTATGTATATGCAAAATTGAATTCATTCTGTCCTGAGTGGAAGCTACCCTGGAATCATGGATCTATTTAGACATTTAATGTTCACTCTGTTGGCAGGATGAAGTTGTAGAAGAGGAGGAAACAGAAGTGCAATACAATGAGGAAATTTACAAAGATTCTAGCACATTTTTAAAGGTAAATATATTTTCATCTCATGACCTTTAAATATTTATGTGACAAAAATGTAGTCGGGTTCAAATGATCTAAATAATAGGATATACTTCAAATTAAATATCAGGACCTTTTAAAAAATTTTTTGCTTAGATTGCATTTGTAATAGTAATATTGACCGAACTGAGAATTTCCACCTTAACACATGCTGACTGACCCACTGAATTCCTCCCAGTTTTTCTCCAGATTCCAAAATTCACAATCTTTATGTGAAGTAAAATTGATGTTTGATATGAAATACCAAAATATTGATCATGCAAGCAAACCAATATTTACTCTGTCTCCTCACAAAGATTTATAAGAAATGATAATGATAAAGCATTTCCATTTCATGTACTGTACATTATTACATGAGGCACATAGGGTAATCTGATCACAATAAACATACTAAATTCAAAAATATGGTGTAAAGTGCTTATTGTAAGCTTGGAAAAAATAGTAAAAAGCATTGCTGTAATGGTAATTTTCATTAAAGTAACAGCAGGTTTATTTCATCAGTGGTTGGAAGCAGCACTCAATAGTGTGTTATGTCAGAATCAGGTTTACCATCACTGATATATGTTCTGAAATTAGTGGTTTGTTGCAGCATACAGTGCAAAATATAAAAAAATACTATAAGTTACAATAAAAAAAAATTGTGCAAAACAAGAATAATGAGTTAGTGTTCATGAACTGTTCAGAAATGTGATGGCAAAGGGGGAAAGAAGCTGTTCCTAACACATTGAGTATGGGTCTTCATGCTCTTGTACCTCCTCCCTGACGTTAGTAATGAGAAGAGGGTACGTCCCAGGTAGTGAGGGTCTTTAATTATGGATATCACCTTCTTGAGGAACCACTATTTGTCAATGTCTTCAGTGGTGGAGTGGCTTGTGCCCATGATGCATCTGGCAGAATCTTTGACCTTCTGCAGTCTTTTACAATCCTGTGCTTTGACACCTTCATACCATGCAACCAGTCAAAATGTTCTCACGGTACAACTGTAAAAATCTGATGATGTACCAAATTTCAAATTCCTAATGAAGTAGAGCTACTAACTTCATGATTGCATCAATATGTTGGGGCCCAGGATAGATCCTCTATGATGTTGAAGCCTAGGAACTTGAAGCTGCTCACCCTTTCCAGCCTGACTCCCTCAATATAAAGATGGCTATATTTTAGTTAATAAGCATCAATATTTATCAGGCATTGATAACTTGAATTTATATGGTACCTTCAAGGAAAGCATCCCTCGATGCACCATAGGATTGTACTGAAACAAAAATTACACTTAGCCAAGTGATAACCTTGAGAGTTGACCAAAAGTTTGAATGTTTTCTTTTGAAAAGTGGCACTTGCCATTTACGTTGTCCTTCCTTGTCCCAATTTTTTTAAACAGGTGAAATACTTTTTAAAGTGCAGTTATTAACAAAATATAGAAAACACAGAAGCTAACTTGTGCACATTGTGCCCTTTCATGTAACTCTGTTAACTAGGTTCTGTTGTTTTGTAGTGTTCTAAAATGCTGCAGATAGTTTATCCTCTGCAAAGCCAGTTTGCATCTGCATTTAATAGCCAATCTGGCATATTCAGCCCAGTAGTATAGCCTTCCCTCAGTATTTCATCAATGTGTCAGTCTGGATGCTCATGTCATTACAACCTTTTGATAGTTAATAGGTGCGAGAAGGGCATGTTTTGATGAAGATATTAGGATTCTGTAGCTAGGTACAGATGAGTGAGTGAAAAGTTCAAAAAAAATTCGGAATAGGGTAGTTGAGGTTATGTACTTCAATAAGAGAAATCTAAATTATTACTTTTATGGAGAAATATTGCAGATGAGCAGAAGTACAGAAGGATCTAGGTGTCCTTGTGCATGAACAACAGGCAGGTGCAGCCAGTGGTTAGGAAGGCAAATGGGCTAGTTGTTATTGCAAGAAGTTGGGAGTTTAGGAATAGGGAAGTACTGTTACAATTAATGTACAAGATACTAGTCAGCTGGTGTACAATGCACAACTTTGAACACTTTATTTATGGACAGATATACCGTAATGGCAATAGAGGCAATTAAAAATGGCATTCAAGATAATTAAAAGGGATTCAGTAGGCTAATTCCTGGGATGAGAGGGCTGTTCAAACTGTAGAGGAAATTAAATTCATATTCATTAGAGTTTAGAAGAATAATGTCAAAGGACTGACACATTTATAAAACCATTAGAAGACATAACGAGGTGGATGACAATGTTTCACTGGTGGGCAAACCCTGAACAGAGGACATAGTTATAAGACAATAGTTTAAAATTAAGGTGTATAGGAATTTCTTGCTATAGTGATGAATCTGAGTTCTCTGCTCCAGAGGGTTATGGACACTAGATTGTTGAGGGTGATATTTAAAGAAGTAGCAAATGACCTTATCCTGTAACTCAGACTTCTGTCATATGGTTTTGGGTTAGAATTGAAAGGCCATGTTTAATGCATACAAGAATAGTTTAAATCTATGAAAATATGCTTGGGAAATTCTTATTCTATAAACATAATTATTTATCATTTTCCAACTATGTTAATGAAATATTTCTATGAAAAAGTTTAGAATATTACACAGTACTGGAATTCTTATGGGTGGCTGTGGTGAACTACATATACCTGTCTGGACATGCCCCCTCCCCCCCCCCCCCCCCCCCACTGACTGCTCCTGTGGCTCCTCCCACTGACCGTGGCTCCTCCCACGGACCCCGGTATAAAGGCGATTGGAGACACCGCCCTGGCCTCAGTCTCCAGGATGCAGTGTGGTGGTCAATTGCTGCTTGTTCTTTCTTCCAGCCAATAAAAGCCTATATCTCACCTCACGTCTCAGAGAGTTATTGATGGTGCATCAGTGGCATTAATGGAAAATGATTGTTGCTCCTCCATTCTGGAGGTTTTGAATGTAGCTACTCCTTTTACCAATAGGAAAAACTGCGGATTTTGAATTATTGCCAGTGTCTAGGAAATGACTGAGCTATCTTTTTCATCCTGATAAGTACAGCAGTATTGGCCGCAGGAGAGGTTGTACTGAATTACATTTGAAAGTTGTGTCCTGCAAGAACAGTTGTAAGTGTTAAAGTATTATAATGTACACCATGGATCTCTGTTCAAGTCCGTTCAAGTTTGTTTTGCTTACATTGTTCCAGAGGTTAACAACTATTAGCAATTGCTTCTGGGGTAAGATTGAACAGAACCATAATGTCAGTTTTAAATGGAACAACTTATGAATGCTTGGGGTTGGGGGCAGTAAGGATAGCAAAGTTGACCTTGTGATTTCTTTTGGGCAATTTGTGTGCCAAATATGCAGACTGAAAATTTTAATGTTTGTTGATCTGATCACTTGTTATATTGCTTCTCTTAAATCAGTTTATGATCTGATTGACAAATTTGACTATTTACATTAGATACATTTTATCTACAGAAAATTTATGGCAATCTAGTTACAAATTTTCATTTTAAGCAGCTTCGAGAAAATGCTAAAGGTTTAATAAAATAATTTTAAAGGCAGAAAAGGATTAATAATTAGCATCTACAGTTTTCTGGTTATTTACCTAATAAATACAACTAGGCCGAGTTCTGAGCAAGCAACTGCAACATTAAAATAATACAAAGACATAACAATATTGATACACACACAATAAACTTCAAATTAATGCAGTGTTCTTTGATTTCACACCAAATAATCCAGCAATTCAGGCAATGCAATTTATTATACTCAGCTTTGAAATTTTCAGGTTATAGGTGAGAATAAAAATATTGATGTCGAATGTGGACTGTGTTTTTGTAAAAGTAAGAAAAGACAATTTCAGGACTTGTAAATTTAGCTTTATTTTTACCTTGCATTAGTAAACAGTTGTTCATGCTGTCTTAATCTCCTTTTGCTTTTTGTTTGACCTGGCTAATACATTCAGTGTATTATACCACCAGGGTACTCAAAGCTTGAACCCACACAATGACTACTGTCAGCATTTTGTAGATACTGGTCATCGCCCTCAAAACTTCATTCGTGACGTAGGTAAGTTAAAGCAATAACCAGTGTGTCCTTCGGATTTGTCCACAGAAATAGTTCTGATGACAATAATGATGGAAAATTGCAGCAAGACTGATATATCACCAGACCAAACCTAAACATTAGGCTTTTGGGGGCACTCGTATTCCCAGTGAAGCTGTGCTTTATATTTGCATCAGTGTATTTGCTGGACTTCAGAAGATTGAGTATAGGTGTCAGTGGTTACAGGGAGAAGGTAGGAGAACGGGGTTGAGTAGGGTAATAAATCAGCTGTGATTCAATGGAGCTGAAGACTCAATGGGCCAACTGGCCTCATTCTGCTCCTATGTCTTATTGTCTTCCATGCTTTTGGGTAATAATTTGAGTTGCAGTTGTGCTCTTGGAGTATCAGATTGTGGAATACCCTCAATGAATGATGTACATTTGATTCTCAGCCTCACTGGAAGTATGTGCCACTGAAAGCCCATCAATGCTTAGTTTCCTTTGGTAGAAAACTGCAAGAAGAATCCAGCAGGTCAAGCGTCATCTATGTGGAAAAAGATATTGCCAATGTCTTCTCCCTATAGATGCTGCCTGGCCTGCTGTGTTCCACCAGCATTTTGTGTGTGTTGTTGCCAATGTTTCAAGTTGACACCGTGTCAAGAATGAGAGTGGAGTGGAAAGACAGCTGGTATAAGAAGGTGGA
This sequence comes from Hemitrygon akajei, assembly GCF_048418815.1. Classification (NCBI taxonomy): domain Eukaryota; kingdom Metazoa; phylum Chordata; class Chondrichthyes; order Myliobatiformes; family Dasyatidae; genus Hemitrygon; species Hemitrygon akajei. Next base: position 99,994,358 of record NC_133136.1, read on the forward strand.
GGGGGTGAGATTCGGGCTGTGGTTGATGATAGTGGATGGAAGAGGGGTGAAGGATGAAGGGCAAAAGGGGATAGAAGATGGCCAGGTAGGTGTTAGGTGCTAATAGAAAAGAGGGAATAAAATGTGTGGGAGGAGGGTGAAGATGGCAACAGAAACTAGAGGGTGATGAGCAGAAATGCAAAGATTATAAGTGCTAAAATCTGATAAGTAAATAATCTGGTAATGGGAACCTTCAAGGGAGATACAAAGGGCAGATGGAACCACACATGCAGGGGGTATGGGTTATCAGATCGGTAAAATGTGTGGGTAATAGTTTGGGTAGATCCAGGAGGGGGAGGACGGAGGTGCCAGAAAGTAGGAGTAGTAGGGTGAACTATTTGTAAAAGAAGAAAAATGGGAAGACTAGAGGCTGATTGGAAACTCTGGAGCTAGGGGGTTCACTGAAATTGGAACATTCAATATTCATAACATTTGATTATAAGTGCAGGTTTTGTACAGGTGAAGATTTCAACCTGTCAGCTTTTCATTCTTTTATGGCTTGAGGCTTGTTGAAATTGTAGTTTATTTTTAACTATAATTTTTAGAAATTAAGAAATAAATTGATTACCTTAAGTGTAGTGTAAGAAAATGGTGCTCAGTTAACTGTCAACTATTAACATCTTCAGTGGTGGAACAGACTTCTGTTGGATTTCATCCCATTTATGTTCCAACCATCATTCATTCCACCAAAGCTTGTCTGAATCAAAATCTATTCTAATTTCCTTGCAGGCCTTGCCGACAGATTCGAAGAATACCCTAAACTCCGTGAACTTATCCGGCTCAAGGATGACTTAATTTCACAAACTAATACTCCTCCCATGTAAGTGATTCCTTGTGTAGTTCTCGACAAAGATTGATTTTGTATCAGGTGCTGGAATGAGGTAGTCAAGAGTGGTGTCTTAAGAAGCATACATTTATAAGATATACTTCTAACTAACTTAATATTTTCTGTGAACAGGTATTTACAGGCTGATCTGGAGACATTTGATCTTAGAGAACTAAAGAGCAAATTTGACGTTATTTTGGTTGAACCACCTTTGGAAGAATATTACAGAGAAACTGGAGTAACAGCCGTTGAAAAATGCTGGACATGGGATGATGTGAGATGTTTTTCTTGCAATGCTTTTTTTTATCATTCTGCAAGTTATTTTACTATTTTTCTAAATGTTGGCTCCTATTTTTTTAAAGAACAAATAGGTGCATGTTTATATCCAGATATTAATTTGCCATTACCAAGGCTTTTTTATTACTACATATAATTGGTATGTTGGCCACGTATCATTATCAACTAACCTTCTTGAAGGGCACAAGCAATGTTTCTGATGTTCAGCACACATAAAGCTGGAGGAACTCAAGCAGGTCAATCAGGGACCTGACCAGTGGAGGGAGCTAAAAACAGTTGATGTTTCAGGCCGAGATCTTCATCTCAACTGAAACATTGGTTATTTCTTTTCCTCTGTTGATGTTGTGGAGGTCTTCTGGCCTTATGTGCCTGTTGCTCAAGATTTACAGCATCTAAAGAATCTCTTGGGTCTCTGCAGTTGTTAAACTGTTTATCCATAGTTCAAAATAGTGTCAAATCTGAAGTAGTCTATTTTTCAGTATTGGCAAAAAAAGCCACTTGGTTGTATAGCTCTAACATCATGGTCTAATGCATTCAATAGTCCATTTGTTGATTGTAGAGCTGACAGCCATGGCTTGCATTAACATTGCATAAGATAAGTTTGAGTTTACACTGAAGCATATATTAGCATTTGCTTGTCTTTAACTTACTGAAAGATTGCTTAACCAGGTGGTAATTTCTAATTGATGGACTTTGAAAGGAAAATCTCAGCTGGGTGGTTATGTTCTACCAGTTCTTGCCAATTAATAGACCAGTAATTGTAGAATTCCTTTCCAGATTGTTATTGAGTCATCAACTTAAGTTGTGATAGTAGGGGCTTTTAATTTTCCATCTATTGATTGGGACTCCCATATTGTTAAAGGTGTAGAGAGGTTGGAGTTTGTAATATGTGTTCAGGAAATTTTTTTCTAAATCAATATATAGAGGTACCTGTTAGAGAGGATGCAATATTAGATCTCCTATTAGGAAACGTGTTAGGACAGGTGATGGAAGTGTGTGTAGGGGAACATTTTGGTTCCAGTGATCATAACACCATTAGTTTCAACTTGATCATGGATAAAGATAGATCTGGTCCTTGGGTTGAGGTTCTAAACTGGAAAAAGGCCAAATTTGAAGAAATGAGAAAGGATCTAAAAAGCGTGGATTGGGACAGGTTCTCTGGCAAGGATGTGTTTGGTAAGTGGGAGGCCTTCAAAGGAGAAATTTTGAGAGTGCAGAGTTTGTATGTTCCTGTCAGGATTAAAGGCAAAATGAATAAGAATAAGGAACCTTGGTTCTCAAGGGATATTGGAACTCTGTTAAAGAAGAAGAGAGAGATGTATGACATGTATAGGAAACAGGGAGTAAATAAGGTGCTTGAGGAGTATAAAAAGTGCAAAAAAATACTGAAGAAAAATCAGGAGGGCTAAAAGAAGACATGAAGTTGCTTTGGTAGTCAAGGGGAAGGATAATCCGAAGACCTTCTACATGTATATTAAGAACAAATGATAGTAAGGGATAAAATTGGTCCTCTTGAAGATCAGAGTGGTCAGCTATGTATGGAACCAAAAGAAATGGGGGAGATCTTAAATGGTTTTTTTGAGTCTGTATTTACTAAGGCAACTGGCATGGAGTCAATGGAAATAAGGCAAACAAGTAGTGAGGTCATGGAACCTATACAGATTGAAGAGGAGGAGGTGCTTGCTATCTTGAGGCAAATCAGAGTAGATAAATCCCCAGGACCTGACAGGGTATTCCCTCGGACCTTAAAGGAGACGAGTGTTGAAATTGCAGGGGCCCTGGCAGATATATTTAAAAAGTCGATATCTACGGGCGAGGTGCCGGAGATAGCTTGTGTTGTTCCGTTGTTTAACAAAGACTCTAAAAGTAATCCGGGAAATTATAGGCCGGTAAGTTTGACGTCAGTAGTAGGTAACTTACTGGAAGGAGTACTAAGAGATAGGATCTACAAGTATTTGGATAGACAGGGACTTATTAGGGAGAGTCAACATGGCTTTGTGTGTGGTAGGTCACGTTGAACCAATCTATTAGAGTTTTTCAAGGAAGTTACCAGGAAAATGGATGAAGGGAAGGTAGTGGATGTTGTCTACATGGGCTACAGTAAGGCCTTTGACAAGGTCCCGCATGGGAAGTTAAGGAAGATTCAGTTGCTAAGTATACATGGTGATGTAATAAATTGGATTAGACATTGGCTCAGTGGGAGAAGCCAGAGAGTGGTGGTGGAGGATTGCTTCTCTGAGGGAGGCCTGTGACTAGTGGTGTGCCACAGGGATCAGTGCTGGGTCCATTGTTATTTGTCATCTATATCAATGATCTGGATGATAATGTGGTAAATTGGATCAGCAAATTTGCTGATGATACAAAGATTGGAGGTGTAGTGGACAATGAGGAAGGTCAAAGGAAGGAGAAACAGGCCTTTTGGCGCTTGGCTGTGCCAAACCAATTTTTCTGCCTAGTCCTACTGACCTGCACCTGGACCATATCCCTCCGTACACCTCTCATCCATGTACCTGTCCAAGTTTTTCTTAAATGATAAAAGTGAGCCTGCATTTACCACTTAATCTGGCAGCTCATTCCATACTCCCACCACTCTCTGTGTGAAGAAGCCCCCCCCCCCAATGTTCCCTTTAAACTTTTCCCCCTTCACCCTTAATCCATGTCCTCTGGGTTTTTTTTCTCCCCTAGCCTCAGTGGAAAAAGCCTGCTTGCATTCACTCTTATCTATATCCATCATAATTTTATATACCTCTATCAAATCTCCCCTCATTCTTCTACGCTCCAGGGAATAAAGTCCTAACCTACTCAACCCTTCTCTGTAACTCAGTTTCTCAAGACCCGGCAACATTCTTGTAAACCTTCTCTGCACTCTTTCAACCTTATTAGTATCTTTCCTGTAATTTGGTGACCAAAACTGCACACAATACTCCAAATTCGGCCTCACCAATGCCTTATACAACCTCACCATGACAATCCAACTCTTATACTCAGTACTTTGATTTATAAAGGCCAATGTACCAAAAGCTCTCTTTACTACCCTATCTACCTGTGACACCACTTTTAGGGAGTTTTGTATCTGTATTCCCAGATTCCTCTGTTCTACTGCACTTCTCAGTGCCTTACCATTTACCTTGTATGTTCTACCTTGGATTGTCCTTCCAAAGTGCAATACCTCACAGTTGTCTGTACTAAACTCCATCTGCCATTTTCAGCCCATTTTTCCAGCTGGTCCAAATCCCTCTGTAAGCTTTGAAAACCTGAAGCTGTAATGTTCTATGGTTCTAACTCATTTATTTCTGGTTCTCATACTTTTGCTGTTGCCCATTTTCTGTTCTTCATCATTTCTTTCTTTCTTTTTCAATCTTTTTATTATTATTATTAATATCAACAAAATAAATTGGTACATAGATAATGGGATTACAAACATACACATTTTAACTGAACATGAAAGAATACATAAGCAATGATTACAGTATAAATGAATATTCCCAAATCATGGACGATACAATATACAAATGAACAAGGCAAACCTAGGTATATCCTAATATATATTTAAAAAAACAGAAAAAAGAAAAAGAAAAAAAAATATGCAAAAAAACCTAATCTAATAATCTTAATAACTAATAAGCAAAAAAAACAAAAAAGAGAAAAAGAAAAAATGGAAAAAAAAGGGCTGTTTATAATATCTCACAAAATTACAAAATCATCAGTGTCGTCAACTCCGATCCTCTCAACATATATAAAATCGAAACTGGAAAAACAAATAGGCTTGGAACAGGGTCATATTACATCATATGAAAATATTGAATAAATGGTCTCCATGTCTTTACAACTTTAATAGAAGTATAAAATACAACACTTCTAATTTTTTCTAAATTTAGACATAACATAGTTTGAGAAAACCAATGAAATACGGTAGGAGGATTAATTTCTTTCCAATTCAACAAAATAGATCTTCTAGCCATTAATGTAAGAAATGCAACCATTCGACAAGCGGAAGAGGATAAATGGAGTGAGTCCATCATTGGTAAACCAAAAATTGCAGTAATAGGATGAGGTTGTAAATCAATGTTCAACACCGCAGAAATAATATCAAAAATGTCTTTCCAATATTTTTTCAAAAGCGGACACGACCAGAACATATGAGTTAAAGACGCTATCTCAGAATGACATCTGTCACAAATAGGATTTATCTAGGAATAAAAATGAGCCAATTTATCCTTGGACATATGAGCCCTATGCACAACCTTAAACTGTATTAATGAATGTTTAGCACATATAGATGATGTATTAACTAATTGAAGAATTTTATCCCAATTCTCAATAGGGATAGTAAGGTTAAGTTCTCTTTCCCAATCATTTTTAGTCTTAAAGAAGGGCTCTGAACTATATAATTATAATTATATTGTAAAGTTTTCATATTAGCCCTTTCTGAAAAGGATTTAGTTCAAACAAATTCTCCAAAATACCTGAAGACACAAAATTTGGAAAAGTAGGAAGTACAGTATTTAAGAAATTCCTAATCTGTAAATATCTAAAAAAATGAAATCTAGGCAAATTATATTTATTAGATAATTGCTCAAAAGCCATAAAACAATTATCCAAAAATAAATTGGAAAATCGTAGTAATCCTTTAGTCTTCCAAGCTGAATAAGCTTGGTCTATAATAGAAGGATAAAAAAAAGCAATTGGATACAATAGGAATATTTAAAACAAACTGAGTCAACCCAAAAATTTTCCGAAATTGAAACCATATACGTAAAGTATGTTTAACTATCGGGTTGTCAATTTGTTTCGGCAATTTAGAAAGAGCAAAGCGAAGAGAAGTCCCTAAAATAGAACCCAATGCAAATCCTTGTACAGATTTAATTTCCAGGTTCACCCAATGAGGGCTAAAAGATATATCCCAATCCTTTAACCAACATATCAAATATCGGATATTAACTGCCCAATAATAAAATCTAAAATTAGGCAATGCCAATCCACCTTCCTTCCTTGCCTTCTGTAAATATATTTTACCTAACCTAGGATTTTTATTCTGCCATATATATGAGGAAATTTTTGAATCAACATTAGCAAAAAAAGATTTCGGAATAAAAATTGGTACTGCTTGAAATATATATAAAAACTTGGGTAAAATAACCATCTTAATAGCATTAATCCGACCTATCAGAGATAAAGATAGTGGTGACCACTTAGTAAACAAACATTTAATCTGATCGATTAAGGGTAAAAAATTAACCTTAAATAAGTCTTTATAGTTTTTTGTGATTTTAATCCCTAAGTAAATAAAAGAGTCATTAACTAATTTAAAAGGTAAATTTCCATAAATTGGAACCTGTCTATTTAAAGGAAACAATTCACTCTTATTAAGATTTAATTTATACCCGGAAAAATCACTAAATTGAGCCAACAATGATAAAACTGCAGGAATGGATTTCTCAGGATCAGAAATAAATAATAATAAATCATCTGCATATAATGATAACTTATGTATATCTGTCCCACGATTAATGCCAAAAATGTTCTGTGATTCTCTGATAGCAATTGCCAAGGGTTCTAAAGCAATATCAAATAATAATGGACTAAGAGGACAGCCTTGTCTAGTACCCCGAAATAAACGAAAAAAGGGAGATCTTTGATTGTTAGTAAGCAATGCTTTGTCCGCATCTAATGAAATGACACATTCTGAAGTGCTATGTGAAGGAGTATAAACAATATTCAATAATCTCCTAACATTGAAAAAAGAATAGCGATTTTTAATAAAACCAGTTTGATCTTCCGAAATAATTTGGGGTAAAACCTTCTCCAGCCTGGATGCCAGTAACTTGGAAAAGATCTTGGAATCTACATTCATAAAGATATTGGTCTATAGGATGCACAGTCAGTAGGGTCTTTATCTTTCTTCAATATTAAAGAAATGGTTCCGTTGGTGGTGGTTTCTTCTTTTAGCTAAAGCCGTTCTTCCGTGGTAAGGCCCGCCAATTCCTTGGCAAATGGAAAAGGATGCACGCGGGCCCCCCACCGGCTGTCGCTATTAAACTCTGTCATGGAATTTCTAGCGTTTCTCCTGGTGCGTCTGAAGGGGTTGTTCCCCAGACCCTCTTTTATCCTTACTCACGGGGTCTCAGATGTCAATCAGGTTGGGATGATGCAATCCCTCAACCAGCCCACTCTGGTCATTTCCTGAGGGCTTCAATGAATAGTACAGTACTCAACACACAATTCCGTCTCCAAGAGACAATGGCCAGTATCCGTGGCTTTGTCTCGCTGAGGGCAGGACACACATTCCAAACCCTTGAGGATTCTCTCTCATTTCCTGGGTCCCCAGACCTGAATTAATAGCGATCTTGCGATTCTCAAAAAGGAGGGGGCTACTTTGTACCCTTCGGCCCCTCAAAGTTGTGGCACATTCATAACACAATAAAAGAGTTTCCTTCTTAATGCGTTTTCTCAGACCAGCAGAGTAGGAGATAATCTGTCCACGTATATATGCTTTAAAAGTGTCCCAAAGTGTTCCGCAAGAAATATCATCCGTGGAATTAGTTGAAAAGAAAAAATCGATCTGTTCCTTCATAAATTTAATAAAATCCGGATCTTGCAGTAAGGTAGAATCAAATCGCCATTGTCTAGCACTAGAAGCTGTATCCATAAATTTAATAGAAAGATTTAATGGAGCATGGTCAGAGATGGCTATAATATCATAATTACAACCAATTACCGATGGAATAAAGCAAGAGTCAATAAAAAAATAATCAATTCTCAAGTAGGAATGATAAACATGTGAAAAAAATGAAAACTCTTTGTCCTTAGAGTGCCGAAATCTCCAAATATCAAAAATTCCATTATCAGTCAAAAAAGAGTTAATACAAGTGGCCGACTTATTAGGTAAAGTCTGAGTAGATATAGATTTGTCCATCAAAGGATTTAAACAACAATTAAAGTCACCACCCATTATTAACGTATATTCATTTAGATTAGGTAGAGAAGTAAATAAGGACTTAAAAAAATCGGGACAATTCACATTTGGAGCATAAACATTAACCATAGCAACCTTTTTGTTAAAAAGTAAGCCAGTAATTAACAAAAATCTACCATTCGGATCCGAAAAGATATCATGTTGGACAAATGCAATAGAGGAGTCAATAAAAATTAGCATTCGAATTCGAATAATACTGTTGACCCCTCCAAAACCTAAAAAAGCGATAATTGTCCTCTTTCCTCACATGAGTTTCTTGTACAAAAATAATATGAGCATTAAGTCTTTGGAATACTTTGAAAATCTTTTTCCGTTTAATCGGGATGGTTTAAGCCATTAGTATTCCAAGAGACAAAATTAATGGTCTGAGCCATATTTCTGAAATCAACCCTTTGGTATATAAAGAGTTAACGAAATTATGAACTCATGCACCCGGAAGAGGAACAAAAATAAGAGGCGGACCCAGAAGTGACAACATCGCGGACATTTTAGTAGTTTAAAATCAGCCCAAATGAAAAAACTAAAAAAAACTGATGTAAGAAACATAAGATTTAGAAAAAGACCTCCCACCCCCCACCCAAGAGAAAAAAAGACCACCCCAGCCAGGGATAGGCTGGGAAAAAGGAAAGATGAAACTAAATCTACCCCCATATCAGCAGAAGACAACTCCGTATATAAAGGATAAAAAAATGATCCACCCAAACTCTAAAGAAATAATAATCACTGTACTAAAACCAATCTTCTTAATATAATTGGTAGTTAAAAAAAACAAAAAGAATATAATCACTAGTAACTTATAAATCGGGTTAAAACCCAAACAAACCAAAAAAAATTTAAACTGTGATACGAAATGCATTATAGGAAGAAGACAAGAGAAAAAAAAATGGCGAAATAAAAAAAAGCCAAAAATATTTTAGAGAAGAAACCGCCATCTTAGTAAAAAAAAAATCACCTTCGAAGGATTAATAATAATGACCAAAGGTAAAGTACAGTGGTTGAAATAATTAAAATAAAAAGATCGGTATGTCGAAAAAAAAACTTTAACTAGAGTATAAAATATAGAATAAACGTACACCAATAGCCAGAAACAAAATCTGGTTTTGGAAATAAAAACCATCTTGCACGATCAAAATCACTCATTTATTAGAAATGAGTATCCATAGCAGTAGGGAAGTTCTCATTCAGAAAGCTTCTCGCTTCAGATGTAGAAAAGAAGACATGCCGCGGTGCATTCGGAGGCAAGATTCTGAGCTTCGCAGGGTATAAGAGCGCAGGTTTTAGATTTTTCTCATAACATTCAGACATCAGAGGTTTAAAAAGAAGCCTTGCCTTCATTACTTCTGGACTAAAATCTTCCACTCATCGAAAATTGTGATCTTGAAATTTAACCATCCCTACACGCCGAGCCACACGAATAAGTTGCTCTTTAACATGCACATAATGAAATCGGACAATTACAACCGGTGGTTTAGCTGAAGCACTTGGTGATCGACGCATAATTCTGTGAGCGCGATCGAGTAACGGAGGACTGTCTGGGAATACAGAAGGGAACGCATCCTTTAAAAGTTGAGCAAAGTACTTCGAGGGGTCCCCTTGTTCAATACCTTCCGGGAGACCAAGTATGCGTAGGTTCTGTCTTCTGGATCGATTCTCAAAGTCGACACTCTTGGCTTTAAGTGTTTCCACCTGTTTAATCGTCGAAAGTAAGTTCTGCTCCAGTTTTTCAATTATCAAGTCTCGCTTCCGAGCGTCCTCTTGCAGAGTTGCGATTAGAACTTGCTGCTGGTTAACTACTGAATCTGTCTTATCCATATAATCTTGAAAAGCCTTTATATCTTGTTTAAAAATTTGTCGTTGTTCTTCAAATTTTTGATTTAAAACCTCCAATAACATTTCATAAGTCAATTCAGTGCGCTTAGGATCAGTCTTCTTCCCGTTCCTTTTAGGATCCTTCCCAGGTTCTCGCCCTTTAGATCTAAGAGCCATTTCTGTATTCATTTCTTCAAAAATTCAGAATAAACTCTTAAAGATAAGTCCAAAAAAGTAGCAAGAATCTTTTGGTGTAGGTAAAAATAAGTTAAATAAGAGTGATCATAGGTTAAAAAAAGTAAAGGTTATGGAGCGAATCTGAAACAGTGCTCACTCCATGAGCGTCTCCTGCTGACCTCTCATCATTTCTGGTACACCTTCAGCATCATGTCACCAGAAATGCATCTTTCCCTACTTTTTTTTCTTGCAATACCCAGACTGCAAGCCATCACTTTGCTCTTGTAACATTGAACAGTATAATGCAGGAACAGTCCTTCAGCTGGCAATTTTTGTTAATGATCATGATGTCAGTCTAAACTAATCCCATCTGCCTGCACGTGATCCACTTCCCTCTGTTCTCCGCCTGTCCGTGTGTTTGTCCAGGTGCCTCATTATTGATGCTGTTGTATTTATTTCTATTACCTCTTCTGGTAGGGCATTCCATGTTTCAGCTACTCAGTATATTTGTAAACAAGGAAAATAAATGCCTTGTACATATCCCTTTAAAGTTTCTCCCTCTCATTTATGCTCTCTAGTATTTGACCATTTCCACCCTGGGAAAATACACTGGCTATCTGCCATATCTATCCCCTCATTATTTTATTAACTACTATTTGGTTGCCGCTCAGCCTCTGACATTCCAGCAAAAACAATCCCAAGTTTATGCAATGCCTGCTGGGAGCTAGTATATGCAATAATTGAGGCAACATCCCAGAAAAAATCTTATATACCCTTTCCAAAGCTTTCACATCCTTTCTAGTCTTAATATAGATCTAAACTCAATCTGCCTTTCTGAAGATCTAAGCTCGATCTAACTCTTTTCTGTCTAATTTCGAACTGATGGATCACATAAGCTTCCTTGCTGTCCACAGCTCCACAAATTTCTTGTCTGTTAACCTGCTGATCAAATCACCTATATTTTCATTTTTATCACAAACAACAGAGGTACCAGATTAGTGAAGATTAGTGGTCACAGATTTCCTTCTGTGTCATCTTCCTTACAACCACAGTTGTAGTCTTTGTCACCACTTGCTTTCTCGCCTTCCAGAACTACAATCATTTTACCTAGCTGTCATTCAATATAGCATTCTGCATCACTGCTCTCTGTTGTGACTAAGCCATATGGAAGCTGTCATTTGGAAATATACAAATCTATTCACATAGCAAACCTCTGGGAGGACCCAAGAGAATCTCACACTCCTGACACAATATTTATTCTTTTTAACAATTACAGGATAAAATTAACTAGCTTCATCTGCTGTAATCACCTACATTTTGTATATAGTCAGGTAAATTTGCAGGTTTACCTATTGTACCAATGTAGCACATCCCAACTAGCAGAACCCTTTTGAAAATTCAATACTGGTGCAAAAAGTTTCAGTACAAACTCCAGACATCCAAAATACAACTTCTGTTACAGTGTTGGAAGTATGGCTCCATGAATATACAACTAACCAGAAAGTTAAGTGACAAAACAGATCTGAAAAAGGATCTACTGCTGAAAGATGTGTTCTGAACTATGCATTAGGTAGCAGAGATATACCTTTAACAATGTGCAACATTCATCTATTGTCTTCCTCTATGTAGTTTTAATGGAACCGAGTCAGAACATACCACATCCAACGATTAGCATTAAAGCCACGAAGTATCAGTTGGAAATTGAAGTGTATGCTGGTTTTATTTCCTGAAGACTGGTTCCCATTTTAATTCATCCATAACGTCATAACTCCTGAATTATCCCTAGCATACTCAATGGAATCTATAAGTTCAAAGTCAAAGTAAATTTATTATCAAAGTGCCGTATATGTCGCCATACTCTTGATTATACCTCTTCCCACCTTGTCACTTGTAAATATGTCATTCTTTTTTCTCAGTCTCTGCAATATCTGTTCCCAAATTGAGGCTTTCTTTTCTAGAACATCAAAGATGAACTCCTTCAAAGGAAGAGGTTTCCCTTCCTCCACCATTGACTCTGCCCTCACCTGCATCCCCTCCATTTTCTGGACATCTGCCCTCATCTCTTTTTGCTACTTTAACAGGGCTGGAGTTCATCTTGTCCTTGCCCACCACCTCATGAGCCTCTGCATCCTACACATCATTTTCTACAACTTATGCCATCTTCAACAGGATCTTGGCATTCAGCAGATCTTTACCTCCCCTTTTCTCCCCCCCCCCCCCCCACCTATTCTGCACTTAAAAGAAGAATCACTCTCTATGGATGTCCCTCCTGGCACTTATCCCTGCAAGCAGAAGAGGTGTGATACCTACCTATTCACCCGCCCCGTGCTATTTAGTATCCTCCAACCTGACAGCATACTTTCTCAAACTTTTGCTAATTTCTCCCTCAACCGCTTCTCTCTTCCATTCCCATTCTGGTTCTGTTCTTACCTCTTCTCTTTTCCTCATGTCCCTCTCAGTCTCCTCCTCCTTCCACTCTCCTATCAGATTCCTCCTCCTTCAACCCTTTACTTTTTCCATATATCACCTGCCAGCTTGTTGCTTCATTTCTCCTCTCCTCACCTACCTACCTTGCCCTTCACCTATCACCTAGCTTGTACCCCTTCCTTTCGGCCTACCATCTTATTCTGGCTTATTCGCCCTTCCTTCCCTGCCCTGATGAAGAGTCTTGGCCTAAATGCTCGACTCTATTCCTTCCATAGCTGCTGCCTGATCTGCTGAGTTCCTTCATTGTTTTGTGTGGGTTATTCTGAATTTCCAGAATCTCTTGTGTTATATGTCACAATCTACTACCTGGAAATTCATTTTCTTGCAGGATTTGCAGGAAAATACAGAAATACAATGTAATTTCAATACAATAGAGTACAATAGGAATCGGATTTGGGCATAATACCTCTGGTCAATGCATAAACTTGATTTTGAACTTCTGTATAACCATATTTAATTATTCATCCTGTTCCCATTCTGATAGTTTTATAACCATTACAGCACAGAAACAGGCCATTTTGATCCTTCTAGTCCGTGCTGAACGCTTACTCTCACCTAGTCCCACCTACCTGCACTCGGCACATAACCCTCCATTCCTTTCCTGTCCATATACCTATCCAATTTTTTTTTTAAATGACAAAATCGAACCTGCCTTTACCACTTCTACTGGAAGCTCGTTCCACACAGCTACCACTCTCTGAGTAAAGAAGTTCCCCCTCGTGTTACCCCTAAACTTTTGCCCCATAACTCTCAACTCATGTCCTCTTGTTTGAATCTCCCCTACTCTCAATGGAAAAAGCCTATCCACGTCAACTCTATCTATCCCCCTCATAATTTTAAATACCTCTAACAAGTCCCCCCAGCTTACTCTGACGACTTTTTTAAAAATCAGATTTTACTTACATTTGTATTTTATCAGTATCTTATACCTTAGTGTTTGTCACTTTGCAAAAGAATCTTTCCTCTGCTGAAATCAGTTGCTTTTTGTGGTATCTAAGAGACTGTTTTTAAGCTGTAGAGAAACTGCTTTCTCAGCAAACTTTTTTTGTTGTAGATCATGAAACTGGAAATTGAAGAAATTGCAGCTCTAAGATCTTTTGTCTTTTTATGGTGTGGCTCTGGGGATGGTCTCGACCTTGGAAGAGTGGTAAGTTGTCAAGCAGGAGCAGTCTGAGCTAGAATAGACCTTCCTTTACTAAGGAGCCTATTCAGATGATAAGTACTGTCTGGTGCACAGCTGACCAATTGTTTGCCATCAATAGCATGGCTATGTTGAGTCTTAAGCTTTGTACATAATTCACACTGAATACGTAATGTGCTGTTCTGTTTTGTGTCTGTCATTTTGATTAATGGCTTTCCTCTTGCAGAGGTATATTGGAAGCTAATCTCGTTCATAATGCCTTTCACAAAAAGGAATATTTCTTAACTGCATTTTTATTAGTGGATTCATTTTCCTTGATGATCCATTACCTAAAATGGTTAGTTAAAATGACTTACTTGGCAATTAAGTGTTTATAATGGAGGTTTTCATTAGATTATTTCAATATGGAATCCCACCTTTTTAAAATGGTACTTTACATTATTTTAAATTGTTTGTTTTCTTGTTTTAAGAAAACATTTATATTTTAGTACGTAAGAATTAATTTTTTAAAAATTCCTTTAGTGATAACTCTAAAGACATTTTCTGCCTACTACACAAAACTGTAATTGCACTAAAACAATATTGTAGTTAAGATATTTCAATGTCTTTAATAAATCTGTTACTGCTTCTTTTGAGTTAATATAAATTCTTATACAAATCTCATCACTTGAATTATAGCGTGGGTTCCAATTAGTAGGCTTCAAATTAGAAATTAATTTTTTACGGCATTTTATTATTCCAGTGTTTGCGCAAGTGGGGTTTCAGACGTTGTGAAGATATATGTTGGATCAAAACGAATAAAGATAACCCTGGGAAAACCAAAACCCTAGACCCAAAAGCAGTCTTCCAGCGAACAAAGGCAAGTGTATGATTTGACCTGGGGGTCAGTGTGGTATAACAAATCCAACTTCCTGCAGGCTCATCAAAGGAAATGTCTGCTTTCTCCTCTTTTGTTTGATTGAAATACATGATAAATGCAGCTCAGAATGGACAATTAATTACTTATCAACCCCAACAGTTTTTTTTGGTTTGAGATTATATGTAAGCACTTTACAATGTTTCGTGAAGTTTCTTCTTGTTTAAAATACATAATAGTTTAATTCATTTATGAGACGGGGAAAAAGGAAAGA